>NC_090931.1:1027392482-1028017482 GCF_040938575.1 Ambystoma mexicanum | reverse complement strand
CCCTGCATTGGTATAATCTAGCTCAGACTTTGCACATGCCTTGCAAGTGAGAATCCTAAAAAACCCACAGAGAAGCCTCTAAGAAACCCTACAGGAACAGAGAAGCAGCTATGATACATTGTGTTACTGGGATTTACACCAAGCATGCTGCCATTGACAGTGTCTGTACACGCCCTGGGGGGGGGGGGGTTATAACATCCATGCACGCAGTTATTTCAACCATGAACAAAACAGCTCACTCTCAGGGAAGAATAGGTCAACGGTGAATCGCTAGAGAACTATAGTTAGTAGCAAATCCCCAATCACCACCGATTGCACACTCACACTGCATGGAGCAAACGAAAAGTCATGGCGTCTCTATGCTCCACCACACCCCAAAACCACCAGCAATTTTACCAACCACCATCCCTCGCCCTCCCAAAAACATTAAACATGACAGATGCACAGTCACGAGGTACGAAATTGAGCATAATAAAAGCAGGTAAACTAAGCTACTTCAACAACCGGAGAAAGAAAATGACCTTGACAGCCAGGCGTAGTGGACAGAGCACGAAGCCTGAACACTGCTGAGGCATTGAATACACTCAGGCCGGACTGTAAAAGTGTAGGAGACAAAGCACCGACAAATCCCTGCTACCCCGCAGGAAAGATCCTCCCATAGGGACACCCAGCCATGGTGAAGAAATACTCACACCGCGACAGCCGTCAGCAACAAGAGTCAATGGAAATGGATGGTCCATGCTGCACTTTACATGCACTTCCTGACAGAGCCTTGTTTTTCCAGGTACTTTCTAAAGTGAAAAGAAGGGCGCGGTGTTGGAGCTGCAGGAGCTGGGGGATTTCTTTGCCCTTCATTGGTTGGCCATGCCCGCCAACCTTAAAACACTTTTTCGCACCATGGACGGTGAAAGCCCGCAGCAAGAAAAGGGGCACAGTGTTGGCACTACAGGAGCTGGAGGATTTCTCTGCCCTCCATTGATTGGCCATGCCCCGACCTTAAAAACACTTCCTCGCACCCCGGAGTGGAGAAAGCCAGAGGCGAGAAAGGGCACGGTGTTGGCGCCACAGGTGTTTGCACTCAGGGTGGAAAGCGGTGAACCCCCACTCCGGATGAATATCAGAACAACTGAAACCAAGAGATCATAGCACCAGTGGGGGAGCTGAAGCTGGCAAGGCCCTGTGAACTAAAGTGGTTGTGGAGGGGAAGTAACACTTCACACAGTTTGTAAGTCCTCTTGGTACCCTAAAATACTCTGCCAAATTACAGCATTAATGTGAGAAGCGCACGGAGGTCATACTTGGTGTGGGCGATATATCCGGTTGCCCCCAGCCCAGCCGCCAGAAGTACTATATGTGGGAGAGAAAGGAGGTTAGATTTTGTGGGGGCGATACCTTGTTACCCGGTGTTAAGGGAATTACCTGGGCACAAAACGTAAAGGGGAGTGGAGAACAGGCCGGTGGAACCTGGTCTTAGCCTGGTCCGAGTGCAGGAAGGGGGGGGAAATCAGGGGCAGGGGGGAGTGTTGGCTCGGGGTGACCCTCGAGCCACTTGGGCGTTCCTCGCTCCTGAGTCCAGTTTGACCGATCCTTGGCCCACGCCCTCCTTGGATCCTTGGTTGCCCTGGTTGTACGGTTGCCAGGTGTGGAAACATAGAGACTTTGATGATTTGGAGCCCCGCCTACAAATGCAGTCGCTCACAGATGCTAAGGGCCCCTTAGCGGGATCCCCACGGAGTTGTTCATGCTACTCCTCCCTTTTTTCCTTCTGGCTGCGAACAATCATCTCATTAAGTGTTTATTCATATTTAGCTGGCTCCCTAGCGAGCCTTTGTTGCAATATTGTTTTATATTATACTACATTTTAAACGTTGTTTTGTTAATGGTTTATAGGGTAAGTGTCCAAGTGCATATCATTGTAGTCTATTGTTTCATGCACATTTGCCTTATTCCTATCTGATCAATTTAACACAATTTCTCTTACCTTGAGCTGCCCGATAGTTTTTTGTCAGTGCCCGTTCACATGAATTCTTGTATTGCGCCTGTGACGTTTTAACAGCTATTTTTAATAACACTTTTGTATAGCTTTGTACAGCCTTTGCACAGTTTTGCACAGCTCTGGAAGTCTTATACAGCTACCCTTAGTAATAGCTATTTTTAGCCTTGTACAGTCTTGCATAACCGTTGCACTGCCTCTGCACAGTTTCATATAAATCTGTCATAGTTTTGCATAGTTGCACAAACCACCCCTGACCAACCCCAAACTGTATAAACCCACGACAGACTGGTCAAGAGGAAGGTAGAGGCGTCTTATCCTCAGGGTGCAACTAGAAACTAAATCTCAAAAATGTTGCAACCAATTAATGATGTTAATCATTTGATTTCTGAGATCAAGGGTTTCTTGCAGACATTAAGATATTGATGTTGCCGAAAGTGTAAAAAGAAAGGAGAAAGCAAATATCAAGGAGGTAGGGGAGATCCAAGTTCTGCAGGCCCCTAAACTGATCGCCAATACTGTGAGCTTGAACTGCGTTTTCAGGCAGTACTGCACAGATCTGACAGAATTCTGTGAAATAGACCCAACGCCACAATTGAAACCTGTAGGACTAACAAGGCAGCAGGCGGCTAATAAGGATCCGTTAGCCCCCAGTCTCATATCTGCCAAGGCAAGTAGGGGGCAAAACAATATTCTTTCCCCATCAAAAGTAACATCATAATTATGGGAGTAGAGGGGGCGGACATCATTGAAATATATAATGAGACCCCTGACCCAAGTGAGGTTGGCCCCAATGCAAATGATGGGCCCCCTGGCCAAGCAGATACCCCCTTGGATGTGAGCCCCAAAGCTCACTTCGGAAAGGGCAAGGAGGGACCTGGGGGAAACCTGCAGACCTTAACAGCAATTCCATTAGCAAACTGCTTTGAGCCTCTCTTTAACTTAGACCCCCTTTCTGTGAATTCCCCCCTGCAAAAATCTTTGCGAAAAACAAAGGAGTAAAAAGGGATTCAGATCGTAAACAGGAGGTAAAGGGGAAAGAAAGGATCCACCTAAAATGGAAACGGAAGGTGGTCGCCACTGACAGGAACCTGTTGATAGAGCCTAAGCAGTGTTCAGTGGGCACCCAGACTGAGTTCCCTCGCGCCGTGGAAACATGTAACAAGACACATAGGCCAAGTAGTTTAAACTTCGAAACTGAAGCGGTTATGAAAGAGACATCAGTTGCCAAAATGGAAAAACTACTGATAGACCTGAGTGGGGAAATCAAACTTGAATTGGCTGAAATGGGAAAAACAAAGGATCCCAAGATGGGTTGTATCTTTGAGGCTGGGGGGGGGGTTATTGGAGACTCAAAGGGGCAGCCCAAAAAGCAACAGGCTGTCCGTGTGAGTAAACTGCCCAGTAGGGAAACTGGCCCCCGATTAGGGGAGGGGCCTTGCAATTTGCCAGGGGGTCAAAGGAATTTTGATAACACCAACAGATATCCGCTGCATAAGGTGGCTCCTCCCTCGACAGGCCCAAATCTAATAGCTCTAAGAAAGCCCCTTCCACCCATAACAAATAGAGCTGGGGCAAACAACTCGGGTAGGGACAATCGTCCCTCTGTTGTAAGGATCAATGTACCCCGACTAGTCCCCAGCTCCTATGAATACATGTTTATACTGGATCTGGCACACAAAGGGATTTTTGTCAGTCGTCCATGGTGATATAACAGCTTGCTACAGGGGTGGTATTCCGAACTCCCACTGGGACTATATACAGATCTACCTATGGTCCTGGGACTTGGTAGAGGGCCTACTGAGCATTGGCCAGAGGGCTTACCCCACAAACAATTCCAAGATTGTCCCAAGATCACCAGACATTTTTGCACAATATGGGTGCAACTAATAAGTCATCTAATGTTAATGTTAAACAATATTTGTACCGCGCACTATCACCACCGGAGTGGTCCCCTGGCACTCTGGCGGCTCTGAAAAAGAGAGGGGGTGAGTTAGTGGGAATAAGCTGAAAAAGTGCAAGACAGCAGTGATGTGCTGTTGGCAGCCTCAGCCCGGGGGGTCCGTTGGCTGGGATTGGGGTGCTTGACAGTCAGTAGTCGTCGTGTGCTGTTGTGCAAGTCTATGTGTGGTTTGTTTTGTTGTTGCAGTGTAGTGAAGTTTGTGTGGATGGTTGTGTTTGGTTAGAGTTTGAGAGGTGTATGCAGAGGGGTGAAATTGTTAGTGAATCAGTTAATTGGCATTGCTGTCCTTGCAATTATGTCTAGGTGTGATGCTTGCTATGAGTCACTATTCCATCTGAGTGTGGCACTTGCTAATCTTCAATATCCTATCTAGATGTGAGGCAGGCTAGTGATCACGATTCCATCCAAGTGTGGCATATGCGAACATTCACAATCCTATCTAGGTGTGACGCAGGCTAAAGTTAAGCATTCCACCCAATTGTGGCGCATGCTAACATTCACAATCCTATCTAGGTGTGACGCAGGCTAAAGCTAAGCATTCCATATAAGTCCATCCGAGTGTGGCGCAAGCCAACATTCATATTCTATCTAGATGCGATGCAGACTAAAGTTAAGAATTCCATCTAAGCGTGGCACATGCTAGTGGAGTAAGCCTATTTAGTGAAGGCCCAAAGAGTCCGAGACCCGGCCTAACTTGCGCTCAGCCAACCCGGTACTAAGCCCTATTTGGATTATATTTGGCCAGCATATGAAGGTCCCTATATTTATGTGTAAAAATAGGCATCCTCCAAGTGGCCACCTTTACACAATCATGGAACAAAACAAATGGAGATCAGTGCCCGATGTGTGTGATGGCAAAAGAGACTATATGCCACTTTATGCTGTTATGTGGCAAATCGGAGCCCCTGAGGCGTATGTATTTGAAACCACCTATAGGGACGGCTGGTATTAGCGATACAGAAGCAGCAATGGTGTTTCTGAGGCATAGCACAGATCCATTTGTGGCGTCCGGGTCTGCATGCTTTATCCATAGGACCTGGTTACTAAGGAAAGGAATCACTAAACCCAAGTCCCAATTAAGTACTTTGGCCACAATAACTGTCCCTGAGGTTGTGAGCAAGGCTCCCTCTCGTGTCATTATTTGCATATTAAGGAATTAATCATAGAATCAACCTGACTTGATATTCGTCCAAATGAGGCTGCAAGCAGGGCTCTCCTCACGGTTTTTATATGTGAATTGTTTGTAATTGTTCGTGATCTCTGTAATAATTACTTTTTACTTCTTGTTTATGTCATGGCTGTAACATGTTTTGAAGGCGCAACGCCGAATGAAAGTTTGTTGGCTGACTGATTGCATATTGCAGCCTTGTACTGGAAAGAAAAAAGCTGTAGCTGGTGTCTTGGTAGGAGTCTCTACTGCTACTGATTTACAGATGCCATGCCCAAACTGCTGTACCTCCGGGGTTAGCGTCTCCAGGAGGAGCTTCGCTTTTGAATACATGCGATGACATGAATGCACCTCATCCCTGAGTCAGGACATGCTAAGAGAGGGTTCTCCGCGGCAGGCAGGCAGCAGAAATCCCGTTCACAATGGTAACCTTCAGTTGTCCAGTTGCTGCTTCAGGTTTGCTTTCTTAAATCACTGGTGTAATTTAAAAGAAATGATAGAGGGTTTCAAGTTTTCCTCTAGGTCACTGCGCAGATGATCTTTGTGATTGAACCAAGTCTGGACATACGGTATCTGTCGTTTTGTTTACTCTAAACAAATTTTAAATAGTGAAGAGGTATGTCCTTGCGCATTTTAAAGGGCATATTTGAAAAGATATTGACTAAAACCCCATAGGTTTTACAGGCAGTTCTGGCAGCTATGGGGGTTTGAGGGTCGTGAAATCTCTCAGCCATAGTCCTCAACATTATTGAAATACACATATACGCCCAATTATAAAATATACGTCAGGCGCCCCTCTGTGTGAAGGTAATCCGCTCTAAAAACAAAGCAAACAAAATACCTCCAGATGTGTTAACTCCCTGAGAATGACAATGCCAGATGTTTGGCATAGGGGTGTGATGAACCTTATTGCGGGTGGTGCTGATGCTGAAGCATGCGGCAGGTGAAGAGGGTCTGAAGGACAGTGAGCTCAGTCTCAGATTGCAATCCGAGCACCTAACATGACAGTTTTCCCTTAAGGGGGGAGGGCATAAGTTATGGTCTTGAAAGGGCAGCCAGCCTGTCACCTACTGATGTTTTGGCCCACAACTCCCATGATCCCTCACAGCTAACCATGCTGTCTCTAGAGAACATGGGAGTTCTATGACAAAACTGTTGCCCAGCTCTGTAACAATATAACAAGAACATGTTCAGCTCTCTCTTTTTAAGTGTATATAATGACAATTTCCATGAAGACTTGAAATCATTACTGTAGAGTGTGACCCACCCAAGTGTATTCCCCATTTAAGATGGGCAGTGATGTGCGTAGCCCTCCCATGTGTACTTCCCTGTCGGTCCAAGCAAATAAAAGGAGCCCCTGCAAGCACATGCAGGAGAATGGCTGCAGACTCCCAAAGAGGAATGACTGAGTCCGTTTCTCATTTAGGCCTGCAGGCCCACACCCTATGAGCAGGAGCCTGCAGGACATGATGCCGTGGGGCCCTCGTGCCAGTAAGGTGGCAAGGGTCTGCATGGTCAGGGTATGGCCCTGCCCCCACTTAAGACAGGGTGTTCCCTGGCAAGCCCCTGAGGCACTGGGCCTCCAGGTTGCTGGTGTCCATAGTACCCATGGGGACCAGCTTCATGCCAATAGCCGTAACAAATATGTAAAACTGTGAAAACGATTCTACCGCATATAACATTCTACTGCGCTCAAGCAGCCTCTTTAAATTATCGTATTCCACTATGACCCAGTAAAACCTGAAAGTATAAGGTAACAGAAGACAGAAGGAACAGAGGGAACGACGGGATCCCGCACCCGACGAAGGAGGGCCCCTCGGCGGGGGCCCCCCTTAGTGCCGACTGCCTCACGAGGCATGGTGGCTCGAGGATCCATGGGGGAGGGGGGGGTGAGCCACGCATCGCACCCCCTGGAGGGGGGTGGAGGGGCAGGTGACGTCATCACCTCGCGCGCCCATTGGGCTTAAATACCCTGGGAAAGGTCGCTGGGTCTCTCTTGCCGGCTCTCGCCTACGTTGCCCAACATTGCTGCTGCTGCGCTGCAAGCCTGCGGAGTTTCCAGTGTTCGTGCGGCCGGAGAATCCTTGTTCCGGAAGACGGTTCGTGCTAGCTGTTGGGAAGCGCATTCGAATTCTGGTAAGGGTCGACTCGGGAATGGTTTACTGCGGGCGGCAGCGTACTTGGGATAAGGGTTGTATCGTGCGAAGTGGCAATGTAGGGCGGGCTATGCGTCGGGTCAAAGGATGGTAGGGGGGGCTGCAATGCAAGGGCGATGCGTTTAAGTAAGGGGTTTACGATGCGACGGGCTAAGTCTGTAGTAACCCAGTCACCGCACATCAATGGTCTTAAATGCGCCGGTTTTGGGGGGTGGCGGAGCAGCTAAGGGGCCAGACTATGTATGGGAAATGGTAGTTACACTGCTCGAAGCAGAGTTGTTAATGAAGGGGTCGGAGGTTGTCGATTTGGGCCACGGCACCGAGATGGCAGCGGGTAAGGGGGACAACTTGGCGCGCTTACGGGACATAAAGGGGGCAGGCGTTGGGGTGGTTGGGACAGTTTCTATCACTCTTTTACGGCCAGGTACGATTTTTAGGTAATAATCGGCAGTTTAATGCTTGTGGGGTATTCCAATGCGAATTTGTATGTGGCAGATACGGCGGCAAGGCTGCATTTTCTTTTCCGATTGGGTTTTGGGCTGCATGGTTGGACGCCCTTGGAAGGCTAATTTTAAAGGACACTTTCGTTGGATATTTTAATCGGATTGTTTATGGGGATTATGGATGCGGGGCCGCGCGGTGGTTTGGAATTGAGTTAATGTCATGGCGCTCCACGTTGGGGCCAAAGGAGGGGGGGTTCAAGGTCAAGGTGACCGGATACTGGGAAATGTTTAGAAATGTGCAATTGGGGTAGGGTTTTGGGGGTTGATGCATTGGGGTGGGCATCGCTTTCTAGGTGGCCTCGTTGAGTTAGGCGCAGAAATAATTGCATGGGCTGAGCCAAGGCAAAAAACCCGACTCGTGCAAGGGAACTACCCCAGATATGTTGGTTTGTTCTATGCTTTTCCGTGGTGGCCGTGAGGGCCAGCTACGAAAGTAGTGGGCAGGTAATGCGTTGGGGGAATGGTGGAGCTTCTGTCTACAGTACAAGAGGCGGTGGGTTCATGGGAGCTATCAGCATATCAGAATGTTCCAATACGACTGCCCTTTATTCTTTCGTCAATAATATGGTTTACGGGTGCCTTTCGGTGAACAATGTGACGGCAACCGGCTCTCGTGGGGAATGGTCATTCATGTATAAAACTCTGGCATGACCGCCGTGCCACGCGCTTGTTTTGGTTTAGAATGCAATGCTCGTTGAAAATTTTCTTGTAGCGGTTGTATGGGCTCATTGTTGTGGCCCGAAAGATAAGACGCTGGGATTTTGCCTTTAGCCAAGCTGGTCAAGTGGCACAGCGAATAGAGCACTCGCATCCACGGTCAGGCAGAACCTGCTAGCACAGGTTCGAATCCCGGCTGAAAAAGTATTTTATTTTGGTCGATAAAGAAAGATGCATTGTTGGCGAATCCCACCGCCCCCCCCCCCCGCGCGAACACCGTTATATTTATTGAATGTATGTATTGATGGCCGCCGCGCCATGCGTTTGTTTTGTATTACGATGCAGTGTTCATTTGAAGCATCTTGCAGCCGCGTAGGGCCTCTATCTTGCGATAATGTGGGTGTGGCCCGAGAGCCAAGGCGCGGGAAAGTTTGCCTCGAGCCAAGCTGGCCAGGTGGCACAGCGAATAGAGCACTCGCATCCACAGTCAGGCAGAACCTGCTAGCGCAGGTTCGAATCCCGGCGGGGCCAAAAATAAGTATTTTATTTGGGTCGATAAAGAAAGGTGCATTGTTGGCGAATCCCCCCGGGCGCGAACACCGTTTATATTTATGGAGTATGTATTGATGGCCGCCGCGCCATGCGTTTGTTGGTTTGTATTACGAGGCAGTGTTCATTTGAAGCATCTTGCAGCCGCGTAGGGCCGCTATCTTGCGAGAATGTGGGTGTGGCCCGAGAGCCAAGGCGCGGGAAAGTTTGGCTCGAGCCAAGCTGGCCAGGTGGCACAGCGAATAGCGCACTCTCATCTACAGTCAGGCAGAGACTCGCGGTGGGGTCCAAAAAAAAAAAAAAAAAAAAAAAAATCTTTCAAGGTCAATGAAGAAAAATGCATTGCGGGCGGGATTCCCCGAGCGCCAAAAACGTTTATGTATATGGGGTGTGTCGGCATAGCCTCAGCGCCATGCGTTTGTTTTGGTTATGAGGCAAGGTTCGCTAAAAATGGCTTACAGCCTGGGGGTGTGTCATCATGGCCGCCGCGCCATGCGTTTGTTTGTTTATTCCCCCGAGCGCGGACACCGTCTATGTATATGGGGTGTGTCGGCATGGCCGCCGCTACATGCGTTTGTTGTGTTTATAAGGCAATGTTCGCTTGAAGTGGCTACAGCATAAAGGTCATATGTGGCCCACTTTGTCATGATTTGGGGGGGGGGGTACGCTGGGGGATCTCCAGAAAGGGGTTGGTGGGATAGCGTAAGGGATACGAGGTTCGGAGGCCATAAAGCCAAGTATCTAACAACCGTGCAAATGCATCTCGGGAAGGTATGAGGAAAAGGATGTGGATAATTTGCATGGCCATTGTTGGGACACGAGATGAAGAGGTGGAGTAAGGGCGATAAAGCGGTTGCAATGCCTCTTGGCAATAACGGCACGGGTGACGGGGAATTTTTCCTTCCGGGTGGGCGCCATAGAAGGCATTTGGTTGCCGCCACGGGTGGTAAACAAACGTGCTGAGATAATAGGGCAGTTGCTTAAGTCCAAATAAGAATGGGCAAGCTGGGCGACGATGGACGGGGGGGCGCAAGATAATGCTTGGTTGGGCAGGGTTGGGGAAGTCCGAGGGGGGGTTGGAGAAATCAGGGCTATGGGAGAGCTGCTTTGGGGCCGGTAGAGACGGAATTAGAAAAAGGGCAACTTACACTCACAATATTTAAAGTTTTCCAGATGGGGATATGGGGGACATGTTAAGGCAGCCAGAATGCAACTGGTTCAATGCTAGGCTGGTAAGGAACGGCCTAAGCGGGCTAGGAGGCAGTGAGGGTAGGGCGCGCAAGCCAGATCCCCCTCTCTCTCTGGTAGGAGAGGGGTGCTCGGGCGGGCGAGTGAAGGGGGGCAAAGGGCGGGTGTCGCTAGGTGGGGCAGATTCCGCACGCATCTACAGGGGGTGGCCAGGAAGGGGGAGTGGCCGATGGTAGAGAGTCTGGCCTAGAGGGAGGGGGGGCACTAAAGGAGGCGGACCGCAATGGTGGTAGAGCAAATTACTTACTTACGCGAGGGATGATGCCATTGATAACACGCCTATACACGGGTTACCGTTGGTGGGTGCGGTTGAACGGGGTTTTGGAGGGCCATCGGGGACGAAGGGACGGTTATTTTAAAGGCAAAGCTGCGCAATTATTTATGTGGGATAAGCGAATCTCTGATTGTCTCGTCCCATGGGGTCTGGCTAAGAGTGCCCGAATGGGGACAATTTACTGGTCCGATGTTTCAGAAAGACGGGGGCCGGCAGCCCCAAAACCAGTAAGTCTTCTCCCTTCCCGTGCAAAGGAGAGGCGGGCACGTTGTTCAAATGTTGGTTAGCAGGGCAGTATCTCTATGGGGCAATGTCACAGTGTCTTTCCCATGGCTCATTCAAATTTCCCCCACCCCACAGGACTCAGGGCCGAGGAGGGTTACGTAACCAGGCAGCACGGACAAAAGGGTCGGTCGTGGATCCAAAGGTAATGAAGCCGCATAGCGTTCACGACAAGCAACGGCATCAGCCACGGGAACGGCGGGGTAGGGTGGGCATTAATTTCTCGTCTTTTCGGCCCGATGTGTCAGCTTTATATTTTTACAGGTCGGCATGTTCCAATCGCAAGGCGGCCCGGACATGGAGATAATCGCGGACACGCAACTAGACGAAGGGACAGTCGAGGTGGAGACAGCCCTTTCACCAGCACAGGGACAGACCATGAACGCCGAGGCTTGGGCTACATTCTCAGTGCTTGCAAGGTCCATTGGGTGGGAAGCGGCGATGATCAAGATGGGTGGCCCCCAGCCGTCGGGCGAAACGATTACCACCCAAGCAAGCATTTCCCCATCTCCTAACAACAGCTCCGACTCACAGTCATCATCAGGGTTGGGCGAGTCAATAAGCTCCCGCAAGAGACAAGCCAAAGTGAGTGGGTGCCCCAGGGGCAGAAAGACCAAGAAGGAGCTGGAGGAAGATTTGGCCGCACTGTCTGCTTTAGTGGCGGAAGGAAGAGACAGGGAGGCTTCAACATCACCAGCGGGGGATCGCCTCCACAGAGCAGGGCTCACTGGCCCTATTGGCGAGGCTCAGGACGATGCTGGGCAAAGCAGGCGGTTGGGGGCTCCCCTGGCAAGGGGCCGCGCCTTGGAGGGTGAGTTGGACTGGGGGGCTAAAATGGACATCATAATGGAGGTATTGCGGGGGGGGGAATGCCTTGGCTCAGGGTAAGGAGGCAACCAAGGAAAATGGGGCGACAGGTATTAGCAAGGTTTGGGCAGCAGGGGAAAAAACCACTGCAAGAAAAGTTGGCTTAGGGGCTGAGCGGGGCGAAGGGATAAGGCCGGTGGGAACAGCTAAGTCCGAACACCCAGTAGAGCTCACCCCCATTCCCGGTGGAGCAGCTGAAGGGCTCCCGGCAATAACGGAAAGCAATTACCTATGTTGGCACATACCGGACAGTGTGCAGAAGGAGATTGCTAATGGAAGGTTCATAGACACCTTTTCACTATTAGAACACGAAACCAAAGGTTACGACACTCTGCAGGCTAGTGGGAACAGAGAAGTGGTGAAGGCAAGGAAGAGGGTGAGGCCAGAGGAGAATCTGCAAAATTGGGTGGCCGGTTTCAGAATCCTGGCGCAAATCATAGTACGATTTAAGCCTGAGCAAGGACCTGCGCTGTACAATTATAGCCAGTGCGTGATTGAGGAACACAGGAAGTGGGGAGGCACAGTTTGGCTTTTGAGGGACCAGAGGTTTAGGAAAAGAATGGAGATTGACCCCAAGCTAAAATGGGAGCACAAATTGGTGGAGGACTGGTTGGATCCAAGGCCGGTTTCAGCAGACAGTTTTATTACAAGGGGTCCCAACATTGCAGGGCAAGCTTTTGATATCACGCGCCCAGCCCAGCAGGCTTCTCCATCCACACCAAGGTCTGAGCGTAAGGAACTGCCACAGGCAGAGTTCGCCGCAGGGCAGGGTGGGGGGAGGGGGATGCTGAACCCACAGCCAGGGAATTTCAGAGGAGGAAGAGGGGGGGCGGGCACACAGGTGTCGTCGCGCTCCCCTCACCCATGCAGAAACTTTAACGAAGGGCATTGCAATTGGTTGCCCAACTGCCGTTTTAGGCATGAGTGTTCATCTTGTGGCAGCTCGGCACACGCCGCAAAATTTTGCAGGTCACTGGGGCATGGCACGAATACTTGGCCTCACAAAGAAGGAAGGGGACCCAACATGTAAATAATTGAGCAGCCTCAAGACTGCAAGTGATTAACCTGTAATGCCATCTTGCACGCTAATAAAATGTATCTCTTTTAAGGTAACCCAGCTCGTGCTTCATCTGACTTGCGGGGGCACAACGATTACCCAATCATCGGCGCACGGGGTCCTCGGCACTATGGTAATAAATGTCAAGGGAGGGGCATGCCATGGGGTGGCGGCCACACACTAAGGGCTAGAGGTCAGGGGAGGAACCCGTTATTGGGGGGTGGGATCACCATAAGGGGGGCGAAGGGTTACATGGCCGGAAGGGACAAGGACCTCGCCCAAAAAGGGCCATCACCCATTGTACTACCTAAACTCCTGCCCTGGTTAGCCCGATACCCCGCCGAAAGGGAGAGGAACATTTTATTGAAAGGTTTCACTGGGGGTTTTGCAATCCCTTATGAAGGGCCACTGATGCCACGCTCAGCGGAAAACTCAAAGTCAGTCAGGGCTAACCCTGAGGTGGTGCGGGGGAAGATAAGGAAAGAGCTAGGCTTGGGTAGGGTGGCAGGCCCGTACGCGCTCCCCCCATTGGACAACCTCATAGTGTCACCCCTGGGGGTGGTTCCCAAGAAAGAGCAAGGCAAATACCGCTTAATACACAACCTATCGCACCCCAAGGGCAACTCGGTGAACGACTGGCTGGATGACAAGGTATGCGCAGTGTCTTATGCGTCCTTTGACCAAGCGGTGGAAGGGGCCAGAAGGTTGGGGAGAGGTGCTCTGCTTGCCAAAGTGGACATTGAGGCGGCATTCAGACTGCTCCCAGTCCACCCAGATAGTTTTCACCTGCTGGGGTTCCAGTTCGAGGGTGGTATCTATGTGGACAAATGCATGCCGATGGGATGCAGCATATCATGTGCTTACTTCGAAACATTCAGTACATTCCTGGAATGGGCAGTACACACGTTGGAGAGCAGGGGGGTCAAGACACATTATTTGGATGACTTCTCGTTCATTGGGGATCGGGGGACAGACATTTGCAGCTCATTATTAAATAGTTTCATCGGTTTGGCCACAGAATTGGGGGTGCCTTTGGCCCCAGGAAAGACAGAAGGCCCCTGCACCCGCCTGACCTACCTGGGCATAGAGATCGACACCAGGAAGGGGTTATGCAGGCTGCCTCGGGCGAAGGTAGTAGAATGCATTAACCACATAGACACAGTGTTGAGCAGTCATAAGGTCTCTTTGAGGGATATACAGTCCCTGATTGGTAGATTGAATTTTGCAGGAAGGGTTATCCCGGCAGGGCGGGTGTTCGCCAGGCGGCTATCAGCAGCGGCAGGTCAGGGCTCAAAAGGTTGGCACAGGATTCGTCTGGGCGCAGGGATAAAGGATGATTTACGCATGTGGAAGGGTTTCTTAAGGGACTTTAATGGGGTGCGCTTATGGAGGTCTCCCTGGGTTTCATGCAATGAGCTTCAGCTATTCACGGACGCAAGCGGCAGACATGGGTTTGGGGTGATTCTGGGGGCCCAATGGTGCAGGGCGGATTGGCCAAGCGCTTGGAGCAAGAAGGGTTGGTGCAGAAACATCAACGTACTGGAATTATTTCCTATTATAGTGGCCCTGCACCTCTGGCCAGGGGAACTAGCCAACAAGCGCTTAACTATATGGTCAGACAACATGGCGGTGGTGGTGGGCATAAATACACAGGTGGCCCACTGCCCAGCCACCCTGAGCCTGCTGCGCCACCTGGTGAGCACTGGTCTGAGGATTAACTCAGAGTTGGGGCCGCGCCACATCCCTGGTGTCCTTAACATTGCTGCGGATGCACTTTCTCGTTCACAGATGGGTCGATTCCGGAAAGCACATCCAGGGGCGGACAAGGACATGCTACCGTTCAACAGCGAGTGGTGGAGCCTAGTGACCTGGAAACGGGTATGAGGGCACTAGCAGCCAGGGCACTTTCAGGGGGGTCAAAGGAGAGATACAACAGGGGTTTTGAGACATTTTTGAGGATCACGGGGGATGGGGACAACGGCCGCGGGGAGGAAAAGGTTCAAAAATTTGTATTATGGGCCAGGAGGAACCACAAGTCAAAATCTTGGCTCTCAGGGCACTTATCCGCTATCGCCTTCCATAGTCAGTTGGGGGGCGGCAGCGACCCAACCAAGGGCTTCCTAGTCAGGGCGGCTTTGAGAGGATGGGACAGGGAGAAAACCCCCAACAGGGACGATAGACGCCCTATCCATTTCGAGCTGTTGAAGCTGATGCTCTCCCGGGTCAACTTAATATGCTACTCCCAGTACGAGATTACTCTCTTCAGAGCTTGCTTCACTTTAGCCTTTTTCGGTGCCCTACGCCCCAGCGAATTGATCGCCCGCTCTAAGCAGGATCGGGAATTCAAAGCTTTGCTGAGGAGCGATATAAGCATCTTGGAGGGAGAACTGAGGGTGAGGATAAGGAGCTCGAAAAAGGACCAGCGGGGCGTGGGAAGAAACCTGGTGTTGGGCGGTTTGGGGGTAGAGGAACATTGCCCTGTCATGTCCATGGGTGCATTCTTGAGGGCCCGCAAAGGGGGCCCTGGTTACTTGTTCCTACACGAGGAGGGCTCCCCCCTCACCCAATTCCAATTCAGGAAAGTAATGGCTTTGGCTCTGGCAGGCATTGGGGGCATCACCGGGCGTTACACGCCTCACTCTTTCCGTATAGGGGCGGCCACCACAGCATTTCAGGAAGGACTGGGGGAGGCGAGCATAAAAAGGATTGGTAGGTGGCAATCAGACAAGTACAAACTCTACATAAGACCGGAAAGCATGTAGGTTAGCAGGAGAAGGGGGAAAGGGGGGGGGGCTGCGCAGCATGGGGCGGGGCAAGGACGCAACAATTCACCAACCCGCATCATTCTCTCTCCACAGGTTGCAAGTCGGTATGGGTCATCGGCCACTCATTTGTGGCACGGGCAGCCAGGGGTGTGGAAAAGGAATACAATGATATGCACATGGGTTTCGCGCGGACGCAAATGCACTGGGTATCCAGAGGAGGGATGAGATGGGACGAATTGTGGGGGGTGCTAGACGATTGCAGAAGGCGCTATGGCCTCCCGGACATAATAGTGATACACCTGGGGGGCAACGACCTGGGGGCCAGGGGGAGAAGGGGGCTATTGGAGGGGATGAGGGCAGGGCTCACCCAAATTGGGAACAGTTTCCGGGACACAATAGTGGCATGGTCAGAGATCATACCCAGGCAAACGTGGAGGGGGGCGCATTCCCAGGGTGGCATTGAGGAATCAAGGCGAAAACTGAATGTCAAAATGGGAAAATTCTTAATCAGCAGGGGCTTTCAATGGGTCAAGCATGCCTTGATTAGCCTGAAAACTCCGGGTTGCTTCGGGGAGGACAAAGTTCACTTATCAGAAGTGGGGGTAAGGGTGATGGTGTACAACCTAAAGGATGCTCTGCAGGGGATGGGTTGCAATTGAACAGCGGTGGGGGGTGGGCGGGGGAGTGCTGAGGTGGGTTTCGCTAAAGAAGGAAGCCTTCGGGGCCCAAAACGTCCCCCTCCCAAATGGGACGAGGGGGGCCCCAGTTATGGAACAGAACGGTCAAGGGAAGACCTCTTTCGGCACGCCGCTGCCAGGTCAGCTGGCCCTCCTGCAGGGGAGCCCATGTAAGCTGCAAACAGCCAGGAGGAGCTCCAGCGGGGGAAGGCTGCAACGCAAGTCATCACGCCACCGGTTGTCAGCCGGAGGGCCTGTGTGCCTGTTGAGGACGGAGTGAAAGGGTTAGAAGGCGCATTGATAGTTTAACTGGGGATTCCTGAGCTAAGGCGACCAGGTGCATGAGGGGGAACTCACTGCGGCCGGTGGCCCACTGTGAGTCGTGGCGGTGACACCGGTCGCAGCGACTGTGTCTCTGGCAGACAAGCCCAGCGGATGTTACCTGGTGTTCCCGTTAGAAAGTACTGGCGGATACCACAAGGGGAACTGCACAGCCATCAGTTTATTAAGAACGGCGCCCAGGAGTATTAGACTCAGGGGAGGCCCACGTGAATGGGGAGGGATAGGGGGCTTGGAAGACCTTTCCAACTCCAAAAGTGGGTGGGGGAAATGGGAAATGCATCGTTGGAAACTGAAATTTGGAAAGTGAAGTGCATCGTTGGAAACTGAAAATTGGAAAGGAACGATGAAGTCAGCAACGGGGGGGGGGGGGAATGAAAACTTGGCACTGGGAACGGGGCTCCGGCAAGTAAGTTGGTAACTGAGGGGAAGGGGGGCCCCAGAGAAGGGGGCCCTTTGTGATTGGCAGCTTAAGGAGATCGAAAAGAAACTTGGGGGAGGGGGGGGCCTTGGAGTGCGGGGGTAGGGGCCAGGAGGAGCAGGGGGGTTAGTTGGGATGGACCCCTCCTTAGCGATAGGCCGGGGAAGAGGATGGGGATAAGAAGGATGCTGGGCTCTGGGGGATAGGTAGCGCTTGACGGAGGGGGTTCTCTAGAACAGGAGGGCGCGCTGGGGGCCGGGGGGGATGGGTCTAAGGCGGCAGGGAGAGATAGGGCGGATCGGGATCTCGTTTGAGGGGGGGGAGAGGGGCTCCCTGGTAGGAGGTCCGAAAAGGAAGGAGGAAGACCTGTTTGGGGGGATAAAGTTAACCGGGATCAATAAGCCAACCTGGGGAAACGGGAAGAGGGAATCCAGGGGAAAGGTAGCAAAGGTAAAATGAGACCGGGACGCATCCTTTTGAAGGAGCCTAAGCGGAAATGGAAATGTAAGGGAAAGTAAAGCACGGAATAGCAATCGCACTGAAATAGCGTTGGGGAAAGAAAATGAAAAGAAATTGCAAAATAAAATGAAAAGAAATTGCAAAGTAAAATGAAAAGAAATTGCAAAGTAAAGAAATGAAATGGCCAAAGGGTAGAGAGGGACTGCTGAGGAAGGGACTGGGCGCCCGCGTCTGGTCCCCCAGGGACCTGACGGGGCGGGGGGGAATAGTTGCTTGCTCTCAGCGCAGAAAATCCTGAGCGTGAACGGAACACCTGTAAGATAACTCCTGACTTTATGTGTAATAAAGTTTGCTGTGGCAATTTTTCCTCCCACTCATCCTACTGGTCTTTGCCTATCCTTTGGGTGGACGGGGGTGGGTTGCTGGGGGAGGAGGGTAGATTGGTAGGAGTGAGAGACGAATGCGGTATGATAACGGGGGGGGGGGCCTGGGGAGCAACAATGGCTGCCGCCGTGCCGCCCCACTGAGGGTGTCGGCGCTACGACGGGCTCCCGCACCCGACGAAGGAGGGCCCCTCGGCGGGGGCCCCCCTTAGTGCCGACTGCCTCACGAGGCATGGTGGCTCGAGGATCCATGGGGGGGGGGGGGGGGGTGAGCCACGCATCGCACCCCCTGGAGGGGGGTGGAGGGGCAGGTGACGTCATCACCTCGCGCGCCCATTGGGCTTAAATACCCTGGGAAAGGTCGCTGGGTCTCTCTTGCCGGCTCTCGCCTACGTTGCCCTCCCGCCCTCCCCTTTTCAAGGTTGTACTGATGTATGATGTTTTCTCTTGCAGACAAGCCCAGCGGATGTTACCTGGTGTTCCCGTTAGAAAGTACTGGCGGATACCACAAGGGGAACTGCACAGCCATCAGTTTATTAAGAACGGCGCCCAGGAGTATTAGACTCAGGGGAGGCCCACGTGAATGGGGAGGGATAGGGGGCTTGGAAGACCTTTCCAACTCCAAAAGTGGGTGGGGGAAATGGGAAATGCATCGTTGGAAACTGAAAATTGGAAAGTGAAGTGCATCGTTGGAAACTGAAAATTGGAAAGGAACGATGAAGTCAGCAACGGGGGGGGGGGGGAATGAAAACTTGGCACTGGGAACGGGGCTCCGGCAAGTAAGTTGGTAACTGAGGGGAAGGGGGGCCCCAGAGAAGGGGGCCCTTTGTGATTGGCAGCTTAAGGAGATCGAAAAGAAACTTGGGGGAGGGGGGGCCTTGGAGTGCGGGGGTAGGGGCCAGGAGGAGCAGGGGGGTTAGTTGGGATGGACCCCTCCTTAGCGATAGGCCGGGGAAGAGGATGGGGATAAGAAGGATGCTGGGCTCTGGGGGATAGGTAGCGCTTGACGGAGGGGGTTCTCTAGAACAGGAGGGCGCGCTGGGGGCCGGGGGGGATGGGTCTAAGGCGGCAGGGAGAGATAGGGCGGATCGGGATCTCGTTTGAGGGGGGGGAGAGGGGCTCCCTGGTAGGAGGTCCGAAAAGGAAGGAGGAAGACCTGTTTGGGGGGATAAAGTTAACCGGGATCAATAAGCCAACCTGGGGAAACGGGAAGAGGGAATCCAGGGGAAAGGTAGCAAAGGTAAAATGAGACCGGGACGCATCCTTTTGAAGGAGCCTAAGCGGAAATGGAAATGTAAGGGAAAGTAAAGCACGGAATAGCAATCGCACTGAAATAGCGTTGGGGAAAGAAAATGAAAAGAAATTGCAAAATAAAATGAAAAGAAATTGCAAAGTAAAATGAAAAGAAATTGCAAAGTAAAGAAATGAAATGGCCAAAGGGTAGAGAGGGACTGCTGAGGAAGGGACTGGGCGCCCGCGTCTGGTCCCCCAGGGACCTGACGGGGCGGGGGGGGATAGTTGCTTGCTCTCAGCGCAGAAAATCCTGAGCGTGAACGGAACACCTGTAAGATAACTCCTGACTTTATGTGTAATAAAGTTTGCTGTGGCAATTTTTCCTCCCACTCATCCTACTGGTCTTTGCCTATCCTTTGGGTGGACGGGGGTGGGTTGCTGGGGGAGGAGGGTAGATTGGTAGGAGTGAGAGACGAATGCGGTATGATAACGGGGGGGGGGCCTGGGGAGCAACAATGGCTGCCGCCGTGCCGCCCCACTGAGGGTGTCGGCGCTAAGAGGGCATCCAAGCAGACTAGATGCAGAACAAGGACTGGGAAAAACGGACGCCATGCTTCCACAACAGTGTCACCCACAATCCAAGGAACATCACCCGCTCTGTGCCACACATCGTCTCTTTCAGTTCTGACAGAAGTACAATAAACCCGAAATCATGCGGATGCTACAGCAGGACACTGGAAAGCAGGGATGGGCCAGAAGGCATCCATTTGGTTTTAGAGCTCTGCCCCTGTGCACGTGTCACTAGGGTCACATTCAAAGAAAATGATGATCACCTCACGTGCGGCTGCTGTAAAACCGGCAAACAGCTGCCGATCAAAAAAAAAAAAAAAACACAACACTTGTGACTCACTCCTACCAGTCACAACACTTTCCGCCGCGGTTAGCCTAGCGGGCAGTGCTGTCAGAAATTAAACTTACGCAGACTCATTTGAGTGGCTAACTTTCTTTACAAAATATCCCACGGCTTCAAGTCGGGGACTTAGGCAGAGCGCAGCAGTAAACTCGCAGCGTATTAGGAAAAGGACATTAATTGTAACTTTTAAAAAAAAATGTAGAGCGCAATGCAAAAGGGTACCCTATATTTTCATGGTACTGTGATGACTTCTGTGCGAGGTTTTGCATGCACAAATACTTTTCCAATGTTGAGAACATAGTCTTTGTGCTAAATACACTGTGCGTGAACACACATCCCCAAACGGACGCAGCTTTCATGTACTTGTAGTCGTGGGTGGGAATTACCCGTTTAATCTACAGGTTATCTGTTCTCGGCTCGCCAAGAAATGACCTTCAGTCGCCTGAGGCAACAGGGAAGCCCTTGCCACTTACGCTGGATTTACACGTTGAATCCACCGAGTAATGCAAGACCCCGAAAGCCAAGGTCAGTGCAGTAGTTCTGTGGACCAAGGCACTGTCAAGGGGTTTAACAAGCCTGACATAGCCATGCTTGTAAGGTTACCTGAAATCTCGCAGCGGGGAATGGGGGTGGGTGGTGCTTACCTTATGGATGCTGCAGCAACAGCTGCTGGAGCTATGTGCGGATCTTCCATGGCCGGTGTGCGCCCCCCAAGCTCCCCGTGAGATTGTCCCTCCTCGTTCCCCTTTCGGTTCGGGTCCTGAGTCTTCCTGCTGTACTTGCCACTGCGTCTGCTCTGTTTACACTTGTGTTAAATGGAGGGCAGGAAGTGCCATATGGCGCCTGGTCCGCCCTAGATTTCCACGCCGAAGCTCTGGCTTCAGAGCCCGCGAGGGGGCACGCAGAAAGTGAATGCTGTGGGGGCAGCCGAGGGTAAACAGAGGCTGCCTGTTCTCGCCCGCCGGCTGTGCACGCCTTCCCCACGGCCTCTCCAAGCTGCAGCAGTCAAGTCCCGACTTGGTAGTCGCTGCCGCCCAGCCCTCGCATTACGCCCAGTCCTTTCCTCTATCCCTGGCGTGGGGCGGCAGGGGCAAAAGCAGGGATGACCTTAGCTTAGACAGACAAAACCCCGGCTACAACCCCGGACCATTCGGGATTATCGGAGCTGGAAATTTCCTCTTTGCCCCGGAGAGGAGGTGTCGGGGGCGGGGGCAGCCTTTGCATTCCTGCCACAGGACTCCGGGATCGTGAAGTGGGGGGAGCTTGGACCGTGTCCCACAGGTGCGCGAGGCGGGCGGGCGGAGAAAGTGAAGGTGCTGGCGACCGCTGCCGCCACATGCAGCAGAGAGGAAGGAGGCAGGATGGCTTGGCTTTTCCGTGCAGAGGGCGGGGAGTGCTATGCACCCTGCCCACGGAGCGCCGGGCAAGCAGCGTTGCCGGTCCGGAGAGCTGACGGGGACAGAGCGAGGTGTACGGACGAGCCCCCGCTCCCCCCCACTGCAAACAATCACGGTTACCGCGGGACACCGGGGGTATGCACGCTCAGAAGCGTGCACAGCATTTAGTACAGACGCATGGGGTGGTTTCACGATTCTGCCTGTGCGAGCCAACGTAAACATTGCCTTTGCTAATATCCTGAAGCGTGTTATTGCTTTTGCAAGACTGTGTTTCGCTGAGTGTTGTAGGCAGGGCTTTAAGTGGGCCGGGGCCTGCCGGGGCTGGGCCCCGGCATGCTCCGAAATTTCGTTTTGAGGCGGGGCCCTGCCGGGGCCCACTATTCTCCCCTGGCAGCCCCGACCGCTACACGAAAGGCATTTTTTTCTACAGCCTGAAGCTCTCGCTCGTGTGCGAGAGCTTCAGGCTTCAGAAAAAAATGCCTTTGAACCATAATGGTGGCGCCGCACCTACGCGGCATCCCTTTAATCAAGTGATGCCCGTGGGCGGCGCCACCATTATGGAGAAAACGTGAGGCCGCTGGAAGCAGAGGCCTTGCTTTCTAAATACTGAAGCTCCCGCGGATTCGCGGGAGTTTCAGTCTTTCGGAAAAAGGCCTCTGCTTCCAGTGGCCTCACCCTTTCAGCCTTAATGGTGACGCTGCCCCTACCCAGCTGGCGAGGGGCAGCGCCACCATTAAGGCTGAATAGGCGAGGCACTGACCCCTGCCAGGCAAGCCTATACAAAATAAAAGCTGAGATCAGCACCCTCTCCCCCATAGGGGAGAGGGTGCTAATCTCTACAAAAGGCTCCCTGGCAGGGGTGCCAGTAGCCCATTGAGCTGGGGCTCGTCGAGGGGGCGTGGCCTAACAGGCCAGCAAGACCCCGCTGTTAGGCCACGCCCCCTCGATGAGCCCCGGCTCGATTTGTAGTGCCACTTAAGGCACTGGTTGTAGGCTTGATCGCAAGTCTGCCAAGTGTGTGCGAAAGTCGGTTCTTTGCAGAACAGTAGTGATAGAATGTTCATGTAGAAGCTGTCCCGGGGGTCAGTCACTTGTAGGGTTCGACCCTTTTATTCGTATGGGAGTCATTATCTTCCTCCGCCACACGCAGGTGACCACTGCGAACTACTTACTAAACGTAACTGAAATGACTGTCAGTTGCGGACCTCTCTCCTCGCCCAAACCCAGTTTTTTTTCCTGTTTTGGGAGCCTTAACGTCTACAGTCAACACCCTTGGGTCGTTCGCATTTGCAACAGCCACCAATAACATAAATACCCCACGAAAATAAAACCTCTGGGAATTGAACGACCAAAGGGGCCACCACGCAGTCACCTAGGGCACTCTACAAAGGACATCAAAGCACCCACAATTAGTCCAAAACGAACACCCCCTACACCACAGAATAGGATCTTACTCACCTACTCGGCACTCCTAAACACGTCTGAAGTCTCACTGTGCAGGCAACAACAGGCAGGCAGTGTAGGCTGCACGCATCTTAGCCCTGCAGCAAATACCTTCCACTCCTACTGCTAAATGATAGGCAGCCAGAGGAGGCGAATCCACGGACGAGCAGGAGAACTGAAAAGAGTTCCAACGATTAAACCTCCTACCCGAGAGGATGGAGGGTTTCGGTCAGATGTAATTACCCCCCACCCCAAACGGAAGCGTAGTTCTCAGTGTTGAGGCATTGCCTGTGCTTGGGCCTATAAGTGGGGCCATTCGCACGATTTGAAAATTTGGCGGCAGCACCTTTGAACTCGGATGCATGGGCAGGGAAATGTTTGCATCCACCTGTGTGTTAAACTGGCCCAGCACAACAACAAAACAAACCACACACATCCTCGCCCAACAGCCCATGACGGCTACCAACTGAAAAACATACCTACGCTAGTGAACATTGTCAACCGAACTGAAGCTGCAAACAGAACATCCCAGCTCTCTTGCTCTTTTCTCCCTCTCAGTCCTACTGATTTCCCCTCCTTCTGCCTTGCTTTACAGATTCGCCAGAGCTCCAAGAACCAACACAGGTGGCAATAGTGTGTGACAGTGCCTTAAGTGGCACTACAAAATGAGCCGCGGCTCATTAAGGGGGCATTGCCTAACAGCGAGGGTCGCCTGCTGGTCCATTAGGCCACGCCCCTTGATGAGCCCCGGCTCAATGGGCTACTGGCACCCCTGCCAGGCAGCCTTATGTAGAGGGAGAGGGTGCTGATCTCTGCATTTATTTTCTAAAGGCTTGCCTGGCAGGTCTGGTATCCCTCTTTCCATTCCCCAGTGTTCTAAAACGAAGCCACAATTAAATCAACCACAGATGCCTCACATATAGGCTACTGTCTACAAACCTAAACCCAAAATGTATATAATGATTAAAAAAGACTTTATTGAAAAATTTGTTATTTGCACATGTTGTATAGCATTAAAAGGCACTAAGTGCCAAACACACAATAAGACACATTTTAAGGCACTTTGCCAATGGATTAAAAAGGTATGAATCACAAGATAAACCAAAAAAAAACGTTGTTCAACAATCAAACGTCTCAGAAAGGGGATACACACAAAAAGGTGTTATAACAAGGTTTCATATCATTCTAACCACTTTGTTCATGTGAAACACAATCCCATAGTGAATTAGCATGGGTATTCTAGATCGTTGTCGACCTGTTTCGGCCTTTAATTTATTCCAGACACTATCCCTAGTGTCTTTAAACTTTCTTTTCTATGGCCATCTTCAGGACAGAATTTCTTCAAAATAAGTCAAAATAGACTTTATACCCCAACAGTAGATTTGAACAACTGAATCTAAAAAAATATAAACAAAAACAACATATCAATCTCAAATACATTCATTTCATGGGTTCAATTATTTACAAGGTCTAACCACCTAACAATTACTATTAGGTGTATTACTTTGGCCTATTACTACTCCTCGTTTAAATAGACCTATTTAAAACTAGAACAACACAAAACATGCTTCACTTCAAAAACTATTTAACACACCAGGGCAATGTAAGAGATCTGTTCAAAGACTACCGCTCCTTTACTTAATTTACAACTAATAAATGATGTTCTGACTCTTCCAGTCTTTCTCCAAATACAAGTGCAGCTAGACAATTAATAGGCTTGCCATCTCTTATGTAAACTTTTTTTAGAATGCCAGATGTCACATCTAATTACTCCACCAGGATGCGCTCTGTAATTTACTTATTTATTTAACTCTCTGCTCATACTTATTGGCATTGGTTTTTAACCTACAAATAAGGGACATACCACCAGCACCTATCATAGCCCCTAAAAAGGGGCCAGAGTATTATATGGACCATGCATATTTTAATCAGCCTGATTCTATTTCAGATGCCTAATTCTATTTAAAAATCATGCACAAAAAGTGTAGTGATGCCACTTACTGTTGTTATCTAAAAATACGAATTTACCTTTTCCAAATATAGCCCGTGATTTATTATATATACAGGCCTCTCATAAAAAGTATCCCACGGCACAGCTACACGGCTTCTTGCGTTGCCAAAATCATCCGGGGGGAGCGAATGCCAAAAGACAAAGGTCATTTACGCTGTCCTAGGGAAAGAACAAAAAAGCGGCGAAAGAAACTTCGTCACCACCACTTTTCCAATTAAAAGTTGCTATAGTCACAGTGGAGCTGGCAATTGTTCCATTGTTTCCACAGAAACCCACCACATCAGACTATTGAGACACAACCTTCCCTCATAGTATGCTTACCATAATGCAGCAGAGCCCACGTTGGTTTTAGAGGGATGCGCGGGTTTGCTTTTATTTCGAAAATCGCGGCATTGCGACGCGATACAAACTTCATTTCGGAAGGTTCGTGAAACCCCTCACAGCAATCAATCTGTACTCAATCAAGGACGAGAAGGAGAAAAAAAGGAGAAAAAGAAAAACAAAAGCACGCGCGATGTGGTCAGAAAATGCATGCCCAACTGTTGTCTTTTTACAGGATCAAAAACAGAATTATCCTGCAACGTTTATGGCATTCGCTTACCTTCTTCCGTCGGTGTCCACGGTCACGCCGTGTTGCTTCAACTGCATTCACAGGCGAGCCGCTGGGTGGGTTGCTAAATATAGCTCTAACTCAAATCACATGGCGTTTTTCAGAAGCCATCTGAAAAACGTCCTATCACGTGAGTGCTTCTGCAGCTCACGTAGTAGTTACTTCATTAGAAGTTTTCACGGTGTGTTTACTTGATGTAATTCACATCCGGGTGGAAATAATATCAAGTGCTGTGTTTTTCTGTTTCCTTAGTATCAAAAGGCACTGTTAAAGTCACGCAACAAGTGCTATTACACGGTATCCTTTTTCTTCTTTTCTTCTTTCTTAAAGGAGAGTTCCGGGACTTTTTTTTTATTGTCCCTACGGTTCGGCCATGTGTTTTTAAGCATAACTCGGTAGATCGTAGAAAACTTTCCTATGGACCTTACCCGACTTTTCGTCCATTAACGCACTCAAAATCAGCCGCCATTTTCTGATAATCCTATCACTTGCCGCATCGCCCTGGCTCACCTGCTTTTGAGGCACTAAATCAAATCCCCCGCCCCTGAAACAGACTTTATCAAAACATTCATATTCCCCGCCTCTATCCGTGACGTGACTGTGCGCCCAGGCGTCTTCTACGCGACTCCACACAGAACCCGGAAATCAACACAGATCAGCTCACACAACACAGCGCGCCACAATTCGCAATATGAAACTGTACTTTTAAATCAAACCGCAAGATTGTAAATTTGGTAAAGTACATTTATTTGACATCAAATGTTTAGAGAATATTCAGCGATTTTCTTTTTTATTTGTTCACGTTCCAAAAAGTTTGTTTTGAGGCACGCAATGTTCCTTTGCTGTACACAGGGTCTTAGATCATCTCACAATACAGCGCCACAATTCGGAATATGAAACTGTGGTTTAAAAGCAAACTGCAAGATTGTACATTTGGCAAAGTACATTTATTGGACATCAAATGTTTAGAGAATATTCAGCGATTTTCATTTTTATTTGCTCTCGATCCAAAATAGTTCGTCTTGAGGCAAGCGATGTTCGTGTGCAGTAAACAGGGTGTTGGTTTACAATAAAATAAGCTCTTCGGTCGCACTGATAATCGCATGGCTGTTCCAACAACGAGGCACTAGGCCACCACAACGGTCTGTATGTTGCATCTAGCCGTTAGTACCGCGTAAGGGCATACTTGTACTTGGCGATCGTCCCATAAAATGGTCAGGGTGGTAACGTTGTTCACGCGGAGAAGCAACTGGCGATTAAAAAAGCCGTCCGCCGGTGTCTGGTACTCGTGACACATGCAGTAATGCATGATGTACCTGTTTGAAAAACATAAACAATGAAATTAGTCTCACCATCAGATCTTTATTAAAATTATTCATTTTATATATTCGGTCGGGAAATTATTTCATAGCTAGGACAGTGCAACTGGGTTTTAAACGTCAAGGGGGGGCTGTAGGATACTGAGAGGTGGAGAGCAGGGAGTGCAGGTGGAGAGTGGTAGGGCCCAGGACCGAGATCGCAGACAGTGGACCAGTTGTAGCAGGGGAGAGGGAGAGAGAAAGCAGAAGCAAAGGTTTTGAGGTGCTTCCGTAAAAGTAGACGGTTCTCCCCAAGATAGTGCGCGGTACAAAACAATATGCCACATAGAACGAACAAGTACAACTTAACCCGTCTTTAAAGCTACTGTATAGTAATTAAATTGCGGTATAAACTCATCTAAAGAGTTACTTACATTATATTTGCATTTTCCATTGTGTCTGTGCGTAGGGCAGCCCCGAAATACCACTCCTTCTATGCCGACGTTATTTCTTCTAATGAACGAACATGAAATGGCTTTCGTTTCTGAAATTATATTCATTATCGTTTCTTACGTGGTCCCGGCCTGTCAAGGTCAAAATACAATAGAACCTTATACTGAGTCGTGGGCCATTCTGGCACCCGAGAAAAAATCAAAGCAGCTGACCTTCACTTTGAACGAGCACACATTCCTAGTTAGCTACATTCAGTGTAAGGCATTCTCACAGGACTTGAAATTTACACTCCATCTTTGCATTTTGTCTGCGTGCTTTGCAGCCCCACAGAACCATAAATACGGAGACATTCTATATTTTTTGAAAAATGATTTATATTACTGTTTGGTTTAATTTAATGCGCAAATGAACAAGGTTGGATAGATACACATATTCAATGGGCCTGCGACATGAGGAGACTCGAGAGAACAGACAATCAAATTACAATCATTTAAACCGTGATGTGTATTTCTCAATGAGCTCTGCTTTAGGTGGACATGGAACAGAGGCAATGTTGGGTGGCAATGCAGTTGTCCCCTGCACAGGTTCGTTCACAACTCCATTTATGTGCCTATCTAGGACGTCAACAATAAGTTTCTCAATAAACTCATATTGCATATCCTCAAACACTGGTTTGATCACCCATTGTTTACTTCTTTTAGTGAAGGCCTTATTGTAGCGAAGCGTCCCTAAAGTTCCGGTCGTCCTACTTTGTTGACGGCCAACATTATGGTTATGTGCCAAGACCGCTAAAAGAGTCCGATTTATCATGCCCTCCATGCCAAAATGCAATCGTTTTGGCCTGTACTTGAGGCACATATTGTGGAACACCTCCAAATCTCCTGTGTGGCAGAATTCCGTGAGTCCCCTCAAAGCTTTTGTTATAGTTTTATCAAATACAATCTTTTCAATGGCTTTGTGAGTGGGTGATGAAGGAATCAACCACTTCTTCTTCCGTGCCTCCTCTGTGGACAAATGGCCATGTTCACAATTGTGGAAATGTTGGTTCGTGTTCCATCGGTGAACGTTTGTACAGTGTGGCATTACTGACCGCCATTTTTCCAGTAGAATTTCCAACGACCCTCCACATGTTTTTGAGCTCCACCAAAGATGGTTGCTGATTGACTTGGACCACTGTGAAATACCTTGCAATTCTTTTTTTTTACCTGCAGCCGACAATTTTTTATTGATTGATTTTGCAAGATGCCAAACGTCAAATTGGTGATTTATATTTTTGTACTGTTCTCTCATTGTCTTGGCAATTGAAACGTGTCTGTCCGTGGCTATCAGGTCGATCACCATTCCCCGCGATTGTAGTTCTTGCAATGATGCTACAAAGCCAACTTTCTCCATGGCCACTGAGGATGTACTTTGTGACACCTGCACGACCACTGAACTCACAATTTTCTTACTTTCCATGTCCTGAAAGTGGTAGGTGCAGTACTTGGCTGAAAATCCTGGGCTGTCGCACTGTCCATCACCGGCTAGCCTGAACCGTTTGCCCGCGAATGTACTATCAATAGACATTTTTTCCATTCTCCAAGCTTCGCTAATGGCTGGAAATAGATAATCGGTTTGGTATTTGTAGAACTGAGTTTTCGCAATGAAATGGATTCCCACAAACTGAAAGAAAGACTCTAATTTTTTAAAACTTGAACCACTAAAAAGTGCAGCCGCTGCACAAAGTAGATTGCCTGCTGGCAGTTGTCCCAGCAAAGGTTGTGCAGACCATGAGAAAGGATGATATTTTGTACAGGTGGCATGTATTTTAAGGTTAGTGCCTCGAATTGCACGAGTCACATTAATGAATGGCTCCCCACATACTTCCCCACCTACCAAATGCCCACATTTAATCCGAATAATAATATCAATCAAACAACTATCGAATACAATGAATTTGCCCTCTTTCCTTATACTGTCACTCTGCATCCCAGCTGGTTCGGCCTGTAACGTTGAGGACATGTCACTCACATGAAAGGTAGAATCTCTGATATCGTCTTCCGCTATGTTCAGTGATATTGATGGTGTTTCATTGTCGTCTACTTCATTCTCTTCCATTGCAACATCTGTTCCTTCTCCGGCGATGGGTGAATAAAACAATTTCTTCAACTTTCTCGCGGTCTTAGTTTTTGCGGGTGTGGATTCTGTGAATTGATCTCCGACTGCATCCGAACTACCAGGAGGACATTCACTATCAATGGCTGGTGGTGGTATAGCTCCGTTGTCAATCACTTCATATTCTTCCCATTGGCACGATGCTTCTCCAGTCTCAAGTCCCTGCCAAAAGGTTTGACAAGCAACATCTCTCGTTCGCTTCACTGTCTGTGTAGATCTAGTTCGTACACCCACTCGCAACTAGAGGACAGATTGGAAAAGGGGTGTTCAGTTTAAACACAACTTACAGTATTGAACTATTAACAGTGAAAAACAACATAATATAGTGACCAGGACACTAACCTTCTTTTGCTTTCTTTTCTTTGAAACTTTCTTGCCTCGAACTTCAACATCAGGACGCTGTTGCTCCGACTCGTGTGTGCATGTCTCCACTTCCTCTTGCGCTGCAACGACTATGTTTTCCTGATAAGCACATCCATCACGCACTGACGCTCCATCGACTCCCTGAAACATAGAACTTTCATTAGTATGTATAATAATATCGAAAACACAAAATGTACTTGGGGACCAATACCCACGTACATCTCAATAGCAAAACACGAATGAACGCTTTGTGTAGAACATTCAAACGACAATTATTCACGCATTGTTGATCTAGTTAGATGGAACTGTCAAGATCCATACCTCGGGCTCCTCATAGACTTCCATTGATGATATTATTGAAGATGATGCTTCAGTGACTCCCTGAAACACAGTAATTGCATTAGTATGGTTTTCTATTTTGATAAAAAGAACAGAAAGTTTGTGCAGGCGTGAACGGCTCATCTAAATAGACCTGCACAAATGATCAGTTGTCTAAAATAAATAATGGATATCTAAATATGATTCGATTTGCTCGATCGTTGGAAGTGTCACCACCCAGAAATCTGCATCAACTACTAGGGGTGATGTTCTTGTAGAAGAAGCTCCGTCATCTCCCTGAAACATAGTACTTGCGTTAATAAAGAAGGAAGTATAGCGGATGTAATCACGTCATATGATTTCGCTTCATCGAACTGTCAGTATCCATACCTCGAAATGCATAAGAACATCAAGGGACGATGTAACTGCGGTGCACACTTCTGCAAGCTGTTGCGCCGACCCGTAACTGCACGCTCCCCCTTCTTCTTGGACTAATGCTCCATCGACTCCCTGAAACATAGGACTTTCATTAGTAATGAACACAATATTGAAAAAAGAAGACACATAGGAGGGCGACGACAGAAGGACATATCAATGGCTAAAAACGAAAGAAACATTGTTTGTAACAATCACGCTACAAGAATGCAAGATCTGATGATCTCCATCGATGGAACTGTCCTGAAACGTACCTCGAGCATCTGAGTGACATCAACGGTAGTCGTCAATACGTTGGACTCCTCAGCATCTCCCTGAAAGACAGTACTTGAATTATTTTGGATAACAATAATTATAACTGAAAACAAAGACTAGAGGACGAGTACAAGGGTGTACCATTAGGTAAAATAATTACACGATAAATTAAAACTATTGATTTACATGCCTAAAACAAGTCAGTGGCAGAATAGCCAAGTAAGATTACCCGATAGGCGCTTGAAGTGGCTGATGACTGCAATAACGACACGGATGGAGAATCTTCCGCCTTCATATTGAGTGGATACATAAATGGGGAAATTATTGTTAGCTAATGCTACCCACTACCGCAAGGCCGAGAGATAAATACGTAAACTTGACTCACCAGTGGAGGGATGTGGACGAATAGAGTGGGAATAGCGTTTGAGAGCAATTTTCGCCTCGCTCGCGGTGTGTTCTTCTTTATTAGCAATGATGTGGAGTACATGTCTGAGCTAAAGTGCCTGCTGCAGATGCGGTATCGATCACCCCTCTTGTCCGCAAAGACTTCTAGGACTCTACTTTCAAGCTCAGAGGGTGGATATCCGCAATATCGGACCCATTCTCTTATCTGATCTATTGTTTTAGGGAAAACATGCATTATAGTACCTTCAGATTTATTATGGGTCTTCGAAGGGCAACCGCCAATGGAACAGGCAGGCATTGTGGAAAGTTCTGAAAAGTAAAGATCAACAATTCTCTATGAATACCAATGTGTTAAAAAATTAAATGACACATAAAAGGTTCAATGCAAGGTATGTTTTGGTTCTTGGAACTATACACGTTATTCACATGCGGATAAGTATTTGAATAACTTTAAAAAAATAGAAAAATAATTTGACTAAACTCAGAACATGTGACTAGTTCCTTGCATGTACTGTCTTGAACGAAAAGAAATTGGACGCAAAATGAGTATGGTACATGGCCTTACCTTGACGAGCAAACAGTTAGATGCAGGGATCAGAGTAGTTTCTTGTCGTTCACAGGTTACAAACTGACGAGTTTCCTCGAAGTGGTCACGGAAGTTCACCGAGACGAAGAGCAGATAACCAGCACCATCACGGGTTGACTAGCAAAGTGCAAAGAAGTTCTCATTAGAAATATGAAGTGGGTTATAAAGAATTCGAAACAGGGGTGTGTTTGTGAATGAATGACGTGTATATGTCGTGGCATTATGCGGTTTGCAGGGGGCCGTCCAGCGTGAGGGGGGATGCTTGGCAGGAGACACGGGGTCTGGCGGTAGACATGGGAACAACAACCCATGCTATATAGACCACTTTGAAGTGTACATGGTCTTTGGCACCTCTTGGCCTTTATCGCTCCCTGACAGCTCCACTTGCCAGCACAAGTACCCCGGTGCGAACTGCCTTTGATAGGGCGGGGGGTGGATTGGGACGGTGGTCCTGCAGACAAGACACAGGAAGACTCGTGAATGGAGACACACTTATGTGGATTGCAGGGGGCCGTCCAGCGTGAGGGGGGATGCTTGGCAGGAGACACGGGGTCTGGCGGTAGACATGGGAACAACAACCCATGCTCTATAGACCACTTTGAAGTGTACATGGTCTTTGGCACCTCTTGGCCTTTATCGCTCCCTGACAGCTCCACTTGCCAGCACAAGTACCCCGGTGCGAACTGCCTTTGATAGGGCGGGGGGTGGATTGGGGCGGTGGTCCTGCAGACAAGACACAGGAAGACTCGTGAATGGAGACACACTTATGTGGATTGCAGGGGGCCGTCCAGCGTGAGGGGGGATGCTTGGCAGGAGACACGGGGTCTGGCGGTAGACATGGGAACAACAACCTATGCTCTATAGACCACTTTGAAGTGTACATGGTCTTTGGCACCTCTTGGCCTTTATCGCTCCCTGACAGCTCCACTTGCCAGCACAAGTACCCCGGTGCGAACTGCCTTTGATAGGGCGGGGGGTGGATTGGGGCGGTGGTCCTGCAGACAAGACACAGGAAGACTCGTGAATGGAGACACACTTATGTGGATTGCAGGGGGCCGTCCAGCGTGAGGGGGGATGCTTGGCAGGAGACACGGGGTCTGGCGGTAGACATGGGAACAACAACCCATGCTCTATAGACCACTTTGAAGTGTACATGGTCTTTGGCACCTCTTGGCCTTTATCGCTCCCTGACAGCTCCACTTGCCAGCACAAGTACCCCGGTGCGAACTGCCTTTGATAGGGCGGGGGGTGGATTGGGGCGGTGGTCCTGCAGACAAGACACAGGAAGACTCGTGAATGGAGACACACTTATGTGGATTGCAGGGGGCCGTCCAGCGTGAGGGAGGATGCTGGCCGGAGACATGTGGTGTGACAAGACAAGGCACAGGAAGACTATTCAATGGAGACACACTAGATTCATTTAAAAAATCAAAACAACCATTGTTAAAATATATGTTGGGTTTTATTTTAGATCTTAATTTCAATTGAACATAAATAATAAACATTACACATTGTAAAGTTGCGGTTGCAGCACATCCAGGGAAAATCCGCGGTATTGTCCACTGTCGCTGGGGAAATGTTGTCTAATGGCAAGTACCGCACAGGCAGGTATTACTCTCCGAACGCGGTGTCCGAGCCTCCCGTGAAGCCACCAAGTGAAGCAACGATAGGCCACCAGCCTGTACCACCTGTGAAAATGAAAGATGCAAACTGTATTAAAATGACAACTTTCTTATCACTGTCGATTCAGGTAAAAAATGTCATTTTGCTTTGAAAAAAATTCTATCTAGAAAATGCACAACATGGAACCAATTTACATGCATTCGAATGATGAGACGACCATGAAATAGTAGTGGCATCACTGACATCACAACCAGAGTATACTTACTCGTTACTCGGATTACGCGGACGAACAGTGCCGCAAAGTTCGTGCATAAGCACCATCATCATCCTCAACACGGTCCGTGAGAGGCAGGCTTCCCTGAACTCTGGCAGCTCGGTGATGCATTGCGGACTTGGCTCGCCTTCCGAAATGTAGGCCAAGCACCCGGAATTTTCACGGCAGCAGCAGTTCTCCTCCTCAGTTGGCATTAGCTCGCACCGATTGCACGTGCACCAGGTGGAGACGCCGTCCATGCGACATGGTCCAGGCTCTTCATCCGTTGACTGGTCCTCCCAACTGCCGTCCGAATCCCCATCGTTTTCGCGTGCTTGCCTTTCCAGTAGTTCTTCCTCAGTGTACTCGGGCTCGTACATATACGGCATTATTGTAGCCATTGTGTGGTAAAGAAAGTAAAATAATTTATAGCGGTGGTACTGGTATCTGTTCACACGGGCTACAATCAACGAAGGTAGCTGACCAGAGCACAGAAACGAGTCACAGAATACTCAAAGTAACACACAGAGAGTAATGGAATCGAAAATCTGCTGCTGTGTGTTGTGAAACGGTGTGTTTATACTTATTGAGGAAAGAGGCGTCCTGCCATTTCCATGGCGACACTTCATTAGCTGAGGCGCAGCGATTGTTGACACGAAACGTGCTTTGGCGTTGGGAAATGGGCGGTACGCGTCTGCTGATGTCAGGCTCAGGGGCGGGGGATTTGATTTAGTGCCGCAAAAGCAGGTGAGCCAGGGCGATGGGGGGAAATGATAGGATTATCAGAAAATGGCGGCTGATTTCGAGTGCGTTAATGGACGAAAAGTCGGGTAAGGTCCATAGGAAAGTTTTCTACGATCTACCGAGTTATGCTTAAAAACACATGGCCGAACCGTAGGGACAATAAAAAAAAAGTCCCGGAACTCTCCTTTAAAGGTACAGGAGCGAGAAGTTGGTTCTCTAATATCGAGTGTTTTCGGTAGTTTACTTGTCTAATGGTTCCCCGAATGCATTGCACAAAACACAGTGTACAGTGCCGAAAAAACAATTGAGAATACTCATAAAGGACATATAATACTCTGGCCCCTTTTTAGGGGCTATGATAGGTGCTGGTGGTATGTCCCTTATTTGTAGGTTAAAAACCAATGCCAATAAGTATGAGCAGAGAGTTAAATAAATAAGTAGATTACAGAGCGCATCCTGGTGGAGTAATTAGATGTGACATCTGGCATTCTAAAAAAGTTTACATAAGAGATGGCAAGCCTATTAATTGTCTAGCTGCACTTGTATTTGGAGAAAGACTGTAAGAGTCAGAACATCATTTATTAGTTGTAAATTAAGTAAAGGAGCTGTAGTCTTTGAACAGATCTCTTACATTGCCCTGGTGTGTTAAATAGTTTTTGAAGTGAAGCATGTTTTGTGTTCTTCTAGTTTTAAATAGGTCTATTTAAACGAGGAGTAGTAATAGGCCAAAGTAATACACCTAATAGTTATTGTTAGGTGGTTAGACCTTGTAAATAATTGAACCCATGAAATGAATGTATTTGAGATTGATATGTTGTTTTTGTTTATATTTTTTTAGATTCAGTTGTTCAAATCTACTGTTGGGGTATAAAGTCTATTTTGACTTATTTTGAAGAAATTCTGTCCTGAAGATGGCCATAGAAAAGAAAGTTTAAAGACACTAGGGATAGTGTCTGGAATAAATTAAAGGCCGAAACATGTCGACAACGATCTAGAATACCCATGCTAATTCACTATGGGATTGTGTTTCACATGAACAAAGTGGTTAGAATGATATGAAACCTTGTTATAACACCTTTTTGTGTGTATCCCCTTTCTGAGACGTTTGATTGTTGAACAACGTTTTTTTTGGTTTATCTTGTGATTCATACCTTTTTAATCCATTGGCAAAGTGCCTTAAAATGTGTCTTATTGTGTGTTTGGCACTTAGTGCCTTTTAATGCTATACAACATGTGCAAATAACAAATTTTTCAATAAAGTCTTTTTTAATCATTATATACATTTTGGGTTTAGGTTTGTAGACAGTAGCCTATATGTGAGGCATCTGTGGTTGATTTAATTGTGGCTTCGTTTTAGAACACTGGGGAATGGAAAGAGGGGTACCAGACTCACTTCCATGTTGCATATTGTGCTCATCTACGAGCTAGTTCCCTTTGAGTCTGGGTCCCCCGATAAAAAAGTTTGGGAACCTTACCTGTTTTTTGGTAACATTGCCTGGCAGGTGACAGCACCTCGCCTATTTAGCCTTAATAGTGGCGCTGCCCCTCGCCAGCTGGGGAGGGGCAGCGTCACCATTAAGGCTGAAAGGGGGAGGCCCCTGAAAGCGGAGACCTTTTTCCTAAAGACTGAAACTCCTGTGAATGCGCGGTAGCTTCAGGATTTAGAAAACAAGGCCTCTGCTTCCAGCGGCCTCACGTTTTCTCCATAATGGTGGCGCCAGCCCACAGGGATCTCTTGTTTAAAGGAATGCCCCGCAAGTGCGGCGCCACCATTATGGCTGAAAGGCATTTTTTTTCTTAAGCCTGAAGCTCTTGCACACGAGCGAGAGTTTCAGGCTTCAGAAAAAAAGCCTTTTCATGTAGTGGTCGGGGCTACAAGGGGAGATTAGTAGGCCCGCCTCAAAACGAGATTTCGGAACCTGCCAGGGCCTAGCCCGGCAGGCCCCGGCCCACTTAAATTCCTGGTGTGCAGTATAAGAACCTTTCTTCCTCTGCTGTGCGTCCAGTTTGGGGAATCCATCCACATCTGTGTCTTTCTGCGGCACCATCAAGGCTTGTGTGCTTAATGGCACCATGGTACATTTTCTCCTTCATTTGGGTGGCACCTGTATCTGAGCTTCAGGCCCAGTGTTAGTCTGCGAATATTGTTGCCTCCTCTCGTGCCATGTACCCTTGAGATGTGTCTGCAACCTTCTGTCTCTTCAATCCTTATTGAACCTTCATCCTGGCAATGTAGAGACCTTGTTCTTGAGGGCATTCTGGACAGAGGCCTGCCTTGTCTTCTACCCATGTGAGCCACTTGAATGTCTTGTCACTCCTTGATGTATTCATCCTTCTCTCTCTGCATCATCTCCTCAGGGACTGCCAGGGGTAATTGTGCTATGCATCCCTGCAGCCTTCAACCCATTCTTCTCTTGCAAACTCTTGTCTGCAATCAGTTATCTGGTGTTTCTTGCAGTATTCAGGCAGTCCTCCCACCTCTTTTTCTGCTCTTGATGTACTGCAATCCCTCTTGTGTTACAATTCCTTTGTCTGTGCCTTTCAGTATGTATTGTATCAGGTCATCTGCATTCAAGCAATCCTCTGTCATTGTCCATGTTTTCATGTAACTGTCCTTATGGGGCACTATCTTCTGTGTCATTCATCGTAGTGTAGCCTGCTTTCTCTGGAACCACCACAGAAGTCTTGTAATTGACCATGGCCTGGGAAGTGGAAGACTTCACGTGGCAGCCCTCCCCTGAAGCCTCCCTACCCACCCAGGTTTTGTGCTGGTACTATCTATATCGTTAGTGGTGTGGGCCAAATTGGTCATACAAACACTCATGATTTATTTTTTTAAATCAACAATGTTCTATTCGTGCTACTTCATTTGTTCATGTCACTAGTAAGGGGTAAAATCATTGCTATTCGTTCAAGTGCATACTGTATTTCTAATCAATATAGTCCAACAACTGTATTGTTCTGTAATGAAGCAACGTCAATCCAAGAAGTCCATTATTTTAATGTTTCTCAAAGAAAAATGTTTTTAATTTGTAAAAGAAAAACAGCCGACACATGTTTCGACCAAAGGTCGTTTTCAAGGCTGTGTAAAATTATATAATCAATCAATATAAAATAGTTTAGAAAAATTCTAACAGAAAACCATACCCACCTTGGCTATCACCATACCATATAGTTCCATATGTCAGGTCAGGATTAGAGAAAAAGTTGCGCCATAATCGAAGGTTTGAATCGATATGAAAGAGAAAAACATAAATTCAAAATCATAAATTAGTTTTTTTTCACAATAAAGCCCACTCGTTATAACTACTCCAAATTGGACTAAGTTTGAAAGGAATAGCATTTAAATCCAAAACTTTAAAAAACTTTTAGCTTCATGCATAGTTAGTTATCCAGAGAGTAGAATTTTGGAAAGTCCCAAATTCTCACCTTGTGAAACCATTCTAGCTATACCAAAGTAAAAGTATTCAAAAATGAAATTGTGAATTTGTGAACTCCATTCCCGTTAGTACTTAGGCATACACTGTTGCTGTAACTAAAGCTTACCCCCTGTATAGTTCACTGAGATTCACAAGTTTGAGATGTACAAGGTAGCTCAGTATGCTTGATCTTGAATTCACAATTCAATTCCTCAGATCTGTGTAAGAGATTCCTTTTTTAAGTTTTAAATTTATTTTTTGTAATTGAATAAACATGTTCCCTAATGGGAAAAACTGAATTCCATGATATAATGTAGTGTAGTATCATAGTTGTAAATGCTCACCCACTTTTTACGAAGGAGTCTGTTAAGACAAAAAATGTATAGCTGGAGGCTCAAGTTCAAGTTATTGTAACGCTCACCTGATTCCCGTAGAGGCGCCGGTCTTGACTGGGCATATACCGTATCTTCAAAGGTGATGTGTAACACACGGCTGGCTCTTTGGGCTGGACCTCTGTGCACTGTATGTCTGACTCGAAGGGTAAGATGTCTGCAGATAGAAAATATGGGATTAAGGAACTGGGTTATTGAATGACTCTCCCTTTCTCTTCTCCTGTAGAACCCCAAAGGTTAACGCTCTCACCTTAGGTAAGTGAACGCTGTGCTCTCCATCTGCCTCGGGGCAGGGTGCTGTAACCAGTTTCTTCACTGGATAAGGGGAGCAGGCCTCTTGACTTCAGAGGGGTGTCCAGTCAACTCGTCGAAAAAAAACTGGTCGACTGCAATTTGGTCGACGCAATTTGGTCGAAAACCAAATGGTCGAATTTTTTTTTTTATTTATATATTTATTTTGTGGGTTTTCGTTTAGTTAAAAAAGGGGTTTTTAGAGAAAAAAAGGGGGTTGGGGGGGCCCCCCCCAAAGGGACCCCCCCCAAAAAAAAAAAAAGGGTTAAAATAAAAAAAATAAAAATTTCGACCATTTGGTTTTCGACCAAATTGGTTCGACCATTTGTCTGGTCGACCAATTTTTTTCGACGAAATGTCTGGCAACCCTTCAGAGGACTGCTGTCCGTCGTTTACTGCACGAACGGTAAGTTTCGAGTAATTCTAATGTCTTTAAAGTCTTTAGTAATGATGTCTCTTGTTTTGCAGGGTTCCGGCGATGGCGGATGACGGGCTGAAGTGAGTTGAAGATGGAGCCCGTGTGATGAATAGAAGCGCTGGAAGCACGTAAGTAAGCGCTTGTTGCCTGCTTCACGATGCGCTCTAACTGTCTTTTTATTTTGCAGGTACAAGTTCGGAGCGGCTGCAGGGTGCCGGAATACCCACTGGGTTAGATGTGGAAAGGAGTAATGGCACGTGAGTATTAAAGTTCCCCAATGTCTTTAAACGCACCTTGTTTTGTTTTTCAGATGCGGGATGCAGCGCCGAAGGCCTCCGGAGCGTGCGAAGAGTTGGTAAGCTTTTGTCTTTCAGATGCCGGAATGCAGTGTGAAGACCTCCGGAGCGCACGAAGAGTAGGTAAGCCTTTGTCTTTCAGATGCCGGAATGCAGCGCGAGGCGTTGGTGACAGCCGATGGACCAAGTAAGTGAAGAGCTGTCACTGAAGACCGTAATGCTAACCTGTTCTTTCTTGTCTTTATAGGTGTTGCTGAAGACTGGATTCAGGATGGTAAGCCTTTTTCCTTAGGCCCAGGATCAGATGCAGAAGACACGATGAGCGTTCTGCTGCAGAGGATGCAGAATAACGCAAAGCAAGATTCATCCATCGGGTGTGGTTTAAATAGCCTCCTGTAGTGCTTAGGTGTCTCCTTCCACAGCCACGCCTAGGTAAGAAAAGAGTTCCTGCTTTCCAGAAGAGTTCCAGTGTTCTGAATCTAGGGAGTGGCTCCTGCCCCACCCAACAGGAAAAGTAGTTCCAAACAGAAGAGGATCAGAGGCTCAACTGGCAGGCAAGTAAGCAGCATGGTCTGCTGCAGGTAAGTCCACCCAAGCATTATGAGCCCGGCGCTTCCAGCGCTGGGACTGGGCATATTTATGAGCCTGGTGCCACTGGCGCCAGGACTGGGTCCAAAAGGTCCCAATTGGGACTGGTTGGCACTCGGAACCTGGGTTATGGATCTGCTTCCAAGGGAGTTGGGAAAACCCTGACCTTTTGGAAGCAGAGATCATGACAGTTATATAGACAATCACAATAACACACATTGTACTCTGGCAATACTATAATGGCAAATATATACAGTTTCTATGTGGTACCATTATTACTCTGATTCCATTAAAATGCATAAACTGTAGATAGTTTAAATAGAATACAAATGAATATAGCAAAAGGTTTCAACCATAGACTTATGAGGAAAACAGGTTGTTAGACAACTGGCAGAATACAATGTCCTGTTTACCTAGACACAGTTCTGGGTGAGGATCCCCCCCACCTGGTAAACCTTTTCCACAAAGTGTTTGATGGGCCCTGGCCCCTAGTGCTCACTTGGCCACTCCTATCTTTCCCGGGGTCTCAGGCAATGTTAAAGTCCCCCATCAGGAGTATCTCCCCTCTCCGCAAAGCCTTCCAGCTTTCCCAAGCCTGTGTATATGAATGCATCTTGTCCCGAGTTGGGGACTGTAAGGAAGGCATCAAAGTAAGACAGACACAAGTTATCACAGTTCAAGGGTGTTTACTGAACTTTATCAAGGGTGTGAAAAATGTCTATCTAAATATAAGATGGGAGCAAGCTACGACCATCAAATAATAATATTACAGTCCTAGCGGAGACTATTCAAATGAAAAGGGCCTATACTAAAAGAAAAACTATTACCAATCCTTACTGCTATGCTCCGAATAGGTTGGAGTAATGTTCACAAAAAGTGTTCACAAAATAAGTCGGGCTGTTCAGGCCAATTAGCACATTTTTAGCACAGCACTAGGCGGGTCACTTGAGCACAGCACACTCTTGGGCTTCTTCAGCACAAGGTCACAGTTCCTTTTACCAACATCAGGGCCTTCTGTGCCCAAGTCTCTTATGTTCAAAGTCTTTTGATTCAGAGGGCCTGATATACCACAAACAATGAAAAACGTTCCTTTCCAAATATTTAAGTTGGGCAATTCACTCTTCACCCTGGATCCCGCTCAGTTGGGCTCCGATCCGTTTTTATACAATTAGCTTCCCTCAGTCGGGTTCAGACCAACATTAGTTCGCAGGCATCCGTCAGTCGGGTTCACACTTGCCACAGCAATATCTTCTCGGGTGACTCATTGTTCACACCGGACCCCTCTGTTCAGGGCTCAGATCCCTTTTTATACAATTAGTCCTGCTCAGACCAATTTCTGTTCACAGGCAATCGAAGGCTTTAAAATGTGCACGGGATACAACTTAACCTGCTGCAGGACCACTTCGATTTCACAGTTCAATAATTCTTACACGCTCAGTTGGATAGCAAACAGAGACCTTTGAGTGAGCACCCATGTGGTGCCAGACCACTCTGAATACCTATTTCGTTTTCATAAAGTTCAATCGCATACAAGTTCTTTCTTCATACAAGGTTGCCGCTTGCAACTTTAGGCTTAACACAGTCCGGTATGCTATCAATTTCGCCAACTGACTGGCTGTGTTAAACTCACTGGCGTTGCTTTGCTGTCAGAGTCAAGGTCAGAACCACGGCAGCAATTGATTCTCCCCACCTTGGCTATCAATAAGGGAGGGCCTGTGTACTTTTGACACACACTGTACTGTTCGTCAGCTGCAACTCCTGATCTTATGTTTCTTTTCTTCGAGGCCTCTTGAAAGTCACGGCCCTTCCTTGAAAAGGGCAAGGGTAGTTCCCTCCTTGCAGTCTTCTGTGGTCTTGCTGCCTTTCTCCTCAGTTTAAACTGCCACCTCCAGAATTACTGCTTCCTCGTGCGTTTGGCCTTGCTCAAAGTGTGCTTTCGTGCTCCGCTTTTTATCCATGTGGGGAAGTGTGATGGAAGTCAGGTGTGTGTAATTATCACTAATTCCCTGACTATACCTGACCCTTGTGTTGGGACATGTCAGGTATACGGCTCTAGTGTTAGTCCATTGTCGCTCGCGATGAACTGATGGTGAGAAAGTGTTTGTGTCTGTGTTGCTGGAAATGCATTGGAGGTGGATTGTACTCCCTTATCATGTGTGTTGTTTTCTGCACAGGAGTCCATGTGGGACTCCTGGCAGTGCAGCTCTTCCTCTTTTTGATTGTGGTGGACAGACCCTTGGGATACCCTTACGGCACCCATGGGTGGGGGTACAACCTGTACCTCTAGTATATGTTTTTGGGCACGTGTGTGGCCCACAGAGCACGGTATGGGCTGGTGGCAGCTCCATGCTGAATTTGACAGGTGCTCTGAGTATCCTCCTTTTTGGGATACCCAGGCCCTGCCATAGGAATCAGTGGTTTCCTGATAGGAGACGAGATGGCCCCTGTGGTCTCTTTATTTATTCATTCATTTATTTATTTATTACATTTGTTACACACCCAGACCCTTAGGCATCATGGCGAGGTTACAGACAGCTTATTAGTACATTCATTAGAGGGGCCAATCGGGCACAGTTACAGTGAAGTTCAAGACAGTAGAACACAAAAGAATATATACAGCTGTGGTGAAACTGGTGAGTTGACAAGCAGACAGAGAGGAAATCATACTTATGTAGATCTATTTACAACAATCAGCAGAAAAGCACAAGTGTAGTCCAATATCCTGGTAGCATTGTGGTGCTAGTTATTGGAATTGGTTGAACAGCCAGGTTTTTAAAGATTTCTAAAAGCCTGTGAAAGTTTCCTCATTTTTGATGGAGAGGGAGTGTGTTCCAATGTTTAGGGGCTAGATATTAGAAGCTTCTGCCACCTGCTCTCATATTTTTGTACCGGGAATTGCTAAGAGTGCATGGTTCTAGGATCTTAGTGATCTGGGATATTCTTTTTTGGCTATAGCGTGGTTCAGGTAAATGGGTCAATTTTTGTTGAGGGTTTTGAAGATAACTCTGGCTTTGATGGTCAGCCAGTGGTGGTCTCTTCTGATATTAGAGAGATGGTCGGATTTTCTTATTCCGAGGGCGGCTCGTAGGGCTTTATTTTGTATTAGCTGTAGTTTACTAAGGTTAAATCTAGATGTTCCAAGTAATAAACGTTACAGTAGTCAAGTCTAGACAAAATCAATGCCCTCGCCAGGGTAATGTAGTTTGTAGGGGTCAGGAATTGGCGGCTTAGGGCAATTAGTTTGGCAGCATGGGAAGTCGAGGATGCGAGAGCGTTAATGTGTTTGGTCATGGTGAGGTTCGCGTCTAGGTACACACCTAAAGTTTTTACATGTTTCAGTACCAGGATCACAGTGCCATCAATATTGATGGAGGAGTACTCAGGACGAAGTGCAGCTATTGGAGACTGGGGTCCCACGATGAGAACCTCTGTCTTCTCATCGTTGAGGCAGAGGCTGTTTAAGGTCTTCCAGTTTTGAATTGTGGCATAGATTTTGTTGATGGTCCGAGTGTCTTGGGTGTAATTCCCTGTAAGTGGGATGAGGATCTGGGTGTCATCTGCAAAGTTAGTGTAGATAACACCCATATCGTCTAGCGCTGAGAAGAGCTTAGTGTATGCGTTATAAAGTGTTGGGGAAAGGCAAGAGCCTGGAGGTACACCAATGGGGACAGGGATCGAGCCGGCAGCTTCTTTACCTATGGAAACCCTAGAGGATCGTTCTGCAAGAAAGGATTTCATCCATGTGGTAACGTTGGAAGAAGAGTTGAAGTCTTTGGCTACAGTAGAGCAGAGTTTGTTATGGTCCACTAGGTCAAACGCTGCCGAAAGATCTAATAGGAGGAGGTTGCAAAGTTTTCCTGTGTCTCTTATGGTGTCCATCTGGATTTTTAGGTCCAGAAGGGCTGTTTCCGTGCTGTGATTTGGACAGAAACCAGATTGCCTGGTTCCAAGGAGATGGTTCTGTTCTAGATGTGCTTGGACTTGATTATAGGCTATTTTGCCGAGGATTTTAAGTAGAAACGGAACTGTAGTTATTGGCCTATAATTGGTGGGAACAGTGGGGTCAAGTAGGTTTTTTTAGCAGGGGAGTCACCCAGTCTTCTTTGATGCCAGCTGGGACAGGTTCGTATTAAAGGTCACATTTACAAAATTGGTAATGATAGGAGTAAGAGTGTGGGCACAGGATTTAACTATTTGTGCTGGGGCGGAGTCTCCTTTGCGATTTGAGGCTTTGAGTTTAGATATGGTATTAAATACTGATTTCTTTGGGAGACAGGGGTGAAATGGAAGGGGGGATTGGTGTTCTCCGGCACTGTCAGAGGTTGTTTGAGACAGACGGCTCTGTCTGCTAGTATTTGCTTTTTGGATGTGATTTTGTTTTGGAGTAGTTCAATCTTAGCTGCTAGAGCATCCTGAATAGTGGTGCACTACTCTTTACTATCATTGGTGGTGTTAGTGATTGGGATTGGATTTTCCAGTTATTTTAGAATGGAGAACAATTCTTTTGAGTCAGAGGTGGCATTGCTAATCCGAGCATTGTAAGTATTGGCTTTGCGGGTGATGATGGCTGTTTTGTAGGATTTATTTGCCTTCTTGAAGGCTTTTTTTGACTCTGTGGTGGGGTGATTTCTGAGGGCGTGGTAGAGAGCATGTTTAGTTCTCAAGTGAGACCAGGTCATCATTCAACCAGAAGCATGATCGTTTATCAGAGCGTTTGGTTTTGGTCGTAAGAGGAGCTACCGCATTAATGGTAGAGGTGAGGCAGTTATGGTGTCTGCTATAAGGCAGGGGTTGTCACTGGTGGTTGGGGTGGTATGTAACGCTTTGAAGAGCAACGGCACTAGATTTTCAGGAGTAAGCTTACGGGAGTTTCTGGTTTTGCAGGAGATGGCAATTTCAGGTTTGATGATCAAGGGTTCAGTGGGGCTAAGGGTGAACTTGATGTTATAGTGCTCCGTCCAGGTAAGAGGAGAGATAGAGTCAATGGTTATGGTTGTGTTGATTGAGAGGATCCAATCTAAGGTTCTTCCATTAATATGGGTGGGGCATTCAAAAGTTGGGTAAAGCTCATATCCTTAATGGATGAGTGTGTAATGCTTCTGCTTTGGAGTCTATTGTTGAAGCCTAAATTCAGGTCTCCCAAGATGATGCATTTGGTATTGGGTTTTATGAGTGGAGCTAGAGGTAATGGGATGTCGATTTCTGGGTGACTATTGGAGTTAGATCTATAGATCACTACTAGGTTGATAGTGTTTTTTTCATTTATGGGAGCTTTTGCGAGCAGTATTTTGTAGCCTTCAATGTTTTCAATGGGGCAAGATCTGAGTTGGAGTTTGGTCTTAGCAATGATGGCAACACCGCCTCCATGTGTGTGGGTTCTGTCAGTTCTAAGGATGGTGTAGTGTGGTGGAATAGCAAGAGTCAGGAGAGCACCAGAAGCTTGGTGAAGCCAGGATTCAGTGTCTACTAGGAAGTCAAGCTGAGATTCTGTAATGAGGTTGTGTGTTTCAATAGCATGGGCTCCTAGGGAGCGGGCGTTTATGAGTGCACCTTGGAGGGTGGTTAGTGGTGGCTGCCTGGAGGTGTCGGAAGTAGTGGGGGGTGTAAATTGTAGCATAGTTTAAGGTTGGGTTTTTGCCTTTGGTTGTGAGGGTGTGTTGTGGGAGGTGATTGCTTGGGTGAAATAATATCATGCATAAGACAGTTGGTGCGATGCAGGGTTTGAGACCTTAGGCAAAGGCATCTTGCTTCACCTAAAATAGGGAGGGCGTGGTTTTCTGCAAGGTTGTGGTGTTTATGGAGGTGTTCCTGTGTATGAGTGGTGGTGTGTTGGTTAAATTCATGGGTGTTGGCATTAGTGGTATTGAGACATGTAGCGGGGACGTGATTAGTGGTGATTGGGAATGGTGATGATGAGGACAAAAATGGGGTGGAGCAGGGGTAGGGTGGTGCCTGGGGCAGGCTAGTTTAGGGAGGCCATTTTTGTAGCTAATGTAGTGATTCCCAGAGAAGGGTATGTGGTTCGAGCTACGAGGGAACACCGTGCAGAAGCTGATCTTCATCAAGGCACACTGGAAGGCAGTCCCAAACAGCTGTCGACCGGAGACGTGGTCCGCCGAGAAACACTAAAGTAAAGCACTCGGACGTTGAGGCATCGACAACCATCACCATCGACCGAGGATCGGAGGACCGCTGTAACCTCGTTGACCGGAGCCGCAACGTTCCATTGCTTAAGAACATTTAAACCAAGCACTCGCTTGCAATCACCGTCGAGCGCTTTGTCCCGCCGGACAAAGTCAAGGTCCTGGATGACCGAGGACAATCCTCTGGTGGGTTTCCCACCACCCGAAGTCGACAAAGACGCAGAATAATATCCGAAAACCAGCTGTGGTGAAGTCCTGATCGCCGACGCCAAACTCTGATGACAAGACGCCCTTGCTGGGCCTACGTTCTTCATCAACTTGCTTTGCTGCAACAAACTCTTGTCATCGAGGTGGACCGCATGCCTCATCTTCCCAGCACATCCACGACCCATCGTCGATGAGCACTGCAAAGGTCGGAGCTGCTTCCTCGACAAGTATTCGCATTTCTTCGTAGGAATCTCGACGGCATGTGGCTCCTGTGTTTAAAGGGAGTCTACTCAAGAAGGGCCAGTTGACGAACCATCGAAATAACTCTGCTAAACTCAGGTACCTTGGGGTAGTAGAACATTTTAGCAGGAAATAAGCCTATTTTAAATATTAAGGGACTGGGCTTGCTAATACTCTTTATTTACAGGTTGCCCAGGTGGGCGGATCCTTACAAAGAAAGTGTCTTAGTAGCAATAGAAGCATTCTGCCATTGTTTAACCTAACTTGTCTTCCTTCCTATGTCTGATGTGGATACAAATTACTGTTTTATTTGTATGCCATTTAAACTGTCAGCAGTTGGTGCATGTTAAAGGAGTCAAGAGTGAACTGTGGTACTACATAGACATTGTAAATAGTTACCATATTAGAATTACCATAGTACAAAGTTTGTTATTAATTGTGTATATACATTGAACCTTATTTATATAAAGAACTGTGCTATCACCTAACATAGTGTGGGGACATTCCTTTTTTGGGGAGCTTGGGAACTACACTGTACTTAAGAACTAGCCCGCATCGCCTCCTGAGAGCTTAAGCCTTGATTGCTCGTCCATAGCTACCCTATAGAGAATCTTGGCTGGGGTGCTCTATGCCTCTACACTGCTTCTAGGCGCACACCCATCAGGAATGGTTTTTTCGGGTAAAAAGGGAAAAAAAGGGAAAAGGGCAGAGCCTAAATCCGACAAGCCAGGTATAAAGAACAAACAAAATGATGGCTGCGATTCATAAATGGATCGTGGCCGCGAGATGGGATCTTAACCCTAAGAAGGCAGGTGAGTGTTATTAGGAACGAGTAGAGGATAAACTGACTTGTTGTATAGTGAAAACTTAACAAGGAAATGAATATCACACATTGGAATGGAATGCACATTTAGATTAGAGAGTTACTTTCATTTTGTTGTCATTGTTAGAAGTGGGCGTTTTAAAGGCGCTACTTGCAACAATGAGAAGTTATATCGTGAACTTATGTTAGAAGGATATTCTTAATAGTGAAAAGGTAACAAGTAAATCATTATAACAAACTGAAATAATATAAATATGCAGATTGGAGTGTTACTTTCGTCTTGTTGTTACATTTGGAAGTGGGTATGAGAAAGGCAGTAATTGCAGCAATGGGATAACTGGTCACAGCGCGAACCTCTGTTGTAAGGATACTTTTTGTCAATGGGAGTCCAACATATTAGTTTACATGTTTTGATACAATACTGAGGAAGATTATATATGAATGGGAAAATAAGTGATTACGCAACGATTGGATGAGAAAGGCTGGGGCGAGATAACTGGCGTTTTTGGACGGTACTATCAACTGAGTATGATTAATTAGGCAATTGAGAAGAAAGAACTGGTGGCGGATATTTGTCAACTGTCATAAGGGACACGGGGAATCAGTATGTATTATAAGAGAATGAAACTGAACAATGTACATCATGTGGCATTGTGCAGAGGTTACCTACTAATTTAACAGGAATTGAGGGATTTCATACCGGGACAAATGAGCGTGAAGAGCAGTAAAAGCTAATGCAAGGGCACTAATACGACACTCTGTGTGAGTCTACAATGTTATATTGGGAAGTACAAGGAAAAGAAAACCTTACAGTTCTGTCTAAATATCAATTTAAATAACAATACAGAGATAGAACGGCACATGTGTTTCTACAAAGGATTAATAACAGCATTGAGAAGAGCGGTACATGTCTGTAACTAAAAAATATGAATACGATCGGAAATAGAATTGTTGAAGCTAAGGTATTTGGGCATGAAGCCTTAATTTATTGATTTAAGAAGGTGGGTAATATGATAAGGTTTGAACGCATAAAGTAAGATTCAAAAGTAAAACTGGAGGTCTCTGTGGAGGAAGGGATTCGACATTTATAATTAGGTGGATAGGAAAAAGGGCTATGTCATACAAATAAGACATATTTATGTTTATCGACTAAATGTGTATGTTTTCTCTGTTTTGTTTTTTCTTATGTCTTATCTGATCCTGCTAAATCCATCCCTATCCCAACCCTTCATTCTCTGTCTGGATTATGACGATGTTGTAATCACATGTAAGTTAATGTTGTGATCATACACAATGTGATGCTGTGGGCATATGTAATGTTTATGTAATCTGATAGCACATGTCTGGTTTTGAAAAAGGCTTTTTAGGCCGAAACACATTTTGACCTATAGACATGAACAACATTAAATGAACACATGGCGCATTCATTAAGAGTGTCTTATTGTCTAATGTATTAGTCCGGAGGACGAGGAAAACTCCATTGACATAAATGAGACTTGGTTCATGATTCGAAGCTGAATAACGGCAATAGTAAACTGTTGCAGTAAGGGCACCCCACAATACCCCATGTTCATAATCTGCTCTGTGATTATGGGCCTCACCAACCCTCCTTCCTTCACCTTCTTCTTCCCCCAACTGCCTCCCAAACTATTGTTAACGAGTTCAATCAGGCAATACACCCTGGTCTTAGCCTAGTATGCAGTGCACAAATGAAATACTTATTTTATTATGTCTATATGTTCAATATTCTGAGTGATATACCACTCATATCACACCCCTTCAAGTATTGGTCGAGATCCTGCCCCATGTGTGGCCAGTATGCAACCTCTCGCAAGATTTCTAATGTATGAAACCCCCGATGACCGGCGGTGGTTGCATCATGGGTGTGACTTAGCATCAGGCTTCGGAATGAGGTTGGGACCACCCACTGGTCACAGCCAGATATGGATCCCCTCATCAACAAACCGTTTTGGATTCAGAACATTTTTGGACATTTCATCAACACTCTGAGGTCCTCTTTCCCAATGTAATCGGTATCCGTCAAGGGAATGATTGGATCCCCTTTTTGAGCCAGATTAAATCAGCATCTGGGGTCTCCTTACTCCACTGGGCAGTTGAGAGTTCATTGTGAGCATTTGTCTGGGACCTAGTGATAGCAGTTACCTGGATTTCCCCCAACAGGGACTCGATCTCAAGGAGATCCCTTTGGATGGCTCCGGTTTTGGCCAGCTGATCCGCTAAGTCATTTCCAGTTTTGTCTGGTCCCTCTATTCTGGAATGACCCTTGATCTTTTTCCAGTAGATGGTCATCCCACTACAGGTGACCAGATCATCAATATTTTGTATTAGCTTGCCATGTTTGAGTGGTTTGTTGTTAGCACATAGCATGCCTCCTGGTTTTCCAATTTACCAGGTGCTCCACGAACCCGTTCTGGACATAATCTGAATCGGTGATTATGACCAGTTCGTGGAGTTGGTGTTGGACAGCAGTGAGGATGGCTTGATGAACTGTCATCAGCTCTGCCACATGACTACTAGGGGGACCGACTTTCGTACCCAGCTGAGGGTTCCTGGGCATCATTCACCCAGGCATTCCCCACACCGCTCACCACTTCCTTTTCCCCGTTGTTGTCAACATGGTAGGAGCACCGATCCACATAAACAGTGGGAATTCCCTCACACTTGTCTTCTTCATAGACTTTGTGCAGGGAATTCAGGTACTCCTCCTTTCGTCTGCGAGACAGTTTTCTCTGGCACAATCATGCAAGTCAGCCAGACCTTGCACAAGGGGACTCTTCTTGTTTTGGCCATATCTGTCCTCCACAGGAAAGCCTTGCATTGACAGAATCCAGGAAGTAATTCTGGAATGACTTACATTTCCGGCCCAGATTCTGTCACTTTGAAGATATTGCAGAGGCTGGTGTGGAGTCTCCACTATGATGTGTTCCCCCTGGATAAACGGGCGGTAATTCCAAAGAGGATAAAATCTTGCTTACATAGGAGATGACTTTATTGACCTTGTCATGCTTTTGGTATAATACTGCGGTCAAGCATGTATTTGAGAACCCTGTCTTCAAGAATAACTCCTTGTTTTTGACAGGGTAAGCTAGACAAGGCATTTGTGAGAGGCTTCTTTTGAGTTGCTTTACCGCCTCGGCTTGTTCTGGACCCCACTCCCATCTGTTGAAGGGGGGCGGTCAAGTGGATCAGGGGTCTTGTAATCTCTGCGTAATCCTCAAAGAACTTCCTACTGTAATTATTCAGTCAAAGGAGGCTCCTTAGCTCACTCAGAGTTGTGGGGTCTTTTAGTTTCAGGAGTGCTTCCACTTTCTTTTCCTGGGGACAGAGACCCTCGGGAGTTATCTCATGCCCCAAGAAATTGACACAGGTCCTGCACCACTGTGCCTTTTGGAAAGATAGTTTTGCGCCGGCAACCCTCAATTGTGTCAGAACATAATGGATTTCTGCTATGTGTTCCTCCACAGTTGAGCTTTTGATCAGAACATCATCTACATAGGCCAGGTTGCCCCTTTCACCCAAGCCAGGCATGGCCTGGTGTAAGAAGATATTAAATTAGTTTCCAGAGTTGATGTATCCGAAGGGAGTCCGGTTCCATGTGTACTGCTGCCCCCCAAAGGTAAAGGCCAGCTTGTATTGGTCCTCCCTACTGACGGGCACAGTCCAGTACCCATTGGTCTGGTCAATGGCAGTGTATACCTTTGACCCCTGGATCTGGGCCAGCCCCTGGTCAATGTACGGGAGGGGCCATCGGGACGTATGGACCCGTTTGTTTAGCTCCCTTAAGTCAGCACAGAGTCTCCACTGGCCGTTCGGTTTTAAAATCCCCAGCACCGGATTATTAAAGGTGCTGTGGACTGGATGAATTATCCCACGGGACTCAAGGTTTTTAATTATTTCTGTGAGGGACTCCATGGATGCGAGAGGCAAGCAATATTGCTTCACAAACACTGGAGTCATGCCAGGGTCCGTGGGAATTGTTGTTGTATGAATTTCAGTGCGACCTCATTCATATGAGTCCACCGCAAAGAGATCTTAAAAATCTAAGAAAACTTGCTTCAACTTTTGCTTTTGCTCCAGAGTCTCACAGGCATCAGCTAGGTTGACTCTCTCTTCAACCATTTGCTTGAAGCCTGGAAAGCCTTCTGGTTTGGCTATTTCAGCGGCCTCCTCCAGCTGGGTGGAGAGGTCCCTGGTTAAACTGTTGACCTGGACAGAGGGTTCCAGGCAGGGAAGGCAGTCCTTGTGGACCTGGAAGATCACCTCATCCCTCCTGAAGTCACAGGTCACCTGTTCCTTACCATAAGGGCAGGAAGAGTACACCAGGAAATTCTCCCAATGCCAGGTGAAGATCCAGTCTGGTGTTATGTCATTGTCACTATCACTGTCAAAACAGTAATTGGGGATTGGTCCTATAAATTCATTACCTAAATCTATGGAAAAATGACGGTCATCAACCACCATTCCAATAATGGTGCCTCCGCCCAGAGTGATACTCCTATGGTCGCTGTTATCCACCAATATTGGAATGGTGTTGTGTTCTATATTGACTAATGGTGTTGGGTTTAACTCCAACCCTTGCTGTTGGAGATGGGCGTTGAGGTGAACATATGCGTCAGGATTTTGCAGTTTCTGTCCTCTTTTAATTTTTACTTTAAGTGGGAATAGTCGTGTCCATCCTGGGATGGTGACTTCCTCTCCAATTTGAACTTCAACTGCATTCGGCAGCAATTGGGCTGACCAAAATGCTTTTTCTGAATCATCAAAGTCCATGGGATTACCCCCGAAGCGGGACCAGGCTTTGTAGTTTATCAGGTCCAAATTAATGGCAAAGCGATTGAGAATGTCGCTGCCTAAATAGAATGCAGCAGGGACATCTCTCACAACCCAACAATTATGTACTATGCTTTTGTTGCCTATAGACATTTTGAGCATACACCTGTTGAGCAGATGTTTGGAATTGGGAGTTTGCAGGTCCATTTCCCATTTGTCTATCAATTTAAATGTGGGAATGGCTGGATCTTTTGTGAGTTTTCGGGAACATGGCTTCGCTGATGAAGCTCTTACCGTTGTTCACGCACACTTGGGCAAGAACAAAGTCCTCCCCCCTTCATTTAACTGAATAGGGATACATGACTGTTCTCTAATTTTCTGAATGTCAGCTAAACTGTGAGCTAATTTCTCATCATTTTGAACTATGGAAGTGGGATTTTCTGATTGTGAATTAGTGTGGAATGCCACTTGAAACTGGAAGGAAGGTTGATTTTCAGAAATAGAGAGGAATTCCCATCACCAGTTTGTTGTCCTACAGCTATTACTGTCACGTCTGGTATTTGGTTATTTTGAAAATGGAACTCAATATGATCCTGTTTATGTTCAACCATGCGGCATGTGCCATTTAAACTAACATGGTTGACAGTATGTTTTAATTTTATTGGCCTGTTAGTCTGGGTCCAGAGGACCTTCTTCACGCAGTCTATTAGGGGGGACAACCTTCGCAGGATGTCATTCCCCAGTAGACAGGGTGTGCCCTCCGGCACCACGACTATGACCAGGTGTTTCACCTTGTGTCACCCAATTTTAATTTTCAAATCCGCAGTCCCCTCGACAGGAATTTCATTCCCATCGATGTTCTGAAGTTGTCCAGGAAGAGGGGTGAAAGGGATCTGGTATCTCTCCCCCCTTCCTGAATTCAGCTGATCAAAGGCTCTTTTTGACAGAAGAGTGGCTTGTGATCCAGTCTCCACCAGTTCCGAAAATGTAAATTGCCCTTATACTTGGACCATGACATAAAATCTTCCCTCCTTCTCCTCAAGGGGGCAAAGATAATGTGCATTTTGGGCCGGTTGGTTGGTTAGTTTCTTGATTCTTGATTCGATACAGGGGCAGTTTGGGCAGGATTCTGTGTGGGATCTTGGGGATCTGCAAGAAAAATATGGCCGTTGGAAATTGGGGGAGTTTTGTTCTCCCCTGGTTATGATTCTGGGCCACCCCTCACCCCCCTTTTTCGAGGCAGTCACCAGCATAGATTTGGGCAAGGTGGTTTTCTGGATTATCTGAAGACCCCCTCCCCTTAAATTGGAGGACACTAACCTCCTCCACAAAATGGGTCTTTTTAGGTCCTTTATTTCTCCTACCCGCCCTTTGTTCCTTGGGTTGCAGACTTTCGGGGGCAGGAGATTTTGGTTCTGGTTCCTGGGTTTCCAGGGGCTTTTCACAAGTAGGGATGGAAGCTTCCTCTAAGGCTTTACACCTCCCTTCCCCCCGTGCACCCTCCTTTGGAACCGGTGAATTGTCGGGGTTCTCTCCCCGTCATTGTTCTGGAGTACCAGACCCTTGGTTTGTGGGGTTCTGAGCCGCCATGTTCATCTGAGGGTTCTGCTGAGCCCTTAACATGCGACCCAGATCGTGGGACAGGTTCTGGACCTGGCGCTCCCGTTGTGACACCCGCTCTGGCTGGTATGGGGGTCTCTGGTCCATTCTTGGTGACTCACGGGAAGGGTAGCTATCCCTTTTCCCATAATACCCTGGGTTGGGAAAATCGGGTCAACCCTCCCCCCTTGGCCTCCCCTCTCCTGGATTGGGCTGTCTGGGCTCAGGAAAGTGGGGAAAGAAAGGGGGGTTCTGTAGGTTGAAGTTATGAGGGTACTGGGGAAAGAAACTCAACCCGGCATTTGGGGGATTACTGCCCTCCTGGGGAAAGTTAGGAGGGAAGTTTCCTGGGGTGGTACCTACCTGGCTGGATCCCCCTCTTGGGCTGGGGGAGTCCACAGATACCCCAGGATGGGTTTGTTGCCCTTGTATCGGGGGCTAATGTAATCAGGGGAGCTGGGGGTCCCATTTGTGGGATTACCTCCCTGACTATCACCTGTCTGGGATTGGCCTGAGGGCCTTCGGGTTCCTTGATTGGATAGGTTATGTACAGGTAGATTTTTAGGCCTCCCCCATCTCCAGATCTAAAATGGGGGCAACCTTCACCTCCGCCACCTTAGCAGCAAGGGGCTTGGCTGGCTTGGGGTTTTTATTTGTGTTTTTACTATCTACAGGTTTCTGCACCTCATAAATACGGGTCACCTGTTCTATGACCCAGTCCAGTGATCTCTTCTCGTGAAAGTCCCTCACCAGCTGGGTCATTATATATTTGGGGAGTGCATGGATGAAGGTGTTGATGAACTCCCTACTATCAGTGCGCACCCTCCTAGTGGTCTGCACAAAAGCACGTTTGAGTTCCTGCACAAATTCTTGTGGGGCCTGATCTTCCCCACACTGCAGACTGTAGGCCGCCTTGCGAGCCTCTTGGGGGTTTCTATGGGCAGAGAGGTGTTTTAAGATGGCCGCCCTGTAGGTGGACCATCTTGATTGATTCTGATACTCCAGTCCCGCAAAGAAAATGAGTACTCAGGGGAGAATGTCCATTTCACATACTGAATGCAATTCTGTCTGTCTTTCAGATGAAAAGTGTCCATCATCTGCTCATCTAATTCAAGATGTTTGCAGCGGAATACTTTGCACTTTCATGGTATGGAGTTATTAAACTCCTAATGGCCTTGATCTGCTTTAGGGGATATTTTTGCATAGCTCTCTTGATCTTGTTTGACTTTTTGGTTTTAGTCACCCGAGTCCACTCATCCTCTGACTCTGAGGCACTACTACTGGAGGTGACTTCTTGATCCTCTAGGTACTCCATGGTACTGCGAGCTTGAGAAGAGCTTGCAGAATGTGGGGCCCTAGTTTCCTTATGCCTTTGGTGTTCAGAAGAGTCTTCTGACTCTCCCCTGCTCCCAGGATTGGCGGAGTACACCCCCCACTGCCCTACCTGGGAAGAGGTCTTTAGGGTACTCTTTTGGGCTTTATTTCCTGGAGTTCCCCACCAAATTTTACAAAGTGATTTTTTGGAAGGCAGTATTTTTGAGGATCCAGTTCCCTGACTCTCCCCTCATAGGAGTCTTCCTGATCAGAGATATTAGCCCTAACATAAAGAAACATACAGAAAGCGCTTTGAAACACGTTGTGTATAGGCGCTATATAAATTATCATATCAAACATTTGGGGACCTGTACAGGGATGCCGTCCATCAATTTCTGGGGGGGGCGCTGATCTGTCAGTCCCAGCTTCCCAACTCTATTGAATTCTACCATCCCCATGGCCCCTGGTTCATATGCGCCAGTGGACTTGAAGGTGGCTGAGTTCATGGTACTGAAGGGGTTAGAGTGCCTGAGTACAGGGGTCCTGATGTTAGGATCAGGGGTTGCTCTGTCCCTCTCTACCTTTCATCTTTCAGCCTCTATTCCCTGGTGATAGGCAAAAATCTGAACCTTCTGTTCCTCTATCAAGGCCTTACTGGTCTCAATGATTCGCTCTTGCATTGCTATCTGTTGGTGGAGCACATCATTCTTTTCCCAGAGAGCCTCGTTGTCTCTCTGTGTTTCCTGCCTTGTCTGGGAAAACTAGACCAATTTCTGCTGCAGGGGACTCGGCTCCTGAGTTTGAGCATCATTGGTCTGGGTGTTCTTTTCCAGAGCATACTCCACCTGTCTGGTGTGCTCTAGTAGCTTCTCATATTCCTTTTTTAATTGAGCTCCTGGAGGGCCAGCTTTCTTCCCTCTAGCTCGGTTTTTTTACTGGCTTACTTCCTGGCCTAAGGCGTCCCTCTCCTGACCTAGGGTGCCCCTCTGTTCAGCCAGGTCATCCCTTTGTTTTTTGAATGCATTGGATTTCTGGTGCTCCTCATCAAATTCCTCTTGAGAGTGGAGGTCTTTAATATTTAATTTATTTTCCTCTTTCGATGTTTCTATCTGGTTTTGTAGGGTGACTATCTGTTCTGCGCAGGCTCTATTATAATTTAATTGTTGCGCCAGCTTTTGTTGACTCTGTTGCAGAGAGTCAACCCTTTCCTGGCACTCCTCTTTCAGTGTCTGTAATTGGGTGTCTTGCTCTGCATTCTCTTTCTGTAGGAGAGCCAGATCTTCTTTTAATCTTGTGACATACTGTCTAGATTCTGTCTCTAATTCTTGGCTCTTCTGTAGCCTTTGTCCTGCAGAGTCTAGATCAGTCTGGATCTTCTCTAGTGCTTCAACTTGATTCTGTGCCAGAACTATGTTTTCAGTGTGCTTTTCCTGTATTACTCCTATGTGGAGGTATAGGTAGGCCACAATTCTGGCAATTTTACTTTGCTCCTCTTTAACTTTTGGGGCCATGTACAGTTCACTAAGAGCTTGGTTTAATGGGCCCTTGTCCTGCTATGTATCCAGGTCCATGGTAGTGACCTGTTATGTGATTTCCTGCAGCCAGACCTGTTCATTCTGTTCTGGCCACTCACCCTTGACAAAAAGCTTGTGCAGCAGGTGCTCCCTAGCAATGCTAATTTCTACAGGAATCGCCATTTTGCAAATATCAATCTCTTTATTAATTATTTTGGGGTTGATTTAATTTTACTTTTACAAACAGGCCTGGTTTTGGAGTATTTGTTTTGAGAGGTGCTTGTACAGTGTAGCACAGTACACTAATCAGGCAAGGTGTCTCTACCCTGCATGTTAGTCTGCTGTGTTAGACTGTCACGGGTGGTAACTCAAACTCAAAATCACGACACGAGCCCCCAAATCTGTTAAGGATTTCAATCAGGCAATACACCCTGGTCTCAGCCTGGTATTCAGTGCAAAAATGAAATACGTATTGTATTATGTCTGTAGGTTCAATATACTGAGTGATCTACCACTCATATCACACCCCTTCTCAATATACCTCAAGGTTACAATGGACCAGGAATCGGGCTGGTTGGTAAAGGTAATATTTATTTAATTCAAATTCAAATCAAAACATATACTTTTTAATAGGGAGCAGCAATCACCAATGTGGTGACAATAAAAGATAGGTAGGTAGGTAAGGCAGTTAAATTGACTTTTAGCAACACAGAATATGAAACACAGAGAAAAGAACAGTTTTGGCTTGTTTGAAAGATAGCGCTTGAGTTAGATTTTCCCATGCAAAATTCCTTAATCCACAAATAAGCAATTCTAAATCGATGTGAGTGAGCAGCAGGTATTCAGGAATAAAGAACAGTGTACAGGATTTGAATACAACCTTCCCTCCCCACTGGAAGGGTAAGTGTCCAAGCCTGCTATTGTCTTCGCCTGGGGCTAAGACAAATGTCTAATGAAGTCCCTTTGTCATGAGTATTCAAGGCCTCCCAGCAGCAATTAGCCTTTCCTGTGCCAGCAGTGGAGGTATCAACCTTTCTCAGGGCTAAGAACTGACAGAGCAGGATTTTCTTAAATATAGTTGATTAACTCAGACTGGGTTTAGCTTTAAGTTTCAACTTTTAAATCTTTCCTTTAAACATATAAAATTAAAACAGTTTATAGGTGGATTCTTTTTTACATTAGCAAATCCTTTGACATTCTTAAATAATTAAGCCTTTAAACAAGAATATACTTTAAAAACAGGCAATTTTGCTCTTCATTCATGAAAAAGCACATTAAACTTATTTGTTTAAATCCAGTTTTCATCTGCAGCAAATACACATTTTAGTCAGCACTAGTTCTTCCCTTGAGTGCCGGAGTTATTTGCAGCATGACTAAATGTATCCAGTGTTTGTTTATAGTCTTTCTCTGGCCAGCTGTTTCCTGATACTTGTTGCAAAGAAATAGCCAAATTGTTCCTCGTGGAAAATAGGCGCTGTAAATCCAATGAGGACTGGTTCCTCTGAGCCACACTGGATGATCCTGGGCATTGCAGGGCCCTTTAATTTCAATGATTCAGTAAATGAACGGATTTGGCACCAAAACAGCACTTCTTAAGATTAGGAAAATGTCATGCTAAAAGGCATTTTCGGGTTTTCAGCAAAATGATACTGTTTCATTCACTTTGCTCCATTTTGACTGTGGCATAGCCCACTTGCATGCTCTTGCAGTGAGGACTCTGTTTTCACCCTCTGCCCCCATAATTGTGTGTGGCAGGGTGTGCAGCCTTTTTCTGGTTGTGACACAAACGCGGTTTTAAGGATTTTAGCGCGCACAGGAGTCAGCACGTCATTTTGGGCTGTTTCCTTCACCTTTGCAGTAAAGTGATGTAGTGAGGCGCATTGGAATGGGTCAAAATATCCCACACTGTCTTTCCGATTTTTTTTCTTTTTTTGAAGTCCTGGTATAGCCTATCGGGGTCCCGTGCTTTCACTTGCGGGAGGGGGAGAGGAAGTAGTTAAGATCGCTGTGTCGGGCGTACGTTTAATCCATAAGTCGGCGCCTGGGTGCCTGAGTCTGTTCTCTCCAATGGTGCGCGTGCAGCACTGGGCCTCCTTATTTGTCGGCATCTCTTATTCCTGAATTGTGTCCCCCGGGCCTCACGCGTACTTCTGCTCTACACGTTCTTGCTTGTTTCCTCCTGTGCTGAAGTGTGGATGTCTCTGCCTCTCTCCCCTCTTTTCTCGCTGCGTGCCCCTCTGGCGGCTCACCTTTTGATTGATGCGTTCTTCTGGACCACCTTCTTGCTTTCACTGAGGCAGCCTCGTCTAGCTCACTGGCCCCTCTTCCTTGTCGGGGTCAGCCATCCTCCACTGGGATGCAGCTCTCAGGTGCTCTTGGGTTGCGTCTTTCGTCTGCTTCTCCCTATTTCGGTGACCCTGGATTTCTTCCGATACTGGTGTCGGCGTATTCAGCGTGAGCCGCTGCATGCTTTGTCTCCTGCTAGGGATGGAGGGTGCAGTTTCTTTCTGCGCCTCTGCTCTCCATAACTCCTTTCAATGTTGGGAGGGTACATTTCTGCTTCCTATCGCATTTTCAGCTTGTTATGACTCCTTAACAGCAGCCTAGCACGGAGCACAGGGAAATGCAACTTCACTCTCCGGCGGCCATCTTGGACTCAGTCATTTGTGAATGTAACCCCCTTGACCTTCAACAGTTGAAACAATGGGAGGGTTAAGATGTTTAAGAGTCATGGTGATAGACAGGCTCCTTGAGGAACTCCATACAAGACCTAAACTGGGTCTGCTTCTGCTGTTCTGCAGCATACCCTGTCTGACTGATTCTCCAAAAAGGATTTTACCCATGCGGCTGCTGGTGTGAAAAATGCAGTTGCTTTATGAAGCCTATCTGTCAACAGGACATGGTCCTCCAGAGTAAATGCTGTGGAAAGATCCAACAACATTAGTACCAGCGGCCCCCTGTCAAAAGACGGCAAGATATTAGACTTCAGGTCTAACGAGACTGCCTCCCTTGCATGAGCTGCCTATAGCCTGACTGCCACTTGCTCAGAACATTATTCCTCTCTAAATCATCCAGGACTTGTAAATATGCCACCCTATGCAATATTTTAGCAGGAAAGGCATATTTCGAATGATCGTTCACTGGCAAGAGAGGATTGCATTGAGACCTTTTTTTGTTTTAACCAGGGCATAATCCATGACACACTCCGGTACGTGACACTCCTGGAAAGACAGGTTGACCAATGTAGTTATGGTGGTAATCAGTAGGGGGAGGCATGCCTTCACTGTAATCGGAGGACAAACATCACCCGCACAGCTAGCAGGCTTATGTTTCCTGATGATATCTGCCATCTCAACCTCTGTAACTGATCTAATACTAAACCCTGTCTGGCCTGTCTCCTGGGAGGCCTCTGCCGTCTTGGTCAAAACTGCCTCTATACCATCTCCCTTATCCAGCAAGTTAGTTTTAATATTAGTACTCTCTTTAATCCTATGTAATTTGTTAAACAGGGCCTCTTTGATCAAGGCACACCAGGCACTGTCTCTCAAACCCCCTTCTGTTCTTTTAGGGCATGGGTTCTCTAACTCCTTTGAGACTTTAAACCGTTCTTGCACATCTTGTTCAGCATTAGTGATTCTGGTGTTTGAACATGGATTTTGTGGGCTCAATTATTGCTATTTTGTATTTTTTGGCAGCTCTTGAATATGCGCCCTTATCTCCTGGTGCTTTCAATTTAGACCAGGCATCAAAGCATTTCCTTTTATTTACTTTCAGTCTCTGGAGACCTGGCGAGTACCATGCATTTACCTTTTTCTCAATTGTATTAACAGCTTTAGGTACCACCTCCTGGTACATAAGGGCCGCATCATTTGCAGAGTTGACATTCATTGTATTCAGTGTCAGGGGTGCTAAAAAGTTTTCCATGGCCTCTGGTGTCAACTTCCACACATTTCTTGATGTTATCAACGGTCTGATAATTTCTTTCCCTACTTGGACACTTAGTCAGAACTACTGCAAAAGTAACAAAGTAGTGGTTCGCCCACGGGCAGAGGGACACAGCTGGCTCACTAATCACCATATTAAGTGTTGTAACCCAATCTAATGTGTTTCCTCCGATGTGAGTTGCTTCATGTATCTGCTGCGTAAAGCCCAATTATTTGAATTATGAATCAGTCTTCACAGCTGCCTGATCTAGCACATCACTTAACCACACATTAAAATCACCCAAAAGAATGAACTTAGAGGTCAGTTTTAATAGGGGAAGTAACGTTGATCTGCAAATTTCAGCATAGGTGTGGGTGGTTTGTAAAGTAAAATTAGGTTCAGCTTGATGTTTGCATCAACACAAACTTTAATGTGCAAAATGTCTCAGCCATCGGATCCCACAATTTCGACTTCCCAGACCTGTAAGTGTAATTTATAAATGAGAGCTACTCCACCTCCTTTACCATTCGCTCTATCTGCTTGAAAGAGGTCATAGACCTCAGGAATTGCTAATAAGAGTGACGGGCCAGCTGCTTTATACAGCCAGGTCTCTATCAGGGCACATATGATAATTTAATTAGAAGTGACATTGTCTGCCACTTCTGACCCGTGTTTCACCAACAGTCTAGTGTTTAAGAGCATATACCTAATCTGATGCACATTGGGGCTTGCCAATTACGATGTGGTTTACCTTTGATGTTGCAAGGTACCATAGGTTCTGCTCTGGCCAGTGGATTGCCTCCCAAGGTGTCCATGCATTGACTTCCTACCCCTGGACCCCACAATAATTTCTGTGCCAATTAAGAAATTCTGCTTAGGGCTGTTACCCTCCTGGTTGCACTTGGCAACTCCTGCATGAAATTCCTCCTTTGCCAACCTTGGGCCGGTCTTTTAAAACAGAAATATTGCTTGGTGACTCTTGTACTGAGCATACTGAAGTTTATAAGCTCAGCATTTGTCTCCACTGAAAGACCCTGATTAACTCCCCATGTAGGCAAGTATGTTTGCCACACTCCCTCTAAACACCCTGGATTAAGCTCACTCAGTGTTTCCTTCCCACTGTATTTTCTCTCTCCAACATGTATGTTGCTACTCTCTCCCGCAGTGGCAGGGTGGGGGAGACAGAGGAGTATTTACTTCCTGTATCTCCCTGCCACATGGCTCCTCCCCTGCAATCAGTATGTGTACCATCTCCAGAGACTTCATAGCCTCTGATTGTTCCCAAACCTGTCCCCTCCCACTACATCTCTCTCCTGCTCGTGTGTCCCCAATAATTGTTGTTCCACAGATGAAGTGAATGGCATAGATAAATAACGGTGCAAAATAAATGTTATTGGTCTTCTGTGATTTTAACACCACCCTTTTGCTTCCAACTTCAGGAGCATACATACTCATGTTACCATTGTGGTTCTCCTTAACAACACTGATCAGCCAAAAGAGCTCACAAAGTCTCTGTACATATCTCCACACCCGCCTTCCCCTCAACCGATGACCCGACTGATGTATTCAGACATGGACCAGCACAGACCAGCACAAACGTGCCAGCACTATTGCACCACCCACTGGAATATGTATTCATTTGTTTTTTCATAACGCGCTTAATACCAGAGTTCGCTTTCTAATCGCGGATCAGGGATTCAAACCTCTGTTGCTCTGCGTGGTCTTGCTTTCAAGACCAGCACGTTGCCCCTGTGCTATCCTCCTTTCACATGAAGGCAAGGATGCCGGGAGAGGTAGTTCCTCCCTGCCTCATTCCAAACCGTTTCAAATTTCTATATTTTAAAATGCACTTCCCCTGTAAAAGATATGCGCTATGCTAAAAACACATTTACTAAACTTAACTAGCCACTCTTGCAAGGCTAACATATGGTCAATTCTAAAGAAACACACAAACTAAAAGGAGTACATGTCTAAGCGTATTGTTGAGCCCTCCAAAAGGTATGTTTATATTGGTGTTCACAGAGTGCCGAGTCATTCCAATATCCATTAGTCCAATCGAGGGCAGTGCATACTTTAGAACTGTGGATCTGTGCAAGGCCCTGATCAATATAACCGAGAGACCACCCTGAAATGTGTACTCCTTATTCAATTCCTTTAGATCTGCATTGTCTCTCCATTCCGTTTAAATATTCCTTAGTATGTGGTGATTAAAGGTACTGTAGATTGGTTGAATAATCCCACGGGAAGCCAAGTTTTTAATAATATCTGTGAGTGATTCCATTGACCCTAGATGCAACCGATACTGCGTTACAAATCCTGTCACCATAATAGAGTCCATAGGTTTGGTTGTATAATGAAGGGATGCATGTCCACATTCATAGGAATCGGCAGGGAAAATGTTCTGGGAATCTAGAAATACCTGCATTAACTTTTGCTTTTGCTCATTATTTTCACAGTCATCCGCCATACTCCTCTATATTTCGACCATTTGAAGATCACCTAGAAATATTTCTGGGGTCGCAATTTCTGAGGTATCTTACAACTGAGTTGATAATTGGACTGGGAGGATAGCTTAGAGGTGAAACACTCATTTTGTAAACAAGACAATGACGAGCAACAAGAATCCGATATCCAGTCCCATGTTTAAAGGCTGGAGTTCAGCATGAAGTTTGTTGAATTTCTTTTTTTAAAGTCCTTATTGATGGTCTCTACCAAGATGACTGGTTCCAAACAGTTGAGTTAGTTACTAGTGACTTTGATTACAATATCATCTGCAATCATGCCACAAGAAACCCATAAGGGCATAGGGAGAACATTCTAGTTTATGGCATGCTACCATCAATATTGTTCTAACAATCTTCAGGTATGGGGCCAGTGATAGGGTTTGCTAATGAGGGCAAGCTTCCCCAAAAGGCATTACCCTCCCCGCAATGAGAGGCAGTAACGGAGACACCCCAAGAGGGAATGAGGCCTAGACCAAGTGCGGGTAAAAGTAAAAGGTTCTTTATCTAATCAAATAGGGCATGCAAAGGACTCTGCAAGCTCCGAGAGCGCTCTGACTGACAATAGCAAAGACAGTCTTATTTATTAAAATTTCATCATAGAAACCTATACACTATACGGGGCACATAATCTTGGGGATTGGGTGACGTCGACTAACTATAGCTGCAGTTGTGACGAGCTGCTCTGTGGTTGGTGGACATCAGCGTGGGGCCAACGTGGGGCGGATAGGTCAGCTGGGCTCATCGGGGTGGGGCTGCCAGGCGCGGTCATTGTCGTTGATGGACGGGTGCCTTGACATTCTGCCCTTGTGGCCACACACACAACATTCATTCATTTAGATAATTCCGGTTGTCCTGTAAATCCTACAATAGGTTACTCTAAGGGTTAATAAGACACAGGAGGAATACATATAATGTGAAGCTCAACCAATACAACAAGACACTGTTACTTCTGACCTATTGACCGTGTGTCATAAACCTGGGGGTCTGGTCTGAGGGCACGGGGAGAGCTGCACTGTCATTCTGGTCTCGTTAGATGTAGTGAAGAATTACTTTATGATGTGTTAGTACAGGGTTGAATATCTGTTCTCCAAGGCCCATTAATTTAGGGTGAATCGGAGTACCACTGGATCATCGAGGGTTTACCTATGGCCCCTTGGGGCAGTGGGGTTTTAGGACCGGTTTGTAAATAATTCATTTGACCGACCATGGCGGTCTGGGACATGGGGGGAGGCGAATACTTGAAGCGGGTCCAGCAGAATGGGGGGAGGTGAGGCTGTGCTGCTCGCACACCAGCTTGTCCTGGCGTGCCTTGGTGGGAGGGGAGGGAATATGGCCTGGGGTGTGTGTGTGTGTGAGCAACTCTCTGTGCTTGGGCTGCACACTATGTAAAACAAGGAAATTATTAATAAAGTTGGTAACATTAAAGCGTTTACACATTTCTACTGTCTATACATTCGTACATTATTTTATAGTTGTCTACAATAATTTGGCAGTGCTTCATACATCATTAAACATCGGACGACTATATTTTAGCAATGTCACACGGTAGTAACACATGAGGTAGTATTAGGTTTGGTGGCGTACTCATAAGCATAGAGGCAATACATTCAGAGGCGATAATACATTTTCATTCTGGCTTGTACATTTAAACGTGTCCCTCCATCGCACACACACATGCTTGCAGTAATGCTTCATTTGCCTTCCTTTGTACTTAGCAGCATTTGTTAGTTAGCCCTAGGCGGGCTGTATCAATTTCTTTTCATTAAGTCTTCTAGGCACATGGTATCGTGTATGAGCTGAGGCCATGCTTGCTTTACCAATACTTATGAATTTGTATCCCTTTCTTAAACATGGATGTTTATATTTAATATAGCAATCTTTGTAAACCGTCAGGCATTGGAGTGTGGTTGGACATCGACAAGGGTTCATACAAAGAGGGTATTGACATCATATATTTTACATGTTACGGGTTAGATGCAGGGTCGAGGCCTGTTCTGTTAGAATGGTTTTCTGTTATTTTCCAGACCTGAACCGCGAGTCAGGTCACTTCAGGGACAGTGATGTACTGCGGAAGGTAAATGACACAGTGTTTGTTCTGATACGTGTTTGGTTGCTCGTGAGAACGGGCCTTCAGAGGATCTGCCATGGAGCGGAGGCGCCAGGGTAAGGGCATGGCTCTCTGTGAGTGGAGTCCAAGCTGCAGCATTCGCAAGGCAGGCTGTCTCGTTGGGATTCAGGTTGTCAGTATCTAAAATGGAGTCCTGATGCTTTCCAAAATGGTGTCCATGGTCTGTTACAGTACAGCATGATCAGTTCTGTGTGTCGATCAGTAGTCACCGCGTCACCTGGGCCCTGGTGACAGGGGGGCCCCTGAAGAGTCACAAACCTCACATAGGTGGGGCATGTCGGGCAGGGGGGTCTCCTGGACCTATCCTCCCATACACTAAATCCATAGAAATGTGTATGAAATCAACAGCCATTTCCAATGGTGGTAAGTTGGGATAAAAGGATGCTTTGAAGAGTATTATTGTCAACTAATATTCATACAGTATCATCTTTGAGCTCTACTAAAGTATTTGCTTGTAGAGGCCGGCATTGTCACGGAAGAATATTGTTTAAATTAATAAAAGAATAATGAAAGCTTCTTCATTAAACAAGGTCTGTCCTTTTCTGATCTTTATTGGCAAAGTGTATTCTCGAGTATTCCCTGGAATAGTGACTACTTCATTGATTATTTGAACTTCATTAGAATAAGTAAGCAATTGAGCTGACCTAAATGACTTTTTATGATCATTGAAGTCAGGAAGCGCTTAACCGTGTGTGCAGTTCGGCATCGTCCTTCCATGTACCATTCACATGATTGGCGGCTGCATTGGCGATGGACACAGCCTGTACTATATGCGCAAATCATCTCGCGCTAAGGATGTCCATGACGCATTGCTATGGTAACCAAACGCGCATTGGTACGCAATCGCATCCTCGCTGAGAACGCCACTCCACAAAAGACCTGGCGGCAATGGTGGCACCACTTCTTATTGAAGTAAGCTTGTCTCTGTAATCTATTTGTCTGAGTCTTGTTCCTTGAAATCTTGCCTACCTTACCATTTTGCATTTGGATACTCCCTTTGTTCTGACGTTGTGTACTGATCACCTGTTAACAAATCCTGCTCTCCCATGAACATAATGCTCCTGGATTATCCTTTTGTTACGGCCAACTGTGTTCTTTTGGTATTGTGAAAAAATCTTCCTTGGGAATTGGGTTGGACTTGACATTGTGTGGTTGAGCTTTTTGGAATTGGAATGCTGCTTCTCAACTGCTTAGAAGGACTTTATTGGCATGGTACATGGATGCTTTGCTGTGGGGAATAACCTGCCAATATCAGTATAGAGTGTCCTTGTGCCGACCGGCAACACGTCCCTTAACATACTAACCATTCCCTTCTTCTGCGCCATAGAGGTTCTCTTCCAATTCCTTATACATGAGTCCTCTGCTTATTAACAACCCTAAACAAGGGTAAACCCTGCTTCTTTTGTTGCAACCGATAACAATACCTAGTCAGTTAGCATATAATTGTTGTTTGTCCAACAGCAGAGTCGTACTACGGAGCCTTGACTACTATACCTTCATCCATCCACAGAAGCATAGTGCCCGCAAAAACGGATTAGTTATAGTACTGTATTTTCTTAACTTCTTGTTCTAGTATTTTCTAATTGTAATAGTATCCTCTGTTTTCTTGCAGGCGGGCGCTGTGCTGGCTCCTTTATCACCTTCCTGGTGAAATTGCTGTTGTGTGGTAAGCATGTAACACACCTTATTGGGAGACCGGTGTAGGCGGGCACACAATAAACAGCTTAAACCTTCACTTCTAACCTGAAACTCCACTTACCTGTCTCCAAACCCCGCTCTCCTGGGTTCAGGATCACCGCGGTCTACCTTGCCAGGAAGATGGTAAGGGCAGGGTAGATAAATGTTCTCTGATTCTTGTCCTCAAAGCTTGCTTGGTGCTCCCAATATATATTTTAGAACACACACATTTAATTGTATAAATCCATCACAGGATCAAGGGAATAATCAACAAACTGGGATCTACTCTAAAAAATGTTGAAGCCCATCGCTACTACCAAGCACAACTACAGATCAAGACTTTTCATAGCTGAATCTCTTTAGAAAAGGTTTTTACAAATGTGGAAAATGCACAATGTGCGGAATTGCAGAAACTGTTAAGAAGCGGTGAGCATAACATGAGTGAGGGCACCTCGATGACCACTTGATTTGAACCCTAACACCACATTTAGTGCATTGTGTTCGCTCTACGGCTCTCCCTCCTCGCCACCGCCTGATTCTAAAATGGCCAGCGGCACTCAGAGCCATAACGAGGCTGTTTGGGTGTTGCCTAGCAACTGAGACCCATTTAGCCCACCAATCCACTACGTCGGCAGGCGGAAGCCGGACAGGCGAATAAGGCCAAAGAAAAAGGCCCTGTCTGTGCTTTACCGCCCATGATCAAGTCGTATGTGACCGCTTTCAGACTACTTAGCCAAAGGTAAGCACGCCTTGCCCATGTCTTTTCCCAGTATCAGAGCCTGCTGTGTATCGTGTACCCTGCAGCCTACATAACCAACGTTAGAAATTATGCCTCGATACTAACAACTATATACTAGACTGTTCCTCATTGCCCTACCGGGGAGCTAACTCAAGAAATATACGAACATGGTGCAACCTATCGGGTCAAACATACGATACTTTTAGGCCAATCCCAACCCTGAAGCTATGCACATCACTGTGATCTACATACTGCATCCCATTTATCGACTCCAACAAATGTATTGCCTCCTTTACCCTGCTGTCTTTACTGACTATCTGCATCAATGTAACTATTGTGCTTAAGAATCATGAACGTAGATGTTTGCCTCTCGGCATGAAATTAGTTAAATGCTACAGCCCCACTCGAGTATCCTTGCAATTGTGTTAGGCTAATCATAGCAGCTCATCTATGTGGCCTAGCAGCAGTTCACAACTTCTAGTTAACTGCTTTTGAAATATACTAAGTGTAATCTGCTAACCTGCTGATTTCATGCTGGTACCTTTGCCATAGCTGGATGTGTATTTTATTTATTTACTTTTTGTAAGCCTTTTTCAACAATGTGGTTGTCAAATTAATTATTTACCTTTAAGCTACCAGACTCTCTGCCAAGTATCTCTGGTGCCATATTTTGAGTGACCTCTACGCTTATCGATTTGCCTATATCTCCAGACTACATTCCCCTGCACAGTATCCACTCTCCTCGATGCGCGCTGTCTGTCTTACTTCCAGAGCCAGCGGGCCTCTTCACTTATACTATGTTTGCTCTCATCTGCCCCCTTGCAAAACTGTTGCTTGCCTTACTGGTTGCTAGTTGCTCTGGTACAGCTGAAGATTCCTCACATACTGAGTGCCTGCTCCCTACTATGACCACTCACTCCTACCTCACTCCCACTGTGGATTAAGCCGACTAAATTCTTACCACAACTTAAGCCCCCAGTCGACATCAACCAAGCACCTTAATATATACGCCAATACCACTACTAGATTAGAATGTACCTCATCTCCTATCCAGTGGATCAAATGCTTTGCCACCAGACCAGTACCCAACCAACCTTGCTCTACTGGAGATGGAAATGACAGGCTAGGCTCAGGGTTTACTAGAACCTACCCTCTGCAGACTTGCTTTCCTACTAAACTTACTTATACCTCCTCGTGCAACAAGTCTACTACCAAGACTAACCATTCAAAACTAAATAGAAGTCAAAGAAATGTTTGTACCAACGCTTCTAACGCGGCTACCCCGCTAATTAAAGGTGCTCTAATCAATGCGAGATACATGGTAGTACATGCCACAGACATAGTTGACCTGATCATCTCAGAAAAATTAGACTTCTTAGCTATAACTGAGACGTGGCTACACGCAGCAGCTGGTCCCTCTCTCTTACTCTCTATACCTGATAACTACACCATCTTGAGAGTAGATAGAGATGCTTCTAGAGGGGGAGGCATTGCCTTCATTGCTAAGGCTAATCTAGGTCTCAGAGTATCCACATCACCCCATGTCCAGCTCTTTGAACTGCTCACGGTTTAACTCCTGATATCCAACTCACGTACCCTAACTGCGCACCTAAGCTATAGACCTCCAGGTCCCATCAGCTCCTTCGAGGAAGAAAACTATAATATCTGCAAATACCAAACTTACCTCACAAATACTAGTGCTAGGAGACTTCAACCTCAGTCTTAACGACCCCAATGACCAACACGCATTGGCATTGTCGAACACCCGAACTAGGTCTTACGCAAAGAGTTTATCAGCCTACCCACGATAAAGGCAGAACCATAGACTGGGTAGCCGATCTTAATTGCGAGACTACCATCACATCCATTGAACCTCAGACATGGACAGACCACTACTTATTGTCCGATTCAAGCAAGTCTACCACTTAGCAAGACTAATCAAATAGCCAATAGGCGGAGTGGCTGAAGAGTGGTGCAGTCTGTGGCAGTCCCGGAAAGCAGTCTGTCTGCAGTGACCATTGTTTACAAGGCAGAGCTTTTACTGCAAAAGCTAATTTCTCCTGCAGAGCAGCCGCGGAGTGGCTGAAGAGTGGTGCAGTCTGTGGCAGTCTATGGCAGTCTATGGCAGAGAGGGCAGAGCGAAGGCCTGAGGCCCCCTCCCATGAAGATTCCAACAGGGAGGAGGACCGGCTTAGGCTCCACAGCTTCCGCCCTGTATCCATGGTCACAGTAAGTGTGGCGGGGCCCCTCACAACATTACCTTCATCATTAACAAAGTGACCGGCGGCTAAAGCACAAAACCTACCATGCTCCGATGCTCATCTCGACCAAGCAGCACGCAAGACTTTGGAATCATCAGACCCTCATCAACCCCGGACGCTGACTGGTGAGCTGGGGGTCCCCCACGCAGAAGGTGAGGCGTCAGCTACAGTTTCACCCTTGATCCGCCCACAAATCTTCACCTTCCAGCTGGGCCTCTCGGGTCACGCCCCCACATCCTTGAGTCCGGCCTCCTTACCATCAATGGCCAGCGAGATGCTCCCTTCCCGGGAGAACCCGTGGACAGAGGACTGGGGTCTTGCGTGGAAGAATTCTGCGTAGGCGGGGCCCATTGCTCGGGTGAGGGCGTTCCGGATTCAGCTGGGCGCCTGGAAGAGCTCGAAGATGGAAACCCAGCCCAAAGCTCTATCATCCGGAACTGCTGAGGAAGTGCTAAACGAGCTGCTCCATGACCATGGGCAGGCGGAAGGGAATACAAATCTGTACGACCCAAATACGCCAAATGAGGGTGAGACGAGCACCTCAGACAGAGAGAAGGCGTATTTAGAAGAAAGAGTAGACCAAATCGCTTTAAGGATGGTTAAAGCAATGATACATGCACCAAGTTCTGTAAAACCGCTCCCCCCCCCCATTGTTTGGACCTTGACTCAATTACCAATGGAATCATGCAAACAGACTTAAAGTTTGGTGCCCATCGAGTTGCCTCTACGCCCTCTTCAACAGGGGACGAAGTCAAACACATTCAATTTTACATTACTCAAAACAAAAACGTACTGGCTCTGAGCTGAAACCCCCAGGTCCTACCTGCGGTCAGAATAACAAATCAAAAACTACTACTTCTCAAAATACAAGAACAAAACAGAAACGACCATCAAGGAGCGCGCTACAGATTACGTTGTCTACGTCCATTGCACTGGAAAATTCTTAAAAAATATTTTTTACTAAAATAATAGCCAGAAACAGTGTAGCCTCGATGAGGTCTCCGACGCAGACTTACTGGAGGCCTTCCTGGATGCCCAGTCAATCTCTAAAACCCGCCCAGCGGAAAACGAAACAAATGGGGGAGGGGGGGGCTTGTCTACCAGGAACCCAAGAAGGAACCTGGATAGTGACCGGATTGGTCAGGCTCCTCCTTCTCCCCTTCAAAATCCAGAAGCCTTAGCCGTTTCGACCACCGTGGCTTCCACTTCAACGATCAAGAAAACCCCTGAGAACCACCAACAACCAACCTCTAAATGAATCCCTCCAGGTGGCTCATGATCCGGCCTTACAAACACCAGTGAATGAACTTTGTGGTCCATCTTCAAAAGACGATGTATCACCAGCACTGCTTCCTACCTTGACAACCCCTTCTAACCAAATACCACAGGTGGAACCACCTACTTTGATTACAGAGAGACCTCAGGTCAAAGTATCGACAAAGGAGCCAAGTCTTCTGTGAGGGGGGGCTGTTGAAATTCAATGGAAGTGCATCAAGAACCGGTTTCCCAAGAATCACCACTTGTGACACCTTTGACTCTTCATCACTCCTCAAACAGAAGACAGAGTGACCTTTTCTATCCTACTCAAAAAGATTCACTGCCCAAAAAACCTGACTTCCTTGCAATTATGTCTTCGGTTACTATAGCTTTAGCACCTTTTTGCAAACTATGAGTTGATCAACGACACCCTTAAGGACCATACATCACTAGTTGCAATGATGCATTCAAAGTAAATTTACTTGGAGGGCTACATAAATGCTGTGGAACGCCGACAAAGTGGACCTGTCATTTCTGACTACACAAATCGTTTTCATTCTGAAACTGAACCCGTCCCACAGTTGTCTCATTCAGCACCCAAGCAAACTGCGGACGTGACCACCCAAACAGACTTTTTAGTCTCTACTTCACTTCGAAAGCAGGGGGAGACTTGCCCAGCGACATCTATGGGGCTTGTACCCCTTCAAATTGTGGATTGAACTTGTAACATTGCAAGCTTGGTGTCCAGTCAACTCGTCGAAAAAAAACTGGTCGACTGCAATTTGGTCGACGCAATTTGGTCGAAAACCAAATGGTCGAATTTTTTTTTTTATTTATATATTTATTTTTTGGGTTTTCGTTTAGTTAAAAAAGGGTTTTTTAGAGAAAAAAAGGGGGTTGGGGGGGACCCCCCCAAAAAAAAAAAAAAAAAGGGTTAAAATAAAAAAAAAAAAAATTCGACCATTTGGTTTTCGATCAAATTGGTTCGACCATTTGTCTGGTCGACCAATTTTTTTCGACCAAATGACTGGCAACCGCAAGCTTTGCAGATCTCTTAAGCACCTCGTTAGAAAACTAAGTAACTTGCTTGGATGACTTTGCTCCTGAAACAACAAAAAGATCTTTTGGAGCAGATTACCTGAAAAGAACCTCTTACGACAGTGTCCCCAGATTTGCAGTGCTAGTATATTTTCACTACATAAAAACACAAAAAGTGTTAAACCTGTCTCCGACTTGCAGAGCCCAAAAAAACAGCTACACAAAAATCTAGGAATCCAAACCTAACAGACGTGGGATTAGTTCAAGGAAAAGTTATCCAAACCATGACGAAACCACTGGAACTTGATGACCCAAACGATTCTGTGAGGGGGGGCTGTTGAAATTCAATCTTCCCCAAAAACAACTGAGGACTTTTTGAATCAGAAGGAATTGATGGATCTCACCACCCACCATGAGGCGCCGGACGGCAGTCCTGTGGAGGTTCAGACCCACTTGTTAAAATCAGGTGAATACAAGTCTCAGACTGTTCAAGTCAACCCCCAATGTTTTCTGTCCTTGAGTGACCGATTCAAAACCATTTCTGATACTAAAAAGAAACTTACATCGGCTACCTACTCATCAGACAGTCCTTTAAACTTTGGAAGTAAATGATGAAACCACCAGTCAACCTTAAACCATCCGTCTAGAGAAGAAAGACCGAAGGGCGACCAGACTACAAAGCACTCTCCTTTGACTCAAGCGAAATACAAACGATCAAGGGGAAACGCAGAAAAGCCCTGTTAAAAGCCAGCTTAATCCACGAAACGATGGCTTTAGAGCTAAAGATCCAACCTTTAAGTTACGCCAACATTCAGGCAATAAAAAATATATTGTTCTGAACAGACGCACTGTCTTAAATTTGTTACACAGTCTATCTTCACTTAGATCAATAAAAACAGACAACTTTAAACTTGTGGAACCCACTCATGAAGGAAAAAAAGCGATATGTCACCTATACACAACTTCAAAAATGATCGATAAACTACTAATTGGGACCTGAGATACACTTTACAAACAAGGCTTTGATTTGATTTCTTTAAAAAACGATGACAAATCTCAAAACTTTACTGCTCAACCTCAGAATCTACTGAACGACCAGCTCAACTCAAATCAAGCAGTTGGTTTGACGTTAACTCTCAGTAAAGAAATTCCATCTGGGCCTTGCAACTTACCTTTACAACAAATAAATCCTGCTACAAATGCACGAGCCAAGGTGGCTCAACATCAAGTTTCACTGCTTTTTCTCCAACCAAACATGACTCATCTCGCCGCCCAAATGGCCCACTGACAAAAGGTGGCATGACTTTTTCCTTAGCCCACGAAGCAACGACATCGTCTCAACAACAAGAGACCAGGCTTGACCTAAAACAACAATCCTGGTCATGGCTCCTGAAAGTTCTCGCTGAAAAACTCCAAAAATAGCCACCATCTCACCAGCATATCACTCAAGCCTCTTCATCACTTTCTTTGGGCTGCTAGAATACAAGGGGCTTTCACCACTTGACTATACCGGGTGCCATTGACCTAGGTCGCTTTGACATCCTATGCCTTCAAGAATTGTGGCTCCAAGACGAACCGACTCTGGATGGCTTTGAATCAGCTTTTTCGCTAGCGGAGGTCGGGGCAAGGGGCCGTCCATCTTCGGGACTGCTAAACGCCATCCGTCTTGGAAGCGGCTTGCAGATCGAGAAAATACTTTTGGTTAACCCATTTATCTTAACAGAACTTCTTTCTTGGTCACGAATAGATAGAACGATGGGCACAATAAGTTTGACTGAACTAGTGACTGCAAACATTTATTGGAATTCGAAAGGGATCCGAACAGACACCTTGTGGGAGTTGGTCACGGCAACAATCGACTCAACCTTCACAGATTTTCGAGGTGCTGACCTACTGATCTGTGGTGACCTAAATATGACCTGCCCACCTACAACCCCTGGTACCTCAGTCTCAATTGACACCCACACAAAAACTCGAGGCAAGGCATGTTGTAATCTAATGACATAGAGAAACCTCTTTAATACGACCACAGTACTTGGGGATACAAACTTTGTGCTAACATGGGAAAGGGGGTGCTCAAATTCTATTATTGATTACATCTTCGCTTCACAATCCTTTCTACCAAATCTTTCTGGAGCAAATGTGATAAAAACCATTCAAAGCGACCATAACCTCTTATACATAAAGTGGGCCTCATCCACCACAACAACCTCTTACTTCGAGCCAGCCGTAGAGCCGAGATTAGGCTGTGTTTAGCTAAACTGAAAAACTCTAGAGCACCAGGACCGGACAGCATTACAAATGTGGACAAAAAAGTTCGCCGGTCGAATGTTCCAACTTGCTGAGCTTAATATTTGAAAGATGTTCAAAATTAAGAAAACTTCCTGCATCATGGTCGACGTCGGTGATATTTGCATTCTACAAAAAGGGGTGTTAGAACGATCCCCATTTTCGGCCAGTGACACTTCTTGACGTAATCGGAAAAGTTTACGGCAGCCTGCTATTAAAAAATTTCCACCTGTGGGCAAAAGACGCTTCTTGTGCAGATCCTCTTCAATCGGGATTAAGAAAGTAACCGCCACAAGCATTAATATCATGCTCCTCAGCGTACTTGAGGCCAAAATCTTCAAAGGCAGCCCAAAGGTCTATTTGGCGTTTATAGATCTAACGCAGGCCTTTGACCTCGTCAACAGGTCTAAACTCTGGCTAGACTCTTGGAACTGTCCCGCAGAGACTGTAGGGCTGTTAAAAGCCCTCCACACTAACACCAGCTTTTGTGTGCGGATGAGTAAAGCCGGTTTACTTTCTTCTGCGATAATCACAACACAGGGAGTAAAGCAGGACTGCCCTTTGGCTTAAGTTTTGGAATACAAATACCTAGGTGTTATGGTGGACAACACAAAAAAAGAGAACTCGATGCAAATTCACCTACACAAAAAAATGCGGAATCTAATTGCCCAAGTTAAAATCCTCGACGAGAAGTATGGCCGCTTCTCTTTGCTTCCCATAATAAAATTCTATCGTGCCAAAGTGATACCATCTATCACACATGGGGCAGAGGCCCTGTTGTTAATTCCAAAACAGATTTGGCTTACATTAGAAAGCCTATTTTGGCAATCAGTACTAAACCTGCCTAAATCGACACCTATGATTTTGACTAGGCGAGAATTGTCTCTAACCTCACTCACGTCAATCGTGGCCAGAAACAGCATCATGCTGTACCGGAAAACCATTGACTTGTCAAGCCCCCCAGTAATTTCCCTGCTAAGCTCAGAGATGAGCGCTGGAAAATGTAAATCGATGTCTCAATGGGAAAGGGACTGTAAAGAAAACTTGGATATGTGTGGAAGGTCGATTGAAGAGCTGCTACAAAAAAACTACAAAAAAAGACTCAATGAGCTTGATTGGATTTCTACTTTAGAGAAAGCTCTCACTTATAAACTGACAGCCCATTTACTGCCTACAGCACGAAAGTTAAATGTCATACAGCCTTTCCTTAAAAGACATCCTACTAAAAATGTATGATCTACTCTATTAAGAGCACGATTAAACCTTTTACCATCGAACAAGATGCTGACAATTAGAGGGGCATTGTCTACTAACAGCTGTCGCTTTTGTGATTCAACTTCAGATCCTGATTCAATACGCCACCTGCTATTGTCTTGTCCTTGAACCCATCGCTTTCGAACTCCTTATTTGTTCCATCATTTGGCTAAAGCATACGTCACTGAAGAAGATCTATAGTGGTCACGTTTGATCGGAGGAGAAAGGACCTTTTGGGCCATTGCAGCGGTAAAGATTTTAGACCAAATTTTCTCCAGTTTAGCACATAAATCTCCAGAAAAACCTTCTTTGATGGGCCAGGTGAACTACAGATGAAAGCATTGATCGCCCAGTCTAAAATCTGAAACCAAACTTTTATACTTTCAACTCCAATGTTTGCTTGTGTTTGAAATCTTGTAAAAATCGTTTCGGCGATTATTAACTCGTAATAAAAGTAAAAAAAAAGAAATAGCGCCTCCACTCCTCACTAAGAAGAAACGGAACATTACAGTAGATAGGCTAATGCCACATCTGCTCCCTATCTTAAATCCCTTGACGGCTACTTCTGACCCAGCTAGCCTAGTTGATTTATATAATTCTACTATCACACAAGCCCTAGACATTATTGCCCCGCTCAAAATCTGCAAAGGTTAACCTAGAACCCACCTGAACTCCTGGTTTACACCCCAACTAAAAGCCCTGCGGGCAGAAAAAAAGGAAAATAGAAGTCCAGTGGAAACATCTCCTGACCAAGGATAATAAAGGCAACCTTCTGAAAATGTCAGCTAAATCCAAAGCTGAAATACTACTAACCAAACGTGAGACCTATAATGACAAGATCAACAAAGCTAATTCTAGTACTAAGGAACGCTTTGTTATCCTGAGAGAAATGGTAGCCCCTACCCCCCAAGGATCAAGTATGGTGTACAAATATCCAAAATGCACCATCTAATAAAATCTCCCTTCTCCAAAACAAAATATCGGAAAAAAAGCAGAACCTTCCCCAAACAGACAACTATCAAAGGACTCAAGATCAAACCTCTAAACCTTTTGAGCGTTTCAAATTTGCCCAAGTCACCACCTTAGAGATGGAAAACATCATTGATTCGCTCAAACCTTAGATACCAGGGAGGTTCTTGCCCAGCCGTGATCATCAAAGAAGCGGCCAGACCTGGCTCCCTTCATTACTAAACTAATCAATGCCTCTTTTCGAACGTGCAGTGTCCCCACAAACCTTAAGGATGCCTGGATCCTGCCACGCCAAAAATAAAAAAATAAACATTAAAAAAAAACTCCTTGGACCCTACAATCCCAACTAACTACACACCGATTACAACAGTCACGTTTTTACTTAAGATAATAGACAAGGCAGCCTACCTCCAGATACAAGCGTACCTGGAGACTAACAATCTCTTAGGGCTTCGGCAATCTGGTTTTATACCACAGCATTGCACAGAAACTGCTCTGATAGATTTTAAGACCCAAATCAATGAACCTAAAGACAATAGGAAACTTGCCCTCCTACTCTTATTAGACTTATCATCCACTTTTGATTTAGTGGATCATAAAGTGCTATGCAAACACCCATCCACAGATCCCATTTCTCCCAGCAAGCCACAGCATGGATTCAATCATTTCTTAATAACAGGTCAATGAGAGTATTCTCACCCTTGGCCTCAGCAGACCCAACACCAATAACATGTGGAGAACCTCAAGGCTCTTGCGTATCACCCAGGATGTACAATGTCTTCACTAAGCCTCTGTTTGATTACCTCAACCATCAGGGTGTCACCTACACAAACTATGCAGATGACACCCAGATCCTCATCCCACTTACTGGAGACTATGACACGGACCTGGCCTTAGTGAACAAAGTCTACCTAATCATTCAGGCATGGATGGCTTTACACGGCCTATCCCTGAATGATGACAAGACGGAGCTCCTGATCTTAGGAGCACCGACCAACCTTAACAAACTCAGTAACCAATACCTATCCTTCAAATCAACGGCATTGACATTAAAGTGGCAAAGGAGGTAGAAACTTTAGGTTTCCACCTAGACTCAACTCTTAACTTAGGCAAACAAGTTAATGCTACTGCCTGAGCAACAGCTTACCTGTGCAAGTTCATACAGGCCTGTAAACAATTCCTTTCTGCAGAAAGTTGCATCACATTAGCGAGAGCCTTGAACCTCTCTAAACTTGACTATTGTAATGCCCTCTACTTGGGTGCAAGCAAATACATTATCAACAAGCTTCAAATACTTCAAAATAATGCACTTAGAACGGCCTTAACTATTCCCAGGAGACAACATATCTCGGAGGCTAGACTAAAAAACAATTTGCTCTCTATTAAGGACAGAATTCAATTCAAAACTGTCTCCCTAACCCATAAATGCCTAAATAACTCTGCCCAGCTCTAATTGAAAAATTGCCAAAAAAAACATCAACATGCCCAACGAGGTCCGCCAATACTTTCTGCCTTAGAGTTCCCAGATTTAAATTGAAAAACGAAGGTGGCAGTAGCTTCCCTGTTATGGCCGCCCAGTTATGGAGTTCACTTCCCAACTCTCTGAGAACAGACCAGTCACTCCTTAGCTTTAGGAAAAATACCAAAAGCTGACTTGTCACCAAGGACAAATGATGCACTGTAGGACACGTATGGATGCCCTAACACTGCATTACATTGTCTCCTGTTATGTAAATTGTGATGTATCCAATGCATGTTATATATAGTCTGTTCCCTGCAGAATATTTATTTATTTATATAACTGTAATTATAACTGTAATTATTTCTATGTGCAACCTAAAAACGGAAACTTGTATATAAACTGTATCTATCTCTGTGTGCAACTGAAAAGTGAAACTTGCGTGTACTGCTCCCAGATACCTCTGGGTTTGGTGCCCAATATAAATAAATAAATAAACAAACAAGAATACAGTTAGTGACACTGAGGGCATGCTAACAGATTTCATTAATTGCCAAATAACCCACGTAGTTTATGCATTTAAATGTGTGTGCCCTAAAATATATATTGTCAGCACCAATCAAGCTTTGAGGACAAAAATCGGACAACATTTATCCACTATAAGCAGTCAGGACCCGAGATTTCCATTGGCATCTCCTTGGCAACAGCATCACCAATTGGAACATAAGCGTGACATTAGATGTATGGGAATGAAGAAGATTACAGTTGGGGAAAAAGAGGGGCAGATGTGGAGACGATTCTGCACCAAACAGAATCAAGGATAATATGTCATTTCCAGGCAACAGAAATGGGACTCCACACGAACCATGAGCTTAGTGCGTTTTTATGAAAAATAACTGATTTGAACATAACTAATGTATGTTTGGGAAATGGAATGAGAGAGAACGTACTGTGGGGAGACACTAATAACAAGTACACAACGTATGGAATTTGAATGGGGATGCAGTAGAGGTGTACACTTGTTTGGACTGTTCTGTACGGGAAAGGAAAAGGGACTGAGCTTAAAGCTGACAAGCCAGGTATAATATTATTATGGGAAGTGACAAACAAAGAATGTAGAACATGTTCATAACAGTATACTGGGGGGGGGGATAATGTGGTACAGTCTTATAGTAATAAGAGCCTAAAAAAATTACGATTTTTGAAACATTAGTTTGCACCAAAATTGAAAAAATTATCATGGATCGATATGGTCTTCAATATAATGAGAATAGCTAAGGGGATACATTATACAATTTAAACAATTTGTGAGGCGCACACCAGTCAGAAATGGTTTGCTCAGCAAAAAAAGCCAAAAAAAGGAAAATGGGCAGAGCCTAAAGCCAACAAGACAGGTATAAAAACAAACAACCCTAAGAAGGCAGGTGAGTGTTATTAGGAACGAGCAGAAGATGCACTGACTTGTTGTTTAGTGAAAACCTAACAAGGAAATTAATATCACACATTGGAATGGAATGAACGTTACCTTCGCTTTTGTTGTCATTGTTGGAAGTAGGCGTTTTAAAGGCACTACTTGCAACAATGAGATGAGTTATATGGAGAACCTATGTTAGAAGGATATTCTTAATAGTGAAAAGTTACCAAGTAAATAATTATTAAAAACTGAAATAATGTGAATATGCAGATTGGAGTGTTACTTTTGTTTTGTGGTTACTGTTGGAAGTGGGCATGATAAAGGCGTTACTTACAACAATGAGACACGGGTCATATCGTGAACCTATGTTGGAAGGACATTTTCAATAGTGAAAACGCAATACGTAAATGATTAGTACAAATTGAACCAGTATGAATATGCAGAATTGAGTGTACTTTCGTTTTGTTACATTTGAAAGTGGGTATGAGAAAAGCGGTAATTGCAACAATGGGATAAAGGGTCACAGCACGCACCTGTGTTGTAAGGATACTTTTTGCCAATGGGAGTCCAACATATTAGTTTATATGTTTTTGATACAATACTGAGGAAGATTATATACGAATGGAAAAATAAGTGTTTAAGCAATGATTGGATGGGAAAGGCTGGGGGCGAGCTGAAACTGGAGTTTTTGGATCGTACTATCAACTGAGTATGATTAGTTTAGTTTCTTTATTTATAGCCCGCGCCAAACCCTGAGGTAACTGGGCACCAAAGACTTAGAGCAAGACCAACAAGTTACATGCATTTACATACTATACAGGCAAGCACAATAGCGATAAGGGCAAGTGACCAGAGTTACGGGATGGTCGCAGAGAAGATACATGGTGACATACAATCCAATTGGTATATAGAGATTGGTCAAACATGTGAGCAATTTTTGTTATTAAGCCAAGACTTTGTTTTTGCTCTAAAGGTCCAGAACGAGGGTTCCATTCTAAGATTAAGGGGTATAGCATTCCATTGTTTGGCCGCTAGGACTGAGAAGGTAGAGCCACCCGCTTTTTTTAGATTGAATTTGGCAATGGTGAGGCAGTGCGAGTACGCTGTTCTAGTTGGTCTGACTGATAGCCGCTTGTGGAAGTTGTCTGTCAAATACTTGGGAGCGGTATTCGAGAGGCACTTATGGATAAAGACTAGTGATCGAAGGGTGTTTCTGTCTCGTACTGGGAGCCAGTGGGTGTCCTGTCTGAAGCTAGAGATGTGGGTGTGCCGAGGGATGCTCAATGCAGATCTGAGGGCATTATTCTGCAGCACTTGGAGTTTGTTCAGATTGCGCTCAGAAGTGCCTAGGAAGAGGGTGTTACAGTAGTCAATTTGTGAAAGCACGAGTGTCCTGGCTAGGGTGATGCAGCTAGTAGGGAAGAGGAATGATTTACAGGCGTTGATAAGCTTGTATGTGTAGGCCATGGAGGATGCAGTGGCGTTCACTTGTTTTTTGAGGGAGAGAGTGGAGTCCAAGTATACCCCTAAAGGTTTGATCTCTTTGGCCACTTTGATCAGGTTTCCATCAATATTGATGGAGGCATAGCAAGGGTCAATTTTGTTTAGGCGTGGTTGGGATCTGACGAGAAGAAGCTCTGTTTTCTCTATTTCCAGTTATAGGTCGTTAATCAGTTTAGAATTCTTTTCGTAGCATCCTGACAACTTTAATTGGGCAACTGAAATAAAAGAACTGTTGGTGGATATTTGTCAGCTGTCATAAGAGACAACAGGGGAATTAGTATGTATTCTAAGAGAATGAAACTGAACAATTTATATCATGTGGCAATGTGCAGAGGTTACCTACTAATTTATCTTAACAGAAATTGAGGGATTTCTTACCGGGATGAATGAGCGTGAAGAGAAGTAAAAGCTAATGCAAGGGCACTTATACCATGCTCTGGGTGAGTCTACAATGTGACATTGGGAAGTATAAGGCAATGAAAACCTTACAGCTCTGTCTAAATATCAATTTAAATAACAATACAGAGATAGAACAGCACATATGTGTTTCTGCAAAGGATTAATAACAACATTGAGAAGCGCGGTACATGTCTGTAACTAAAGAATATGAATAAGATCGGAAGTAGAAGTGTTGACGCTAAGGAATTTGGGCATGAAGCCTTAATTTATTGATTCAGAACGTGGGTAATACAATAAGGTTTGAACGCATAAAATAAGATTGAAACGTAAAACTGGAGGTCTGTGTGGAGGAAGGGATTAGACATTTTGTAATTAGGTGGAGAGGAAAAGGGCTAAGTCATACAAATAAGACCTATTTATGTTTATCGACTAAATGTGTAGATGGAAAAGGCTCATATCTAACAATATAACATTGTTTTCTCTGTTTTGTTTGATTTTGTTTTTTCTTATATCTATCATCTGATCCCGCAAAATCCATCCCTATCCCAACCCTTCATTCTCTGTCTGGATTATGTTATGTTATCTTACTTTGCATTTATATAGCGCCTTATGTACCATTGGTATGATCTCAAGGCCCATGACGATGTTGCAATCACATGTAATTTAATGTTGTGATCATACACAATGTGATGATGTGGGCATATGTAATGTTTATGTAATCTGATAGTACATGTCTGATTTTGAAAAAGGATTTCTTGGCTGAAACACGTGTTAACCTATAGACATAAACAACAACATTACATGAACAACAACATTAAATGAACACATGGCGCATTCATTAAGTGTGTCTTCTGGTCTAATGTATTAATCCGGAGGATGGGGAAAACTCCATTTACACTTTAAATGTGACTTGGTTCATGATTCAAAGCTGAATAACGGAAATAGTAAACTGTTGCAGTAAGGGCACGCCACAATACCCCACGTTCATAATCTGCTCTGTAATTATGGGCCTCACCAACCCTCCTTCCTTCACCTTCTCATTCCCCCAAATGCCTCCCAAACTATGTCTTTCCGATTTTTCTTTTTTTGTATTCCTGGTATGGCTTACCAGGGACCCATGCTTTCACTTGTGGGCGGGAGAGAGGAAGTAGTTAAGATCACTGTGTCGGGTGTACGCTTTATCCATTTATCCGTTATTCCTCTCTAAATCATCCAGGACTTGTAAATATGCCACCCTATGCAATATATTTAGCAGGAAAGGCATTTTTGAGTTAGGATGATAGTTCATTGGCAGGAGAGGATCGAATCGAGACTTTTTTTTGTTTTAACAAAGGCATAATCCATGCACTCTGATACACTCTGGGACGTGACACTCCTGGAGACTCATGGAAAGACAGGTTGACTAATGTAGTTATTGGTGGTAATCAATAGGGGGAGGCCCCTGCCGTCTTGGTCAAAACTGCCTCTATACCATCTCCCTTATCCAGCAAGCTATTTTTAATAGTGATACTCTCTTTAATCCTATGTAATTTGTTAAACAGGGCCTCTTTGATCGAGGCACACCAGGCACTGTCTCTCAAACCCTCTTCTGTTTTTTTAGGGCATGGGTTCTCTAACTCCTTTAAGATTGTAAACAGTTCTTGCACATCTTGTTCAGCATTAGTGATTTTGGTGTTTAAACATGGATTTTCTGGGCTCAATTATTGCCATTTTGTATATTTTGGCAGCACTTGAATATGCGTCCATATCTCCTGGTGCTTTCAATTTAGACCAGGCATCAAAGCATTTCCTTTTATTTACTTTCAGTCTTTATTGTTAGGCACTTGTCTCGTCTTAAGTGGGGCAATTGCATTAACAGTTTTAGGTACCACTTCCTGGTACATAAGGGCCACATCATTTGCAGAGTTGACATTCATTGTATTCAGTGTCCGTGTAATGCCTCCCAAGGTGTCCATGCACTGACGTCCTCCCCCTGGACCCACAATAATTTCTGTGCCAATTAAGAAATTCCGCATAGGGCTATTACCCTCCTGGTTGCACTTGGCAACCCCTGCATGAAATTCCTCGGCGTTGCCAATCTTAGACCGGTCTCTTAAAACAGATATTGCTTGGTGACTCTTGTACTGAGCATACTGAAGTTTATAAGCTCAGTATTCATCTTCACTGAAAGACCCTGATTAACGCCCCGTGTAGGCAAGGATGTTTGCCACACTCCCTTTAAGCAACCTGGATTAAGCTCACTCAGTTTTTCTCTCCCACAGTATTTTTTTCTCTCCAACATGTATGTTGCTACTCTCTCCCGCAGTCGGAGGGGGGGAGACAGAGGAGTATTTACTTCCTGTAGCTTCCCTCCACATTGCTTATCCCCTGCAATCAGTATGTGTCCATCTCCAGAGACTTCATAGCCTCTGATTGTTCCCACACCTGTCCCGTCCCACTACATCTCTCTCTCCTGCTCGTGTTCCCCCCAATAATTGTTGTTCCACAGATGAAGTTAATGGCATAGATAAATAACGCTACAAAATAAATGTTATTGCTCTTCTGTGATTTTAACACCACCCTTTTGCTTCCAACTTCAGGAGCATACATACTCATCTTCCCATTGTGGTTCTCCTTAACAACAACGATCAGCCAAAAGAGCTCACAAAGTCTCTGCATGTATGCCCACACCCGCCTTCCCCTCGACAGATGACCCGACTGATGAAATTCAGACATGCACCAGCACAGACACGCCAACACTAATGCACCACCCACGGGAATATTTATTTTTGTTTTTTCATAATGCGCTTAATACCGGAGTTCGGTTTCTAAGCGCGGATCAGGGATTCAAATCTCTGTTGCTCTGTGTGGTCTTTCTTTCAAGACTAGCACATTGCCCCTGTGCTATCCTCCCTTCACATGAAGGCAGCAGCAAAGGCTGCTGGGAGAGGTAGTTCTTCCCTGCCTCGTTCCAAACTGTTTCAAATTTTTATATTTTAAAATGCACTTCCTCTGTAAAAGATATGCGCTATGCTAAAAACACATTTACTAAACTTCCATAGTCACTCTTGCAAGGCTAACATACGATCAATGCTAAACAAACACACAAACTAAAAGGAGTACAGTTCTAGGCGTATTGTGGCGCCCCCCAATAGGAACGTTTATATTGGCCTTCACAGAGTACCTATGCAGTCCAATATCCATTAGTCCAATCGAGGGCAGTGCATACTTTAGAACCCTGGATATGTGCATGGCCCTGATCAATATAGCCGAGAGGCCACCCTGAAATGTGTACTCCTTATTCAATTCCTTTAGATCTGCATTGTCTCTCCATTACGTTGAAATATTCCTAATATGTGGTGTTTGTTGGGGGCGGGTCAGAGCCCCCACGCGGTCCTGTAAGCCCCTTCACCCAAGGACTCACACGGGCACCAGTCCTTCCAGTTCGGGCTTCCCGGTCGCTCTACCGCGGCCGGGAACGCCCCCTTTATTTATACAAACTGCAGCGGCGTGATACGTCACGCCGCCGCGTGCGCCCGTCATCGGGCGGCGCCACACTCCTCCTTTTCCGGGAGGAACAAACAGAACGCAATAACATTAACTTTATTAACCAGAAAATCACACATCCACTTTAAACGCTACTGCACACCCAAAGAAAAACCCCTTTAATGTCATCCACCCAGATCTGCTCACCCCAGTTCACTAGCCATTTGTCCCACGACATATTCGCTGAGGTAGGCAGGTTTCCCTCGCCCAGCCCTCTGGGGGTACCTCCTGCCTACCTCCGGCACGTGACGTCCTTCCACCGCCTCTCCCCGGACGGGGGATTCGGGCGCCGCTTCATAGAGGCCTCCGTCAGCCGGCGTGTCTGGTGGATCCGGTTCAGGTCGGGTGTCAGTTCGTGGATCACCCAGCTTCTTGAAGAAGCTCACGTTTCGGGTGACAGCTGATCGTCCATCCGAGGCCGTCACCATGGACCCCTTCACCGCCACTACATCCAGGGGCTCCAGTTCATAGGGGAGTGATAGCTTCCCTTGGGGGTGTCGATTACGGATGAGGACCTCATCCCCTAGTTCAAGTCTCTGAGGGCGGAGACCCCGGCGCAGGTTTTCTTGTTCAATTCGGACTCGCCTTTGAGCCTCTACCCGCTCATTATCGATGACCCCCGGTTCTTTCTCCCCAACTTCCGGCAGCAGCCCCCGGGGGCATCTCTTGAATAACACCTCTGCCGGAGCCACTCCCGTGGCTGCATGTGGGGTGGTGCGGTACACCCGAAGGAACTGATAGAGGGCCCGTTGTAAAGATTGGCCCTGCCCTTGAGCAATCCGGAAGGTTTTGTTTAGGGTCCGCATCAGTCTCTCTGCATCCCCGTTCGCTCGAGGCCACAGGGGGGATATCTTCCGGTGTTGTATTCCGCAGCTCTCCAGCAGCTCGGAGAATCGCTCACTTTGGAAGGGTGATCCATTGTCGGACCATAGGGTGTGGGGAAAACAATGGGCCGCAAACATTTTCTCCATCGCTACCACCACATGCTCAAAGGCCACTGAGTCAACGAACTCCACTTCGGGGTATCTCGAGTATTCATCGACTAGCACCAAGAAATGGGTACCCACTGATGTTGAGGCAAAGTCGGCGTGGACGATCTCCCACGGCCTCGTGCCTCGGGGCATGGCCTCAATGGCAGGTTCACGTTGCAGAGGGGAGGCCGCCTGACACCATACGCAGGCCGCCACAAAGTCATCCACCCTTTTCTCTAACTCTGGAAACCAGACCTTTGAGCGGAGCCGCGCCTTGGTCTTGGCGGCGCCCTGATGTCCATGGTGGGCGAGATGGATCACCTCCGCCACCTTTGCCTGTGGGACAACAATCCTGTCACCCCGGAGCAGCAGCCCAGAGTCCGAGAACGACAGCTCCTCCTTTACCTTCCACAGCTGCTCCAATACTGTTTTGGCTTCTTGCGTGCGTCCGGCCCCTGCTTCGAGGATGGACTTCCACGACCCACTGTGCATTGAGTCTTTTAGAATTCGAAAGCACTCGTCCTCAGCTGCCGCAGCCTCCAACTCCTCTAGGGACATCGCGTTTGGTGTTGCCGCTTCCACCACCATGCGAACATGACTGTCCGCTTCCTCTCCGCAGGTGTCATATCCCTCTCCCCCGCACACTCCCGGGTGACGAGATAGATAGTCCGCGGCATTGTTGGCCCCGGGCCTGTACACCAGGGTAACAGAATATTCCAGGAGGGCGAGCATCCACCTCTCGATTCTCGCCAGTGGTTTCGAAGAGGAGCCCACCAGGATCGGAAGCAGTGGTTTGTGGTCAGTAACCACCGTCACCGGGCGTCCCAGGACGTAGAGCCGGAAGTGCCTGCAGCCCCACAGCACTGCCAAGGCCTCCCGCTCGATCTGGGAGTACCTCTGTTCAGTCTCAGTGAGGGCCTTGCTAGCATATGCTATAGGTCGAACACTCCCGTTGCGGTCCACCTGCGTCAGCACTGCTCCCAACCCGAAGGGACTTGCATCGACCACGATTTCAGATTCTAATGCTGGGTTGAAGAATGCCATCGTGTCCTCCGCTGTGAGGGCACCCTTAATGTCCTCGAAAGCGGCTTGTTCAAGGGGGCCCCACTGCCATGGTGATTCTTTCTTGGTCAGCGCCCGGAGTGGCTCAGATCTCGACGCCAAGTTCTGGATGAACCGCCCACAGTAAGTTACCATCCCCAGGAAACTCCTCACGTCGGTCACCGACTCGGGGGCTTTTGCCGCCTTGATGTCCTGGACCTTTTTCGGGTCTGGCGACACCCCCCCTCCTTGAAGATGAATCTGAAAAACTCGATGGAGGAGCGTATGAATTCACATTTTTCCCGGTGAAGGGTGAGGCCCAGAGATTGGAGTCGTTCTAAGGTCTTTCCCAGCCTCCTCATGTGATCCACTTCAGTTTTGGCGAACACCAGGATGTCGTCGATAATGTTAAGGACGCCCTCCAGGTCTGCTAGGGCGCCCCTGATGATATTTTGGAACACTTCAGCGGCAGACGACACCCCGAAGCTCAACCGCTTGTATCGATACAGACCCCGGTGGGTGGTGAAAGTCGTTATGTACCGGGAGTCAGGATGAAGGACGACCTGGTGATAGCCAGCTCGGAGGTCCAGCTTGGAGAAAAATCGAGCCCCTTGAACATCCGCAATGATGTCATCAATCGTCGGTGTAAGATGCCGCTCCCTTCTGATCGCTTTGTTCGGGAGCCTCATGTCCACGCATATGCGCACTGAGTCAGGTTGCTTGCCTTTCTGGCCACCACGATCGGGGACACCCAAGGGGTTGGGCCTTCCACTTTCTCGATGATATCCAGGCTCACCAGATTGTCCAGCTCCTTATCCACCAGCCCCCTTAAGTGAAAGGGTACTCGCCGGTGTTTCAGTGCGATGGGTTGCACCGACTCATCGATGTGTAGTCGAATGGGCTCCCCCGTCATCTTTCCGATGCCGCTGAAGAGGGCAGCGTACTTGTCCAGGAGGTCATGTATATACTCAAGGTGGACGGAGTAGGCAAAGCTCACGATCCCTAATGCCTCTGCAGCTGCACAGCTGAGCAAGGTATTACTGCTCACCGGGGTCACGTAGAATCGAGCCTTAATGTGTGAGCCATCATGTTCCACGCCAGCCACGAAGGCACCGCCCAGCGGTATCGGTTCCTGGCCCCCAAATGCAAATATGCGGGCTCTCGGTGTGGCCAGACCCGGGAGCGGTTTGAGAGAGTCAAAATGTCCTCTGGCCATCACATTGACGGAAGCACCAGTGTCCACGAGCACCGGGACTGGGGAGTGGTTGATCTCCACTACACATCTTGGCTGTCTCCTGCTTTTCCTTTTGAGCGTTTCTACGCTGGAGACAAAAAAAACGTTCTCTTCGTCTTCCTCCTCAGCTCCTTCCGCCTGGGGCTCGACCTCACCCTGCTCCACCTGGGCTACACTGGGCGGTTGGTTCTGGCGCGGAGTCCACAACCGTGCCTGACCCCTCGGCACCATCACTGGCATGGCCGCACGACATACCCGCGAGAAGTCATCGGCCAGCCCACACCTCCCGCAGGTTTTTCCGACCGCAGGGCACTCTGTCATGTGGGGGAGGTCATACCCGCACTTCTGGCACGACTCCCCACTCCTTCCTGCCCTGTCTCGGGGTCCTCCACCTGGGCGTCTCACACCTCGGCCACCTCGCCACAACACACACACACTTCCTCAGGCCTCCCCGACCGAGACCCTGCTTCCATCTTGCTGGCTCGGGCCTCCGCTACCTCATGGCATCTGCCCAGCTCCAGTATGCGGGGCAGCGTGATGCCTGGCTCTCTCAGGACCTGCCTCCTGAGCTTGCCAGAGGAGCATGCCTGGATCAGCATCGTGCGCATCATGTCGTCTGCGTCTCCCCATGCACATCCGAGGGAGAGGCGGCGTAAGCGACCGTAGAAAGTGTCCAGTGTTTCCTCTTCCTTCTGCTTAGCCGAAAGCATAACGAACCTCTCATAGTCCACGTCCGCAAGGGGGAGGAAATGCGTGAGGAGCGCCGCCTTGGCCGCATCATAGGAGTTATTGATGGGAGTAAGTGATTCAAATATTTCCTGGACTGCCGGTCCGGCCGAGTATAGCATGGTGGCAATCCGGCTGTCGTCATCCGTCACCTGAGCAGCCCTGAAATACATGTCGAGGCGACTCACCCATCTTCTCCATCGGGGCCCCATGCTCGAGGGTGGGCCCGATGCATCGAACTCAGGAATGGGCTACAGGGCGGCATGGGCCGCAGGTGCGCGTGCTTGGGCCATAATGGGAAGCCCTGGTTGTCCAGGCAGCAGTCCTGCAGGGGCCTGGATCACCGGTGGAAGGACAGCCTGTTGTTGAGCAGCAGCCTGGCCACGATCGCGGGGACGTGACGCAGCTGCACCACCACTGTCCGAATCATCAGAGTCACCCATGGGTTTGAGCGCACAGGCACCCCCTACCTACTGTCCTGAGGGCTGCAACTCAAACTTCTTCCTCTCCAGGCACCCAACTTGAGGGAGGTTTCTAGGCAGGGCACCAATGGAGGCACAACATGCAGCCAAACCTGATGATGAAGAAACCACAGCGCTTTGATGATGAAGGAGACAAAGAGAAAGCAGTGAATTCCCCTTGTCAAAGTCCATATAGGCCTGGGGGTTCCAAAAATTGAGCCTAGGCACTGGATGGGCCTGTACAGGCCCTGTCATGTTGGTCCTTCTCCTGGCTTTCACACAACGTAAGAGTCCCAAAATTGTGTAAAAATGCACAAAACCAGCATGGGCATGCAGGTCATAACTCCCACTTCCAATTTTTCCAAAAATTAGGCCCGTGATGTACTCACGCTCCAAACCGGAGCCTTGTGAAGTTTCACGGCCTACAAGACAAAATGGCCGCGTGTGCGTCCCGCGACCCGGCATGAAGGGAAGCGATGCTTCGTTCCGCTTCCATTCAAAGATTCGGAATAAACAATTTCACCGCCGGGCCCGGGTCTCCCTCATCACTCGTCGCCACTGTTGGGGGCGGGTCAGAGCCCCCATGCGGTCCCGTAAGCCCCTTCACCCAAGGACTCACACGGGCACCAGTCCTTCCAGTTCGGGCTTCCCGGTCGCTCTACCGCGGCCGGGAACGCCCCCTTTATTTATACAAACTGCGGCGGCGTGATGCGTGCAATATCCATTAGTCCAATCGAGGGCAGTGCATAGAACTGTGGATCTGTGCAAGGCCCTGATCAATATAACCGAGAGACCACCCTGAAATGTGTACTCCTTATTCAATTCCTTTAGATCTGCATTGTCTCTCCATTACGTTTATATATTCCTTAGTATGTGGGGCTTAAAGGTACTGTGGATTGGTTGAATAATTCCACAGGAATCCAAGTTTTTAATAATATCTGTGAGTGATTCCATTGACACTAGTTGCAACCGATACTGCCTTACAAATCCTGTCACCATAATAGAGTCCATAGGTTGTATAATGAAGGGAATCATGTCCACAGTCGTAGGAATTGGCAGAGAACCTTTTCTGGGAATCTAGAAATACCTGCATTAACTTTTGATTTTGCTCATCAATTTCATAGGCATCAGACATGCTCCTCTGTTTTTTGACCATTTGAAGGACAACTAGAAATATTTCTGGGGTCGCAATTTCTGAGGTATCTTGCAACTGAGTTCATAATTGGACTGGGAGAATAGCTTAGAGGTGAAGCACTCATTTTATAAACAAGACAATGCCGAGCAACAAGGATCCGATATCCAGTCCCGTGCTTAAAGGCTGGAGTCCAGCATGAAGTTTGTTGATTTTTTTTTTTTATTATAAAGTCTATTGACGGTGTCTAGCTGGATGACTGATTCCATACAATTGAGGTAGTTACTAGTGACTATGATTACAGTATCACTGCAATCATGTCACAAGTAACCCAAGAGGGCATAGGGAGATCATTCTAGCTTCTGGCAAGCTACCATCAATATTGTTATCGCAATCTTCAGGAATGGGGCCAATGATAGGGTTTGCTAAATCCATAGAAATGTGTATGAAATCAACAGCCATTTACAATGGTGGTAAATTGGGATAAAAGGATGCTTTTATGAGTATTATTGTCAACTAATATTCAGACGGTATCATCTTTGAGCTCTACTAATGTATTTGCTTGTAGAGCCTGGAATTGTCACTGAAGAATATTGTTTAAATTAATAAAAGAATAATGTAAGCTTCTTCATTAAACAATGTCTCTCCTTTTCTGATCTTTTTTGGCAAAGTGTATTGTCGAGTGTTCCCTGGCATAGTGACTACTTCATTGATTTGTACTTCGTTGGTATAAGTAAGCAGTTGAGCTGACCTAAATGACTTTTGATGATCATTGAAGTCAGGAAGCGCTTAACCTTGTGTGCAGTTTGGCATCGTCCTTCCATGTATCATTCACGTGTTTGGCGGTTGTCATGGAGATGGACACAGCCTGTAAGATATGCGCAAATCATCTCGCGCTAAGGACATCCACGACGCATTATTATGGTTACCAAACGTGCATTGGTACGCAATCACATCCTTGCTGAGAACGCCACTCCACAAAAGACCTGGCCGCAATGGCGGCACCGCTTCTTATTGAAGTAAGCTTGTCTCTTTAATCTATTTGTCTGAGTCTTGTCCCTTGAAATCTTGTCTGCCTTACCATTTTGCATTTGTATACTCCCTTTGTTCTGACGTTGTGTACCGATCACCTGTTAACAAATCCTGCTCTCCCATGAAGAAAATGCTCCTGGATTATCCTTTTGTTACGGCCAACTGTGTTCTTTTGGTATTGTGAAACTATCTTCCTTGGGAATTGGGTTGGACTTGACATTGTGTGGTTGGATCTTTTTGGAATTGGAATGCTGCTCCTCAACTGCTTAGAAGGACTTTATTGGCATGGTACATGGATGCTTTGCTGTGGGGAATACCCTGCCAATATCAGTACAATGTGTCCTTGTGCTGGCCGGGAACAGATTCCTTAACATACTCACCATTCCCTTCATCTGCGCCATAGAGGGTTTCTTCCAATTCCTTATACATCAGTCCTGTGCTTATTAACAACCCTAAACATGGGCAAACCCTACTTCTTTTGTTCCACCCGATACCAATACCTAGTATTGTATGTCATGTATGTTTTCCCCAGGACTTGGCAGGGTATTCTGCAGCAAGTCGGGGACCCTATCTTCCAGTGGAAGAATGGGTAATGGTTCCTCTACGATGTCCACCGTGGCAGGGGCAATAGGTGCAGGATTAGGAATAACCTCTGAAGGAATATTCTGAGGATGGGATTCAGGTTCACTAGGAGTGGGATCTGGATCAGCCAGTGTGGGGACACACACTAGTGTCTGATCTAACCCTTGGTCTGGGTAGAAGCAGAACTGATCACTCTCTGCATTAGCATCTTCATTGGCCTCCGGCTGACCTTCTGATCTCTCAGCCTCAGTAGCTGGAGAAGCTTCTGTGGATTGAGCCATTGAAGGATCTTCATTCTGGCCTTTAAGCGCGGAGTCGTTGCTGTCTTGTCAACGGCCCCTTGGCCGGTTCTTCATCAGTCAACTCTGGTGTCAGCTCAACCTCATCCCTGACTGAGAGCAGATGGTTTCCGGTGCAAGGTCTTGCTATTCCTTGGCCATCCTGCCTCTTGAAGTCAGTAGACAGGGAGCTCTCCTAGCTCATTTTCTATGATGGAAGGTTGAGTCTCCCACTTGTCACCCAGCTTTTTGCATCCTCTCTTTTGCAGACTGCAGATTAACACACAATCGCCAGGTGGAAGAGTGTGAAGCCTGACGTGGCGTTGTAGCAGTGTCTGTTCCCTTCTGCCGTCTTCTCCGCTGCAGCCTGGGTGAGCTGATATGATTGCTCCAGTTGACGCTTGAGCTGTTTAACATAGATGGCGTAGTTCTCGCTGCCTGTTCCGTCTGCAGATACTCCAAAGCATGGGTCTACAGGCAGCCGGGCGTCCCTTTCAACATAAAAAAATATGGTGTAAACCCGGTGACGACGTTCTTCGTACAGTTGTACGCATGGGCCAAGTTGGCCACATGCAGACTCCATCTCTTCTTCTCCTCTGGCCTCAGGGTGCCCAGCATGGCCAAGAGGGCACAATTAAACTTCTCCACTTGGACATCCCTCTGAGGGTGATCTGGCGTTGTACGGATCTATTTGACGCCAACCATCTCTAGCATCCTCTTGAGTTTCGATTCAAAGTCTGGTCTCTGGTCCGAATGAATCCTGGCCAGCCAGTAGTCCAGCCAGTAGTCCACAAAGTATTTATCCCACAACACATGGACAACAGTGATAGCACTCTGATCTTTGGTGGGAAACGCCTGCACTTACCGAGTGAAGTGGTCTGTCACACCAGGATGTTCATCTCTAGCTTGAGGAAGTCGATATGGACAATGTCCATGGGCCCGGAACTCGGCAGATGGTGAAGATAGGTTGCAGGATGAGTCGCTGTCTTCCTGGAAAAATACCTGGCGCAGTGCTGGCAAATATACTCTACATCTGCCGCTAGTCTGGGCCTGGAAAACCTTGAGCGGACTAACTCGAAGGTTCTGTTGCTGCCAAGATGTCCATGCTGCTCATGGAGGGCATACAATACAACTTGGTGGAATCTCTGTGGCAAACCCAGGCGATGTAGTAGCCGGTCTCCAACTTTGCTTTCCTTGTACAGGATTCCACCCTTCTGTACATGCGTCTTCCACTCCTTCAGCATTGCAGCTTGCTCTGAACACATCCGCTCCTGTGGTCTTGGCATTCAGGAACAGAGCGATGGCAGAATCCGCTAGCTGTGACATACTGATCTCATCTCGGGTCAGACACGGTAGCTCAGATTCCTTAACACTGGTGATATTGCAGTAGGCGGCGGGTACCGCCTCAGCTGAGGATCCCAAGCAATCCATGCTCTTGGGTCTCTAGGGCTCATGTTGACTTGCAGCCTGACAGATGGCTCTGACGCCTGCTGAAGACAAGTCCTTGCACAAGATGGTTCCTTCTGTATCATCCAGCTGAGCATGAGGCCTCCGAGAGAGGGCATCGTCATCAATGTTACTGCGCCCAGGTCTGTACTGTAGACTGAAATTGTATGTGGACAGTGCAGCGAGCCAACGGTGTCCGGTAGCATCCAGCTTTGCTGACTTCAACACATACATAAGGGGGTTGTTGTCTGTCCTCACCGTGAAGGTGCTGACATAGTGGTAATCCTGTTCTTCTCTGTAATGACCCACTTCAATACCAAAAATTCCAACTTGTGGACTCTGTAATTCCTTTCGGCCGCATGCAGGCCTCGGCTGGAGAAAGTGACCAGTGTCATCTCACTGTTTGTCTCCTGGTAGAGAACAACTCCCAAACCCTCAAAACACACGTCCACATACAGAATGTAAGGTAACTGCAGATCCACGTAAGCCAAGACTGGTGCTGTGGTGAGCTCCTTAAAGGCATGCTGGCATTGGTCAGTCCAACGCTCACCAAGGGGCTCCCATGGATGATATAGATGGACCGCGGAGTGGGTGGTGTTTTCCGGCTCCTATGGGTTGGTGGGTACCCTTTGGTGAGGTCCATAAGTGGTCTGGCGATGTTGGTATATCCTGCGAAAAACCTCCTGTAGTAATTACAGAATCCCAAGAAACTCCTTCTTCAAGGTTTGAGGTCTTGGCCAGGTGAGGAGGGCATCCATCTTTGCCAGATCCATGGCGATGCCATCTGCAGAGACGATGTGCCTGATGTACTTGACACTTGTCCAGCAAAACTGGCACTTGTCCACACTGACCTTTTAGACCTTGCTCCTGCAGTCACATTCGTGAGCCTCCTGTTGTGTTCCTCCAGGGTCTTCCCGAACACAATGATGTCATCTAGGTACACCAGTACCTCCAGGAGGTTAATGTCGCAGACTGTCTTCTCCATGAGGCATTAGAAAGTTGCTGGCACACCAGAGATCCCCCGAGGCATCCTGATGAACTAGTAAAAACCCAAGGGACAGATGAAAGCGGTCTTCTCACGATCTGCCAAATGCATTGGGATGTGGTAGTAGCCACTGCGCAAGTCCAGGACTGCAAACCACTTACTCCCAGTCACACAGTCTAGTGCCTCATCCACCCAGGGCATGGTGTACTGGTCCGGAATAGTGGTCGACAGTAGTCCATGCACATCCGGACATCCCCATTTTTCGTCTGGGTGATGACAATTGGAGAAGCGTAGGACCTCCTGGATAATCCCTACCTGTAGAATATCATCCAGATGGTGGCGTACATCCTCCAAGTCTCCTGGGGCCAGGCATTACGTCTGCTTCCTGAAGGGAGTGTCATCTTACACCGGATGTGATGTTCGGTTCCATGGGCCTTGCCAATGTCCAGGGGCTTGTGAAGAATGCATCGGCGCGCAGAGCGAGCTGCTCCCTTAGGTGGTCCTTGTTCCTCTCCAAGATTGGGCAGTTTCCAAAGTCGAAGGTCTTCATAACCAGTGCTCTCTCGGATGAGCTGGTGGCGGCGACACTCACTGGTGCTACAGATACGGTGAGGTGGAATTGTGCGATGATAGTGTATCCTGGTACACGGATGGTCCTATTGGCTACATTAATGACCGGTACCTTGATGGTCTTCAGGTCCATTCCATCCATTGTCACCGGGGTGCGCTCTACCAGTAAACCCCCTGGGAGCTCTCCACGTCCAGGTGCCTCCATCACCAGATGTCTTGGTTGTTGTTCCCAGCTGAGTCGCACTCTGCCAGGAACCATCACAGTAGCGTGTGCCTGGATTGTGATCTGCCCGAACCGGTTCATGCGAACATCTCCAATGGGTCCATGAGGTGGAGCTCTGGACCAGATCTCTCTCTGCAAGTACGCCTTTTGGCACATGGGGTACATGGACAATGTGCTGGCATATCGTGGTCCAGCCATCTCCCGACATAATGCTGCCAGTGCTTCGAACATCGAGGAATTGGTTCCAATCACAACTGTTGTTGCAGGATCTTCACTCTGACTGCTGCAGACCAGAGCCAGGGAGTCAATAGAAGAACTGACTCCAGCTACACCACATGGGAACTGCAGTCTGACCTGGATGTACCCCAGATATTTGCAAGGGTTGTCTCCCACGCCAAGAAGGTTCAGCCCAGCCAAGGGCTCCAATGGGATATGCGCCAGGTGTTTTCGATGGTCACCTGGGAGCTTCTGTAAGGAAGGAGGGGGTCGGTTTGCCCCCCCTCGCCGTACATTCAACACAAGAGACCACCTGCTCTTGCAATAGTGGGGGATGCCCTCCTTGCCCTTCCCTGGTTCCAGTGGACGAATCCCTGGCTCCAACAGAAGCGGGGCTATAGCAAGATGCATTTGGACTCCATTTTGTGCACCCTGGACTCCATCTTTGGACTAGGCAGCATTCGAGTATCTGTGAAACCTTCTCTCCCCTCAGCAGCGCCGTGCACAGTGAACACTGACAGCCCCCACCTCCTCCTCCCGCACCTGTGCCACCCAAACCCACTTCTCACGGATGCTCTGGCACAAATTGTTGCAAGCAAACAGTGTATTCTTTTCATCCTTCCTCTGAGATCACTGCCCTGTGTGTGACAGGGCCGAATCATGACTTGTGGCCCATCCATCTCCACAAACCTGCTCCAACTCATCTCACCCCCACCTTTGGAGAGTTCAATCCTGCGCCCATCTAACCTTTATTTGATTTGGCAGAAGAGTGACCCTTCCTCGCTGACCACCCTAGAGTACCCCCAATATAACTGATCTCATGTTGTCATATATCCTGCCTTAAACCAACACAAACAATCGATTCCCCTCCCACTCTAAAGAGCCAGAACAGACAACTGTTAAATCCCACCCCCACAGTAAACCACCTGGAGGGCAGGACCCCCACACCCTTCACCTCTACAAAGGTCTGAGGCGGGATAAGGTAAATAAGTGTGTACAATTTAAAGGCCTCTCTTCATACCAAGGTAAAGTTTATGGGTTATCATTTACTGCATGTCATAAATAGCGTGTAGATTAATTGGATAGAACCAGTTGCATCCCCCGGAGCCAAACTGACATTTACCTTGCACGGACCGGCCCAGCTGACCCACTTGATGCCTACCAGACCGCCAAGCTGCCAGCTAATGTCTATACTGCCATATTGTGTCCCAATCCCTCACCAATCCAAATGTAATTTGTAGACTGTATGGAAAACGTCATCTATGACGCTGTAACACTTTAAAATGTAAGTTTTTGTATTGTTTGCCAGAGTGCTCTACAGGCAGGAGAGTTCTCTGGATGCTGAATCTTATATAAACCTTTCTCTCTCACAACCAATCTCCTGGTCTCATTCCCTACTGGGATGCGTCCTTTATTCTGAGTTCTAATTGTAAAGTGGGGAGTGACCACATTCACTTGGTGACCCCGAGACGTGATTGCGGGTGCACTGAGAGACAACCCCGTGTTGTGCGGCGAGATCCTGGACACCCCCAGCAAAACCATCGCCACCTGCGGCAGACCTGTGAATGTACGTATTAGAGAGGTTCCAAGGGTTGCGGCCATTGCAAATACCTGACTGCTCGCCGGAACGGGCCACGGCTTGGTTGGGGAATGGCCTTGATTGTGGATAGACCATGAACGGGGGCTCTCGGATCACCCCGGACATGTGAGTATTGGTCGCGAGAACCTTAAAGGAAGGGGATTTAAAAAAGGGGGTAATGAGTAAACGTGTAACGGTGAGGGAATAGGGTGGGAGTCAGATCTAGGATATAGGGTTTGCATGATTGCTGACTAGTAGGTGTTAGGCAAAGTTTGCATGCAGTACCCTCTGGGACCACTACACACAACTATACTACAGGTGTAAGCAAAACCAACCTTTGGTATAAGTCTGTACCACACAGTTTTTGGTAGCGAGCTGAGCAGCCAGGCTCATCTCAAGGGGGAATGTGAGCTTGTAATGACGTTACACAGAGGTCTACATTTACAAGTTTTCAAATAGACACTAACCTTCAAGGTTTCTTGGTAAAATACTTATTAATTTATTACACAGTAGTTAGAAAACATTCACTAAAAGGAGGCAATCAATATCACACGGAAATATACTACAGTACCTCACACTGTCAGGTTCTGAGGCATTTAAACTACTTTGAAGGAGGAGCAAAATGGCATTCAGAGCATTTGAAATAGGAGTAAAAAGGCATAAGTTAATAAAATGAATAATCGAGTTACTCTTAAACAGTGCAACTAGTTTGAGTTCACCAGAGGAGTCGTTCCAATGCAATAGATAGGCCAAAGTCAATGGGCTAGAGTCTTGTATAAGAAAAACGGTTCTGGTACTTTTAAATGGAAAAGTCTTTGCCAAGGTTCTCAGAAGTAGTTCATAGAAGAAAGATTTGTATGCCGGGTCACAAGCTGACTAGGCCTGCAATTTGCCAAAGGTTCACGCACTTTCGCAGTGAGACGTAAGTTCTCTCGGTCGGGTTTTCACAGTACCTTAGATTGAAGAAAAACGTTCCTGGCAGTTCATGCAGGTCTTGCTGTTCCTGAGCCTCAGTCGTGGACGTTGGGGGGACTCCTGCACTGCATGGGGACTGGTCACAAAGCTGTCAATCTGGCAAGTCTTCAATTCCAGTAGCTGTCTTCAAGCACACAAACGGGTGTCCTTCTCCCTGGCTATTTGGTTACTGCAGCACGCTGAGTAAAATACAACCGGCTCTGAAATTGGTGTACCGGTGGCTTCTGAGTTGATTGGTCCCACCAACTCAAAGGGAGAAGTTGTCCTTGAAGGGCTACTCTGTCGAGATGAAATTGGCGATTCGGACCTGCAGGAGGACTCCACCGGGCAAACCAACACTCCAGTAGTTGAAGCAGCTCGTATTCGGTCATTCGTTCCAGTGGTCGACTCTGCCTTCCAAGCCAAGAGACTCGCCTTTTAAACAGTTTTCTCCCATTCATTGCAGCCTAGCTGCCACTCACCCAGCAGGGTGGCTGTCCTTGCCGGACAGTTAGCCAGCCAATCATGCCAGAGTGCATTTGGGTCTCCTAGGAGACTAAGCACAGAGAGTTTCGGGCACTTCCCTCAATTCCTGCCCACCCCAGACACTCGGGCGCCAGAGGCAGACATCAGTCCTGAAGCCCGCCAAAGGTGTAGGAACAAAGGGACCAGACCTGGTTTGGCATGCAGAGATAAACTCTAGAAGGACCTTTCCAAAAAGAATGGCGAAAATAGAAGACTGGGACCTGTTTAAACAAACAGGGCTCAGACGCCATCTTGAAAAACATGGCTCCTGTGATTTTTAGCTACCAGTGTTTGTGGTCGGGAAAAACCATGGTAGTTCATTGTAAAACTACTGCCACCAGCCATTTCGATAGGAAAGGGTAGCATTTGACTGCTACATGAGTTTCTAGACATAGGGCATACTAGGTAACCTCTCCAGCACTCTATTGGAAGATAGTGTGTTCTGGGTCTATTTAACTTTACATTCTCTGGGAAATGGTAGTTTATCCCAGAGAAGGTGTTTAAACCTTGGGACAGCCTAAACGACTTCCCTGTGTCACTGCACTAAGGGTGCTGTGTGACACACATGAAAAGATGATGCCTATGGAGTTGTCTAAAACTCCATAATCAAAGAACTCCAGAGTAAAATGCACATCAAAATACATGAGAGATTGGGAGAAAAAAGGCTCGCACTCTCGCCAGGTAAAAAAATCAAGTCCTCAAAATCCATCAAAGTTGCTGGGGTTCTCTAAGGTGAAGGGAATTGGCACATGTATGAGAATTCTCCTGAACAGTAGGCTTTTTCTCCTCTTTTCTTTATATGGCCATTAGGTTGTGAATATAGAGGTAACGGAATACGGGAAGAGTACGGGAACCTCGCTCCGAAAGGGGGTGGAAGGCGGCACCGTATAGCATTGTCTTGACCAGTGCAGGGAAATAAGTGGAGATAAAATAGAAAAATGTAGGAGTCGTGTGTAATGAAAAGACTCCGGAAATATTAGCAAATTCTTTGCGGATGGATTTGCATCCATTGATCCAGAGACAGAGGAAAAACATGTAGGAGCAGCAGTAGTAAGATTAGAAGGAGAATAATATGAGGTACTAGTACAAAATGCCTCCCCTCTTATTACTCAGCACAAGCAGAGGAGTTAATATCGCTTATTGTAGTGCTACACACAGCAAAAGGATGTGCAGTAACAATCTACTCTGACTCGGCATACGTGACAACAACAGTACATGCCGGGTTGTCATGATGGCGCAGAAGAGGATTCAGAAGAGCAGATGGATCGCCAGTTATTAAATGATCTCATAGAAGCATTAACTGAGCCCTTAGTGGTTGCCTTGGTGAAATGCCAGGTCCACACTAACAATAATGACATCATCTAATTGGGAAACGCAGCAGCAGATGCTGCGGCGCACTTTAACATACCTCAGGTTGTAGAATGTATACTGAAAAGCATGCAGGGAGAGAAGGAAGAGGGGTACAAATCAAAGCCCATTGCACAAATAATTGAATTACAGTAACGCGCACATGAGGCAGAACAAGAAAAGTGGATTAAAAGAGGGTGTAAACAATCCTTAACAGACCTCCTCTGGCGGCAGGAAATAATGGGAAAAGTGGTAATGCCAGTAGAATTGTTACACAGAGCATTCCAGCAGCTCAGTTTCCCTGTGCACACAGCCAAACAACATATAGCAGCAGACATCCAAGAAGAGTGGTTTGTTCCAAATCTTCAGGAGCACCTGACAAAAATGACAATAGAGTGTATCACATGACAAACATATAACTCTGGAATGACCCTCAGAACGTTGCAGGGAACACTTCCTCACCCAGTAGGACCTTTTAGAGAGCTGTACATAGATTATGGCGACATGGGAGAAAGGTGTAACGGAGCAAGGTACCTGATAGTTGTGGTGTGGCCCTTTTCTCGCTGGGTGGAGGCAGGACCTTGTGCACACCTAGACACAAAATGCGCAGCAACATTTCTGGTCAGGGGGGTATTTCCAAGGTGGGGAATTTGTGATGTCATACGCTCACGTAATGGGACTCATTTTGTAAATGATCTGTTGAAAGAAGTGACATCTCTGTTAGGGGTTAAGCCTAAACTATGTTCGATCTACCACCTGCAAGCAAACTGGAAGATCGAGAAGATAAACAGCTTCCTTAAAAGCAGACTCTCTAAACTGTGTCCCACCCTAAAAAAGAACTGGGTGTATTGCCTGCCCCTGGCATTGTTCCAACTCAGAACGCAGCCATGCAAGGACCACCATTTGTCCCTGCATGAAATAGTGACGGGAAGACGCAATCAAACTCTATTATCTCCAGTGAGATGAGCCTCAGACGCTCATAGAGCTGCCACAGTGCTGGGGGATGAATTTACGGAATACCTAACTCAACTCATGAGAGTAGTAAGGAGCATAGCAAAGCAGAGAGCGCCCCCATTTACATGGGAAGGAGAAAACGATACAAATACCCCAGCAACAGACAGTCCAATGTCCCAGTTAATGGCCAGAGTGTTTGTATACGTGCGCAGCTTTGTGCTGTTGAGGATTTCAATCAGGCACACACCCAGTTCTCACCTAGCATGCAGTGCGCAATGAAACCCTTATTTATTTGTGTCTATAAGTTCAATATTCTGAATGATATACCACTCATATCTCTCCCGTCTCAAAATACCCCCCCAGGTCACACTGAACCAGTAATCCGGCTAGTTTGTAATGGTACATATTTATTTATTTTATTTTCAAATCACACAAACATATATATATATATATATATATATATATATATATATATATATATATATATATATATATATATATAGCAGCAATCACCAAGTGGTGACAATACAATTCAAAAGAAGTAAAGCAATTGAATTCACTTATGATAATGCAGAAGCTAAAACACAGGAAAAAGAACAGTTTTGGTTGGTGAGCAGATAGCGTTTAGGTTAATATTTCCCCCTGCAAAGTACTTTAAAGCAGAAATGAGCAATCCTACACAGAGGTAAGCAATCAGCAGGTATTATGAAAGATGATGTCTAGAGTTGAATGCAATCTTCCCTCCCCAAACAAGAGAGAAACCCGTTTCTGGTATTTGACACTTTTAAAAAATGACAGGTGAAAAATTGCTTTTTGAAGAATGCAAAATGGTAAAAAGTGATTAATAGAGAAAAAGTCTTAGGAAAGCAACACTAAACAAATCCTAACACACATGAGCTACAAGATATACAACAGTACACACTATAGATCAGTATGGGATTTGAGTAAAACCTTTAATGGGAAAAAGACACATGTAAACTTTTGAAAACTGCAAATTCACGGCCAAATTTCACTATGTGATATTTGAGAGAAACTGGCTGTGGATGTAGCTAAGGGTCTTGGGTATCAGTAAGAGTTTAAATGGTGTTTCTATCTTTAAAATTGGAGAAGTTACGGAGGTTTTAGTGATGGGTGTTTTTGCAAAACAGGCGCAAAAATGAAACAAATTTGATTTTAAAAATGACAGATTGGTTTGATTACACCATATTTATGACTATGAAAAAGAGAATGCCACACATGAATCTTCACAGTTACGTGGCCAGCGTAACCCTTCACGTGGTGGATACTCGATTCCTTTTTGGGATTTACTTTAGTTACTCAAAATTCCTAATGATTTAGGAGGAAAATCAGCGCAAGAATGTTTTTGACAATACTAGGGTTCTGAATTTAAAGATGGGATGGGTTGAGATGGGATAAGACAATGCAAATATACTATGGGTCACTGTTCTTCCTAGTAATAATTACAGTCCCTTGTAATTAAAATTGGTCTACCGGCAGCAGGGCACTTCGGGAGGGATTGGATCAGCGGTGCGGTTGTGGTCAATTTGGGACTGCACCTCACACTGGATTTTGGATGGGCCCTTCTGGTCACTGGACACATTAGATTGCAGGATGCAAGTTTCAGCAGGCAAGCTTTAATGGTAGCAAGCCAAGCTGAATCTGAATTATTCTTTTAAGTTTTGCGATGGTTGAATTTGGGCCTAGCTAAAAAGAGTTCAGCAATGCTAAGGCCTGGATTCTGCAAATAAATCTGGAGTAAGCTGCAAGATCAAGAAGTCAGGAACAAAACGCTGCACAGAAATCTGGATGTGTTCTGGAAGCAGTGTGTGTATGTTTAGTGAAGCTCCTATATTTATCCTACCAAATGACATCACCAAGTTTATGATGTGAGCAGAATTTCAAAACACTCCCACTGGCTGTGAGTGGCCCCAGGCACTTGCCTTGTCCTGGTTGGCAGTTAGACCAGAGCTGTCATCTTTATGATGCGATTTAGGAACTCCCACATTGATTTTGACCAAAACTTAACTTTTGCACAAATGTACATTTCTAAAATGATGTTTCCTAATAAAACCAGACATATACATTTCATATTTGATGGGCTATATTTCCTTTTAATCCCCATCTCTGTGAGAGCTGCCTTTCTCATTCTATAGAATTTTATCAATTTTAATCATAACAGTCTGGACTAATAATTTCAAATTCAGTACATCTCTGGGCGATTATCACTGCAGCGTGAATATGCAATCTTAGGCTTGCAACATTAATAGTTCTTCTACAATGAGGGTTTCCCTGTAACTTTGGTTCCTTGGGTGATACAGGTTTCATCAATGTATTCAAAGCAAAAGCCTAAAATTAGATTAACATCTACCAATTTTCAGACCTAGCTTTCTTCCGGTTGCACAGTTAAAGAGTTTCAAACTTAACCACAAATAAGGATTTAACATCAAAGTTCTCCTTTGTAACTTCCCCTTCCCAGGCAGCAGCATCTGTCGCAGTCCTTTGAACAGGGAGGTGTGTCATCTTCCTGGAGAGGGCAGCTCCCCTGTAGTGATCAGTTGGGCAGTTTGCCATTGTTCTTGGCTCAGCCCCAGACGAATGTCTAATTAGGACTCATTATGCTCCTTGTCAATATATGGTAACCATTAAGGCTTCCTGTATCAAGGGAGTGTCAAACTGAAATGTCAAACTTTCACAGGCTGGTAATTGCCCAATCAGAATTAAGCAGTTACTTAACTCCAATACTGGGTTGCTTTTAAAATTCACAATAAAGTCTTTTCTTTAACACATATAAAAATAAGCATGGTTTATAAGTGATTTGGACATTTAAAAGAATTAAGCCCTTCACAAACATGCCTTAAATAGGCAAATTTTGCAATTTCTTCAGGAAAAAGAAACACATTTAAGCTGGGTTTGACAGCTAATCTTCTTATGCAGCCGTCAGTCAGTGAGGCCCGGTCTTCTCTGACTGCCTGGAGAATCTATGACTTCAACACACTTTTCCTTTCAATAATTCACTGGGAAAATGACTGAATTTAGTGCCAAAACAGCACTTTGAAGGTTGCCATTGATTAGGAAGCTGTATTAAAGGGCATTTTCGGATTTTAGCCCACTTTTGTGGCCTTGCTTTATGTGGCAGGTAACAGCACCCCCTGGCATTCTCCTGCAGGGAGTTCTGTTTTGACATCAACTTTGCCTGTGTGTGGCAGGGTATGCAGCCTTTTGTGATTTATGAACCGTGCGCAGTTTTGCAGATTTGGCGCGCACATGGGTTATCACCTCAATTTTTGGCAGTTTCTTTTTCCCCATTGGCAAAGGGGTGTAGTATGGTGCATTGGCATGGGTTGAAATATCCCACAGTGTGGAGAGGGAATTCTCCAAGATTTCACAGCCCCTACGAGGGAGTGTATTGCACCCCTTCCGCAGTGAAGGTGAAGGGCGAGAAATATTGGATACACCTCTCTGATGTGAGAAAAGCACACAGCAGCACAGCACCCCATTGAGAATAGCCGCAAGAGAAGGAATGTGCGGTGCCATGAGCAAAGAATACAAATAAAATGTGAGAAGTGAAAAGTGAATGAAAATTTTGCCACAGTGTACAATATTATGAAGAACATAAGAAATGTGAAAGATGATTTAATAGATTCTCTCTCTCTCTCTCTCTCTCTCTCTCTCTCTCTCCCTCTCCCTCTCCCTCTCCCTCTCCCTCTCCCTCTCCCTCTCCCCCTCCCCCTCCCCCTCCCTCTCCCTCTCCCTCTCCCTCTCCCCCTCCCTCCCTCCCTCCCTCCCTCTTTTCTCCCTCATTGGGCTTTTCTTGACTATATTGCCTGATAAGGAAAGAAAATGACAGTTTATTTTTATGTGTGTACTTAACCCATTCATATCGCCCCTAAAGGTTCAAACGTGGCAGAAAGGAGGTCCCTCACTAACAACGCTACAAATGTAGATCGCAATAGGGTAAGTGTTAGTGACACTAGAGCATATAGTTCTGATTGTGGGTTGTATTTTGTTGCCATAGTTTTCTCTGTCATGTTGTTATGTTTGGGAATGTACTGGAGTATTTCTTTTATTTTGGGTGACATAAAAGAAGGGGGGAACGGGGTAAAATTGATACAAGAAGGGACAAGTCTTATTTGGAGCGGTGTTAAAGTAATCTGGGCCCACAATGCCTCCACAAATCCTAACCTCACCAATTTGCATAAGAACCGCACTGTCAAAGCCCCAACATTTACATATGCTGCAATGAATTATGATGATGAAGAATCGAATGATTACAATGTTGACAATCCAACTTTTGTATCAGTGTCGCCATATGTACATATGCACACAACCAGAGAACCTACCTCAGATGGCGAGTCTATGCACTTTATGCCCCTGACCTCAACACCACACATGTATTCAACCTCACAGTCTTGGCAGAGTAATATTGAACACAATGATGAAACATGGACAGACATTTTTTCTATACGATATCAAAGGTTGAAAAATCTATATAATAATCTAGGGGTCAACAGAAGACGGAAAAGGGGGGCGGAACGCAAAAGGTACGATATGTTCCATGGCCTGGCATTTGATGCGGTAGAAGACCCCCGCCACCTCGATCAGTCGAATAAATGGTATTCAGATATGAGTGCCATGGATGGCTAAACAGGCAACCAACGAGAGTTGTTACGTCTGTTCTTTGATACCACATGCATCTGGAATGCCCAAAGTTCTCATACCCCAAGAAACGCCTTTGTCAGATGCCCAGTGTCTTGTTCATCTAACATTTTGTAGAATTCGGAGTAAGCCTCACTGAGTCATTTGCATGAAAGAACCATTCTGTAACGCCCACCTGGTTCCCACGGGGGCGCTGATCTAGTCTGGATTACTGCGGCCTCTTCTAGTGTGATGCGCAGGACCCGGAACACCGATTGGACAGGACCTCCAAATCGTGCTTCCTTGGCCCGTAGGAATATCCTTCTGCAGATGAGAAAGGGGATTAACAGTCTGCAGAATGGTGTGCTAGCTCCCTCCTTCCCCCCTCTGTTCCTCTCTATTCCTCCAAACCCGGTTTAAGCTCACCTTATGGTTTGGAAGGTTGAACTCTCCATCCTGCTTCTGGTGCAGTGGCACGCGTTCGTCCAGTTACTTCACTGGTTTTCAGAATGGCGCTGGCAAAATCCACTTGACTTTCCTGAGCGATGCGCCGTAAGTATGAAAGTTCAAAGTTCAAGTGAGGCCCCCTTTATGCTGTCTTTCTCACCTGTGATCTGTCCTTTATTTCAGGTGCAGAATGAAGGCGATGCGTCAAGGGGTTAACCTGCCGAGGTGAGTAGTAATGAGGGCGATCCCTCTAGATGTCCTTATCATTCCTCTGAAATGTCTCTAGTCCTTTCGCCATAGGGGCCGGGGTACGGTACCTGCCAACGGGGCGGCGCCGACCCGAAATGTGGAAGAAAAGCCGGTAAGTATTATGGCTGTTAATCAGGCTTTCCTTCTGTGTGTCCTTCTGCTCACCTTTGTTTCTTCCTCTCTCCCCTAGGTGCAGAGATGTGGCGTCCGATGCGGACAGCCTCGATGGAGCCAGGAGATGTCTCGAGGACAGGACAGGTGAGTGAAGCGTGGCGCTGCAGCGAGCAACACAATGCTTTTAAATTGAAGTCTTCCTTCAGGGATGCTGGCGAGAAGATTCCGGATGCAGGTAAGAATCTTGAAATAATCCTTGGTTTTCACCTTTCTCTTCTCTTCCTTCCTTGCAGGTCTTCCAGGTTCAAGACGGGCGTGGCTGTAGTCCAGGAGCAGGAGCAGACACGGTGAGCGTTAAGCTGCAGGAAGCAGAACAACGCGAAGCATGAGCTGCTGTCTGGGCGTGGCTTAAATAGCCTCCAAAGAAGTCCCAGGTATGTATCCTTCCCCAACTAGGTATGTATCCTTCCCTGGCCACGCCCGAGTGAAAAAATAGTCCCTATCAGGTCTCAGGGAGGCCAGAAGCGTGCAGCATGGTCTGCATCAGGTAAGTGCACAAAACACCTCCCTTTATGAGCCTGGCGCCTATGGCGCCAGGACTGATGTCCAACATGAGCCTGGCGCCAAAGGCGCCAGGACTGAGTCCAAAGAGCCCCTATAAGGGGCCGCTGGGCTTTTACCCGAGGGCATGATGGCTGCTTCCGGGGGTGCTGGGCCTGGCCTGATGCTCCGGGGGTAGGCATCATGACAGCTCTTTATCACCAAAGGGACAATGTTCACAGAAAACAAGTGGCCAGAAGAGACGATAACGTGCAAAGCAGAAGCACTGCGAGGACTGTCTGAGGAAAAATGTCAATGGGTCGAAAAAACATGCACTCCAACGTGGTCTCAACACATCGCTAAACTGACCTGTGTAACAGCTCTCGAAAAGCCCATCAAAGTACAACGAGAAATACATTATGAACTTTGCTTTCACAGAGAAGGAAAGGTGTCCATGGGATCAAATAAACACTGAAACAAAACACTCATTCTCCCAGACATGGAGAGGCACAGCAGCCTTAATGGGCACTTACTGGGTATTCGGCAAGCAAGCGTACCTGCACCTCCCACCATCATGCAGAGGTAACAGCATCATGGCCAAACTGCATTCGGCCCAGACGGTGATCCCGGAAAGCCATGTCCAGGGGCTGAGGGTGCCCAGTGTTAGGGAGAATTCTCATAAATGGCTGATTTCCCTTATTTAGTGAGTCCCTCAGCAGCTTTGCTGGATTTCTAGGGTTTATTTGTGTGTGATCTTGGGCACTGGAGCCTCACCTACTCCATGGCCTCATATTTTTGTATGTGTTACACAGCACCTTCAGTGCAGTGACACAGGGTTGTCTTTGAGACTTCCCACTGACTTCATTTATCTGGGGCTGACTACTGTTCCCCAGAAACAGGTAAAGTTGCCATTAACTTTATATAGTCACTTTAAAACACAGACCCAGTACACCCCATCTTACATGGAGTATTGGAAAGGGTTAACTCTTATCCCTTTTTGTCTGTACCTCTTGGAGCCCGTTTTCACTCCCTTAACATTAAGTCTTGGCTGTTGGCAGTGGTAACTACCCTAACTTTTCTACCGCGATTATATTATATAAATGTGGTATTGTTTTAGGCTATTATATTAGCCTCGAACAGAAACCCGCTTGACCAAATACATTTTATTTTGGTTCCGGCTGGGTTTATTCACAATTTCTTTTTGTTAAAGTTTTTCTCGTGTTTTTCTCTGTATGCCAAACTGGGGATGACTCCTTTGTTCGCTGTCTTTTTGCGGGCTTCTGCACAGAAGCCCTCCTTAAGGCGCTTGATAGTCAGGATGTGAGGGAGGGATCTTCGGACCCCTGCCATAGGTTCCCTTAGTAACCCAAGTCGCACTCTTGTCTGATTGGCTAAGGGGACTGGCCTTGCCAGGCCAGCCACCCTGCTGTGTGTTTGACAGCCAGGCTGTATGAATGGGAGAAAACTGCATAAAAAGCAGGTCTCTTGGATTGGAAAGGCAGAGTCGCCACTGGAATGAAAGTACCAACAAGGAACTGGAAGAAGAGGACCCCTACCATGACTGAACTGCCCGGTGAAGCCCTGCTGCAGGTCCAAATCGCCAGAATCCGACGACAGAGAAGATCCTCCTGGAAACTTCCTCCCTTGAGCTGGTGGGACCAACAAGTTCACCCAAACTACAAGCCAGGACCCCTCCTCTGGTCGAATTTGCTGTACAGAGCTACAGTGGGCCGGATAGCCAGGATTGTCGGACCCTGCTTGGGTTTTAAGGAGCGCACCTTTTATTTGTTGTTTTGCTCTGCTGCTGGTTTCTTCCCTGGGTGGCGCAGGACCCTCCAGTCTTCCTACTTCGTGTCAGTCCGACAGTCACTTCAGGAACCACAAGGAACGTTCACCTCACCTACAGCTCCCTCTCCGTTTTAAGGCACTGTGCAAATCCGGTTGACCGTTTCATTCAACCATGGTGAAAGTGTTTGAAATCTTTCTCCAATCCGAGGACTTGTCCTTCTCTTCTCTTTGAACTAACTTTTCTACCAACCAACCTCATCCGGAATCTGTGCCACAAACTTTTCCGCGATCTACCCGAACTGTGTGATCTTGAGCAAAAGACGTTTGGCCCATTGACTTTGGCCCTAAGCCTTTATATTAGCTGATCTCCTCACTGTAGTCTTTCTTGTTCAATTGCCCTGAGTACTTACCTGTTGGTTTTGCCTACTTTCTAATAACTTTGTCTTTCCCTCCCTTTTAAATTGCTGGAGTGCCATTTTGCTCCCTCTTCATTTTGTGAGCTTAACTTGTCTGGAATTTAAGGGAAGTGGTGTGGTGTATTTATGATTTTTAACTTGCTTAGAATAGTGAAATGTTATACAACTGAGTAAATAAATATATATTCTTTTACTTAGAAAACTTGAGTCAGTGTTTGCCTGCATCATAGTAATTGCTGTCCTTTGTGTAACTATTTGTACTGCTCACTCACTCTTGAGATAAGTCTGGCTGCTCTGCTACTGCTACCACTATAACTGTGTAGTACAGGCTTGTACCAAAGGTGAAATTGTACTGTCACTTGTAGTCTTAATTGTGTGTAGTGTTCCCAAAGGGTACTGCATATGCTTCTGCCTAACACCTAACAAAACGTCCTCAGCACCCCAGTCGACAATTGAAGAACCCCCCATTTTTTTGCCTCACTCGTGCCAAGCATCCAGGCAAGAGCAACTAACAAATGGCTCCAGATAATAAGGTGGGAGCTGATCCAGCTGGCCAATGACACTGAAGAAGGGTTCAACGTTATCAAGGTGGAACTTAGAGCCCTGCGGTTGATGACCATGCAAAACCGGTACGTCCTGGACCTCCTCACAGCAATGGACGGCAGTGTTTGACGAAAAATCGGAAGTGCATGTTGCACATTTGTACCTTCTGCCGATGCTGACAATGGAACCCTATCACACGTTATATCTGCAGTCCACAACCTCGGAGAAAGAATGAAGAAAGAAGGTGGGATACAACCAAGTAATTGGGTCAATGCCATTTTTGACTGGATCCCTTCCTGGTTCGGAACTATCATGAAAATTGTCGTCCCAATTATAGTTATCCTGTTACTGATTTTTTGTGTGTGCCAGATAGGTGTCCGATGTTGTGCAAAATCAATGCTTAGTTCTGTGATGATGATGGTTACAGTAGGCAAAATGACAAAGGTGCAAACAATGAAAGATGTGCAAATACAAACTGGGGAAAGTTACAATCCCAAATTGCATATGACAGCAGTGTATCGCAACCCAGGGGACAGGGTGGATAGTTTGTGTCATACAGCAATCAAAGAACCCCGGGAACTGGAATGGTATAAGGAGGTGTGGCTAGACCTGGATGGGGATGGGGGAATATACATGACATGCACCCCTGATGAATATGCTAGACGCGGTCAAAGTTTACAAGTTGTTTGTATAGCTTGGATGCCCATAAAAGGAACACCCACTTGGGACGAGGTGGTAATGGAGGTGGAACACTACAAGAATGCTAGTAACCTTAAGAATAATTCGTTAATTTAAATGTAACGAAAGGGGGCAATGTAGGGAAGGAGGGGGTCAGTTTGCCCCCGTACATTCAACACGAAAGAGACCACCTGCTCTTGCAATAGTGAGGGGACGCCCTCCTTGCACTTCCCTGGTCCCAGTGGATGAATCCCTGGCACCTACAGTAGCGGGGCTACTGTAAGATACATTTGGACTCCATTTTGTGCACCCCAGACTCCATCTTTGGATTAAGAAGAATTCTGGTATCTGTGAAGCCTTCTCTCCCCTACGCAGCACCGCACACAGCGAACACTGACAGCCCCACCTCCTCCTCCCGTGCCTGTGCCACCCACACCCATTTCTCACAGATGCTCTGGCACAAATTGTTGCAAGCAAACAGTGTATTCTTTTCATCCTTCTTCTGTGATCAATGCCATGTGTGTGACCGGGCCGAATCATGACTTGTGGCCCATCCGTCTCCACAAACCTGCTCCAACTCCTCTAACCCCCACCTTTGGAGAGTTCAACCCTGCGCCCCTCTAACCTTTGTTTGATGTAGCAGAAGAGTGACCCTTCCTCGCTGACCACCCTAGAGTACCCCCAATATAACTGATCTCGTGTTGTCATATATCCTGCCTTAAACCAACACAAATCAATTGATCCCCTCCCGCTCTGAAGGGTCAGAATAGACAACTGTTAAACCCCACCCCAGTAATCCACCTGGAGGGCAAGACCCCCACACATTTCACCTCTACAAAGGTCTGAGGTGGGATAATGTAAGTAAGTGTGTACAATTTATAGGCGACTCTTCATACCAAGGTATAGTTTATAGGTTATTATTTACTCCATTTCATTAGATAGCATGTAGATTAGTTAGACAGAACCAGTCGCCTCTCCCGGACCCAAACTGACCTTCCCTTCACATGGACCGGCCCAGCTGACCCACGTGATGCCTACCAGACCACCAAGCTGCCAGCTAATCTCGTGGAGCTTGCCCCTGTACTGCCATACTGTGTACCAATCCCTCAACAATCCAAATGTAACTTGTAGACTGTATGGAAAATGTCTTCCATGATGCTGTAACACTTTAAAATGTAATGTTTTTGTATTGTTTGCCAGAGCAGTCTTGTGGCAGCAGAGTTCTCTGGATGCTGAATCTTATATAAAAACCTTTATCTCTCTCACAACCAATCTCTGGTCTCATTCCCTACTGGGATGCGTCCTTTTTTCTGAGTTCTAATTGTATTGTGGGGAGTGACCACCTTCACCTCTATCCAGAAGCGCTTCTGCCTATCGACCAGCGATGGCAATTGTCACAGTGGCGGGTGGTCCTACGAGTCCATCAGGTCTCGCCCATGATATTTGGGTGCTACCCTTGCTGGTAGGTTGACTACAGGTGATCGTCCTCTTAGGTGGACTAGCCAGTCTGGGAGCATGCTGGATCCCAAATGACTTGCCCAACGGTGGTGTCACTGCAGCTTTGGGCCCATCTGGCTGCGCAGACTTGTTAGTTGTCACCTCTTCTCAGTTGGAGCGTAATAGTATTGAGGATTCTGGTGCCCAGCTTCCTGGTCCTCCCTGGCGTTTATCACCATTGCATGTGTTTGACTATGCAAGGCCTGGAACCTTGCAGTGACTTGGTTGTAATCCAGTGGATTCATGCACATACGGAAGGTGTGGCCCCCATGTCCACACCTATGGCAGAACTGCCTAGGCTGGAGCGGTGCAGTACACTGTTGGTTCACCTGGGGCTGTCGTGGCTCTTGAGCATGCCGGTTAAGCTTGTGTTCTCTCTCTTGGGATGGCAGTGTAGAGCCTCTCCCGTGCTCTGGAGGCCTAGATGTCATTAGAGGCGTTGGCTTGGACTGCACCCTCTGCAGCTGCATCGCCTGGATGGTTTGGTGCAACTCCTCTACTTGATGTCGCAGAACATATTCCACGGCAGCGTATGGAGACACCAGTTGACTCTGTAAACTGTATATTGTGTCCTCCATCTCGTGCTCCGGAAGTGCGCACCTCTCGAACCAGTTCATCAAAGTGTGGTGGTCTCTGTGCCCGTTCACGGTAACGTAGCTGCAGAAGTAACAGCGGCAATAATTTGGCCCTGTGCATGAACTGTTGCAGCCTGACCAGGTCAGGCTGTTCAGCTCAATCCCCTTCCATTGCAAAGCCAGCTGAAGAATCCGCTCAGTCCCCGCCAGATATTCAGAGAGACGCTCACCACGTTGGAGCCGGGTGTCATAGTACTTCACTATGAGCTCTGCACCGGAATCGGCACATGATGTCCTTCGCTGTGGGGTCTGGATGCTGTGAGAAACCTGAAGGTGTCTCACCCGCTAGTCCCCGGGGATCTGTCATCCAGGTGGCCAGGACATGGCCATCTCTTTTAGATCCAGTTCCTGTGGGTGGACCAGTGCCGGAGGATCACCTGGATGGGGGACTACGGGGAGTGGAAGTGGGTCACTGGATGGCAAGACACAATATCCCCTTCCCTATAACATCTTTACCCCATCCTACCAGGTAGGGTACTCAGGGATTCACCCCCCCTTTTCCGACATGAACACTTTCTCACAGACAACTCACTGTGAGGGCCAGCAGACTAACACCCGAGCCGTATACCTGACATGTCCCAACACAATGGTCAGTCAGAGTCAGGCAATTACTGATCATTGCACACACCTGACTTCCATCACACTTCCCCACATGGATAAAAGGCAGAGCACGAGAGCACACTCTGAGCGAGGCAAAGCACACGAGGAAGCAGCAGTTCCAAGATAGCAGTTTAATACAAGGCGAGAGACGGCAAGACCGAAAAGGAACACAAAGGAAGAGCCCTTGACCTTTTCACCGAAAGACTAACTTTTGTGAGCCTTCAAGAATACAAAACGTAAGACCTGGAATCAAAGCTGAAGACTCATGCATTGTGTGCAGGGTACCCGGGGCCTCCCGCATCAATACTCGAAGATGCGGAGAAGCGATTGCCGCTGTGGTACTGTCCTTGGCTCCTACAACAAAGAAAAGCCAGTGAAGGCAGCACAGCCGGTGAGTTGGGGAGACTGTTACCAACCTGGGCTGTCTGGAACCCAAGGTTGCAAGTGGCAGCATTGTATGAAGGAATTTTAAGAGGACAGTGAATGAGACATATGTGGCAAGTGATGCAAACATAATTAATGCACTAAATGAGTGACTGAAATTTGAAGCAAGGATAGATACCGTAAACAGAGTGGTGCAGCACTACGTGCGTGCTCATTTGAAAGTCGCTGTTAGGTATCCAAACCCAGAGGGGAAGAATATAAAGAGAATATAAAGAGAAGGAATTGTAAAATTGAAGTGGTCCTGCAACGGGTTATGCTAAACCCTGTGCACATTCAAAAGTCTTCGATATTTGATTGAAATCGGTCCGACCGCAGCTGAGGGAGACTAATAGTGTTTTTAAAAGGGGACCTGAGCCCGGCTGAGGGGAATCCGGGGTGAACCGTGAGTCCCCCGAAAGAATATCCTGCAAACATTGTGCTAAAGAGATCTGAGCCCGACTGAGGGGTATCAAAAGGGAACGAACATTGTACTAATAGTGAATCACCTAAAGTTAATACTTCGAGAATTCCAAAGAGGAAAAGAACTTTAGTTTTTGTTTGGTTGCATCAAGCCCTCTGAATGAAGAGACTTTGAGGAGTAAACAGACTTACATACAGAAGGTCCCGATGTTATGATTGAACTGTATCCTCTTGCTAAAGAAGCCAGAGACTGTGCTACATTCCAGTGAACTGCCTTGTCCAGTGCAAAGAACTTGGGGAAGGGAAGCCAACGGCCTGAACATCCTGACATTATTTTGAACACTTCTTTCTTTTTGTAACTTTATCCCCCACGCTGATTGTATTCAGAGGTAAGGATTGGCAATAGGTTTTTTACGTATAGGCCCTTTTATTTTGACAGACACCACTAGGACGGTGTTATTATTATTTGATGGGCGTAGCTTGCTCCCATCTGTAGATTTAGGATTAGATAGGCGTTAATCATACCCTTGTTGAAGTTCAATAAACACCCTTGAACTGTGGTCACTTGTGTCTGTCATACTTTGATACCATGTCTTACTTACAATGCGTGGCACCAAGCACCTGGATGACTCAAAATGCACTCTTCTCCCGGTTGGTAGCCCTCCAGTCATGTATTATCTGGTTGGTCTGGTCTGCCCAAAGTTGGTACTCTTCACTCCTTGGGGTTGGTTTCTCCCCAGGGAGGGGTCTGAGGCGGACATAGGGGCCATGCTCAGATGGTGTTGCGATAGCCTCATGTAACACATCCTTGAAAACATCTGCCATTCGCGATCTGAATGATACCTGGCCTAGTAGGATCGTTGTCTGTCTTCCACTGTTTTCCCCTCCCTTTGCCTCGTTGCGCCTTGAAACACTTGTGTATAGGCGCATTATATATGCCATATCATATCATATCATATCATGGAGGAAGTGATTTGTTTGGTACCTCTATCCTCTGGTGTAGCACTGGCCTGTGCTTTAGGCCCTGGTTGAATCGGGGTGCTTATGGGCACAGCCATGATAGACTCGACACTGGGCACTGCAGTATGATGTGCCGCATCGCTGGACAAGGCCAGATTTGGGTTCAGCATATGTGGTGGGATTGGTGCACTAGCTTGCAACTCTGTCTGTGTTCAATTGCCAGAGAGGATAGGACACATGGGTCTCCCCCATGGATTGTAAGGGGCAATGTCTCGGGATCAACCTCCTTAGGCTCATAGCAGACCAGGATACCTGTTCCTGCTAGGCCAGGGGCTTTACCCAGGCATTTAACCTGGCCAGTGAGGGACTCTAGGAACTCCGTCAACCTGAGCACTGTGTGTAGAGGTGTGATCCAAGGGATGTCACCTATGATAAAGCATTGGTCGGGCTTAATCCCCTCACCCTCAGCCCAGCTGGCTACCTGAAGCCAATTCATGAGGATGGTACCTGTCTGTCAGATAAGGTGCCACATCCGGTAAAATAAAAAACACAGTGATTGTAATGCTATATACAAATCCCTATCTAAAACGTGCACCAAAAAACGGATTGCAAAAAAACTGAAACGCACGCTAGTAAGCTATACACTACCCCAGGAAGGCAAACACACAATTAACAGCTTAAACCTTCACTTATAAGCTGACCCGCCTACTACCTGTCTCCAAAACCTGCTGTCCGGTTCCCCAAATACCCCTAAGGAGGAAACACAAGGTTAGAGTGACTGGAGCACAAAAGGAGAGGCGGACAAAAGGATTGCTTGTGTACGGTTCTTTTTAGTTGTTAAAAGCTTACTTGTATACTTTCCCGGTACACCACCAGGGTTTTGTCAGTTTTTACAAAAAGGGCAAAACACAAGACAATATATACAACTTAAATTCTCCTAAGCAGCTGCGTTACTGAAAAATAAAACACAAAAATATTAAGAGTCCTTTCAAAATATGTGTCTTTGAAAAATATGTACAAAGTCTATACAGTGCACTGTGTAAAAAAACGATTTAAAAATACCTTACTTGTAAGACAACCTGGCCAGGGCTGTCTCAAGGTCCTTGCTGCTGCTTTCGGGTTCTCCTTTCCGCCTGCGCTCTTCAGTGGTGGTTCTTAGGGCTGGCAGTTGGCAGCGACAGGGTGTATGGGCCCCAACATTTTTGTATGGGCTGGAAGTAGGCAGCAGCAGTGTCTGTGGGCCTCAAGGTTTTTGCATGGGCTGGGCTGCGTATGCTAGATGCAGCCCAGCACTCCGAGGCAACGTGGGGGTCCCCACACTACTCACTCCACCTAGGCCACGTCTGCCCGGTGTGGCGTAGGAAGTTCAGGTCGGCCACCTGTAAGGGAGGTGGCCCTTAACATTAAATTAAGCCCCAGGACAGCTAGAACACGTTTAAGGTGCTGCCCAACTATGGGGAGCACCAGTCATTTAATTTTTGTGCCCCGGGCATCAGTAGAGCAACAGCAGCGAAGGGCAGCAAAAACATTCAAAGTGCTCCCCTAGTAAGGGGAGCGCCAGCATTGAGGCTCGGGCTGCGGAAGTCACACCGGCGCTGAGTGTAGCACCTATCACCCTGTGGAGGGGTTTCTCCAACTGTCACTGGTGCTCCGCTCGCACCGTGACTGTTTTTTTTTCTTTTCGGAGAAAAGGGATCCTCATGTGCACACGCACAAGGGTCCCTTACTCTGATACATTTTTAATTTCCTGATCCCCAGCGCGGCTCTCGCGCCAGGGATCTGATTTTCTTTTGTTTGTGTATTATCGGTATCCACTCCGGGGATCTTTTCTTTGATTTCCCCCCTACCAGGGGGTTACGTGCTCTTTCATGACAATCTTGGATTCCCCCATTTATCCTACCTTGGACAATCCTTACTTCATATGAAAGGTCGCCCTCCTTGAGGGAACCCTCTAGTGGGTTCTCAAATATTGGTTGCTGCAGTGAGAAACTGACAGAAACGGAAGCCTAAAAATACACTCCCAAGATGGATAAAGCCACTGAGTCTCTGAATGCCCTAGTTCAATTGGTTACTGATTTATGTGCTGATATGTCGGCCGCTAATACATCTATCCATCAGAGAATCAATGCTTTACAAAGCATGGCACCTCCTCTACCTCATGAGGAGGAGTTGCAGCTGCTGGTCCTCCTTCTCCTGCTCCGCTACCAAACCCTATGTCCCTTTAGCACCCCCAGAGAGATTCCATGGTGATCCCAAATTGTATCACACCTTTATCAATCAGTGTAAACTTAATTTCCTATGTAGACCAAACTCTTTTCCCGATGCCACCCCAAGGCAGCTTTTGTTTTGACAGCCGCAGCATGGGCTAATCCTCTGTCAGACGTGAACAGTCATGTTCTGTACAATTTTGATGCCTTAATCACGGCTATGAATCTGGTATTTGATATCCGTTATTAGACACAGGCAACAGATTTAGAATTCCTGGAGTTAAAACAAGGCAACACTCCTTTGCTGACTTATTTAGCCAAGTTCAACCAACTAACGGCTGAGACTACATGGCCTGTAGACAAAAAGGCAGCAGTGTTTTGTAGGGGCTTATCTAATGAGTTGAAAGATATCCTTGCTACAGTCCCAATCATTCCTACGGGATTCCCTGAAATGTTGGATCTAGTCTTACAAATAGATGCGTGGCGAGCAGAAAGAAAGGGGGAAACAAGGTATCCACAAAAAACTACCACTAAAACTGATGTCGTCTTACCTTCCACAAGAGCCGATACTTAGCCTATGTAGATTGGTACTATACATGGCCCATTCTCCACTGCAGAAAGGAAACATAGGTGAAAATCTAAACTGTGTATGTATTGTGGCTCTTCCCAAAAGACCACAACGCACAGGGAAAATGCCAAAACTCGGCCGTAGATGGAGTGCCTCGGCCGAGTCCCAGTACCTTGGACTCTCAAGCTTTGTCTTCGTTACAACCTGTGTATTTATCTATTTGTTTAGATCATCAAAATCACATTTTGTGAAAACACATGCTGTAATCGATTCCCGGGGCAACCTGAAATTACATAGACATACAATACGCTCAGCAGACGGGGGTACCCCATGTCATGAAAGAAAAACTAGAAGAAGAAGTCAATGCTGTTGATGGTAGTGCATTAGTTCCAGGTCTTGTCCCCGGACAGACTGAACTGTTAGTCATGACCACTGATTTTGGACATCAAGAGAAACTGCCCTTTGATCTAATAGCAGCTCCTCAGTTCAAGGTTATACTTGGTCTACTGTAGTTATGACCACATAAACCCCATATCGATTGGGAAAGACAAGAAGTGTCTTTTCTTTCAGATTACTGCAATTCCAGTTGTTTGGATTCCACGAATCCCATTTACAGTTCCCCATTTAAGGTAATACTTGCTTCTATCCATTTAGTCGGAGCAGTAACTAAAGGTCAGTCTCCCATCATTCCTGATGAGTATCATGATTTTCTTGACAGTTTGCCAATGATCGGACCCTCTGTGGCAAAGCCCTCGCAGGACAAGGCCACGTTGTTGAGTGACGCAAGTGCACAGAAGACACTGTCTGACGATACGTAGCACGCATTGCTATATCCACACTTACGAGCCTTTAAGAACCGAGGATCTAACCCTCTGCGGCAAAGCCCTCCCAGAACAAGGCCGCATTGTGGAGTGACACAGGTGCACAGGTGATAAAGGGGTCAGAACGGGGTCGTAATGAAGAGTGTTAGCATGCAGCACAGATGCCGACCTGCAGCTACCGCAAGGTGACAAAAGGTGCAGGTGGGAGGCATAGCCATTACTGCGTCCTACTAAACTGCCCCACCTCGCGTGTGCATCCCTTTCAATGCGATTTCACACATCCATTAGGGTGTCCCTCTCCCGGGTAGCCATACTCTGTTTTCTGCATCTCTGAACTGTTTTCTTTGCATTCCTCTGAATGTTCCCCTCTTGTTGAACGTTTTGTCCCCCTTCACTCTCTCTGCATTTCCCCCGCAATTACTGCTTTTTTTCCCCTCTAGGTGATTGTATTGGCCTCTGTCTTCTGTTTTTTTCTCCTGTAGGCAAGTGTTCCTGGGTGTGCTTCACATGGTATGCTTTGTCCACTATACCTTTCTCCTCTTCTCTAGGTTCCCCTCCTCTCTGTGTTTCACTTCTGTTGCTCTCCAGCCCTTCTTCCTCCCTAGGGCGATCTGATACGGCTCCCACCGCTGGTCTCACTGCCTGCTGCTGCCTTGTTTACTTGTTTTCTGTGCTCTGTTGTAGCCTATTGTTTTCCCCTTGTCTCCACGCCCCCTCCGTCCATATCCCATTCCTGTACACCCTGTGAGGCGTAGCTCTGTGCAGTGTTCCTTTCGCGTCTCCCTCTCTCGCCTGCCCTCTCCTCCCTCTATCGCACCCACTATGGTGCTCTCTATTTCTCCCATCTTCTCTAACTGTTTTTCTGTCTCCTGTCCTACTCGCTAAGACTGGTAGGAAGAAACTTGAGAAGGGTACCCTGGTCTCCAATCCAGGCCTTCCCATCGCTGACATCTATGTCAGTGCTCCCTCCACAGAGACTCTCACCGTCATTCTCTTTGTCATTTCTTCACCTGAACCTATGGCCCTTTCATATGGTTGCTCTTCTCTCTCCTTCTTCCTCTTCACCCATAAATGGTGGCACCCGATGGGAGGCCCGCTTGGCCACTTTCAGTCCTCCAGAGTCTTCATGAATGTCTATCTAAATGGTACCATCATGGTCCAGGGGCCTCAGCCCAACCTCCTACTATTTGATAGGCACCTCCCTCGCCTCATCAACTTCCTTCCTTCTCCTGCTAATACTTCTCTGGCTCCTCCTTCACCACCCTCCTCTACCATTCTGACTCCTCTGCCATTTACCACCTGTCTGGCTCCCCCTCCTCCTTCATCTACCATTCTGGCTCCTATGCCATCTACCACCTCTCTGACCTATCCCTCTCTTGGCCCCCTTGCCCCCCTCGGCCTTCACCTCTCTGGCTCCCTTATCATCCACTATCTCTTTGGCCCCTCGGTCTCCTCCTCCCTTTACCTCTCAGGCTCCTCTGCCACTTACGATGGGTACCTCGCTTACCTGTTCCCCTCCACGAGAGTATTTCAGAAGTGGCAACCCGCTCCACATTGCGACTCTCAACTCTTGCTCTGCTGTCAAACACTCCTCAGGCATCTGCCACCTCCTTGAACTCCTGTACCTAGCTGTACTCGCTCTTATCGAGACATGGTTTAAGGCCAGCTCCGTCAAGAGTTTTGACACACTCCTCCCTGAGGGCTACAGAATCCTCTCCGACACCAGGCTCAAAAGGCCCTGAGCGAAGTGGCCCTGATTTTTCCTGAGTGAATTCCTGCCTCCATCATCCCCACTCAAAGCTACTCCTCCTTTGAATGCCTGCTCTGCAGGCTCTCCATCTGTCCTGGCTTCTCTCTGAATTTGGTCACTGGTCACCTTCTACAGGTCACCTGGCCAGGTCACCCTCTTCCTCTGTGAATTGGCTCACCTCACTTCTTCTCTCCTTTCCTCTACCTCCTAGGTTCTCCTCCTTGGGGAACCCAAATTCCATCTGGACTCTCAGGACTCTTTTGGGCTCTTCCGAAACCTATGTGACTCTCTGTCCCTTTCCTCTTGTCCGACTTACTCTGCGGGCCACACCTTTGATGCTCTCATCTCTTCAGACACCCCCCCCCCTCTCAAATCGTCTCAATACTCCTCTCTCCTGGAATGACCACTCTCTTCTTTCTTCTCACTTGAAGCTTCCTGTCCCCTTAGCAAAGGCCCACCCAGCACTGCCACCTTCCTTCGCTGTCATTTGACCTATGACGCGAGTGTCAGCGGCCGCCTTTGCCTCCACTTTCTCTCCACCTCCTACTCGTGCGGCTGACTCGCTTCCTGATACAGCCCGTTCCAACCTTCACCTTTCTATCTCTAACACTCTGGACATTTGAATAGATGAAAACAACTGTTATCCCAAATAGAGAATTGAAATTGAACTGATAAATATACATTCTTGGCCTCTGCTCTATCTTTGTGAGAAACTTTGCCACACGGTTGTTGTTGAAGCAGGTATAAAGAGGAATAGAACTGTTTCTGTTCACTAGACTATGAGCTGTGTTGTAATAATAGAAAATGTCTTCCGTGTAGTTTGCACAGCACTTAAGTATCTTCCACTTCCCTAGGGGCACAGGAGCTCGGCCTATCTAACCCTGCGAGGGTAATTGGTTCTGGTGTTCATTTACAACAGAGAATTAAAAAAGGCGTTGCTGTATTCAAAACGGATTTGCATTTATTATTCAGAGCTCTGTTTAAAGGCATCGATCACTTAGTGCTAGCTTGCAGCATCTTTTTCTCCCCATCTGTTCCCAGTTTGACCGGCACCAGGCTGATCTCTATCAAGGGCTTCATTAAAAACATTCTGACATCTTGTGCGAATGGCACACTGCGCTGTTTGCTCTGCAAAAGCTGCGATTTCTCAGCAGAACGACAAATAGCAGGTGCGCTTTGACGAATTAGGCGTTCCTTTGTTGGCCTGTGGGTGTGCCCATGAAAACGATGAAATGACCACTTCGTGTACTTATCCATTTCATTACCAAAACCTGCACACGGGCAACCAGGCCCCACTAGTGGTACTCCTGCAAAACGCAGCCAGAGAGTGAACTTTGCAAAGGAGAAAAGAGTAGGCCAAATACCCTCCCCAGGCTCAACCACAGGGGAGGGTGGCAGGGAAGAAGAGGCATGCCCCCTATGCAGTGCACACTACTCTTCAAAGGTGCGATAATGCTGTGAAGCGCACTGGCAGCAATGCCCTGGGAAGGGCTAAGGGGGGAGAGTGTCCAGACTGTTGTGAGTGGTCCTAAGGACCATTGGTGCCTAGTGGCTTTTTTAGCTCCACCAGTATATCTATGAGCTCCACAGGTGTACTGCTGCAAGCACTTATAGTAGGATTCTAAGTCATGAGCATGAGGGTGCGGCTCACCTTTCTTTTTGAGCAACTAGACAGCTCTGAGCAAATTCATTTTCTTGCTTTGACAAATGTTGTATGCATTGCAAACGACTGTGAGGATGGGAGCATATTGTCCTAGCTGACATTACAAGTGTGCAACCCTGAGCGAATGTACAGGAACCGCAGTTATTGCAGCTGCAAGAAGAGGCTCCTTCTTGGGGCCGTACCCGAGGGCCCAGCTAACACAGCCACAAACATGCGAGGTGTGGCTAACCGGAATGACCCACCGCAACACAAATGTTGCTGTGGATGAAATCCTCTACCGAGCACCATTGATATTGATATTTTATTTCTATCGCGCTATTACACAAGTCTTCCACATTGAAAGAATCCCGCGCAATATGAGAGCTGTGGGGGCGCTAAGGAGTGGAATCTTCTTTTTTCTAATGGGTGCCGTGATGCCATTTTATTGATGCACTTGGATTGGAAATGTAATTTTTACAGGAGTGAATCATGAATGAAAACACAGCGGACTTCCTGATGATAAAATTATCTTTCAGATCGGAGCCTATTTTTAACGTCTTCTGTCTACAGTTTTTAGAACTCTATAATTATGTTGGCATCTAATTCAACCATGAAAGAAATGGTGTATGTACCCTTAAAAGATGAGTTTGATGCAGCGTGCATAGTTGGTGTATTAGATGACATTGTCACACAATGGTCAATCCCCCCAGGGTCGGACTGGGAAAGAAATAGGCCTGGTCACTCAAAAAAAAAAGTGGCCCCTCACCTCACGACCATTGACCGCTGATGACATCACCAGAAGTGATGTAATTTGACCCCACCCCAAAGTGACAATCCGGGAAGAGATGAAACGCGATCTTTCACCACTTGACAAAACAGGAAGTGGTATCAACTAGCATTGTTCCTAAGTGCACTAAATTACTGTGAATCCAAGCAGATGTCCAAGGCCAAATGATATGTTATTGTATAGCACTTACGCTTAAGCTCTTTTTTTATAGAACAAATATGCATACAATATCACCCAACCTGTGTTGGTACTCATTTAGCGACCTAAGAAGGATGAAAGGCTTTTTGAAGAAGAAAAAATGTGGGAAAAAAATATATTTAAAAAATAAATAAAATTCTTCCCAGGCATGGCTAGAAACCGGCCCCCACTCCCCAGGGGCGATTTCGGCCTGGCCACGGGCCAAAAGGCCAAGGGGCCAATCCGACGCTGAATCCTCCTCATTATCGTGAGAGGGGGGTTTAGATTCTATTAAAGACAAGGAGGCAAGTATTATGCATTCATTCTTTACTTCTGACAACCACAGCAGCAAAGAAAGTTTAAACAACAAACTTAAAACATAGTTTAAAGTCAGTGTATGGGGAGTTCTCCAATCCAAAATGGAAGGCAAGTGATGCCCTGTAAGTGACCAATAAGCTGAGTCCCACCCCCATAAAAGTCCTTTACTCTAAGTGCAGCTCCTCTTTCTGCTGCTGCCTTGCATCAGATGCCCACTGCAAAGATCCAACAACGTAGCGCGGAGAAAAGGATCCAAACGCAAACTGGAGGGATCTCAACCTCTCCGCAACCTGAAACTGCGACAAAATCCTTTGAACAGAAAGCCTCACCCCGAAGCTGTAAGAAGAACAACAAACACAAGGGTGGGAGGGAGGGATAATACTTGCCTCCTCGTCTTTAATAGAACCTAAACCCCCTCTCATGATAGTGAGGGGGATTAACCATTCTATGACAAGACAGGAGGCTTCATATTATGCAAGTTCAAAGCCCTTGCATCACAATAATTGCAATATGATCAATATGCTTATGATAACATGTTTTGAATGTTGACCAATTAGCTGCTTTCAAAATTTGTACCAAACTACCCTCAAGGAAAGCAGCTTTAGATGGCATAGCACCCCTAACTGAATGAGTACCAAAGGAGGATGTGTCAAATTCCACCTCCCGCATGACCCACTTAATCCATCTGGCCAAAGTGGAAGGGGATACCGGCTTATGGGGCTTTTTGTAGGAAATAAACAGCTGAGAGGTATTAGGAGGTCTAAGGCCCTCTGTCTTCAACTCAAAACATTTTAAACATTTCTTCTGGAAAGGCTGAATAAGAAATTGAGGAAATTAAACATTTGGTTCTTCTGGAAATAAAATAAGTGACCCCTTGAGGGGTGAACATTTTATTGTCCACATCTAAAGCTCTGATATCAGAAACCCTTTTAATAGAAACAAGACATAACAACATGGCCAATTTGGAAAACAGTTGTTGCAATGACAAATTTTCATTAGAAGGCCAGGTGCGGAAAATATCCAATACCATGTTTACATCCCAGAGAACGAAATGAGGGCCCTACGCACCAGAAAATGCATACCAACTGGTTCCCCCTTAACCAAAACATGACCTGCTGAAAAAGCGGATCTGAAACCATTTATAGTCCTGTAAGCCTTGCCCTCTCTAAATAACTCTACCAGAAAGTTAACTACCTATTCTGGAGGGGCAGAAATGGGATCAAAGTGTCTAGCCACACACCAGCCAACCCATCGGTTACAAGCTGAAGAGTACCCTGACTTAGTAGAGGCTGCCCAGGAGTCTTTGATGACACAGAAAGAGTCCTGTGAACGTCCCTGGATGCACCAGGAAGAGCTGAAATCTTCCAAGCCATATGGGAGAGGTGCCCCTGAAGGACCAGCTCATGAGGGAGACCCGCCGGATCGGACAGCAGCTGGGGGTGGAGAGGAGGAAGACGAGTAATATCCACTGCCAATTCCAGAAGGGCTGGGAACCACACCTGAGAAGGCCAAAAGGGGGCAACCAACACCAGAGATGCTGCCTGCCTGCGCACTTGAACTAGGACAATGGCTATCATGGCAAAGGGAGGAAAGGCATATGCCAGAGGACCCGACCAATCCTGGAGGAAAGCGTCGGTAGCTAGCGCACTGGGATCCGGTCTCCAACTGTAGAACCTGGGAACCTGGCAGTTGAGCCTCGAGGCAAACAGATCCACTTGAATTGGACCCCAGAGAAACAATATCTTCGCAAAGAGCACCTGTCTAACATCCAGTCGCTTCTGTCCTGGAGATGCCTGGAGTTCCAGTCCGCAACCGTGTTGCTGACCCCCGGAAGATATTCTGCTTTCAACACAATATCTTGATCGAGGCAAAAATGCCAGTATTCCCTTGCTAGATATGCTAGGGCCTTGGACCTGGTTCCCCCCAGGTGATTTATGTATCGCACCGCTGAAACATTGTCCATCCGGAGGAGGACACAACAATTCCCCTGATCCTTGAGAAGGCTCTTGACTGCGAAAGAGCACAATAACAACTCCAGACAGTTCATATGCAGTTGTTTCTCTGAATCAGACCTTAACTCAGATGAGACGGAAGAGCCTGACGGTTCTGAGCTAGAATAAGCATATCGTCTAGGTAAATTACTATTCGAATCCCTTTGGACCTGAGGTGAGCCATCACCAGCTTCATTAACTTGGTGAAGCACCAGGGGGCTGATGACAGGCCAAACGGAAGGGAAGCAAAAGTCTGATCCCCCCCACTGCAACTGAAGAAATACTTGGGGAGGGAAGACGGGGACCACAAGGTATGCAATCTTGAGGTCTATCTTGACCATCCAGTCCGCTGGGAGAAGGGTGTCTCTGAGCAGACGGATCCACTTTATTTTGAAGTGATGATATACTACAAATGAGTTTAGGGCCCTTAGGTTTATGACCGGACGGAAACCCTCCTCGGGCTTCGGAACCAGAAAAATTGTGTTCAGAAATTGAGAGGCTGTGAAGGATGTTGGGACTGCTCTTTTGAAAATTAGGTCCCTGACCTCCACATCTGTCAAATCCTGTGTGACCTTGTCGAACACCAGGGGAAGAGGCAAGGAGAGCTGGCAAGGAGGGGAATAAAATTCTATTTAAAACCCCTTCACTGTCTGCAGCACCCCAAGGTCCGAGGTGAGACCCTCCCACTGAGGAAGAAACCTGGCCAGCCTGTCCCCTAAATTTCAGTGGGAAGAAACCTTTAACATATGAGGCATTACCTGGAGCTCCTCTCTATCTACCAGCACACTGCCAGTACGTCCTCGCCAATGGAAAGTCCTCTCCGGGTAAAACTGGACTTGCGCTCCACCAGAAGAAGAGGTTGAATTGTGCACGCCTCTTGACGCGTATTGGCGGGGACGGGTAGAGCCCTGGGAGAAATGGGCAGAGGAGCGGGCTCTACCTCTTCCAGCCTTGTCGAAAACCTTAGGGGCAAAGACCTTTCTAATATTAGTTTGAGCTTGGTCTAAAGCCGTGAATGTGTGGACATAGGTAGAGAGATCCTTTAGAAAACTATCTTCAAACAGATTGCCTTAGACCGAAGGGCCCCCTTCCCTTTCTGCCATATCCACCAATTTGGGATCAAGCCCCATGAGGAGGGACTTGCGCCTCTTTTTAGAGATGGAGTCACTGAGCAGGCAAACCGTTCTTTGAATCCAGCCCCGTAGGACTTGCACATCAATAGGAAGGTTAGAAGTTGCTGCTTCTTCCGCCAGTTCAAAAATGTGGGTTACCGGACCAAACACGTCCAACAACTTGTCCTGACAACTCCCCCAGGCCTTATCTACCCCCGTCTTGGGGTCTTTCCCTTTTTGGGACAGAAAGGATACCATGGATTGGTCAATTTCTGGAGTGAGGGTCACCTTATCAGGAACCACCGGCCTAGGACACTCCGAGCGCAATTTATTTCTGTCCTCTTTAGGTAAGGGCCTTCTGACCCAATGATTCAGGAAAGATGACACTTCATCTGAAGGATGCCATTCAGCAGATCTGAGGTGTTGGATAAGGGCAGGATTGAAGAAAGGAACCCCATTATCAAGAACTGGCCTTCTTTCAGGAGGGATAGGTCTAACTTCCTCTTGCGCCTTTTTGGAGGCGAATCAGAGTCCTCTGAACTATCAGTGGAAGAAATAGGGATTGCAGGAGTAGCAACTGGAAGGTGAGAGCTACCCGACCAAGGAGGAACAGACTGGGACTGTACGGGCTCCCTCAAAGTACGCTTCAGACCCCTTTCCGGAGAGGAGACCTAACAAGGGACAGTGGATGGACTGAGTTGTCCTGAAATATGTTTGGATTTCTTGGAGCAGACGGGGAGCCTGGCCAGGAAGGTAGGAAGCCCCCTCATGGGAGGGATGAAAGTCGGAGATTTTGTTAATCAGCTTATTAAAGGCTAAGGCTAACGTAGAGTTAAGGTCAGATAAGGCAGTGTCTAGAGAGGACTGAATGACATGAGCCACTGATGGCTGAGTAGGACCGGCAGATTCCCCTATATGTCTGTCTCCCCCACCATGAATTATTTTTTTGAAGGCCTCACTTGAGTGTTGGCATCCACGGAAGAGACTACCCCAGACCTTTTTGCCGCCATGACAGCCCTAAACACAAACTCGGGGAAAAACAGAGAAGAATCAAAATGTTAATAATTGTATTATATATAAATATATATATAAATAGCCCAGCCAGGGGTAACAAAACAAACTTCTTCCACGGTTTATACCACTACCGTGACAAAAAGGAGGAACATAAGGAACACACCGAGCAGGACTGTCCCCAGCTGGTCACCCTAGCAGGGTGCCGCACACAGCAGCACGTGAGTGAGAAAACTCACAATGTCAGTCAGGTGAAACCTGAAGCCAAGCAGGCCAAAGCACTCCACCAGTGTGGAAATAGTTTGTGCCATTGATTATTGCTTCTTTTCCGGATATTACAATAAATAAAAGAAAAAAAGGGAGCCACGCGCGCACAATGCCTGAAGTAAATGCTCCTGACAGGCTTGCGCGTGTCGTGCCTGATGCTCAATAAACAATAAGGGAGGGAAACAAAAAAGGGCTGCACGTGCATCGGGTGTGAAGAGAACTTCTGACGACCCGCGCGCGTCGGTCCTGCACCACGTTGACAGTTCCAAAAGGAACTTAAGCAAAGAAGACCCACACACGCCGGCCTGAAGTGAAAGCTTCTGACAGGAACGTGCGCGTTGGGTAAAGGCTACAATGTAACACTGACACCTGTCAGAGGACGCTGCAAGAGAGACCAGACCCGCTCGTAACAGCAGCAGTCTCACGTGGCATAGCAAACAATTTAAATAAAGTATTCAACGTTAGGTAAAACATCACAGTAACTCTAAGATGTGAGCACACTAATGATTAACAGATACAAGGTAGCACACTGTAAGTAGTGCACCGTAATACAGGCCCACTACTGACTTGCAAGAAAGGCACAACGAGAAGGTGCAACTTAGCTTGTAGTGTCAGCAGCAAAGAAAGAGGAGTTGCAGTTAGAGTAAAGGACTGCTATGGGAGTGGGTGTCCGCTTATTGGTCACTTACAGGGAATGACCTGCCTTCCATGTTGCATTGGGGAACTCCCCATACAATGACTTTAAACTATGTTTTAAGTTTGTTGTTTAATCTTTTTTATTTGTAAAAGTTTTTTCTTTGCTTCTGTGGTAGTCAGAAGTAAAGAATTAATGCATAATATGAAGCCTCCTGTCTTGTCATAGAATCCAGAACATGTAGCGCCTAGGAGCATCGAGTGGCAGAGTAAAGTGCAGATGCCCCTTGGCAGTAAATAGAAGTACACAGCTTTGTCTCGGACGTCGCAATTAAGTGCAGTGGCGTCTGCTGAATTTTTTAATTGGAGGGTGTAAATATGTGGCACAAATATGCCAGCTCAGCCGAGCATAGAGAGGGAGCCCAAACCAAGCAAGGGGGCTTTGGGGTGGAACACCCCCCCCGAGAAAAAAGTTCAAATAATGGGTTAAAATGGCGCATTGTACAGCAAACTTTCTATGAAAAATTGGGTTAAAAGTCAGACAGTTTGCAGTTGGTTTTGTCAGGTAATCAATGAAAAAATCCAATAGATACAAGTCACCAACAGTGCACAGAAGCATATCCAAACACATTTTCATGATGCATTTCCCAACAATATATACCAGTATTAGCAGTTCTACCCGTGCTTCCCATGGTAATTCCTACTAGACCAACGTATATTTATATTTTATACTTTGAACATTTTCTACACCATGAAACCTACCCATATTGCCAATTTCAGATTTGTAGCATGTCAGGAAGAATGCTGAACATTTCGAACAGACACACACATGTCCAAACATTGCAAACCGCTTAAAAAATAATCGCTTAAAAAACAAAATTTGAAAAATGATTATTTTATACTTTTTACATTGTGTACACCATGGAATATACCCACATGCCAAATTTCAGGTTTGTAGCATGTTGCGAAGTATGCTGAACATTTTGAACAGACACACACATATATCCACAAATGTCCCTTTTATATGTGTATATACATATTACACGGCCCGTGGTAGCGGGCGTGTAGTTATGGTTAAGTTGCTAGACTTATAGGAAGAGCACTTTTTCGGCAGCTTATAACTTCGCTCTCACTGGACGAATCCTCACCAAACCTTGAAAAAAAGTATATGGCCTGCTTTGAAAGATTTCACCAATTTGGGCGAGGTTTCGTGCAGGGGGGTCAAAGTTATAGGGGGGTCCCAAATTTCTTTTTTTTCCATAGACTGAATGGGCAAAAACTTTGCGCACGGCTACAGCCCAAATGGCTAGACGGATTTGCACCAAATTTGCGGCAGGAACGGGGGCTTGGGTCAGAAAGTGTGCTTTTGTGTGTTTGGTGGGAATCTGATCAGGACTTTTGTTGCAAACAACTGAAATGTATGTCTCTAAAAATGAGTGATATCTGGGTCCGCTCCGCTGACCCATTTCCCTGTTCGCTTCATGGACAGAAGTGTCATTGGCTTGTGGAATGGCGTGCTGTCGGAGAACTTTGGACGCAGCCGGTGGTTGGCTGGCGGGAAGTGTGCTGTGCGTCAACATTTTTTGGCTATCGCCACCATGGTGTATCGGAGGACAGTGCGCCGGCGGAAGGGTCTGGAAAATATACCATACGCCATGTGTTGGCGGCAAGAAGGGAGGGAAAGAGTGGGGGAGTGAGAAGTGGTTCATGTGACATATGTAAATAGGTGGAAGAAGACGGAGGAGTGCCTACAGTATTCACGCGTATTGCGCCACTTCGCGGGTACCTAGACAGGTGACTACTTTGTGCAGTGATTGGAGGCAGCTGTCGTAATGGCTCGATAGCTTGTGCCCCGATCTGTTTGCGGTGACCTCTTGCCGTGGTGAGTGGTGGCAGGTGACTTTCAGAAGGGGAGTGAATTGTACATGACATAGGTTGGGTGGGAGCCTGGGTGGCTCTGCTCTGAGGATGGATTGTGGTAGTTGGGCACATGGTGGCATGCACGGGTGCATGAGGTAGTGGTGGGTCTGTTGAAGGAATAGACTATTGGGCGCATGGCCGAAGGCCGTAGGCAGTAGGCCATTCAGTCAAGAGCCCAGGGCTTCAGCACTCCCACCGCAGCAATGCATGTCTGACTCTGCATCCTGTGAAGGGTGGTGCTTGCATAGTGTGGTGTATGCAGATTGGTTGGAGTAGGGCCAATGTTGCAAAGCGTATGTGGGTAGGTTGCCAATGACACAATACTTTGTGAATGGAAGTGGGTACGCCCATAGTATGTGAATGAAAGTGCACAGGGTTGCAGGAGACAGTGTTCTCTTTCTACATTATGGTAACTGTTGAAATGTTTTGCTGCATAGCTCCATGGCGGTGCGGAGGTTGGGTAGGAGTGCTGGTGGCAGTGGTGTGTATGTGGATTGTCGTAGTTGGTGACATGGTGACATGCATGGTGGCAATACGTTGTGGTGGGTGTGTTCAAGGTCTAGACTATTGGGTGCATGGCCGAAGACCATAGGCCTTAGGCCATGCACTCAAGAGCCTAGGGCTTGAGCACACCCACGGCAGTAATGCATTCTTGTTTCTGCATCAGTTAGTGTGGTGACTTGTTCAGAATGATTGTGGAGCACATTTTAGACACAATAGAGCAGCAGAAGTGAGCTGCCATGTGTGTATGTTTGGTTTTACAGGTGAGGTCACTGTTAGACCATGGTAAAGTTTTTCATGTGTGGTTGGAGATGGTGCAGTGAAAAGTCATGCAGTGTGGGCACTGGGTGCAATGTTTCCATACTGTCAGTATGGAAGAGGGTATGGTTGAAGTGCAGCTTGTATGTGCTTGGATAGAGTGCTGTATGCAGATTGCTTGGAGTAGGGGCAATGTTGTGAACATTTTGTGGTTACGGTGGCAGTGACACAATACTTTCTGAGTGAAAGTGGGTAAGACCCTAGTATGTGAATGGAAGGGCTTAGGGGTACCGGAGACAGTGTAATGTTTGTAGATCATGGTAACTGTTGCATTTTACACTGTATAGCTCTTTTGCGGTGCAGAGGTTGGGTAGGAATGCTGGCACCAGTGGTGTGTATGTGCATAGTGGTAGTTGGTGACATGCTGACATGCATTGTTGCATTACAGGACGGGGAATGTGTGCAAGGAGCACACCCACTGCAGCAATGCAGGTTTGACAGTGCATCAGGCACAGGGTGGTGATCTTTGGAGAATGGGTGTGGAGCACATTGTAGATGGGCTACAGCAGTACAAGTGAGTTGAAAAGGGTGTCTTGTGCGTTTTATGGTTGTGGTGATAGTTGCAACATGCTACAGTATTTGGTGTACGGCAGGAGATGGTGCAGAGAGAAGTTGTGCAGTGTGGCCACAGGGTGCAGTGTTTATATAATGTGAGTATGGAAGAAGGTTTGGTTGAAGTGCAGCTTATAGGCACAGGGTGGTGAGCTTTGGAGAATGGGTGTGGGGCAGATCGTAGAGGTGCTACAGCAGCACCAGTGTGTTGAAAAGCATGTATTGTGCATTCCATGGTTGTGGTGATAGTTGCAACATGCTACAGTATTTGGTGTACAGCAGGAGATGGTGCAGTGAGAAGTTGTGCAGCATGGCCACAGGGTGCAGTGTTTATATAATGTGAGTATGGAAGAGGGTATAGTTGAAGTGCAGCTTATATGTGCTTGGTTACTCTGCTGTGTGCAGATTTATCGAAGTAGGCCCAATGTTGTGAAGGCGTTGTGCTTAGGTTGCCAGTGACACAATACTTTGTGAATGGCAGTGGGTAAGGGTGGTGCAGGCTGTGGTATGTTTATGGATTCTGCTAATTGTGACACGTTTTCATGAATGTGTTTCTTATGGTGTGGGGGAGTTGGGAGGAAATGCTGCTACGTATGTTACATTTGTGCATAATGTTAGCTGCCCACATGGTCGCATTCATGGATCCATAGTGTTGTGGTAGGTGTGAGCAAGGGCTGCACTGTTGTGTGCATGGGCAAAGGTGTGCTGGGTGCACCTCAGGATCTTTGTGGAAGCTGCAATCATGCATTCTTTAGCAGAAGTTTCTGGTGGAGGGGCTTTGGAAGCAAACGGAACGTGCACTGAGAGTGTTTAACGGTAAATATGGAGTGGTGTACAGAAATGATCTTATGCAATGCAGAAGTTTTGTACGTGATTGCTGCATGCGTGTTTGAAAATTTGACAGCACCCAATGAGGGAGTGCTGCAAAAATGCCAATGCAAAGGGAAGAAGTATTGTGTCTGCTTTACTGGGCCGTGGCCCTCACTGTAGAAGGGAAAGCGCATGTGCCACATCCTGCCATTATCAGCATGATGGCCATGGAAATGGAATTGTGGGAAATAGGCAATTAGGTGTTTAGGGTGTGCTTGACTGGAAGGGGCAGTAATGTTTCTTCCCAATACTGTGTCATGAGGTTGGTCGAGATGGAGAGATGCACAGTGCTTATCGTCGGTGATACCTTTGTGCACCATCTGTACAGGTGTTGTGCGCAGAGAGGCGTTGCTGATAAATTTGGGTTGGAAGGAGTGGACGCTTTCTGGGGCTGTCAGGGTGACTGCAGTTTCGGCGGAATGGTTCGGCTTAGCAGATATGTGGCAGTGATGCAGATTTGTCCTACTGCCAAAGTCGTTTTCTCATGCATAACATCAAGAGGAGTATGGGCCCATGTCTTTGTAATTTGTCACCAGCCAGAGGTCGGAAGGTGTGTTATAAACACAAGCATGTGTGAATTTATGCAGGCTGCTGGCATGTTCTTCACCCACTATGAGATCATGAGGTCGCAAAATATGCAGTGTTTCCGTAGAAATGGCATTTATTTGTGCGTCATTGGCAATGCCGTTTTCTTTTACACTGTTCAAGAAGCATTGACTAGAATGTGGTAAAAATGTGAGGAGAGGCAAACAGAAACGCATATATAGAGAAAAAAACTAAAAAAGTTGCTTGCATGCAAGTAAAAAAAATAATAAAACCTTTATATTTTATACATCTACGATGGACGAACCAATCCCCTACCCAGCTTGATATTGCTGCCAATGTGCTTTTCTCATTTATACCACCAAGATTACTATGCACCTATTCCAATGATTGTTGTCACCAGCTAGAGGTCGGAAAGGGTCTCATCAACAGAAGCATGTATACTTTTTTGTCTGTTCGTGGGATGTTCATCTGCAACAATGACCCCATCAGTTGTGGGAATGCGCATCTGTTCAAAGCAAATGGCATTTTGTTGTCATCCATTGGTAATGCAGTTTTGTTTGCTCATCTACAGGATGCGCTGAAGAGTTTACTGTAATAATGTGAGCACAAAAAGTAGAAGTATCTACAAAAAACATGTGTCCTTAAAAGTTTCCCCTTACAACAAACTCGCCCCCTACCCTAGTTGCAATTTATCCCCCCATGCCCGCACCCAGCACGAAAGCCACATCCGGGAACTTTTAGGATGGCGGTTATGGAAATGGGACTATGGGGGCAGAGGGATTGCGCAATAACGTTTCTAGGCATAGTGTGTATGAAGAGGACTGTTGTGCAGAACTGATACTGTTACATGGGGAGCTCGTCAATGTTATTGGTGGATGCGTGTGCAACTTTTAACAGTAGGCAATGACGGCGTGCTGGAAAGAAGATAGTAGAAAGGGAAGAAGGAATGTTTCTGCTTTATTGGGGCATGGCCCTTGCCTTCCTTGGAGAAACGCACATGTGCATACTCCCGGTTTCAGCTTGCTACCCATGACATCAGGACAGTGGGGACTATCACACCTGCGGGTGTGGGTCACAGGAAGGGCCATTCATAATTTTCTACATTACTCTGCACACTGAGCCAGACTGACATGGTTGCATTTACTTGCAAACGCAATGTAGCACAGCGGTCCAACATCACTTACACGCCAAACCTATGTGGCCTGCTACTGTGTTCTGAAAAGCTGCAAACAGATTGCGGCGCAGCTTTGGGGTGTGGCCTTTTGTAAAGCTGCTGTGGAGAACTTGCACTTGGAAAACAGGCCTACATTGTTCAAAAACCTAAATGCATGTACAACGGCCCATTGTGGTGTGTTTGTAAGCATGTACTTTCCGAAAAACACTCCCTACGTTCCTCAGCACTGTACTTTGCCACTATCCATGGGTCTGTATCGTGTCACCGAAATAAAGGCCCACACACACCGTGGGTGCGGTCGCATGTTGACACTGCCACTACTCTCCTGTCGAACTGACAGCAGGACGTGTTTTGGGTGGAACACATTGTGCGCATGTGCATACCGTTGCTACTTCTATACAGAATAATAGGGTGCCATACGTGTCCCAAGAGTTTTGGGAGATGCTGGTTGTTTATAGGCTATAGCAGGTGGGATGGTTATCTGTACATGTGTCTGTAGGCCGTGGGTGGGCGCCGCTGTTAAGAAGGATTTCTGAACTCTGACCTGGTGGGCATATGTTCAGAAGGCCAGCCTAGTTTCTTGGACAAGCCAGACCAATCAAAGTAGCTATGGCAGGCGGTCAAGACTAAGTTTCTGGAGGGGGGAGGGTGACTGAAAGACCTCAATGAGCACACAAAGCAAGGACACTTACAAATTACTCCCAGACAGGTGTTATATCAAAAATATAAACACATTTATTACAAGGCCTTTGTAACTCAGGCCATATCAAAAGAATCACAGCAATACTAAGTAAACCAACACAACATAATCAATATACGATATATACAAGACCTTTGGGGCCTAAAGGGTTAACTGCACGAGATATGTCCACAACCTAGATGGCGAGTGTGATGCTGGAAATGCATCGGAGGGACAGGGCCTCCGTATCCTTGTCCTTTACTGCTTTTTATCGTGTGTTCTGTCGTGTTTTCCGCGCAGGAGTTCATGTGGGACTCCTGGCGGTGCAGCTCTCTTTTGGTTTGGTGAATGGACCCGTGGGATACCCTTATGGCACCCATGGGTGGGGGTACAACCCTGTGCCCCTAGTGTATGTTTCTGCGCACCTGTGGGTGGCCCACAGAGCACGGTATGGGCTGGTGGCAGCTCCATGCTGAATTTGACAGGTGCGCGGAGTATCCTCCATTTTGGGATACCCCGGCCCTGCCATTGGGATCAGTTGATCCCTGATGGAAAACAAGATGGCCCCGGTGGCCTCTTGCTTTCTATTACCCATTACCTTGTTTTCCCAAAGTCCTGGAAGCCCTGACTCTGTCCCTTCCCCCTGACTGGCTGTTGGGTGGAAATGCCATATATGGTGTTGTTGTGAAGGCCCAGTCAGACTAGCTGGAGCCTTCCCGGTGATGTATGTTGTGGGTACCTCCTCTGGGTGGGACCTGTGTGACGAATATGCATTCTGTGTTGTGGGTGTCTAGTATCTGGTGGTTGACACAATGACTGAGACAACCCTGCCCGAAACCGGTATGAATGCAGCTTGGAGTGTTGAATGTCTCGGTACTTGTCCCAATGCACATAACTTGTGAGTGTCTGGAGAGAAGTGAATTGCCTGAATACCTTGTGTGCCTGATTGGCTGCCTGCCTGCATGAATGCCCGTAGTCGTGATTGGATGCTTGAGTGTGACCCAGCGGAATGAATGGGAGATCAACAGAATATCTGGGACCTCTCACTGCTAGGAATCGTGTTCAGAAGCTGAAGTCCACTACGACGAGTAACTGGATTAACTGACGCTTGACCTTGAAGCCCTGCTGGACGAGAAGAATTGCTGTTGCCCTCCTTCACAATCTGAAAGCTGCTGTGCCTCCAAGGACTGACCCAGAGAGGACCTGGTAAGGCGCCCTATTCCCGAGCTACGAGGGACCATCGTGCACAGCTGGTCTTTGCCAACGCTCCCTGGTAGACAGACCTACGACAGGCTGCCGACCCGATACGGGGACTGCTGCGGAACTCCAAGGAGAAGCACCCGGACTGTTGTCTGCCATTGTTGACGACCGCCGTCGCCGACCGGAGCCGCCGTGCTCCCGTTTGCCTAAGAACTTCCATTGATCATCGGATGCTCTCGTCTGCATCATCACCCGCTTGTCTCCTGCTGGAGAAAGCCCGACCGTCGACGCGCCGAGGAGCATCCACCGGTGGGTTTCCCGCCACCTACAGACCGCAGAGACGCCGACGACTCGACGCCCTTGCCGGGCCACAGTTCTTCATCATCTCTTTGCGGTCCAGAACTATTGTCACTGAGGTGCCCCGCACGCCTCCTCCTTGCAGGACGCCAACGCTCTGTCGTCAACGAGCACCGCTAGGAGTGAAGCTGCCACTTCCTTGCCATAGTTCACCCTGTTCCCCATCGGACGCTCGACGACCCGTGACTCCTGCCTTAAAGGGAGGGCACTCAAGAAGGGCCGTCGATTCCCCGACACCGAACGCCAAGTTCCCCAACACCTCTCGACGATTCGTGGCTCCCGACTGAAAGGGAGGCACTCAAGAAGGATCGGTCAGTGCATTGTCAGAGAACTCTTCTCCACCAGGTACATTGGGGGGGTAAAAATCTTAACAGGAAGAAGTAAGACTATTGAACATTTGGACTGGGCTTGTGCTATATATCTTTATTTACAGGTTGCCCAGGTGGGGGGATCTCCACACAGAACTGTGCCTATTGGTAGGGGTCAGTATTCTGCCTATTGTTTCAACCATCTTGCGTTCCTTCCTATCTCTATTGCTGGTTTACTCGTTATTGATCTGTGTGACATTTTAACCGTACAGTTGATGCACTTTAATGAGATTTGATAACATTAGTGGTACCACTCTAGACGTGTATATATTCATCATTATTGACCTCCAAGTACAAAGTGCGTTATTGTGATCGTGTACATACCTTTGAATATTAATTATATAAAGACTGTGTTTTCAGTAATACAGTGTGTGGACATTCCGTTGTGGGGGTTCGGGGACTACACTGTACTTAAGAACCAGCCCGCATCACCTCCTGAGAAGCTAGGCCTTGATTGCTCGACTATGTTACCAATAATAGAGAATCTTGGCTGGGGTCCTCTGTGCCTCTCCTCTACCATATAGAGAGCGGAAGTACAGACACCCCCTAGGGGGCTTTACAGCGAGATAACAGGCAGTGCAGATAGTCTTTAGGCCCCTTCGACATCAATCGACAACACACCTAACTAAGAGGCAGTCCAAACCCTAAGAAGAGAGGAGCCTTATGCTCAATAGTACATGTAATGCAAGCGCACACGGTTGTTCAAATGGGCAAAACAGGGTCTTTTCAGAGGTCTCTAGAAGCTCGGGAAGGTGGATGAGGTGATGAAGAATGAGTTCCCACTATTCAGGGAGGACCGCCACTTGAAGGCAGAGGCAGTTCCAGAGTGCTGGAAAGGAGAGGGACCCCCAGGGGCCACTAGTACATAATAATGGATGGAGGCACTAGAGGTCACTGGTTAAGGTTAGGGTTACTCACCGGCCCCAGGTGCACTCCAGACCAAACTTTGCCAGTCGAGTCCACTTCGGTTGCGGGTTCTACTGCAGCAATATGACGGCTCTGTAGCTTTCAGTTCCGAAGTTACAGTGAGGATTCCCAAACGGGACAGTGACGATTTCTCCCCCCAGGGTGGATGTATCGCCCTAGTTTCACTGCAGCAGGCTACAGGGGGAAGAGGGTCACAAATGCAGCGTACCTGCAAAGGTCGTTGCCGCGGCAGGGTAACACGGTAACCGCGTATGCTCCGGTCCTGGCGCACTCGTCTCACTTCATACCTGGGAATGCAAAGTGTACGAAATTCAGTGTCAGGGTGCTGGGGACACAGAGCTAGCAGTATACAAAAGTTTTGAGGGCCTCCTTGAAACGACAGCAGAGACAGAGCAAAGGTCCTGAGTAAGCTGGTCAGCCCACTGGTTGGCCCAGGGACACTTCCGAGAAGTCTTACTTGCAGGTTTTGTTGAAGGTGCCGAGACTAGTTGGTCCCACTATTCTAGTGGGTCGAAGCGTCTTCGGAGACCTTCTAGGACAATCGGATGCAGAGGGGTCAGGGTGCCAAACCTTCCAGCGGGTCACCAACGGTTCCTCAACTCAGCTTCGTAGTTTCAGGATATTTGGATCCTATCCTTCATTCAGTGAGAACCCCAGAGATCGACATGGTATGGGTGTTTTCGGCCTCCTCTTATCCAAAGTTCCCTTTGCGCCAAAAAGAAGAGGACCCAATGGGAGATCTGCTCACAAACACACACTCCATATGTGGACCAATCACGGACCATGGTGGTCCCAGGCATTCACAGCACTCCAGACTCTCTGGCACCCAGGATGTGTAATGGGGACAGACTCCCCAGCCCACATCCTGGAGGCACACACACAAGGCATGCAGAAGCCTGCACAAACTTGGCGTTTTACAGGAAACTGCATGTCCAAATAAGGACTGACCCGGGTCAACCTATGAAATTCACTGGAAAAAAGTTGTTACAGGGACGTTATGCTTACAGGTAAAACACCCATGACATCAAAGATGTAATCACAAATCTCATTGATGACATCACTGATGACATCACATGTGTGGCTCCCTCTTTTTTGTTCACTGACATAAGTAGGCCAGGTGCTTTTCTTCACTAACAGTCAGGAACTAACAATTCAAAAGGTTCTATCTTTGTGAACGGCAGCCTTCTCATATGTTCTTGCACAACTTTCCTTAGGGTTCACTCACATCATATGATACATATACATATAGGGGATACATATAGGGGAAGAAGAAAGCGTACACAACAGCAATAATATCTGTGCATGAAGACAATCAGTTATGTTATTAACAGTTTCTGGTAATGCTGTTCCTTTTTTGCGTACTTTAATTTCCTCGTATATGCTCATATTTGTATGCATTGTGGTGTCTTTATGTTTTCTGTGCAGTAGTCCAATTATGTAGTTATTAAGGCAATGGTAGCTACTTCTTACATGTTTCACAGTACCTGAAAAACTAAATCGAAAGCATTCATGATTTCACTATGTAACATGGGAAGGTTTTGAAGATTACACTTCTATGGGGCATGGTGCAGACAATGCCTACGTTTCCACATGAGTTGGTTCATGTACTGCAAAGAAGTCTGTAATACAATGGTGTGTATAGCAATGCATTGCTCAATGAGCTACTTATCTCATGATAGTTCTTCCAATGATCTTTGCTAGTTTTCTGCTACCATTACAATAGCAATCCCTTGTGGAGGCTCTCCATGAAAACTAAATGCACATGTGATGTCATCAGTGATGTCATCAATGAGATTTGTGATGGCATCTTTAATGTCATGAGTGTTAGTCCTTCCAGTGCACACTGGTGGCGGGAGTTATGGTTGCTTAGCTTACCATAACTAGCGAATTTCTGGTTTTTTTTGGTTTTACCTGTAACCATAACGTCCCTGTAACAACGTTTTACCATTGAATTTCATATGTTTTCATACGTTTTTGCTAGTGCAACTTAACCATAACGTCCCTTTAACAACGTTTCTTGTTAGTATGTATATATATATATATATATATATATTACACAGCCACGGTAGTGGCCGTGTAGTTATGGTTAAGTTGCTGTTTCCATAGGAAGAGCACTTTTTGGGCGGCCTATAACTCCACTCCCCCTGGACGAATCCTCACCAAACTATGCAAAATAAGTATGTGGGGCATTCTGAATTGTTTTGCAAAGTTTGGTGGGAATTCGTCTAGGGGGGGAAAGTTTTAAGGGGGTCCCAAAACATCTTTTTTTCCCATAGACTGAATGGGGTAAAAACTTTACGCATGGCTACAGGCCAAACCGCTGGACGGATTTGCATCAAATTTGAGGCAGTGGCAGGGACTTGGGCGTGAACGCGTGCTTTTGCAAATTTTGTGAAAATCCATCCAGTAGTTCCCTTAAAAACGATCAAAAAGTATGTCTTTAAAAATTAGTGATATCTATGTCCGCTCCGCGGTCACACTTCCCTGTTCGCTCCGCAGAGAAGATTGCAATTGGCTATTCCGTGGCGTGCTGGCTGCGACCATGTTGCACTTTCACCGATTGGTTGTGGCACAGCGTGAAGTGCGTTGTAATCTTTCGATACGTCCGCCATGTTTTCTTCGTTTTCTGTTGAACGCAAACATCGGAGCTAACATACCTAAACGAAGAAGGCCCCAATGCACTTATAACACTTATGGAACACTGTTTCGAAAGGTGAGCGTTAATGAGACGTAGTAGTAGAAAGTCAAACATTGAAGTATTCTTGTTAGCACTGTCATACGGTACAATGGGATTTGCTACTCATTGTACGAAATGAACTTAGTGCATCCATTTCACAATCAATAGACAACATTACTGCGGTCAGACTGGCGGGAATCTGAGGCAGCCACCTGCTCCATTTCGTACACACAGGCCTTCTGCACGTGTACGCCAGTATCGGTTCTCATAAATAGAAGCTGATAAGTTGTTGCAAAATGAAAATGTATTTGCATTCGGAGTGAAGGCCACTGCATTTTCTGTTTTCAACACGAGCTCAGTACGGCCTCATATTTGTCGACACCCATAAGGGTCCCTTGTTTTTTTAATCTTGAGGTACAGGGAAAGAGTAGAAAGAATGTAGGGAGTAACAGTTTGAAAAACATATCGTTTTATAAGGTTATGCTTCAAAAACTTTAGCACCGATCATGAGAAATTAGTTCCCGAACAGGCAGTCTTCTACATACACTAGTGTCTGACTACAGTGAACGCAATGGAGGCGCTCCACATCATGTAAGTGTATTTTTGCCACCTATTCCGAATTGACGTTATGTTTTAGTTTGTAAAAAAAATATATATTTTCCCTAATGTTTTACAAGTTTTATGTGCCGTTGCAATTTTTTTCCTATTATGGACATTGCACATTGTCGCCGTTTGTAGGGTGCTACTCCATTTCCCCAAATTAAAGTACTATTTAATAAGAAAGGTATGTGTTAGAATTTTTTTTTTTTGTGCACAGTTTGTGCAGTGATACACGTTTTATTTCCCCTTCCACCGCGCAGCTACTTCCAAAGGAAAATTGTATTATTAATAACGACGTTCCAGCTTTCTGTGCCGTTCGATTTATTTTTCGAATTCTGGACATTGTACATTGTTGCCGTCCCTAGGGTCCCACTACATTTCCTCCTATTGTATACATTTTTTACTGAAAATGTTATGTAGTACAACTGTGGTTTATCCAAAGGTTGCGTATTCATACATCTTTTAATTCCCATTTCCTCCTCAGATACTTTCTTCCCTATTGTGATTGTCACGGATTACAGATGCCAAGTGATGGGTTCTTTAACCATCAAATGGAACTGTTAATAACAGGCTGTCTGAGCATCATAATTCACTGGGATGATCGTGTTGTCCCTATGCTGCTGTCGCTATAAGAAGTAACATTCGATCCTTTCTCGTGCTGTATATCACAGCGGTTGACGTCGTCTTGCACATCAATGTGGGAGGAAAACGATTATTGTGGCGGCAACGCTTACTTTGTGTGTGTGGAAAAAAACAACGTGACCTTTAACATTGTCATTGTCGACCAAAGAGACCAACTTAATACTTCTATGGAAAAGTGAATAGTGCCATCTTTCCGCACAGATCATTGTGAAACAAAACTACTTTACTATTTGCATAGGGTGATGATTTGGCTCACTTTATTGTGAAATAAAAGTACTGAACACATTTTTAAATGTTAGTGTTTTCTTTACAAATGTACTCTCTGTTTGCACAATGTGGCATGTCACTTACAAAATTATGTGTCGAAAGGTGAGTGGTAATGGTGTTGCATCCAGCATTTCTGACGTCATTGTGCTTCACATCACAGAGTTTGTTTGGCATTTTATGTCAACGTAAGTACACTACTCCTTTGCTGTTTTTACGCACATTTTTACAGAAAATAATTAGTACATGTACAGCGCATGTATGTAAAGGTCATTGACAACGACTGAAAAGCTTTGTGTTGTGCATGTGATAGTCTTTTCATATTTAACGGTACAGCTCCCGTCTCTGAGGGGTACCCTCTATGTATGGGTAGTGCCCACAATGTCGGATATGGCTACTGGCCTTTACTGCAAGGGAGAAAACATTGCATTGAGGTCGCCATGTCCACCAGGGACTGCCTTTCTGGTAAACGTCTTGCTCATAACCACACATTTATCAAGGAACACAAATGTGGTGCTGCCATAACGCTAACACAGTTTCTTTTTTGCTTTCTGCAACCTGCAACGGAAAGCAAAGAAGGCTTTCTATTCAATGCCCGTCTTCCCTTTGTATGGTGGCCATCTTGAAAAAAGATTTGTTTTCTTCAGCCGAGAACGCCAGAGGCGTTCCAGTTGAAGATAAAAAATCATCTTTCTTGGTACCACGATTTGGTGCTGTAAAATCTCAATTGCCAATGGCATTCATCCCCCACTCTTTGGGGAGGAATGGGGGTGAATGATCCAGAAACGTCGGTATGCACTCTTGCTTATATTGTGTTGCACACTTGCATTGTGGAGTTCTGTGGCAGAAATGTTGCTGTTAGAAGTTCTTACAACAATACCCAATGTACTTTCGCACTATCAACCAGTTACACATGTCATTGTGAAGTGTGTATGACTGTTCGAACACGCCCCCATGCTATACGTCACTTTGAAAGGTAACTTTCTGAATGTCAGTAAATAGACCTACCTGGCCTAGATATGACAGTGAACAAAAACGAAGGGGCTACACATGTGATGTCATCAGTGATGTCATCAATGACATTTGTGATGTCATCTTTCTTGTCCTTGGTGTTAGTGTTAGCAGTGCACAGTGGTGCGGGCAGTTATGGTTGCTTAGCTTACCATAATGGGGAAATGTCCAGTGTTTTTTGGTTTCACTGTGAAGTATAACTTCCTTTAACAAAGTTTTTTTTACTGAATGTACATATATATATATATGGCAGGCAACGAAAACAAATAGGCTAAACATGTGATGTCGTCAGTGATGTCATCAGGGACATTTCAGAGGGCAGCTTTCATGTTCTGGGTGTTCCTGTTAGCAGTGCACAGTGGCAATGGCAAGTAAGGGGGCTCAGTCTGCCATAACTGGCAAATTTCAGGGGTTTTTCATTTTTAATTTGAACCACAATGGGGAGGGCGAACATTTTTTTTTTTATTTTTTTTTTTTAGTGAAGTGCACAGGTTTTTCATAGGGCAACTTAACCATAATGTCTCCTCAACAAAACGTTTTTTTGTAGTGTGTGTGTGTGTATATATATATATGTATATATATATATATATATATATATATATATGAGAGAAAACATTTTCATGTTGGCTGTGCCCATGCATTTCCATGCTGGCTACACCTATGTATGCCAGTATTACTATGTAAGAACATGCTCATGTTTGCTTTGCACATAATGCCAGCAACAATACCATTAGATAACATGTCTAAGCTGGCACTGCCAATATATGCCAGTTCCCGCATGTAAGAACATACCCCTCTTGGCATTGCCATTAAAAATGTCATGCCACAATAAGAATAATAACACTTAGCATGTTTGCTTCATCATAGATGCCCAGTAAAAATGTCATGCCACAGAAATATATTACAGCTAGCTTGGCTGCCCCAAAATGCCAATCTAGTAATGTTATAATGCTTATCATAGATGCTCTGTAAAAGTGTCATGCAACAGTAAGAAATAGGTATACTGGGCGCACCAAAATGCCACTCTACCCACATAGTAACACTTATCATGGTTGCTTTTTCATAGATGCCCAGTAACAAATGTCATGCCACAGTAACAAATGGCTTGATTGTCGGCTACATCAAAAAGTCAGTCTACCAACATAATGACTAGACACTTATCATGCTCGCCCTATCAATGACACAAGTATGATGAGTGTTCTGTGCAACCAGTTTAGCCATTTGTAACTGCGGCATGACTTTTTTTTTTACTGGATATGCATGATAAAGCAAGCATGATAAGTGTTACTACCTAGCTAGAGTGGCATTTTGGTGGACTCCCCTCCACCCCCTGGAAGAAATCACTGGGTCACTGCTATCGAGCAGGAGAAGGGAACCAAGTAGTGTTATAAAGGTAGCAGGGAAGATCTGTTGGATTGGTCTCATTGGTCGGGTTGCTATGTTGGCTGAGGATGTCTCCCATGAAGATGAACTTCACTGTGGACCTCGACAAGGCTTTGGAGTTAAGGATGAGTCCTTTGGTTTTTGTCAGTGGCCTCCGGTGGCAACGGGTGCAGTGGCAGAAGTAGGTGTTGGGTTTTGGTAATTTGCAGTTTGCCACTGTTTGATTCTTCGGTGCTTCATGGATGACAGGATGGATTCTGGCAACTTGCACTCAAGCAATGGACTTCTCTGTGGGCCACCACCAAGCTTGGACTCTCCGGACTCATTCTTCAGTTTCAGAATGGCAGAAAACCCACCAGCTTTCACTGGAGGCGGTGACACTGGACTTCCTCAGCTGTGGAAGAGTGGACAGATGATAAATCTGCAGTGCCACTTGATGATTTCTTCAGTTGATTGGAACTTGGCATGCTCCGGACATCAAGCAGCACTGTGCCAGGGTACCCCCTCTTCTGGGTGATGCACAGCATCCTGACTTTCCAGTGGTCACTGACATCCTCTGGACACTGGATGATTCTGGTGGACATCTTGCGCTCAAGAAGTCTGGACACTCTTCTTCAGGACCCACAAAGATACCTCTGCAGGACAGCAGGCACAAAGGACTGGCTTCCAGGATACTTCAGATGAAGAAAAGCAGTTGCACAATGTTTCCTCGTAGCTACGGAAGAGGTTGCCTGTCCATGTCCTCTCTTGATCAGTCCTTGAATCAGCACAGCTGATCCCACCCTTTGGGTGTCCTCTTTTTGGCCTTTATCCTTGGGTCCTCTCCCTGTACCGGTGGATAAGGTGAAAAACCTGGGAGTTATTCTGTCTGCGTCACTATCAATGGACAAGCAAGTCACTGCAGTTTGCCAAACCAGCCACTTTCAGCTTAAGATCTTAAAGAAGGTGCTACCCATGATTCCTGCCCCACTGCATCCCCCAGTGGTGGCAGTCATGGTGTTATCCCGGCTAGACTACTGCAACTCCTTGTACCTAGCACAAGCGAAGGGCTTGATCCAGTGGCTGCAACGCTTGCAGAATCTAGCGGCCTGCGTCGCCACTGGCTCATCTTACAGTGCCCATATTTCTCCTGTGCTCCGAGCCCTTCATTGGCTTCTGGTGACCTAACTGGTCAACTTTCAAGCACTATGCATAGTTCACAGTGCACTTCACGGCCAGGGTGCCGAATACCTCCAGGCTAATTCACTCGATATCTTCCCAGCCGTATTCTGCGCTCTGCCTCCACTAATCGTCTGGTTATCACAATTTTTAAACAGGTTTGTGTCAGTGGTCGAGCGTTCTCCATAGCTGCGGCTACCTGTGGAACGACCTCCTGCTTGCTATCAAGAAAACTACTAACTATCTAGTCTTAAGAAAGGCAGTTAAAACTCATTTATTTTAGGTTGAGCTGGCTGTTGTTGTAGTTATAGTCTCCCACTCTTAGCGCCAAGATGCCTCTGGGCGACCGCATGCTTTAGTAGTATCGCTAACCTAACATAACTATGCTCCCATTTCTTCTTGCAGCTGCCATTCAGACGGAGGCATCCTTTCCTTTTGCTGTTACACCCTGTAGCAAGCCAGAAGAACTCAGACTAAAGGACATGGTATTTAAGAGTTTTATTTAACTTAAAAGAAAATGGCTTGTTAGCCCTATAACTAAAAGGGGAGTTCCCTTCCTAACAAACTATACTCAGCGACAGTCAAAATAACAAAAATTGTCCTCTGTCCAAACCTATCCTCCAAACTGGCCTTACCACTTAGAAGAAACATAAAAGAAAACTAGGCAGAGGGCCATGCCTTTAGAGTTGGTCCCCCAATCTCATTCAGGGTTTCCAGGAATCCCTCCTGGTTTTGAATCCAATGCTTATTGGAAGAAAAGTGTTCTCCCGGGTTTAACAGTTCTTGCCCTTCTTGTGAAAGTTCCAAAAGTAGATAAACTTTCCCGAAATAAAGTTTCTAGTTCTTGAAAAAAAATCAAATGTCCAAGCTGTTGCATGTGGAGGGATACCTCCTTAATCCCTCTCCATTAGCAGGCTCCCTGTCAAAGAGAGAATTGTTTTCAAAACCCTTGCCCTCACCCACAAATGCCTTCACGAACCTGCCCCTCCCTACCTTACCAACAGAATTACCAAGCATACTGCCACCAGACCCCTAAGATCCTGCTCTGCCAACACAATTGTCACGCCCACTTCCCGAAAGGTGCGCGCTGGTGGCTCCAGCTTCCCCACGCTAGCAGCCACGCATTGGAATGCACTGCCACCTCACCTAAGACTTAGCCTTGCAGAAGGTTAGGTGTGACTCGCTATCAAAACTAGACTCTTTGGGCCTCATTACACGGATGGCGCTAAGGGATTACCGGCACCGGTAAGGGCACCGGTGCCGGTAATCCCTTAGCGCCATTCTACGAGGTCCCTCAGCGGGTCCCGTCCTTAACGTGTGGCCAGACCACACGTTAAGGAAGGGACCCGCTGAGGGACTTCAGGGAAAATAACAGTACCGCTAATAGCGGTACCGTTATTTGCTCCTTCCCCATTCCCATTGAACCCTATGGGGGCTCAAATGGGAATGGGGAAGGGCCTTGGTGAATGGGGAATTACCGCCCCGCCAACCTTGGAATGGGGCGGTAATTCCCCCATTCACCAAGGCGGACTCGGTAAAATACCGGCGGCAACCATGGCGCTAATAGCGCCATGGTTACCGCCATCCGTGTAATGAGGCCCTTTGTCTGAAATATGAATCTGTAGCAGTCATTTCCTGCATTGTTGCTTGCTACTGTGTAACCATGAAACCCCCAGGCTCCTGCCTGTCAATTTCAAGTCTGTTTTATACTCTGTAACAGCGCCTCAATGTCTTCCTGGCTGCAAGTTTGCTCTACAAATGCAAATAAATAAAAATAAATAAATTACTTGCATAGGTTTCTCTCACTATGTTCACATCTTGCTTGGCCCTTGAATTTTATTTGCATTCCATTGTCTTATCGGGCCCCTCTTCTTCCCTTGTTTTTTTTTGCCCAAATCGCTCACTTATCTCCCAGGGGTATTGGTGACGCCTATTCACATATGCCTCTCTTAGTTCTCGGGAGCTTCTGTGAGCCGTTTGGCTGATTGCACTATTCAGGTTTCTTGGGCTCATGTAACCCTTATTGTTACTTGTTTCCTTCTCTTTCTCCAGGCCTTCTTTATGCCCCGGTAGGAGTTTAGGGTAATCCTTCCTTCCCCTCCTTTCACTCTCTGGTCTCTCTGCCCGCCTCCACTAAGAGCAACCTGGATTCCTTCTCCGTTGTAGGGTTTGCTCGATTGAGGTGGCGACTGCTCAGTAGCGTTGGCATTCTCTGTGGCTTTCTCGTGTTTCATTCTCCATACGAGCAAGTTTTCTGTTCTGCTCATTTGAGCACTTCTATGCTCCTTGACTCCTTTGTTGCGAGTGTAAGATTTGCTCCTCCCTCGCGGTCTGGGTTCGACATTGTTTCTCGAGCCCTAGGCCCACCATGTCCTCTGTGTGACCACGCCTCCCGATAAGGCCGGCTCTGCTCAACATTGGCCCCGCTGACTCTGCACAGCTCGATGCCTCATCAGCAGCGACTCTCCCCTTCTCCAGTTTCTCTCTGCACCACAGCCGGCTCCACAGTGCAGCATAGTCCCGCCCCTTAATGACATCGGCACAATGGAGGCTCACCTCAGCATATTGCTTCTTCTCCATTTAAGGCTGATCATACATTTATTCTCGCTCCATGACACAAATGGGGTGTGTTGTTTATTAGTTGTAAAGGCCACGGAGAGACCAGCATTGTCTTTAACCAAATAAGCAAAGGCACTTTCAATGTTATTTTGAGTCCCACAATTGAATGGAACATCTGTTTCTCGAATTCCCATTCATGCAGAAAATGTCTTAGTTATAGGGAGTTCCTTATGGGAACGGGATTCCTTGTCGCCTTGAATCACTCCCAGTGAGGTCCTGTTTTCCCAAACTCATGGGGAGGGTTTTGCTTAGTGAGCTCTCCTCCATTGCCTCAAACAGGGTGCCCCCCCCCAAGGAAGAAGGGACAAGACCTCCAGATTCGTTACCACCCCATTGAATCTATCTCAAACTGATGTCATAACCCACATGCTACTCCTACCCTTACCAAGTGGCTATACCCTGACTCCTATACCTACCTCAATTAAAGGGGTGGGCTCATCAAACAGATCAATCTTGAAAGCTTTGGAACGTTCTATTGACCGGCACTATGAAGAGACATGTCTCCAACCTCAAACAATAAGAGACAAGAGGAAGTCCCCACACAATGCTCTCTCATGACCTGACAAATGTTCTCCAATCCTTTGTGCAGTAATTTCCAATACCGATATGGAGTCAGACTTGGAATGGGATAATTCTTCTGATATTGAGGCGGACTGTTCCAGTCCTATCAGCCTTGTTACAAGCAGACATGCTATGGCCCAGTTCAAGGAGCTCCCAATAATCTCTGAGATTGTTAAAGACCCCATGGGTGACCAAAGTTCACCACAACAGCAAGAAGAATTTGGGGCAAATGATAAAACCCAAGGATCTGTAGACTACACTCTAGTGGATTCTGGGCCAGTGAAATTTATAGGGGGAGCTGTGGAGTGTGACAAACTCGCCTTTGGCCCTTCATCATGGGCCTTCTGGAGCACAAGGTTGTACGGTGCCAGATATCGATGATGGCAATATGGACTCTGATGGAAAGGGGGGGGGGGCAGCACACAAATAAGAACATGGGCAGCACATCATACTTTGCTAAATATCTGAAAAAGCTCACTGCCATTAGCCCACTGAGCAAATCTATGTCATACATGTACACCAGGCTAAAACTCTGCTGGGGTAATTTGTGTTGACCGAGCGGGTCATGCACTCACTAGTTATCAAAGGTCTATGATGCTAGGGAAATGTTTAGAAGCACAACGGCTGTCATCGATTAATTCAGTCTCCAAAGGAAGTACTGAGGGGAGCACAGCCACAGCCAAATAACAAAGTGCTGCCTTGCGATGCAGAAGCACCCATATGCAAACAACAAATGTGTGGGGTTCTTGGACTGGACAACGGCTATTCCCAGTTCAGATGGAAACAACTAGTGAAGCAAGGTATGATATGATATGATCGTTTATTTATGTAACGTTTATACACAATGAGTTTCAAATCGCTTCAAGGCAAGGGAGGGAACAAGGGAAAATACAATGACGTTCTTACAGGGCATGAACAGTAAGGATGTGAAATTAACTATTGTACTCGGCCTGATGACATTTCAGATAGTGCAAGAGCAAAGACATAGATAAGGAAGGGAGAGGGAGAGTGGGAAGGAAATGGAAACAGACAGGCGACTACTGTACTAGAAAAAGGTAGCAGGCGCTCCTTTCCAGTAAGAACATGGCATGATAACCTTTTCTGAGATGAGAGTTTGCAGCACACGCTTTTTGCTCACTGTACCTTTCACAGATGGGAAATTTCCATTTGCATATCAGTCTTTGTCCCACCCACATGGGCAGTCCAGCACCGAAATGCTATGGCAATTCCTCTCTGAACAAGAGAACACAATTTTGCAAGCCAGGATACAAGATGAAGATGGGAAACATGATTCTTGACCACCATGAGTACAAGATGCAAAGGAAGTCCTGCACAAGAGTTGAGAAAGTGTGAGGCAAACAAGCAACACACAATCTGTCAATTGGCAAGCTGCAAATGGACTGTGGAACTGTACAAGAGTCAACCAAAGAAGACCCACTCGATGGCTGGAGGGAGACGAATATGATTTGCTGTTTCAAGTGGCTAACACATGGAAATAAAAATGCCTATAAAAGAGCATTGGTGAACGCCCTGTTGGAGGTGTTGGGGGTATCAGACATTTTTTTTTAAACTGTTTCCAACTATAAGAATCCTTTCAGACTGCATCTTTTGTAGGTGCAATGTTCGATTTAGTTTTGTAAACCTAAACTTCCAGCTTTGCATGTTGAATTGTTGTGATGCACTAGCACTGAGGGTGATTGGAGTGTTTGAGGACATAAAGGCAAAAGTCTGTCACTTACATGACGCATGGCATCAAGGTTATACATACTTGACCAAAGTGGTGAGTCTTATGGAGAGGGGCAGGGTCACGGGGTAAAGGGCGTAACGGAAGTATAGAGAGGAATGCTGACCCAAATTTCGTAATAATCGACCTGACATGAACCTGGCCGTTATCAACCCTACAAGCAGGTGTTAGAGCAAGTATATGCAAGTGTTATTCAGGTCCCCTCTCTGAAGCAGTTTTGATGGCCCAATTGGGAAGAAACAGGGTGGTGGAAGAGATGATGTTGAAGTCACCAACTTTAAATGAGCTCGTTGGGGCAAATACAACCATAATAAGCATGTCACCTGGCCACCACACTCTAGCCACAACTGCTCAGGGTAGCACAGAGGAGCATGGGATTCTCCACCCAGAGCGGATGGTGGAGTTGGAGAAAGTACTAAACCAACAGGGTGCACACAACATCCAGCAGGTGAGGGATGTAATGTGGAGAAAATATGCATGTTATCCTGGAACATGGGCGGGTTTAAAAACAAAATAGCGGAACCTGCAATCAAGGACACCCTAAAAGAGTATGATATTATCCTCCTCCAGGAGACGTGGCTAGAAGAGGACAGTGCTAGATGGGTCTACCATATGAAGGCCAAAAGAGGCAGAAGGGGAAGACCGTATGGAGGGTGGGCATCAATGTTTAAAAATTCCCTCAAGTTAATAGATCTTACAGGTATTCGAACTTGAAACAATAGTTGGCACATCAATATATTTAGCCAATACATACAATAGGGCACCATATGCAAAGGTACCAAATCCCCTCCCTGCAATACAAGCAAGCCTAGAGGGGTTATGGAAGAAACAGCATGGGAATGAAGTTGCGCTGATATGTGGGGGTGATTGGAATCTTAAATTGGGAAATGGTCCCCCCAAGGAGCTATATGACCCTGAAGAAGACAGAGTGAGGAATATTCCTGCGCCAAGGATGAAGGACCCTAGATCTTGTGCAGAAGCCCTGAAACTCTGGCAATGGCTAGTTAAGATGGGCATGAGATCGCTAAACGGTAGGGCAGGTGGCAATATCCCAGATCAAGTGACCTTTAAAAGTACTAGAGGATGCACAACAATTGATTATTTTATGGTGACAACAAATTTGAGGAACCAGATAGTGGATTCTAGCACACAGCATGCCCTTTTTAGCGATCACTACGGCTTGGCTTTGGGGATCCAACTAAAAGTAACAAGACTTTGCAGGAAAAGAATTAACCACCTGGAAGGGCTGATCTGCAGGGGCATTGCTACAAAACGCCTGAGATGGGAGCTGGCAGATAAACCCTGGGGAAGGGAATAAAATCCTGAAACTAAACACTCAAAAATTCATGTTGTTATTAGACGAGCTCGCAAAGCCAGAGTCAATCATCTTGAATTATGAAGACCTCACGAGAGGTATCCAGGGTTTTTTCCTACTAAAAAGAGCACAAGGTAGTAAGAAAGGAGCACTGAAGGGCTGGTTTGATGAGCAGTGCAGGTCAGCAAGAATGGTGCTCTTTTTATACTAAAGGATAAAATTGGCCAGAGGAGTGATATCATACGGGCAAGATCTTCTTCTAAAAGAGCCGTAAAAAAATGGAAATTACAAATTGATATTAATGCCTGTTAATCACTGGAGGCAGCCAGCTTGGAAAGTAACTCTAAAAACGTTTGGACGGCAGTGAACAAAACCCCTGTATATTGGGCACAAGTATCAGGTTTATAGACTATGGTCCTGGACAGTGGCTGGGTTGTGCATTTCTCAAATCTCTACAACAATACCACCACGAACGTAGGAGCCCACGAGGAGATGGGCAACCGGGAGGATTATGGCCACCCAGGGCAAAGAAGAGCGAGCATCGATCAACAACCAAGTTAAATATGAATATCTAGATGTAGTAAAGGCTATTAAGATGTCAGAAAGAAATAGAGCACCAGGTTCGGATGGAATTCCGGTAGATTACTATGAAGATTTTATCGAGATTTGGGGAGCCATCCTAGCAGGGTTGTTCAATGCGAAATCGCTGACAGGCATTGTCCCGGTAGAATGGCAAAAGGCAATTATTGTCCCTCTATTTAAGAAAGGGAGTAGAGAGTCCCCTCAATTTTTTCACCCTATTTCACTCCTTAATAGGAGATGCCTTTTGAAGACAATAGAGGATTGGGTATCAGCCAATTCAATATTATCCCCAATCCAACTTGGATTGCATCCTTTACTTGGAGCTATTGACCAATGCCTACATTTCTACCTGATTATTGCACACTCATTGTATATAAAGAAAGAACCAGTGTACCTTGCATTCATGGACTTCAGCTGCTTTTTATAAGGTCAACAGAATGAGGTTATGGCAGGTGCTGAGGTCCTAGGATCTACCAACGGGGGTCCTGGATCTCCTCATCTCCCTACATGAGAACAATGTGGCATGTATAAGATCAGGGGTAGAGGGTCGCAGCACGCCCTTGTTTCCGATCCAGGCCGGGGTCAGGAAATGGTGCGTACTTGCCCCGATCTTATTCTCGCTGTACATTACTAAGCTGCATAATGTCTTAGTAGATTGTCATGCTGATGTCTCAAAAATAGGGGGGATGTCACTGCCAGCCTTAGTCTATGCGGAAGACTGCGTGCTTATAGCAGGGACCTCAAGAGCATTACAATGTCTGATTAACAGAAGTGTATCCTTCATGGGAGAATTAGATCTGCAGGTTAATAGCAAAACATCTGCAGTAATGTACTGTAGCCCATCTAGTAAGCAGGGGAAGTTTAGAACTATGTGGTGTGGGACGTTTCCTATTCCTCAGGTGGACTCATTTGACTATTTTCGAGTCAGTTTCTCAGAGGTTTTTCCCCTGAGGCCCACTTTAAAAAACAACTCTGCAGTATGAGGTGGTCAGTACAGGGTATTTTCAGGTTCATGGGGCAGCTCAAACAGCAGCCATTGAAGATAATTAAATCTATCTATATGTTTAGGACATTAGGAATATGATATGATATGATATGAAATGTTATGGCATTTATAACACGCCTATCCACAAAGAGTGATGAGGCAAGGGAGGGGGAACAGAGGGAAGACAGAGACAACGATCTTACTAGGCTGGGTGAGATCGCGCAAGTGCACAGGAGGGGGGAAGGGGAAAGTGCAGGGGGAGGGGGCAGTGCAATACATAGGATCAACAGTAAAAAGAAAATAAATAAAACAGTAGGTAAAAGTGCGGCCAGCTAGTGGCAAGTGCAGGGGGAATGTAGGGATACAGAAAAAAACAGCCCCCAAGAGCAGGGGTTGCCCGGGAGGCAGTGCAGGTGTGCAGGTGGCATGGGAAGGGACCTGGGCCTGAGGCCAGAGGGTAGCCAGGTGACCAGTGCAGTTTCAGTCCGGAGTGCAGTTTCAGTCTGGAGTTCAGTAGGGGAGAGGAGGAGAGAAAGCAGAAGCAAAAAGGAAGGTATTAAGATGCTTCCGGAACCGGAGACGGTTCTCCTCAAGTTTCAGGTAGGCAGGGAGGCTGTTCCAGAAAGAGGCCCCAGCCGAAGAAAGAGGTCTACCACCAACTCCTTGCTTGGAGAAGCGGCTGACTCTGAGGGAGTTGGAGGCAGATGAGCAAAGAGCTCGAGAAGGAACATATTTAGGAAGAGAGAGTTGGAGGTATTGAGGCACCAGATCCCAGAAGGCCTTGTGGACAATGCAGAGGGTTTTGATCTTAATCCTCGCAGCCACTGGGAGCCAGTGCAGAGATTTCAGTCCTGGAGATATACGATCCCTGGGCTTGAGGCCAAGTACAAGTCTCGCAGTAGTAAAATATGATGCTGCGATTTGGGCATATGGGAACCTGAAAGGAATTCAATGTGAAGAAAATACTTTTCTGAAAAGGGTGCTGGGCCTACCAAGGTCCACAATGCACTGGGCCTGAGCTACATTGTGGATGAAGTGGTAAGAGAAACAATTTCATTGTGGCTCAAATCCCACTGATTCCCTTGTCACAGCATCTTATAAGAAACATCTCCAAGCTCAATGGGGCGAATCAAATTAATTGGCTCCACTACATAAAACAAACATTCAAGAACTTAAAGTTGGAGGGGCTTTCTGATATGCCAAGCTTATTGACTAGGTCAAGGAGTCGTGAAATGGGAAAGAGAGTGACAGCATGGATCTATGGCAAAAGAGAAACTTAAGAGATGTTGAAACCTTCAAACAGACGTTTTGTACTATTATCAACAAATAAAATAAAAGATTATTTGGATTGGTCTCATAAAAAATCACAAAGAAGACACTAAGAAAGTGGTTGATGGTAGCTGCCTGTAAAGGAAAAAGTTTTACTCAGCATGGTTGAGCGCTCCTTTTTCTGTTGAAAGCTGAAGCCCTTTTGACAGCTTGGACGCTGTCGATCTATGTAAGTAGGGCATTGAAAATGCGCCAAAAGATTATACAGAAGAAAGAGTCCTTTTTTACTACCAAGCTAATGTATACTGTCCCTTGAAGCAGGTAGGCAGAGATCAGTGTTCTTATGTTATTGTTCAACCCGAAGCGGGTGGATGTTTTATGTAAGGATTTCATATTATTGTGTTTCATATCTGTGTTTTGTACTTTTATGGATTATGGTATCCAAATAAACTTTTATTACTATTGATGTCATGCTGCCATACTGTATGAATAATTTAGATGTTGTTCTGCGCAAAACTCAGGGGTCCATTTCCCAGTTTCAACGATATCGAAAAGCAAACATAAACTTTCATAAATTCAGTTCCCATGGAATTTCCTCTTATGCTATGTGTACAGGACACACCAGCTCCAAGATCAGTCCAATTTAGCTGTGATTTCTCCATGTGGAACTCACTCCCCCCACATATTTGACACACCCATGACTACATGGCCTTCCGATTGGTGCTAAAAACCTGACTCTTTCCATGATACAGACTAAGACCTTCGAAGGCTGCTGTGACCCTGCAACCGAATGACAAATGCTCAAAGAGATCCCGAGCAAAGACGACGCTGAATGCGCCTATTTAGTCACAAATAAGTTTATTCTGAATGCAGCACTCGCAAACGCCCCCCTTGGAATCCGGAAAAACAAGCGCGATCAAAAACTCCACTCAGACATTGACCTCTCCTATCACTATGCTCACTCTCTATTCTACACCATCACACAATTAGAGCGCAGCTACACCCCTCAATCAATTCGGCCTAGCTGCTCACATATGAACAATACTTCATGAACACCCAACATTCTGGTAAAACGCAGCTATACCCCACAAAAATTGGCCTAGCTGCTCACATACGCCTACTACACAGGCATAACGCAGACAGACCAGTATTGGTGTCCATCCTCCAGACTGCACACATTCAAGTGATATTAAATACCACCACACCTAATGATAGGATGCAGCTACCATCAAGCAATCGTACCAGCTGCACACATAATCGGTGCACCCAAGCACCGTATAACAACCTACTCTCTCGACTGACCTGGACTGCGGTCCCCAAGGGTGTTCAAGCTACCAGCGCTTTGAGGTCCTACCAATGATATATAGAGCGCTGTATAAATGCCAAATAACATAACATAGCCAATCAGCCACATTAGCCTTCTGGTCATCAATTCTAAAGGACAAAGCCAGCTGACCATTGTAAAAAACTCATATGAAAATCTTTCTAAACCCAAAAATCTTTTCTACTGTATGGAACCCTATAAAATATATAACATCAAGGTTCTTCATTTGAGTGCAAAGTCATGCATTTCACAGTGGTTTGTTTTCCTGTTATCGCCAACAGTTAACAAATGAATCACTCTGAGTTCGTCACTCCACAGCCTTCACTTTCACGACAGAAAGCCAGGCAAACAAATACACCTGCACTCAAAACTACACAAATATCCTGCTACCTTTTCAGACAAATTCAAGCCCATCTGCCAATATGCATTCTATGAACTTTGAGAATGCAACAGGTGCACTATTACAATCGATTTTAAGTTCCTATTTCTACAATTTCTGTTCTATGTACACGAGTGTGTTCCTTCTTAAAACTGCCTCTCTTGCTTTGTATGTCGAAAACAAGGGCCGAGAACATAGCTCAGGGGCAAAGAGTTTGTCTTGGAATACAGACAACCAAACTTAGCCACTGGTCTCTGGTATTAAACGTGTTATAATAGGTGAATTAAACACTTTTAGCAATCAGTCTTCTCTCTAAACAGTCATTTCTATTGTGCACTCACTATCTAACAACCTATGAATCTATAGCCACATTATCTGAAAGGCGCAATGACAGCTCACTTCGTCAGCACACTTTCCCGCTGCTAGCAATCAGTAAAAAATTCACAGCTCTCGGGATGGGGTTATTTATACAATATATACAGCTCAGACTACTTACAATTGCATACATATTTCTACTATAGCTACTACAATTGACAGCACTCTTTTTCAGCACACCCCTCAGATGCGCCTAAGCACATAGTGTGTATTTTCGATGTGTGCTTTTTCTCTTTTTCATTTATATTACACTACAAATGCCCCAACTGAATTTTTCGCCCGCTCGCACAGGAGCGTGGCCAACTTAGCCAATCTCCAGCTGGGCACCGTTTGCCACTCCCATGTGCTGAATTATATCCAAAACTGCGCATGTGCTCCTCAGATGGACATAATCCCTAGGACAGAAACCTGGATGACGGCAGCAGCATGACGCCCCAACAAAACATGTCTCGCTCTAAATCTTGGAAGCCTAATTGGAGATGTGGCCTTCTGCCTATCCTCATGTGTACAACTCTCTCTATCCTTATCAAAAATGGAACAACAAAGCTCTTGATGACTGTGGCAATGGTTTTGGGCTGAGATACAACCACAATATTTATTATGAGTCAGACTAATACCAAAGAAAACAGAACAAAATGATGCATAACAATGTCATTTGGTAACAATGTCAGTTAATGGCCCATACACCTTGTATGGTTGCTATATGTAAGGGATAGCCTCACACGTCTAATTGCTGCCATTACATGTGAAGTGCAGCCTCAGATTCTCCAGTAACGCCATTTAAATCCACTTATGCATGCTAAGAGGTTTGCCAAGCTCTGCTTCAAATGATCCATTACAACCACACATTTATGTTCCTTAAGGGCCCATCTCTGTGAAATGCTTGGACATTTTTTTTTTCCATCCTCGTTTGGGGGATTAAAGAAGAATTCATGTCAGGGCTGGAAATGACCCTGTAGTGATTTGCACTTTTAAATGTGCAGGAACACCCCCTGACTTGCGCAAACGTGCAAATGGTTGAAAAGGGGCATCTGAATGTGTGTATTGTGGGATGTATTTACCCATGCATCCGAGCCCTACCTCAAAACTGTGCAGTATTGACATGGAAAACATCATGATGGCCAGAGCTTCCCAGAAAATGCACAGGGAAATGCATGAAGAATAGGCTGCCACTCATTTTTGCCGATATTATGGGCACAGAAGGACGCTGCCTAAAACCACCATTGGACTACCCACACAGTAGTCTGAAACCATTGGGAATGGCAATGCTGATTGCCAAAAGCAAACCCATAACTGTTGGGAATTCATTTTCTTAAATCCCAAAAAGGGGTGCAGTACCAGTACTCACCACTATCCAAAAGCCGGCGTTTTAAAACCACCAGATTTTGTAGAAAACTGAATAAATGAACCCAAGGCAAGCCAAAGAAAGACTTACTGAGAGGTGGATACAATGTAAAGTTATATTCTGAAGTGACTGGAAGGTTTATAACAAGACTGGCTGAGCTGTGGATTTCAGCAGTTTAAGTAAATTTGGACTGAAAGACACTAAAAAATCTAAATGTTTAAAAGAAATGAGTGACCTACTTTGAGTGTCACATAGGTTGCAATTGTTTAAATGTCATAGTTTTAAACTTAGAATCAGCATCCTAGCTGCATATGTAAAAAAATGTCTTGACTTAAACTGGGGAACAGAAGTGACATTTTATCTGAAACCTGGCTTAAGGAACTGAATTCTGCCTGGCAACTACCCCCATCAGGAGTGAAACTTGAGTCACAGCTGTGTTCCCAGGCCAATCTGCCTTTTGCTGGCCACACTAAGGATATGCCATCTCTCTGATAATTGAATTAAGGGGAGCCCCACAGAATACAGGAGCTCTGAACAAAGCCCTCTCCTGACTCAGGCAGATGGTTTATTGCAGATATCGTAAAAGTAGCTTCCTCCTGAAGCAAAGGGGAGGGGCACTGCCTGTGAGAGCAAGCTGGCTTGGCAGAACTGGAAAAACCAGAAATTCAACCTTGTGCTGGAGGAAAACCACACCCCTTTGGGGCCAGAACATAACTCTAAAAAGATGAATAACTCATAGAGCGGACATGTGAAAATTGTATAAATGACACCATAATTCTTGTGATTTTTCTGCCCACATTTTAAGAGGTTTTTAGAACCGGTGGCATGTTCAGGGGGGTTTTAGCGGAAAAGAGGATATTACTCAAAATGTGTGCATGTGAAAAATCTGACACTTCATCAACTAATGTCCATACTCCTTGCGCACATGTGTGTAAATTTGGGGTAATGTCCGGAATTGCAAAATCAGTTAAAAAGTGCAAAATATTGCCATTTCTGAATGCAAGCTCCCAGGAAGAGCAGAGTTTGAACAGGGTATACCTCCTGTGATATGTGATGGGTGCATGTAATTTCAAACCACTGTGTAGTTATGAAATATGTATTTGGTTCAAATCTAGATTTGTGTGCAAGTTGACAGGAGGAGTGGACTTTCTGCAGGCTGTAAAATGACATCACTCTGACACAACTTGGCTCCCCCAATCAGGGGAGAAATGAAAGCTTGGCCAATGATAAGTGGAGAGGGGCTGGCTAGTGATGCTGCTCACACACACCCATTTTAAAAACACATAAAAGCAGAGAGACAGGACAGATAGGGACCTTCAAATCCATTTGCAGCTGGAAGCTCTGCCGGAAAATCCATGCTTTACCTCCATCAACTTCAGAGAACCAGACCAGACCAGCAGAGTAGAGCTGACCTGTTAGCAGAACCAGAGAGAGCTGACCCAGATCACTGTGAAGTGCAGAGACCAGAGTCCCGTCTAAAACCTGACCAGATCCGTGGCGAGGCCCATTTAACTCAAGAATATAGTGTGAGTACATAGTAAAACTGTGCAGAACCAATCTCTTAGTTAAAATAATATAATTCAATCCTATTTTAATCTAAGTAGAACTGTCTCCTAACTGTCACCTGTCATTTGCAAAGCTGTCACTTGTCATTTTCTAGTTGCAAGCTGCGCTTGTCTTTTTGAACTTTAAAATTTCAAATCTGAAAAACGACCTTTATTTAATCGCTCATATCTCCGTAACCGTTTGTGCTAGAGACTTGCAGTAACTTTCATCTGGAAGCTGAGATCCTAGGCTGTCTTAGGACCCCAAAACGATAGTGATAGTCATTGTAGTTCCTCTGTAATCTCGCTCGGCGCATTCGCGAATTTTACCGCGATTTGCAAATTTCTCCACGTGTGAAAACAGATGCTGCTTGCCTTCCATTTGCCAGAAATTCGTTTAACCTGCTAATTATCCCTGAATCATTGCTAGTGTGAGCCCGGACTAATATTAACTAGATACCACTCACCCTGAATCTCTAGAGGGAATTAAAAGCATTTTAACATATTTTCACTCCATTGCCAGCACATATCAAAGCATTTTGCCTGTGTTTTCAACTTCTGTAGTCTAAGTTGCTGGGTGAACTGAATTACATTTGAATTGCATTTCTGAGAATTGTGTGCCTTCCTTCCATTTCCCTGCATTGCATAAAAGGGGGGGGGGGGTGAATTGTCCAAGGAAGTAATTACATTGTCTTTTGCTGAAATCCTATCAAGTTATTTTCTGTACTGCATTTCATTCCACATTGCATCCACTTGAAACCATAAAAGTATTGTTGCTATCTTATCCATTTCATGTCAACTCCTTAGTGATTATCAAGAAGTGTGCTAGTGCCAGATTCTCCGTTGTAATCTTTATCATATCAGATTAAGTGTGCTATTCAATTATTAATTTATTCTAAAGTGTGATATATATACCTATTGTTTAAACTATCAAATAAACCTTTTAACTTGCAAAACAGAACTTCTTCTTGGCTCAGTGGGGTCAGGAGGATTCCAAGAGAGGGGTGTTATATAGGGGTAGTCATCCAGAACGCATGAACTGGACATAAAGATATATCAATAAGGGTTTTCATTCAGTATTATAGACTAGGCGTTGACTTAGCTGTAGTGTTGAATTGAATCCTCTTACAAATTGGGGGCTCGTGCCGGACGTTTGGGTTAGATCTACCATTTGTGCAGATTAATACAGCGTGCCAGCTGACCAGATACACATATCCGGTCGGATCACCACGCTGTGTTACGCTGTAAAGCACTCCTCATAGGAACGCTCCAAGGAAACGGTCTGTTTTGCAAGAATAAAATACTAACTCTTGTAAGTCAGGAAGGAAATCAAATCTCTAGAATGACGACCTTAGTAGACATGAAAATAGCCAGAGAGCACTTCTTACATAAGTTATTTGTGAGAGGTGAGTGGACTCACCAGGACCAAACAGGCTGGTTGCAGGCCATCACACCCCAAATCACGGAAACAGGGTCCGATACATGGAGAGACCAGGGTCCCTTACATGTGGCCCTGAGTGAACTATATATGTCCTCTAAGGCCAAGGATGAGCACAACAAGATTGCCAGGGTAGCGGCATATTTATATTTACATATGGGAGCCATGCAGGACAAATGTGCTGAAGGCCAAGATTTGGTGAGTAGGCAACTGCTGGCATTACAGAAGGCCCAATCTGATCTGGACTCTTCTGAGCAGAGGCTGCAGAGGAGCCAGGAGTCAGAAAATGATAGTAGGCAGTATATCATTAAAATAAAAGAGGACATGGATATACTGCAACAGGAAAAGGCTGACCAGGATACTAGATTTCTGGCCCTGCAGAAGGAGCACCAAGACAGTTTGGACTCCTTACTGCAGAGCCAGAAAAAGCTGGAGCAACAATTAGACTTTAACAGGGCATGCACGGAGCAGGTAGCCACCCTGCAAAGTCATCTAGATAGAGTGAAGGTAGAGAGCAACAAGCTGATTTTGAAAGACCTGGATACCCAGGCAGAGTTTGATGAAGAACGCCAGAAAGCTGGTGCCTTTCAAAGGCAGAGGGACGACCTGGCGGCACAAATGCAGGCTCTTAGTCAGGAAAGAGACGCCTTAGGCCAGGAAGTCTGCCATTTAAAAAGGAAAATGGAAGAAAATCACCTGGCCCACCAGGGACTGGGTGACCTCCAAAAAGAACACCAGAACTTGTTAGAGCACACCAGGAGGGTGGAGGATGCTCTAGCAAGAAAGGAGCAGGCCAATAGGGACACAGCCCAGGAGGTAACCCTCCTGCAGCAAAGACTGGCCCAGTTCTCCAGGACCAACCAGGAAGCACAGAGGGAAAATGAGGCCCTCTGTCAACACAATGATAGGCTCCAACAACAGGTAGCGATGCAGGAGAGACTGATAGAGTCTAGTAAGGCCTTAACTGAGGAACTGAAGGCACAAATGCAGGCTCTTGCATTGCAACAGGGAGCAGGGGCGGATAGAGATGAGGTTCGCTGGGAAATGGAAACTCCGGAGCATAACCTCAGGAGCCCTAGTACTAGAGGCCCTCATACCTCTCAGTCCCTGGACTCTGCCACCCCCATGTCCCCTGGCGCACATGAGCACAGGGCCACAGGGATGGCAGATTACTATCCAGCCAGAAGCATGGGGCTCATAGGCCAGTACCACCCAGGAATGGAGGGGCGGGCATCCGGGTATGGGCACCCAAGCACAGTGCAATTTAATGGGGAACCCCAGGAGAGTAGGCCCCTTAAGGGCATCCTGAAAACCTCTGCCCAGTTAGGTCAGTGGGGGGGGTACCCAGCAAATCCTGGCAGCAAGGAGGGATCTGAGGACTCCTCTGAGCACCACAGGAAACAGGAGACCAGGTCCCCACATTCTGCCAGCCATTCCCAGGCTCGCAGAATCCGGGAAAACCTGGAAGAACAGACAGGAACCTCTGGGAGCAGTGCCTCTGAGTCAGAGGATGAATGGACAAGGGTTACCCGAACCAAAAGGGCCAATAAGGCAAAAAGGGCCTTGCTTAAGGACCCCTTAAAGCAGATTAAGGCGATCAGGAGTGTCATCACGCCTTACCATAAGAACGCTAAGTATTCTGTTTGGGAGCACTTAGAGTTGTTTGAGCAAATGATGGAGACTTTCCATTTGAAGGACAGCCAAAGCTGTATTCAATATGTAAAGTGGACCTTCTCCCCGGAATACTCCAGTTTCTTTGCGGGGCTGGAGGACCAAAATCATTTAAGATGGTCCACCTATAAGGCGGCCATTTTGAAACATTTTTCCATTCATAGAAATCCTCAAGAGGCTCGCAAGGCAGCCTACAATTTGCAATGTGGGGAGGATCAGGCCCCACAAGAATTTGTGCAAGAACTGAAACGTGCTTTTGCGCAGACCACCAGAAGGGTGCGCACAGACAGTAGAGAATTCATTAATACATTTTTTCATGCCTTGCCCAAATACATAATGACCCAGCTCGTGAGGGATTTTCACGAGAAAAGATCTTTAGACTGGGTCCTTGAACAGGCTACCCGGATCTATGAGGTGCAGAAACCGGTAGATAGCAAAAATAATGCTCTTAAAAACCCCAAAGCCAACAGCACCCCTGCTGCTGCCAAGGTGGCAGAGGTAAAGGTCACCCCCGTTTTAGAGTTGGAGATGGGGGGGCCTAAAAACCTACCTGCACCTAATAATGCTAGGCCCAGAAGGTCCTCGGGCCAGTCACAGACAGGGAGCCAGGGAGGCAGCCCCACAAATGGGGTCCCTCGCTCTCCTGATTATGTAAGCCCCCGGTACAAGGGAAACAGACCCATCCTGGGTTATGTGTGGACTCCTCCAGCCCAAGGGGGGGATCCAGCCAAGCACCTAACCCAGGGAACCTCCCTCCTAACTTCCCACAGGAGGGCAGAAATTCTCCAAATCCGGGGCAGAACTTCTTCCCCAGGTATCCACCCAACTTCCAACCCCAAAATCATCCATCCTTCTTTCCCCAATTCCCTGAGCCCAGACAACCTAATCCGGGAGAGGGGAGGCCAAGGGTGGAGGGGTACCCAAATCTTCCCAATCCGGGGTATTACCAGAGAAGGGACAGCTACCCTTCCCGGGATCAGCCCAGGGGAGAAAACAGGGCCCCGTATCAGCCTGAGCGGGTTTCCCAGTTAGAGCGCCAGGTTCAAAACATGGCGCCGGATCTGGGTCACATACTGAGGGCTCAGCAGAACCCTCAGATGGGCGTGCCGGCGCAGAACGCACCCAACTCTGGACCTGGTGCTCCAGAACAATGACGGGGGCAGCACCCCGATAACTCACCGGTTCCCAGGGAGGAGGCACAAAGGGAAGGGGGGTGTAAAGCCTTGGAGGAAGCTTCCTTCCTCACTTGTAAACAGCCCCTGGAAACCCAGGAACCGAAAACAAAATCTCTTGCCCCTGAAAGTCTGCCTCCTAAGGAGCAGAGGGGGGGTAGGAGAAACAAAAGACCCAAACAGACTCAGTTTGAGGAGGAGGTACAGGTCTTCCAATTTGAGGGAGAGGGATCCTCAGAGGATCCTGGGAAAAGGATCTTCTCCTTCAGAGAGGGGGGAACTCCTCCCAAAGAAAAATGGGTCCCTAGGGATGCAAATCCAGACTGGGGAGATGTGGAGACTGAGCTACCGCCGCCCACCATCTCATCCCAGAACCAACAGCAAGAAAATCCCCTGGTTCAAACCCATCCTGGTGACTGCCTCCAAAAAGGGGGGGGGGCGGCCCAGAACCGGAGCCAGGGGAACCCACAATGGCTCTGATCTCCAGTTGCCAAATTTTTCTTTCAGATTCCCAAGGCTCTCCACAGAATTCTGCCCAAATCTTTTCCTTAGCGATGTCCAAAACCAGAAAATTAGCCCACCAGTTGTCCAAAAATGTACATTATCTGTGCCCCCTTGAGGAGAAGGAGGGAAGGTATTATGCCCCGGTACAAGTACAGGGGCAGGGTACAATTTCAGCGCTGGTGGACACTGGATCTCAAGCTACCCTTCTGTCCAGAAGGGCCTTTGACGAACTGAATGCAGGAAGGGGAGAGAATTACCAAATTCCTCTCACCTCTCTTCCTGGGCAACTCCAGAACTTTGACGGGAAGGAAATTCCCGTCGAGGGGACGGCAGATTTGGACATTAAAATTGGGCGACACAAGTTGAAACACCCGGTCATAGTTGTGACCCCAGAGGGCACCCCTTGTTTACTAGGGAATGACCTCCTGAGAAGGTTGTCACCCCTAATAGATTGTGTAAACAAGGTCCTCTGGACCCAGACTAGCCGACCAATAAAATTAAAACAGAGTGTCAACCATGTTAGTTTAAACGGCACCTGCCACATGGTTGAACAAAAACCTGACCAAGTAGAATTTCACTTCCAGAATAGCCATATTCCAGACGTGACAGTAATAGCAGTAGGACAACAGACTGGTGATGGGGGGGTCCTCTCTATTTCTGAAAATCAACCTTCCTTCCAGTTTAAGGTGGTATTCCACACTGGAAGGAAACACCCTGAAATTCTTTACTAATCCACAATCAGAAACTCCCACTCCTACAGTCCAGAAAGATGTGAAATCAGCTCAGAGCCTGGCTGATATTCAGCAAATTGGAGAGCAGTTGTTCATCCCTGTTCAGTTAAATGATGGGAAGGACTCTGTTCTCGCTCGAGTGTGTGTGAACGACGGTAAGAGCTTCATCAGCGAAGCCATGTTCCGCCAACTCCCAAAAGATCCAGCCATTCCCACCTTCAAACTGATAGACAAATGGGAAATGGACCTGGAAGCACCTAATTCCAAACATCTCCTGCCAAGCAGGTGTATGCTCAAAATCTCCATTGGCAACAAGAGCATAGTCCACAATTGTTGGGTCGTGCGAGACGTCCCTGCCGCCTTTTACTTAGGCAGTGACATTCTCAATCGCTTTGCCATTAGTTTAGCCTAATAAACTTCAAAGCTTGGTCCCGATTAGCGGATAATCCCATGGGCTTTGATGATCCAGAAAAAGCATTTAGGTCAGCTCAATTGCTACCTTATGCAGTTGAAATTCAGATCAAAGAGGAAGTCACCATCCCAGAAAGGACCCGACAATTCTCCCTGGAAGTGAAAGTTAAAAGGGGACAAGAGTTGAAAAACCCTGATGCTTACATACATCTAAATGCTTCTCTCCAACAGCAAGGGTTGGGGGTAAACCCAACTCCATTAGTCAACATAGAACATGACACCATTCCAATAGAGGTGGATAACAGCGACTTAAAGAGTATTACTCTAGCCGCAGGCACCATTATTGGAATGGCGGTTGATGACCAACATTTTTCCATCGACTTAGTAAATGAACTGTTAGGGCCAATCCCCAAGGACTGCTTTGACAGTGACAGTGATGACAATACAACACCAGACAGGATTTATACCCGGCATGGGGGGAACTTCCTGGTGTACACTTCCTGCCCCTATGGTAAGGAAGATGTGACTTGTGACTTCAGGAGGGATGAGGTGATTTTCCAGGTCCATGAGGGCTGCCTTTCCCACCTGAAGCCTCCAGTCCAAATCAGCACTCTGACCAGGGACTTCTCCACCCAGCTGGAGGAGGCCGCTGAGACAGCCAAACCAGAAGTCTTTCCAGGCAGATGGTGGAAGAGAGAGTCAACCTAGCTGATGCCTGTGTGACTCTGGAACAAAAGCAAAAGTTGAAACAAGTTTTCTTGGATTTCCAAGATCTCTTTGCGGTAGACTCATATGACTGTGGTCGCACAGACATCCACACAACAACAATCCCCACGGACCCTGGCATGACTCCAGTGTTTGTGAAGCAATATCGCTTGCCTCTCGCATCAATGGAGTCCCTTACTGAAATAATTAAGAACCTTGAGTCCCGGGGAATAATCCGTCCAGTCCACAGCACCTTCAATAATCCGGTGCTGGGAATATTGAAGCCAAACGGCCAGTGGAGACTCTGCGCTGACCTTAGGGAGCTCAACAAACGGGTCCATACTTCCCGATGGCCTCTGCCCTACATTGACCAAGGGCTGGCCCAGATCCAGGGGTCACAGGTATTCACTGCAATAGACCTGACCAATGGATACTGGACCGTGCCTGTCAGTAGGGAGGACCAATACAAGCTGGCTTTTACCTTTGGGGGCCAGCAGTATACATGGACCCGGACTCCCTTCGGATACCTTAACTCCGGTAATGAGTTCAACATTTTCCTACATAAGGCCATGCCCGACCTGGGTGCGAGGGGTAACCTGGCTTATGTAGATGATGTCCTCATCAAAAGTTCATCTGTGGAGGAACACATAGCGGAGATCCGTTATGTTCTGACCCAGTTGAGGGCCGCCGGAGCAAAACTTTCCTTTCAGAAAGCACAGTGGTGTAGAACCCATGTTAATTTCTTGGGGCATGAGATTACTCCTCAGGGTCTCTGTCCCCAGGAAAAGAAAGTGGAAGCACTTCAGAAACTGAAAGACCCCACAACTCTGCGGGAACTAAGGAGCCTCCTTGGACTGACTAATTACAGCAGAAAGTTCATTGAGGGCTACGCAGAGATCACCAGACCCCTGATTCATCTCCTGAAGGGGGGGGTCAAGTGGGAATGGGGTCCAGAACAAGCCGAGGCAGTAAGACAACTCAAAAGAAGCCTCTCACAAGCGCCTTGCCTAGCTTACCCTGTCAGAAACAAGGAGTTCTTCCTGGAGACGGGGTTCTCTAATACGTGCTTGACGGCAGTATTATACCAAAAGCATGACAAGGTCAATAAAGTAATCTCCTATGCGAGCAAAACTTTATCCTCTGTGGAGGAAAAATTCAACGATTGTGAGAAGGCACTCCTGGCAACGGTGTGGGCATTGAAGAATTACCGCCCGTTTATCCAGGGGGAACACATCATAGTGGAGACTCCACACCAGCCTCTGCAATATCTCCAAAGTGACAGAATCCGGGCCGGAAATGTGAGTAATTCCCGAATTACTTCCTGGATTCTGTCAATGCAAGGCTTTCCTGTGGAGGTCAGATATGGCCAAAACAAGAAGAGTCCCCTCACGCAAGGTCTGGCTGACTTGCATGATTGTGCCAGAGAAAACTGTCTCGAGGACAAAAGTCTAAAAATCAAGGACAACATGGAGGCATACCTTAATTCCCCACACAAAGTCTTTGAAGAGGACAAGTGTGAGGGAATGCCCACTGTCTATGTGGATGGATGCTCTTACCATGTTGACAACAACGGGGAGAAAGAACTGGTGGCCGGCGTAGGGAATGCATGGGTGAATGAGTCCCCAGAACCCTCCGCTGGATACAAAACTGGTCCCCGAAGTAGTCAGGTGGCAGAATTGATGGCTGTGCATCAAGCCATCCTCACTGCTGTCCAGCATCAACTCCGCGAACTGGTCATAATCACAGATTCGGATTATGTACGGAACGGGTTCGTGGAGCACCTGGTTAATTGGAAAACCAGAGGCATGTTATGTGCTAACAACAAACCCTTGAAACATGGGAAGTTGATCCAAAACATTGATGATCTGGTCACCTCGAATGAGATGACCATCTATTGGAAAAAGATCAAGGGTCATTCCAAAGTAGAGGGACCAGACAAAACTGGAAAGGACTTAGCTGATCAGCTGGCCAAAACCGGGGCCATCCAAGGGGATCTAATTGAGATTGAGTCCCTGTTGGGGGAAGTCCAGGTCACTGCTATCACTAGGTCCCAGACAAATGCTCACAATGATCTTTCAATTGCACAATGGAGCAAGGAGACCCCTGATGCTGATTTGATTACCGCTCAGAAGGGGGATCCAATTATTGGTAAGTTTTACCAACACCTTGAGGACCCTGAGAACTTTCCCCTGACGGATACCGATTACATTGGGAAAGAGGACCTAAGAGTGTTGATGAAATGTCCAAAAATGTTCCGAATCCAAGACGGTTTGCTGGTAAGGAAATCCAAAGCTGGCCACGATCAGTGGGTGGTTCCTACCTCATTCCGAAGCCTGATGTTAAGTCACGCCCATGATGCGGCCACCGCCGGTCATAGGGGGTTTCACACAACATTGGAAATCTTAAGAGAGGTTGCATACTGGCCACACATGGGGCAGGACCTCGACCAATACTTGAAGGGGTGTCTTGTGTGTGCACAATTTCAGCCATCATCCCTCACGCACCGTGCGCCTCTCCAAAAGAGGGGGATGACACTGCCATGGTCAGATTTACAAATCGACTTTGTAGGCCCCGTGATTCGCTCTGCTAGGGGGAATAAGTACATGTTGACTGTGACATGCTTGTTTACCAAGTGGGTGGAATGTCTCCCAGCCCCAAATTGCAAGGCAGAAACCGCAGCTGCCTTGATGATTAACCACATCTTTTCCCGTTTTGGTCTACCTCAAAGGATTGAGTCAGACAGAGGTAGCCACTTCACCAGTGAAGTAATGACAAAGATGTGGGAGATACTGGGGGTCAAGAGAAAGCTGCATATTGCTTATAGACCAGCTTCTTCTGGGGCAGTAGAGAGATATAACCGGACAATTGTGAGCATATTAAAGAAGTTTGTGGCAGATTCTGGGCCAAGTTGGGATATCCGATTACCTCTGGTCCTAATGGCCATCAGATCTACCCCTTCATCTGCAACCAAAATGTCACCATTTGAGTTGATGACTGGGCGCAAGATGGTGCTTCCGCAGCATTTGCTCTACAGGACCCAAGAGCAGACACTGATAAATGCCTCCACTACTCATGAGTATGTGGAGAATTTAAGGAAACACCTTTAACATGCTTTTGCTTATGCTCAGCGGAATCTAGAAAGATCGGCTGATAGTACGAAGACCCATAATGACCTGAAGACTTCCAGGAAGGAATATCAGGTGGGAGACCGGGTCTATCTATACAACTTCCAAAGAAACCAGGCAAAACAGCGGAAATTTTTGCCTACATGGAAGGGACCCTTTGAGATCATCGACAAAATCTCCCCTGTGGCCTACAAAATCCACATCCCCAAAGGTCCTTTGGCAGCGGGGGAAGACAAGTGGGTCCACATAAACCAGTTGAAATGTTGCCATCCCAGGCACACTCTGCAACAACTGGAGGAATCCTCTGGAATCCTAGCGGGTACTGTCTCAGACTAATTCAGTTCCAACCATAAAACATACCACATCTAGTCTCTAAAATATTGTGATTTGCATGAAACTGTATCTTAGTTATACTGTTCTTTTTCAAAATAAGAATGTAATGTTTCGTTATGATGAAATGCATATGCTGCCCCACTATCTCAACAGCGGTGGAAAAAACGTCTATGAATAGGTATTGCCGCTCTTCCTTTGTCGTCCTAGGAGAAAGAAAACCGGGAGACGGGCCAAGGAGGACGATCCGGAGACCGGTAGCGGAGACGCAACGGGCCCGGGGTACCGCCCAATATTCCCATCAGGACCGGCGAGGAGAACCGATCGATCAGTACCGGATGGAGGAAAAGATGCTGAACTGTGCCATCTATTGGAAGAAGATGAGGAAACATCCCAGGTCTTGCGAGTCCCATTCGTGAAATAGAATGGCCATCGCAAGAGGGGGGCTTGTGGGATGTATTTACCCATGCATCCGAGCCCTACCTCAAAACTGTGCAGTATTGACATGGAAAACATCATGATGGCCAGAGCTTCCCAGAAAATGCACAGGGAAATGCATGAAGAATAGGCTGCCACTCATTTTTGCCGATATTATGGGCACAGAAGGACGCTGCCTAAAACCACCATTGGACTACCCACACAGTAGTCTGAAACCATTGGGAATGGCAATGCTGATTGCCAAAAGCAAACCCATAACTGTTGGGAATTCATTTTCTTAAATCCCAAAAAGGGGTGCAGTACCAGTACTCACCACTATCCAAAAGCCGGCGTTTTAAAACCACCAGATTTTGTAGAAAACTGAATAAATGAACCCAAGGCAAGCCAAAGAAAGACTTACTGAGAGGTGGATACAATGTAAAGTTATATTCTGAAGTGACTGGAAGGTTTATAACAAGACTGGCTGAGCTGTGGATTTCAGCAGTTTAAGTAAATTTGGACTGAAAGACACTAAAAAATCTAAATGTTTAAAAGAAATGAGTGACCTACTTTGAGTGTCACATAGGTTGCAATTGTTTAAATGTCATAGTTTTAAACTTAGAATCAGCATCCTAGCTGCATATGTAAAAAAGTGTCTTGACTTAAACTGGGGAACAGAAGTGACATTTTATCTGAAACCTGGCTTAAGGAACTGAATTCTGCCTGGCAACTACCCCCATCAGGAGTGAAACTTGAGTCACAGCTGTGTTCCCAGGCCAATCTGCCTTTTGCTGGCCACACTAAGGATATGCCATCTCTCTGATAATTGAATTAAAGGGAGCCCCACAGAATACAGGAGCTCTGAACAAAGCCCTCTCCTGACTCAGGCAGATGGTTTATTGCAGATATCGTAAAAGTAGCTTCCTCCTGAAGCAAAGGGGAGGGGCACTGCCTGTGAGAGCAAGCTGGCTTGGCAGAACTGGAAAAACCAGAAATTCAACCTTGTGCTGGAGGAAAACCACACCCCTTTGGGGCCAGAACATAACTCTAAAAAGATGAATAACTCATAGAGCGGACATGTGAAAATTGTATAAATGACACCATAATTCTTGTGATTTTTCTGCCCACATTTTAAGAGGTTTTTAGAACTGGTGGCATGTTCAGGGGAGTTTTAGCGGAAAAGAGGATATTACTCAAAATGTGTGCATGTGAAAAATCTGACACTTCATCAACTAATGTCCATACTCCTTGCGCACATGTGTGTAAATTTGGGGTAATGTCCGGAATTGCAAAATCAGTTAAAAAGTGCAAAATATTGCCATTTCTGAATGCAAGCTCCCAGGAAGAGCAGAGTTTGAACAGGGTATACCTCCTGTGATATGTGATGGGTGCATGTAATTTCAAACCACTGTGTAGTTATGAAATATGTATTTGGTTCAAATCTAGATTTGTGTGCAAGTTGACAGGAGGAGTGGACTTTCTGCAGGCTGTAAAATGACATCACTCTGACACAACTTGGCTCCCCCAATCAGGGGAGAAATGAAAGCTTGGCCAATGATAAGTGGAGAGGGGCTGGCTAGTGATGCTGCTCACACACACCCATTTTAAAAACACATAAAAGCAGAGAGACAGGACAGATAGGGACCTTCAAATCCATTTGCAGCTGGAAGCTCTGCCGGAAAATCCATGCTTTACCTCCATCAACTTCAGAGAACCAGACCAGACCAGCAGAGTAGAGCTGACCTGTTAGCAGAACCAGAGAGAGCTGACCCAGATCACTGTGAAGTGCAGAGACCAGAGTCCCGTCTAAAACCTGACCAGATCCGTGGCGAGGCCCATTTAACTCAAGAATATAGTGTGAGTACATAGTAAAACTGTGCAGAACCAATCTCTTAGTTAAAATAATATAATTCAATCCTATTTTAATCTAAGTAGAACTGTCTCCTAACTGTCACCTGTCATTTGCAAAGCTGTCACTTGTCATTTTCTAGTTGCAAGCTGCGCTTGTCTTTTTGAACTTTAAAATTTCAAATCTGAAAAACGACCTTTATTTAATCGCTCATATCTCCGTAACCGTTTGTGCTAGAGACTTGCAGTAACTTTCATCTGGAAGCTGAGATCCTAGGCTGTCTTAGGACCCCAAAACGATAGTGATAGTCCTTGTAGTTCCTCTGTAATCTCGCTCGGCGCATTCGTGAATTTTACCGCGATTTGCAAATTTCTCCACGTGTGAAAACAGATGCTGCTTGCCTTCCATTTGCCAGAAATTCGTTTAACCTGCTAATTATCCCTGCATCATTGCTAGTGTGAGCCTGGACTAATATTAACTAGATACCACTCACCCTGAATCTCTAGAGGGAATTAAAACATTTTAACATATTTTCACTCCATTGCCAGCACATATCAAAGCATTTTGCCTGTGTTTTCAACTTCTGTAGTCTAAGTTGCTGGGTGAACTGAATTACATTTGAATTGCATTTCTGAGAATTGTGTGCCTTCCTTCCATTTCCCTGCATTGCATAAAAGGGGGGGGTGAATTGTCCAAGGAAGTAATTACATTGTCTTTTGCTGAAATCCTATCAAGTTATTTTCTGTACTGCATTTCATTCCACATTGCATCCACTTGAAACCATAAAAGTATTGTTGCTATCTTATCCATTTCATGTCAACTCCTTAGTGATTATCAAGAAGTGTGCTAGTGCCAGATTCTCCGTTGTAATCTTTATCATATCAGATTAAGTGTGCTATTCAATTATTAATTTATTCTAAAGTGTGATATATATACCTATTGTTTAAACTATCAAATAAACCTTTTAACTTGCAAAACAGAACTACTTCTTGGCTCAGTGGGGTCAGGAGGATTCCAAGAGAGGGGTGTTATATAGGGGTAGTCATCCAGAACGCATGAACTGGACATAAAGATATATCAATAAGGGTTTTCATTCAGTATTATAGACTAGGCGTTGACTTAGCTGTAGTGTTGAATTGAATCCTCTTACAGTATCTAAGATGAGCTTGTTCAGATGTCCTTCGTGTATTGGGATGCTCTTTTTTTGGTGCAAGTGATGAGATGCGCTAGTGCATCTCAACTCTTGCCCTAAGGAACGTTTTCAACATCTCCCCCAGCTATATTATTTTGAGTCTAAGCTTGGATTTGTTGATGCAAATACTTAGGCAGTTATAATAATTAATTACTTATATAGTGCATTCCGCAAAGCACTGACATAACATCATTTTACCCGGCAATGTAAATTAATGCTCATTTGTTGACTGCAAAAGGATGAAAGAATGGGTAGACCTTGCTAGGATTGTGACCTGCAGAGCACACATGGATTCCAGCAGTGAACACTTAACAAGAGGAGCTATTTTACCAGCCATTTCTCCTTAAATGTGCATACCACATCATTTGGTAATGCATTGGCTCCTGGGATTCCATTTCTTGACATAACACTTATAATTAAAGCGCTTGGAAGCAGGAGCAATGTGTCATGGCCCACTAGTAAACCTGCCAATAGTGTTATATTTTGTTTTTAAAAGGATCAGAGAGGTGGCAGGCAAGGGTGTTGGGAAGATATCCCAATAAATGTTCCTTTTAACTGTATAATTGATTAAACAGCATGCTGTGTCACAATTGGATAGCTCAGCAGGTTAAAAGAGCAACCCCTGTACTTTCCAAATTCAAATTTCAGCAGGGCTGATTCCGCTCTTCATCTTTCTGAAGTTGATAAATGTAGTATTTCTACATCTCCTAGCAATAACACGTATTGTTACAGTGCTTAGAAGCAACAGGAGTCAGACCTGATGTGCTATTCATAAAACTATGATACAATACCAACTATTTTACATCAATACAAGACAATCTCAGCCACAGTAACATCAAAACGTGGACTATTTTTAAACAAAATGATATGCCCCAGAAACATAAAGCATTAAAGTTGACAATAAATATGAAGCTCTAGGTCATCCAGTCTCAGTTGTCTACATAAATAAATACTAATCTCTACTGCAGCTTTGTGTTAATGGCACACTAGAGAATGACAAAGCTCCAGGTTCCAGGGGTTACAGAGGCAGTGACAGAGATCGCAATGAAGTCGCCATGGGTTGCGACCCCTTGCCACCTCCAAATGATTTCCATGTTAGGAGTAGAGGTGGTTCCACAGCATAAGTGTGCATGTTTGTGTGTTGAGTGAAAAGAGAGGTTGGTGTAAGGAGTGAATGAAAATTAAATGTAGAGTGGAACAAGGGCATTGGACTAGTTGGAGGTGAGTAGTTGAGTGATGGTGGGAGGAGGTGAGTAGTGGTGGGAGGAGGAGAGTAGCAGTGTGGAGGAGGAAGATGGTAGTTCAGTATGAGGAGTGATAACAGCAAAGGGTGGATATAAGAACAGGGGTGAGAGATTCAAGGGGCATCAGAAAGAAGGGAGGAGTGAGTGGGAAGTGGTGAGAGTAGAGAGGGAGAGGTGAGTGTGGATGTGCAAGGACAAACTGAGTATAATCAGAGTAATTGCAAGGCACTATCCTTATTACCTTAGAACGCTTACCCTTGGATCGAGTAGGAGCATCTAAGCAGTCCTTGAGGGAGATTAGTTAGCCAGGGCTTTAAGAGCCAACAGCAGCATAAGTCATTGCTTAGCCAGTTGATGTCTACATTCAGTAGTACTAACCTAGGGTTACGGAGGCAGGTCGTAACAAGACGAGAGAGAGAGAGAGAGGTACGGCCCAAGGTCCCACAAATAATAAAATAAAAACCCTTGAACTGTCTCTGAGACACTGAGGGGCTGATTCATGGAACAAATGTGCGGCGAAAATCTTGGTGCAAGCTGGCGCAAGCGTGAAAAATGAAGCGCACGCGCATGCGTGCAATTCATGGAAGCTCCTGCGCGTGTTTTACCCGAAATTTGCGCCAAACCCGTGCATGGCGCACAGGTCATTGAAACATCCCGAACGCCATGCGTGACGCGCACTGGGAAAGCGCACAACGTCCGCGCACACACCAAAAAGGGGGCGGGACACGGGGCATAACACGTGGAATGGGGAACAACGCGTGAAAAAGAAAGCGTAACTGGGGAAGTACTGCAGGGAACTACACGGAACGCCCACACGCACACAAACAACCCGTATTCATGGTTTCGAATACGGGAAACCCACGCACAGAAAAAGACGTGCATAGGCGTCAACGCGTCCGCCACACGAAGGCAGGCGGAAGCGTCCCCGCGCACAGTATAAAAGTGCGCGCAAACAACAAACACGTATATACAGCTACAATGAATGCGCCATTTGTCGCAGCACTGATCGCGGGACACCGCAGGAGGAGGAGAATAGCCAGGGCCCACATTTTTTCACCCGGACAAGCCTTTTTGGGGTGCCTGACGACCAGGTCTATGGCAGGTATAGGTTTCCACCTCATATCCTCCTAGACCTGGTCAGGGAGTGGCAAGATGACCTTACATCCTCCACCCTCTGCTTCCAAGCATTGAGGACCTTGGAGAAGGTGCTCAATGTCCTGCATTTTTTGGCCACTGGGTCATTTAAGGGGACTACTGCTATAGTGGGGGGGGGGTCTCACAGGCCACGCAGTCACGCTGCCTACACCAGGTCTTGGCAATCATGACAGCACACCCCTCAGTCCGCAGGCACATATACATGCCCAGAACACCCGCAGAAAGGCAGGCCGTTGTCCAGGACTTTTACAGGGTGGCACACTTCCCCAAAGTGCTTGGTGCCATAGATTGCACCCATGTGGCCCTACGTCCACCTAGGACCACTGAGCACATCTACTGAAACTGCAAGCACTGGCATTCCATCAACGTGCAGGTGGTATGCGATGCAAAGGGAATCATCACCTCTGTCTATTCAAACTACCCTGGCTCCACCCATGACAGTTTCATATACAGAATGTCTGCCCTGAGCTGGGCCCTGGAAGCTGGGCAGCATGGTGACACATGGCTCCTAGGTGAGTACAAATGCCCGTGCACATGCATGCATGTCACACACACACAAATACACCAACCCCAATAATCACAACCACCATCCCCTCTCCAGGGGACAGTGCCTACCCTCTGAGCAACCACATGATGACGCCAATCCGGAACCCCACCACACCACCCCAAGTAAGATACAACGCGGCCCATATTGCAACCAGGGCCATAGTGGAGCGCACATTCGGAGTGCTCAAGTCACGCTTCCGCTCCCTTGACCGCTCTGGCGGGCAGCTACTCTATGCACCCCCAGTAGTGTGCAGGATCATTGTGGCAGCATGTGTCTTGCACAATGTTGCAACACGGCAGGGCATACTGGTGGACATGGTGGTGCCCCCACACCCCCAACCACAGGCACAGGCGCTGCCCATGGGAGGGGATAGGGCACGTGGCGAGGAAGCTCAGACCCAGCTTGTGGCCACATTTCTCACCTAAACTCCCACCCCTGCGGAGTGCACACAGGCCTGGCACATACCACGTGACAATCGATGATGACAAAGAGACAGTCAACCTTACCACCCTGAGAATGTTGCCATGGAAGTGCCACATTGTGTGCATCCCTAGCTACTTAAACATAAGCAATCCTGTGTGACCAAAAGGCACACATGCAAGGTGTGAATCACACAGACCTGCAAAACAGGCCATGACTATCACTGGTATGTCACCCAAACCCTCCCAAACCACAACATGACATGGCAAGCGATAGCTATACACCAACACAGTACCAATAAAGTACACATTGACATGTGAAAAATGTAAAGTGGTATCACACAATGATGCCTGACATGGAATCAGATGAAATGACTGACCAACAACCTCCCACCCAAAATAAGTCATACCCAAATGCATTACAACAGTTGTAGTTGTAACATAAAAATGAATGCCTGTCTACATACACATTGTGCACTGCAAAATCAAAACTGCAGCTTCTGTGTGCCGTGTCCACCTCCTGCAACACACTGCTCATCGCACAGCATAGTGAACATCCATTGTGTGTGACGCACACCCTGAGCATCACATCTAAGCGACAAACTACATCAAAAAGCAAATTACGCATGTACAGTATCCACAATTGGTCATAGATCATGTGGTGCAGGGACAGAGTGGGCACCAGAAGGCAAACAGAGTGTACATGTGGACTTGGAAGGGTGGTTGTACATGTAGTGGATCATAGTTCGAGTGTGTGGGTCAGTCGGGACATGCACTCAATATATTCATGTGCAATCAAGTGACCATCAGTTTCCTCTACTCATCACATGTGAACATTGACCATGTGTACACCCCAGCATGTCAAGCCACAACTATTCCCTCACACCTGAAAGGTAAACACAACACATGACCAGGCATTGATCAGCAGAATACATCATGTACATAGGATACCGCAATTACAATGTCAGGGTGCACATCACACTGTAGGGTAAGGCAACTGTCAACAACAAAACACCCCCCTTCCCTCACAAACCACCATGACCCACTGAACAACTGCACCTGGGTTATGTAGCCTTCATCCTAGAAGTTCACCTGGCCACAGGATCACCAGTCCCCTTTGTCACCTTTGTCACCATCTCCCACCTTGTGTGTAAAAAGTGTCCAGCACCCTCGGAGGCCACCTTGACTTGCAAAATCAACAAATCAAAGAGAACTCAAAGCAGGCCAACACAGAAGCCAAGCAAAAAGACTGCCGGCAGCAAACCAAACCAGAAGATGACTTGAAGTAGCAGTACGTCACAAAGCCCAAGTACTACCACAATGACGTAACAACCAAGGTAGCACAGTAAAACAATGTCACAACAGGATGTGTACCATGTGTGGTACATAACACAGAATGATGAACCACAAACTGATGTGTACTGTCACAGCTCCCGTGGACAGGCGCAAGAGTGGCACGAACCAACCACCCCCACCGTGGTCTGGGTGCCTGCAAGGTCAAACTCACACAGGCCTCTGAGACCCTGGTGGGGAAGTAGGGTCAGGGATATGCAGTCGGGACAGGCATTGCAATACTGGATAACCGGAATGAGGGGCAGGAGAGGCGAGTAGGATTGATACGGGAAAGTAGGAAATGCACAAAACTGTACTACTCACATTAACACATACACAAGTACACCAAACTTGATCATCATGCACATAGTAACAAATTACTCAAATGGAAGACAAAGAGAAACTTATCTCTGGGGTGAGTGCTGGCTTCCTGCCTGTGCAGTCTCAGTCCGGTAACAGGAGCAGTTCAATGCTGCAAAGAGTGCCACAGTTACTAATCTGTGCATGCACATAACACACAAACACACCACCATATATGCCCCAAAGTAACAAACTACTCTACAAACAAACAATCTGGTGTGGATGCCTCGTACCCATACGTAACATCACCGCTGTGATGGTTCATACACAGTCAATGCAGTAAGTCAGGCGCCGGTGGGAGCGTGGCAAATGGAAGACCAATGTGTCACGATTCACAGAACATGCAATGTTCCCTGGGTAAGCACCCAGATGCATATAGCAAGGTATGACTTCAGAACAAGTCGTGTTCCACCATGACCGAAATAAAGTAGGTAGTGCATGTGTCAAATTCTACATGGGAATGAAATGCACTGCACACAAGTCTGTCCCTCACTACATGCTACATGGCTAATACAAGTGCCTCAATGGACCATGGTGGACCGGAGGGTATGTGCCCTGCAGGTGCCCCAGACAACTTTCCCATCAACTAGCCATTACTCCACCAATGCATCTCAGCTGTATTGTGCGCTTCAACACCAATATTTGTCCAAGCTCACCGTCAGTGCTGCTACTAAGCATGCATGTGCAACTGGGCTGGTGAAAGGTTTGCTGCATTGTGGCCCCCCTGTGCTGCTCACCTTGCCTGGAGTCCCTTGAAACATGTCAGCTGTTTTTGGATGTATGAGCACAATCCCTGTGCCTCTGCTTGTGCACACATGCGCATGTCGGCACCACCAAACGTGTCCAGCTTCCAGACGTCCAATGGCCCATGTCTGCTGGCAAAGGTGGTCTGGAGGCTCATCCCCCTGCAGAAAGGGCATGGAACACATGATTAATCCTTTAAAATCATCTGTGTGTGTCTCTTCAGGCATTTCATGACTGGACCATGTCAGAGACGTACATCAAAAATCACACCTTCAGTGTGTCATTCACCGGCAAAGTATGGAACACACTATCTACGGCATGAATTGCAACAAGCACATGTACAGTACGGATAAGGAACATACTACACAATGCATAGCAATTAATGTACACATGAATCATGAAACCCCCCATCTAGCGAAAGAACAACAGTGGTCAATAACACCCCATTTCATCCCAACTAGGGGTGTTAACACAAGTTGGACAGCAGCAGGCATGCCACAGATATGACAGTCCAAATCCCTTGTGTAATAGGCTGTTACACCGAACCATCCTTGCAAGCCCATGGATAAGGGAAGCAGGAGTGGCATATATAAGTCAAGGACCCCAAGCTGCAAACACATACACAAGACAAGCTTGAAGAGCCCAGCTGGAACAGATAGTGGATGCTTTCAAAAGCCACAAAGCACCACACTGTCACATGGAAGCACAATAGACAAGCAATTTTAAACTATATTAACTAATTACACTAACTATGAAAAACCCACATGACCTAATTAAACAAACTATCAAATTGAAACTAAACTAACTAAACTAAAAGAAAAATCAAAAATGGCCACATATGACCCAGGGGGGAGGCACCCAGGAGGGGGGAGGTACAGGGTGCTGCTCAACACCCACATGCGATGATGTTGAGGAAAAAAAAAACTCCATATGCTCAACGCCTGCACAAACCGACCTATATGGGAGATAAATTGTCATCCGAGTAAGGCTCTTCCTGGAAAGGAGGACGTGACACAGGAGCCTGACCACACCTAGCCGCAGCTTGCCCCTCGTCGGCAGCAAGTCTGCCAGACGGGTGTGACTGGTTCTGTGTGGCGATGACACGTAGGTCTGCATGCAGAACCTCCCATGATACACGTTCTTCCTCTTGCAAGGTAGCACGTGTAACACGGAGTTCCTCCTGCAAGGCCTGGCTGGACAACTGCTGCACCTCCCGGCAAGCATGTAGCTCAGCCGAGATGGTACACTCAAGCTGCGCAAACCTCTCCTCTGCCCGCTCCCTCTGGGACATCAGAAGGACACCCAGAGTGGATCTGAGGGAAGCATACTCCTGCCTCAGGGCCTCCATGGTTGCCTCTGCGTGAGCAGCAATTGCTTGGCGCAGAGACAACATTTCAGCCTGGCGTGCCCTGAGGCCGCCAGGCCCAGCCTGAGCGAGCAGGCCATGGACCGTGCCGCCTGCTGCTGGAGAAGTACCTGCCTAGCAGGGGGGAGCACGGATTGGGCCACACGCTCCATGCTCTCAGCGATGTTCTCCATTGCTGCCCCCTGCCGTTCAGAATTGGCAGTCATGTCTTGCTCCCACTCAGTATACTGCGGTTGCACGCGATGACCACGTTGCTGGGCTTGACCGCTGCGGGACCCGAGGAACGGGTGTCCTCGTTTTGTTGGCACCGCCCCCCGCGGCTGCACGACTACATGCCCCCGTCGACGTGATGGCCCAGGCACATCAGTGACTGGTGTGGAGGGTGACCCTGTGTCCCGATCCACCACAGGCAGTTGCAACACTGTCTGACCCCTCAGTGCAGGTGTCGTGGACAGATGAGTGCCCACATCAGAATCACTCACCCCTGACATATGGACCTGATGCACATCCAACTCGACATGGACGTCAGAGTGTTCATCAGGGCTGGACTCATTGCCAGCCAGAGACAAGATGGCCCGTAGCACAAGTGGGTTTACGTGGCCTACCACCCCACGACCCCCACTTGTGCCGGGTTGCTGTAGTGATAACAACCCTGTGCCTGGCATGATAACACCATCCTCTGGCTCCATTGCGTCATCATCTGAAAAGTAGAGAGAAAAAAGGTCACGACACATGTTAGAAGCACACAACACACACACATACACAGACATCACACAGACACCAAACACATCAAGCAGACATGTCACACACAAAATAGAACCTGCCATGGATGCTGGGTCAACTTGACATTGCTTCTGTCATTAGGCATGTAGAATGGTGTCAGTTTGCACAGAAGTGGGTCGATGCAGTGCAGCAAATTTGTATGTTACTCACTATCTACATGTACAAGTACTGCATGATGTGTGTCAGAAAATGTGAAGGCAGTGCAAGGTCAACTTCAGGCATCACGTGCAATTTGCATTCAATGGGTAGCATGGCTACAAGCAAACCACCCTTCCCCCCAAGTGCAAATGCAGGGATGCCTAGCATGGTATCAAAAGGCTGACCATAGACCTGTGTATTGACAGACAGTGTTGACTAGCATCAACTGCATCATGTGAGTCAAGTGACAACACAGCAAATGATGATGGGACAGTAAGCAGGACACATGATGAAACCTCTGGAGGACACCCACGTGTGAAAAAGACACTACACCAGTTGGACAGAGTCATTGGCCACTAAACAGGCTGAGGCCTGTGACCCACACAGACTGTCACACCCTAAACATGTGTGCGATGCAGGGCTGAGCCACAGTGGACATGGGAAGGCTGATGAAATGCCATGCAATGTAGTTCACCCTGGACTTGTACTACAATGATCATCCAGTCAAGGACACATAGGGGCATGCGTGGAATACACATGGTGCATGAATGGGCACTCATGTCCCTGCGGGGCATCTGACCTCTGCACAGTCCAAGTGAGACACCCTGCATCAAGTACAAAGGATGTACCACACAGCATATGTCTGGCAGATTGGCCGCTGGAAGTTAGCATGTACACAGGACGCATGAACAGGGAAGTACTCAACGGCAAAATTGAAGCAGACCAGTGCAAAGGTGGAATTGGGGTGCAGAGCGGGGGGTGGAGGGGCAAGGGAGCATGCCTACATGGAGTACCGGCATGCAGGCAGAGGACACATGCACATTAGTCATGCTATGACATAGTCCCTGGGCTGAGAGGAAGGTCACCCCACGCTACATGCAGAAGGGCCAGTGAGCTGGAACATGGACTGGAGGGGCATCCTGGTGACCAGCATGTGAGTAGGGTGCAATAGTGGTGATGTAGACAGTCCCCGTCCGCTCCACATGTCCACCATCCAGCAGAGCAGCCATGCATCAGGGAAGCATTGCATTACTTGCACATCAGAACCATGTACACGTGACATGTAGTGGCAGTCATGCACAACACATCACACAAGTAAAACACATATGCCCTCAACAAACAAGCAGCAACACTCACTGGACTGGGCATCAAAGTCCAGCATCTCTCCCACTCCTTCGACCGATTCAGATGGTATGAACTCCGCAACGAGTGACTAATGCGGAGTGAGGTCTTCCTCCTCAGGTGCAGGCCCACTGCCAGTCACCAGAGTCAAGTTGTAATTTGAGGCATGCTTAGCCTTAGCGCTGCGTTTGAGGTCATTCCAACGCTTTTTGCACTCTTGCGCCGTGCGCACCTCATGGCCGAATGCACTTGCATGTTCCGCAACTTGCTTCCAGTGGGTATCACGGTGGGCAGCCGTAGTCTGGCAATTAGGACCCACTAGCATATCACGGCTGTGGTCCCGCACGTAGTCCACGAGGAAGACCAGTACCTGGTTGCAGAAAGACTTCTTCCTCGACATGCAGGAGGCCGTGGCTGTGTGTGGGGTCCCAGCCTGTGCTGCAGGTGCAACCTTCCTCCTCTTGGATTGTGGCGCAGAACCTGGCTGGCAAATGCCGCCCTGATCAGTATGGCCAGTGGCACCGGTGGACTGAGCCAAGGGAGTGGCAGGTGGAGGGACGACCAAAGGCCTGTCTTGCGTCAGTGGCAGCTGGGTGCCCTCTAATGGACCCTGCGCAGCAACATCCGCTGTGGCAGGGTCATTGACCTCGAATGTCCTGGTTGGCAGACTCACAACCGGGGTGTTGTTGGCTGCATCTGCCCCTGCACTTGCCAACACCCGGCTGTTCAGGGCAGCCGATGACATTACTGTCCCAGGGACACGTGTCTTGGTCAGGGCAACCCTGCATGCACCTACAGTTTCCCTCCTGGCCTGTTGGAAATATTCCAAGGACTCTTCAAGTGCCAACGCAGCCTGCGCTGGCAGACCCTGAGCCTGGGTGGTGGTGTCCACAGCTGCACCTGCAGCTATCACTACCCTTGGGCCCGTGGCAGTCGATGAAACGGACTGCCGGTTCACACGGGCACCAGTGCCAGATGCAGAAGCTGCATATCCCGGAACCACAGGGGGTGGTGTCATGACTGCACTGACACATGGCACAACATTGTGCTCAAGTGGTGCACCCCTGCCTCTTCTCCCTCTGTGGCCACCCTGGACACCCTGGAGTCCCCCTACTCCCCGGTCACCCCGGCCATGTCCCTGACCACGCCCGCCACAAGGAGGACACCCAGCTGAGGCGCCCCTCACCTTTGGTGGCCTCCCAACCATGGCACAGATGGAGTAGTGCCGGCACAGATGGAGGAGTGCCAATGGGAGGTGTACACCACAATTGTCCTGGGCAATTGGGGTGAAGGGGGTGGGATGCAAGATGTTAACAGCCCCCCTGCACCTGCAAGGCTGTATGTGACCCCGATGATGTAGTGACGGGTCACGCAACGCTCAGGCACCCCAAAACTGCAGTAAAATCGTGCACGCAACCCTGCAGCCTACGTGCGTGGAATTAACCTCCAGCAGTACGCGGTGGCACCCAGTAACACGAAAAACGCGTACGCGTGGGACACGCAGACTACTATGACCTCGAAAATGGGTGTGATACACAGGGGCACCCGCAGTGGGAAAAATAGCATGCGCGACTCACCGTCTGACTGACGTGATAATAAAAAACACCAGTAGCCAATACCCCCCGCAAAAGAAGAGATAAATCCTTGATCCGCTGTGAAGTTGTGATGGCGCATGAAACAACACGAAGTAGCAACACACGTCGGTCTCCACGAAAGGCACGTACAGCAAACTGCTGGCCCTGCTCACCTTTAACCCGTGCTGAGGGAAAAGCCAGCGTGCGTAGCGTCACTTACGCGAGTAGGCCCTTTCCTCGGATTACACGCATTCACACATGGACGTGCAGTTTTTTCACTTGCGCACTGAACCACTATGCCCACGTTACGAGGGAAACTCCCACACGCATTGCGTCACAGACGCACTTACGCGCTAAGGGCCTTTCCTCGAATTACACGCTGAAGTGCAATTTATTCACGTGCCAAATCACTCCGTATCATGCTGGCCACGCAACAACACACGGAAGACCACGCTCCTGCCCAGAAGGCTGAATGACTGCCCCCCAGAGCCCTGAGCACGCTCCCACCTGCCATCTGCTGCTGCCTGCCTGCCTGCCTGCTGCCCACGTTCCCTGCTACTTGGTGCCTGCACGTCAGCCAGGGGTGCAGTTGCTGTGACCACCCCTGCTGGAACTGAATACTCCCGACTGGGATACCATCGCTCCACAGCCTAGCCCCAGGACTCAGTTGCCCACCCACACCTGCCTCTGGGGTTGCCATGTCGGGCACAACACCATCTGGCACCACTGGCAACCCCCAGCCAGAGATGCAGAGGGCCACTAGCTTCAGTGCCAGGGAAGTTGGTGTCCTGGTGGAGGAATTCCTGGGGCAGTATGATGCCCTCTTTGGACGTTTGCGCGCCGACAATGAAGGACGGACCAGGATCTGGATGGACATCATGACTGCCATCAACGTGGAGGGGGTGGCAGTCCGTGACATCAAACAGGTCCAGGACCCTCGACAAGGCCCGGTGCCTCTTGAAGGCAGCGGATACGGAGGGGCGCCAGGGCCACCTGTCCGACCACCGAATGAGGGTCCTGGAATGCATACGCCCAGCGCTCCACGTCCAGATCCTTGAGAGGCAGACCCGTCTGAGTCGAGCAGTAAGTGTACATGCATGCTGATTGGACGCTGTGCGTGTTCTGGTGTGCCAGTAGTGTGGTTGTGGTGTGCCAGTAGTGTGCAGGTTGCACATGTGTTTTTGTAGGGCCATGTATGGATGTGTATGTACAGGGGCATGAGGCTGCCACATGTGAGTCCTCTCATGTGTGAGACACATCGATGGTGTATGTGTTGCTAAGCATGCTGACTAAATGCAGTGGGAGCACACATGTTTGAATTTCTGTGTATGTACGTTGGCATGGTTGTGGTGTCACACAGGATGGTGGTTCCTGCTGCATGTATCTGCACTCTGTACATGTGTATGTGTGTGTATTTGACAAGTGTGCAACTGTGATGCAACATGGATGCATGTGACACTGACATGTAGGAGGCTGATTGCCAGATGTGACATGGATGGCGATCTCATCACTGCGACAGTTGGTGGAGATGTACACATCCATGTAAGTCTGGTGGCGTGTGTGCATGTGTTGTGCACTCCCCGTGTTTCATGTGACGTCAAGCTCACCTTCGGCTGCTCGTGCTGTTGTTGGTGTATGAACGGTGCTGCCTGGTGCAAGATTCCTGTTGATTTGCTCATGTGTGTGAGTTGAAATGACATGTGTGTTGGGGAGTGTGATGCCATGTATGTAGTTTTACACTGCCACTCATGTGCAACTGTCATGTGTGTATCAGTCCATTGTACAGTGCCCTGATGCCTGTGTTCTATCTCTCCCTGCCTGCAGCGTCAACTGATGAAGAGGGCGGAGAGGGTGCTGGGGAGCAAAGCCGCAGGGATCGCACCACCAGCCGGAGACGCAAGGCCCGGCTCCCCTCCCAGGTTGTCATCTCGTCGAGGAGTGAGGAGTCTGGTGCAGCTGAAGGGGCAGCTGAGACCCCATAGGGTCCGATGGAGGAAGATGGCATGGAGTCATCGAGGTTGGTGGGGGGTTTGGTGGAGGAGGAGGCCATTGAAGGGACACACACGGGGTCTGCAGGTGGGAATTCCACTGGTGCTAGTGGTGCAGTGCAGAGGCAGGGACAGGAGGCAGCACAGGCCGTCGCGGAGGTGCCTGTGTGTAATCCTGCCCGTGATTCTGTGACTGCATCATCCTGCACCAGCAGGGATGCCTACGTCCAGACCCGTTTTCAGGGAGGGGATGAGCGCACAACAACTGGCCTTCCTCTCCCTGCGGACGTGGCAATCCGTGACCGGGTTGAACCTGTCCTGTCTGGGATGGCGTTGCGTCAACGGGGCATGCGAGGTGACCTGCAGTGTTTTCGTGAAGACACTGTACGTCATCTCGGATGCTTCGTTGACCTACTGGGACGGGTCACCAGGGCTGGATTCCTCCGTATGCTGGACCTTGTTCCGACCCCCTCCTCACCTGAACCCCCTATGCGCCAGTCGTCCTCCATGCCATCTTCCCATCCATGTATCACCTGGGTACCCTGTGGAGCTGCCTCTGACCCTGCGGCCAGGCTGGTGGAGGACACATCCCTGCCACAGTCGGGAGTCGGACGTCCAGCAGGGGGGGCCACCTCAACAACTGCACCCCAGCCGGAGGAGGACATGCAGGCAGCAAGAGCCAGGGCACAGGCACAGCAGCAGCAGCAACAAGGTGGGAGCCATGATGGCTCGGGCCCTTCAACATCCGAGGGGCAGGCATTGGCCAGAGGACAGGAGGACCCAGGATTACAAGTGTCTTCCGTGTGGCAGCGATTGGGCCAGGCCATAGGTGCGGAGCGGCGGCGGGCAGAAGAGGCACGGCTCACAATGGTCAGGGTGGAGAACTCCATGTGGAGGGCACTGAGGCTGGCCGAGTGCCTCGAGACAATTTGCAGGGAGCTGGAGGTCAACATGGCATTGTGTCTGCGAACCCTCGGGGCCATGGAAGAGGACTGCCTCCAGGACATTGAGCAGGAGTTCGATGATGCACTGGTCCGGGAAATCGGGAAGTGAGCCGTCGGACTAGCCCGCCGCCATTGTATATATTTTGTAGTTTTAGGTTTCCTTTATCTTTTTCATTCATTTGGGGCGCTTGGACTATGCCCCACCTTTTTGTATATAGTTCTTTATTAGGTCGTTTTTTTGCCAGGTTTCATTTCATTCGTTGGGCTCATGGACCCTGGATTACTTCTTTGTACATAGTTGAACAGTGGATTTATCTATTATTTTTCTCACCATGGAGCAATGGATTTTACTGTTTCCGTTTCCTTTGGATTTGATTTGGTGGCCGGAGACTTTGGACACATTTTCATTTCGATTTATTTTGATTCAGACTTCATGTTTTTCTTTTTGTGTTTTGAACATGCCACATTTCATCTTTTTTTTAAACATTTTCTTCATGTTTTCATTTGATTACATTCTTTTTGTGTTCAATACATTTTGGTTTATTACTTTGATGTTTGGTATTCTCTCATTGGTTTCATGCATGTCACGGTGTAGGTTTTCATAATCACCAGCACCCATTGTGTGTGTGTGACAGACATGTGTTGATGTACATTCTTGCCATTTGGGTTGTATCATGTAACGGGCATTTCAATGTGGGTGGATGGGATACTTGGTTGGGTCTTTGCACAGGGGTGGCGTGCGGTGGGATTTGGGAGGCCATGAGGCCCATGATTGTGGATCATGATGACATGTTGGGGGACATGAGTCGGGGTCTGCTGGCAGGTGTCTGTCAATGCTGGGTGGGTGGGGGTGCTGGGGGACATGAGTTGAGGCCTGCTGGCAGGTGCCCGTCAATGCTGGGTGGGTGGTGGTGCTGGGGGACCTGAGTCGGGGCCTGCTGGCAGGTGCTCGTCAATGCTGGGTGGGTGGGGTTGCTGGGGGACATGAGTCAGGGCCTGAGGCTCACTGCTGGGTGGGTGGGGGTGCTGGGGGACATGAGTCGGCCTGAGGCTCACTCCTGGGTGGGTGGTGGTGCTGGGGGACATGAGTCGGGCCTGAGCCTCACTGCTGGGGGGTGGGGGTGCTGGGGGACATGAGTCAGGGCCCGATCCTCACTGCTGGGGGGTGGGGGTGCTGGGGGACATGAGTCAGGGCCTGAGGCTCACTGCTGGGTGGGTGGGGGTGCTGGGGGACGAGTCAGGGCCTGAGGCTCACTGCTGGGTGGTTGGGGGTGCTGGGGGACATGAGTCAGGGCCTGAGGCTCACTGCTGGGTGGGTGGTGGTGCTGGGGGACATGAGTCGGGGCCTGAGGCTCACTGCTGGGTGGGTGGGTGTGCTGGGGGACATGAGTCGGGGCCTGAGCCTCACTGCTGGGTGGGTGGGGGTGCTGGGGGACATGAGTCGGGGCCTGCTGGCAGGTGCCCGTCAATCCTGGGTGGGTGGGGGTGCTGGGGGACATGAGTCAGGGCCTGCGGCTCACTGCTGGGTGGGTGGGGGTGCTGGGGAACATGAGTCGGGGCCTGAGCCTCACTGCTGGAGGGTGGGGGTGCTGGGGGACATGAGTCAGGGCCTGAGGCTCACTGCTGGGTGGGTGGGGGTGCTGGGGGACATGTGTCGGGGCCTGAGCCGCACTGCTGGGTGGGTGAAGGTGCTGGGGGACATGAGTAGGGGCCTGCTTGCAGGTGCCCTTCAATGCTGAGAGGGTGGGGGTGCTGGGGGACATGAGTCAGGGCCTGAGGCTCACTGCTGGGTGGGTGGGGTTCTGGGGACATGAGTCAGGGCCTGCGGCTCACTGCTGGGTGGGTGGGGGTGCTGGGGAACATGAGTCGGGGCCTGAGCCTCACTGCTGGAGGGTGGGGGTGCTGGGGGACATGAGTCAGGGCCTGAGGCTCACTGCTGGGTGGGTGGGGGTGCTGGGGGACATGTGTCCGGGCCTGAGCCGCACTGTTGGGTGGGTGAAGGTGCTGGGGGACATGAGTAGGGGCCTGCTGGCAGGTGCCCTTCATTGCTGAGAGGGTGGGGGTGCTGGGGGACATGAGTCAGGGCCTGAGGCTCACTGCTGGGTGGGTGGGGTTCTGGGGACATGAGTCAGGGCCTGAGGCTCACTGCTGGGTGGGTGGGGGTGCTGGGGGACATGAGTCAGGGCCTGAGCTTCATTGCTGGGGGGTGGGGGTGCTGGGGGACATGAGTCAGGGCCTGAGGCTCACTGCTGGGTGGGTGATGGTGCTGGGGGACATGAGTCGGGCCTGCTGGCAGGTGCCCGTCAATGCTAGGTGGGTGGGGGTGCTGAGGGACATGAGTCAGGGCCTGCTGGCAGGTGCCCGTCAATGCTGGGTGGGTGGTGGTGCTGGGGGACATGAGTCGGGGCCTGCTGGCAGGTGCCCGTCAATGCTGGGTGGGTGGGGGAGCTGGGGGACATGAGTTGGGGCCTGAGGCTCACTGCTGGGTGGGTGGGGGTGCTGGGGGACATGAGTCGGGGCCTGCTGGCAGGTGCCCTTCAATGCTAGGTGGGTGGGGGTGCTGGGGGACATGAGTTGGTGATCACTAGTGCAAGGTGACATGTGGGCTGGCTGGGGGGCATGCCCATGGTGGATGGGCTGCATGCGGGACATGACCAGGGGTGCTGGGTAGTCCCCTGTGGTGTGGGCTGCCTGCAGGGGCCATGGAGGGGGTAGCGGGCACACCTGGGAGGACCCACACTGCCAATTCACGTGTGGGACTCCCCGCGCACCCCACTGGATACACGTACCCCGCTCTGACAGCGAAATCACGTGTGAAACTCCCCGCGAACCCCAGTAATACACGTACCCCTCTCGCACTGGGCCAATCGCGTGTGAAACTTCCAGCGAACCCCCGAAATACACGTACCCCGCTCGCACAGGGCCAATCGCGTGTGCAACTCCCCACGCACCCCAGTAATACACATACCCCGCTCGCACTGGGCCAATCGCGTGTGAAACTTCCCGCGAACCCCCGAAATACACGTACCCCGCTCGCACAGGGCCAATCGCGTGTGAAACTTCCTGCAAACCCCAGTAATACACGTACCCCGCTCGCACAGGGCCAATCGCGTGTGAAACTCCCTGCGAACCCCAGTAATACACGTACCCGCTCGCACAGGGCCAATTGCGTGTGAAACTTCCCACGCACCCCCCGAAATACACGTACCCGCTCGCACAGGGCCAATCGCGTGTGAAACTTCCCGCGCACCCCCGAAATACACGTAGCCCACTCGCACAGGGCCAATTTCGTGTGAAACTTCCTGCAAACCCCAGTACTACATGTACCCCGCTCACACAGGCCCAATCGCATGTGAAACTCCCCGCGAACCCCAGTGATACATGTACCCCACTCGCACAGGCCCAATTGCGTGTGAAACTCCACGCGAACCCCAGTAATACACGTACCCCGCTCGCACAGGCCCAATCGCGTGTGATTCTCCCCGCAGGGGTGTACATGTATTCGGAGGGGTGCGCGGGGAGTTTTACAGGAGTTTTCGTGGTTGGGGGGCTGTATGCTGGTCCACTGGCCTGTGTGCCATGTACGGGATTTGTGCGCTGTGCATGGCGCACGGGGGAGGGGTTTTGGGTGTAACTGGTGCTGCTGCAGGGTCGCTGCACCACTCTGTGCCACGGCTGGTTTTGGATGTTCACATCCATGAATACGCTGTGCGCGGAAATGGATTTTGCGCTGAATTTTATGAATTACCCCCTGAGTGTTTTCTGTGTCATCTCTGACACTAGAAACATTGTAAACATAGACCTGACATGCATGACGAGATGTGGATGACCACAAACACGCAGGCTTGAAGCAAAGTAGACATGAGCCCACAGACCTTAGCATTACCATAATACTCAACGGTATCATAACATACATTCACCTGAAGGGCTTTTTTTCTCCACAGAATGTAAAACGCATTAAAAGGTGTGAAATGCTCAAATGTAAAGTTGGGGATTAAAAAATATAAATAAAATGCTCAAGATGGCCGCCAGCGAATAAGGACATGCAGTCCTTTGCTCCGCTCTGGGCCTAAAGAATTGAGCAGGCTGTGTATCCATGATCCGGGTGCCTGCTGGGCAAGGAAAGATACCAGAGAACAGGAAAAACGAAGTGGATACCCTTACTGAAGTTGTGGGTGCCTCCACCCCCCAGAAGAGAAGTGGCCCACAAGACAACAGGGACACGCCCAAACACAGGAACGTTCATGCCAGGGGAAGTGACCACTGCAGGGGCAGTGAAAATGATGGCAAAGCATACGGAGAGAGACCCAAATCCTTGAGGCAGCGCAGGAAAGGGAGTGCAGTGTTGCAGACTCTAACGGCGGTCAGGGTGAATAACGCAAGTGGAGCCTATCTGACGGTGAGGAGGAACAATATGGGAGGAGTCTTCTTATGACGAAGCACCGATGAAGATTTAAAGATTGCACAGTGTGTCTCCTGGAGGGCTTGGCAGCAGTATAAAGATCAGAGGAGGAGGAGCTAAGGCTTACTGGCCAGGGACCCAGAACTTGGATAAAAATGCCTCGAGCAAGAACAAGAAACTGGCACCAGGGATATTGGCTGGTGAGGAGCTCCCTCAGAGTCGGGTGCAGCAAGGAGAGCGAGGACCCCAGTGTTTGCAAAGGTGAAGGTGTGGCAGACTCGTACAGGTGCTCACCCCCCTCATATTGGGTGTGATGAAGAGATAGCTGCCCAATTGGTGGCTGGGCGCTACCCGCACATACAGATATATAGAGATGCTGGCAGGCCAATGGAGATAAGGTGTCAACTGAAATTGGAATTAGCTGGGAGACCAAGAGCCAGAGAAGAATAGGAAATAGAGGTGTGCACAGGGAATGAGAAGCCTGGTGAGATAAGAGGCTACCAGGTGTAGCTTAAACCTACTAGAAGAAACGTTGGAATAAGGGTTGCTGATATGATAGAGGAGACTGCAGGGAAGAAGAAGGAGTAGAGCCATAAAAATAGTTTGACACACAAAATTGGTGGCAAATATCACCTACCGATTTGGGAAAGAGCATGGTGGCTTGCCGTATAGGAAACATAGTGGGATGCATGTGCAGAAAAAATAGCCCATAGTAGGGGTAGCGGAAGCCTTAGCTGAAGCGGAGAGCAGCTGAAGAGAGGTCGGAAAAATGCATAATAAAAAGAGAGAGTGTGGGCTATCAAATCCTAATGCCAAAACCTAAAGATAAGGGCAGAAGGCAGCAACCTCATGTCATACAGGAAGATCAGCTTGAGCGATGCTGGGAGCAAAGTGGTGAGACAGCAAAAGGAAATTAAAATAAACAGCGTGACTCTGTGGAAGAAAAAAAGGATAATTCGGAAATTGAAGAAATGTTCAGCAAGGAAGACCTAAGCAAAATGGAAGGAAGAATTACAAATAACTTTCGGCAACCGTTCACCTCGCTACAAGAAGATTTGAGAACCTCCTTGTTGGAAGTTAAAGGGGAAATTAAAGAGCTGGGCGGAAGAGTGGATATTACTGAGCAAGGCCTCACAGAGATGTCGAATGAAGTACTGCAGAACAGTGAACTGTTAGAACAGCTGGCGAGAGTCTCACATAATCTAGAATTGCAAGCAGAGGATTTGAAAAACCGCTCAAGGATGTCTAACATCCGCATTAAAGGTTTAAGTGAGACAATCTTGGACACGGATTTGAAAAGTACCGTTCAACAATGCTTTGGAAATTTTCTGATGGAAATACAAATGGAAGACATTGGGATTGATCTAGTTCATAGTGTAGGCCCAAGGAGGAGAGAACCCGGCACTAGACCTAGAGACGTCTTGGTTGCACTAACTTCATATGGTTTAAAAGACAGTATTTTGCGGGCAGCAAGAACAGAAGGGAATATTACAGTGAACGGGATGCAAATTCAACTGTATCAAGATTTGGCATTGGTGACACTTCAAAAGCAAAGGGATATGGGTCAAGTGACACGTGCTTTGATTACAAAACAGATTCCGTATAAATGGATGTTTCCATTTGGGCTGCTCTTTACCTTGGAGGGGGTACAACATTGGATAACATTGTGTGGAAGGACTGGCATTGCTCAATATGGAGTAAGAAGAGGGGCATGGAGAGAGATGATCGAGGCCCTCCTCCCAACGAGGGACACGACAATGGAACTGGTCTGTGGTATCGGGGAAGAGGGGTGTTTGAGGGGTACATTTGAAAGGTCCATTAGGGAGATGGCAAGGGGGAGGAGCGGAAGGAGGTGGAAAAGGAATCTCTTAAAAGAGAACTTTGCCATGAACACAGTAAGGGAGGTGGTTGAACAATTGGGGTTGGTATCAAGGAAAGCCAGGGGCAGAGGGCTGGTGGAGGATGTCTTGGAATCCAAGGGAGGTGGTAGGATACTTTGCAGTGGGGGTGACCTCAGGTACCTTACTGGGCCTTAGCTTGGGGGATGTCTCCCGAGGGTATCATAGGATCGTAGGCCTGGTCCTGGAATGGTTTGTTGGGGGGGATGGGGTGAGGATAAGGGGGATGTGGGGGTGCAGAGGAAAAGGTAACTTTCACTACGGGGGAATATTTCAATCGTGACAGTGAATAATATTTGTATAATGTGTATTCAGGGTCATATCATACAATGTTAGGGGATTAAACTCCCCCGTGAAGCGGAAAAGGTGGAAGCTATAATTAAAAAGGAAAAAGTGGATGTCATCATGTTACAAGAGACACACATTAAGAAGGTAGATAAGTAACCTGGAAGACTGCATTCATTTCCCTGAATCTATCAATCCAATGCAGTGGGGGAAGCCTTTGGGGCTCATGATAGGAGTCAGGGATGCATTAAGGACTTTGGTAGTGGGGTACAAGGTGGACAAGGAGGGTAGATCTCTTTTTCTACTGATGCAACTGGACTATAAAGTAATCAGATTGGCAAACGTGTATGTGCCTAATATGGAGCAGGTGGGATTCCTGCGGGAGAATGTAAGTAAGCTGGAAGTCTTTGCAAGAGGCGAAATAATACTCACACGTGATTTTAATTTGGCATGGGACCCTAAGTTAGTTAGGAGTGGAGGTGGGGAAAAGTGAACAGTATTACCCACATGGGCGCTAAAGAAAAGTTTTGAAAATGTAACAATGTGAGAAGAGTGGCAGATGAAGAGAGGAGATGAAAAGGGATGCACGTGTTTCTCACATATAGATCAGTCCCTGTCCAGAATTGACTATGTGTTGGCAACAGCCAAATTATGGGGGAAGTAAAGTAAATAGAAGTGGGATCTATATCATTGTCGGATCATGCTCCCTGGATTGTTTAGATTAGAGATAGGGGCATCGTATGGGGTTTTGGGCATGGGCGTTCTCCAGTGAATGTTTTCACGATGTAGGTATGGTAGTGGAGATAAGAGGTCAAATAGAAGAGTATTTTTCTACTAATAGCAATCAGTCAGTTTCACCTGAAGGGACCTGGGATGTCTTCAAGGCGGTAATGCAGAGAGAACTTATTGCACTTCTGACTCAGCAGGAAAAACAGAGGGCAAAGATAGAAGGGGACCTTGAGGCTCAAGTGCAAGATATCCAAATGGCGATAGCAAATCATAGAATGAGAGCTCTGTCTAATAAATTGAAGGAATTATATAGTCAGCTGAATGTGTTACCGACTAGAAGAGTGGAGAGATCCTCACTGATAACTAAACAAAGATACCCTATTTGTGCTAATAATGCGGATACACTTTTGGCTCAACAATTGAAAGGATTAGAGGCAGCTAAGTTGATACAGCAATTGTCACAGTCAGATGGGTCGATAGTAACCAAAACGGAGGCAATAACTGAGAACTTTGCCCAATTTTACAAATTACTATATGCGTCGAGCCACCCATATGGTCGGGAGATACAACGCTATATGAGGCTATAAATATGCCAAAAATAACAATAATAGGGATAACAGGGAGGAGGAAGTGGTAGCAGCAATAAGAGCTTTGCCAATAAATAAAGCACCAGGACCAGATGGTTCCCGGCTGCTTGTTATAAGAAATATGTTTAGCCAGTTGGCCCCAAAGATAGTGGAACTTTTCAATATGATATTGGTAAATGGGGCTGTGACATCAACTATGTCAGAGGCGAAGGTGGGGGTGTTTGAAAAACCAGGGAAAGTCCCGATGAAATGCGGGTCATATTTACCCATAGCCTTAATGAACATCGATGCAAAGTTGTTCACAAGCATTTTGGGAGTGAGACTAGCGCTGCTTCTCCCGGGAATTGATACATTCTGATCAATCATGGTTTATATTGGGTAGACAGACATCTAATAACATTAGAAGGTGACCCATCTGATTGAAAAAGTTAATTTTAAACAGATCCCCGTTGTTCTAGTGTCACTAGATGGTAAAAAGGCGTTTGATTGTGTGGAATGGCCTTTCTATTTTCCGCAATGGAACAGATGGGAATGGGGACCAAGTTTATACGCATGGTGCAGGCAAATGATCAGGCCCCTAAGATACGGTTGGCAATTAATAAACCAGTCTCTCGTAGTGTAGAAATAGGTAGGGGAACACTTCTATATGCAATATATCTGGAACCATTCTTGCATAGAATCAGGTTGAGGGTGACAATATGGGGCATTCCCTTTGGAGGAGAGGAACATAAAACTGTCCCCTTTGCAGATGACATGTTGTTGGCACTGATACATCCCAAACAATCAATACCAGCACTGTTGGGGGAACTGGCCAATATTGAGCAGGTGACAGGCCTTAAGGTTAACATGGGGAAATCAGAACTTCTGGAATTGGGATTATCTGCACAACAGAAGGCGGCACTACCCTCCTATTCTCAGTTTATAAGGATAGATACCTAAATTAAATATTTGGGGTCAATATAACAAAGACGGTTTCACAGCTGTTTGATTGTAATTACCCACAACTATTACAAAAGGTAAAAGAAAATCTGGGGAAAGGGACTCTGCTACAAATGTCATGGTTAGGAATAGTAGCTACTATTAAGATGGTGACTCTACCTAGAGTACTTTATACATTCCAGGCTCTTCCAATTAAGATTCCAGGGTCTTATTTCAAGGCATTAAATAAAGAGGTTACAAAATTCCTTTGACGGAACAAAACTCAGAGAGTTGCACTAGGAACACTAATGGCACCCAGAGAGGGTGGGGGAGTTGGACTTCCAAATTTTGTAAGATATTATGAGGCTGCACAGTTACGTATACTCTGGGAATGGTTTTTGGGGGATGACAAGAAACCTCGGGGAAAGATGGATAGGGTGCTGGCAGGGTGTCTTTTCAAGAGGGTACTAGACAGGCCTTCAAATACTCAGGCCAGCCAGATACTTACAGTGGTATTTGATATATGGGATTGGTTATTAGATAAGGGAAGCCTATCTACACATCCATCCTCATTTACTCCGCTATTTGGAAACCCGCAATTCCATCCAGGGATGATACAGGGAACGTTTAGACAGTGACGGAAAGTAGGGTGTATAAAGTTGTGTGACATGATACAGGGAGGAGATTTTTTATACCTTTAAGGATTGTAAACAGCTTGTTGGTCTCTCGGAGAAAGATAGGTTGGAGTACTATCAAGTGAGACATTGGTTAGCTGGGTCAGGGGGGAGAGCAGCAGCAGGGAGAGAGCTTGCAATGTTTGAAAAATTCATTACCACACATGCAGGTAATAGGGAATGGTGTCTAAGATGTACTCAATATTGATGGAAGAGGAGAGGAGACAGCCGTGGGGATAAATGCATAAGTGCGAAAAGACTTTGGGGATGAATCTCCCAAGAAATCATTACGAACATCTATGAACACACATCCCCAAATTGACAAGGTCTATTCAGATCAGGGAAGCGTGGTATAGGATTATGTACCAATGGCATTATGCCCCTGAAAGATTGCATTAAATGTTCCTGACGATTACGGAAAAATGTTGGAGAGGCTGTGAAATGACAGGGGACTGGAGACATATATGGTGGGAATGCCCAATCTTGAGGACATTCTGGGAAGAGGTCACGATTCAGATAGAAATGTTGGTTTACCCTCGATCCAGAGATTTGTTTACCCGCTAAAACCCTAAACAAAGCTTTTATGTTAATGGTGTTAGCAGTATGGTTGGTTATTGCAAGCACTTGGAAGCAGAAAAGATCACCAGGGATAAGAAACTGGTTAGTTAAACGCTGGGGCTTCATCGCCATGGAGTGGATGACATACAACCTTCAGGGTGAACAGGAAAAATGTCAACAAGAGTGGCCAGTGGTTTCGGTCTACTTGAATGGTGATTTTGTACAATAGTGGTGTCCACATTATTTAAGGATATTGAATATTATGTAAGCAAAAATACTTGTTGCCTATATGTACAATGGAAGTATGTAATATTGACTCTGCCCGGTGGAGGGTGTGGGGAAGAGGGAGTTGGGAGTGGGAGGGGGGATAATGCTGTTTACTTGAAAATGACAATAAAAAGACTTTAAATAAAATTTAAAAAATGTAAATCATTTCCCCTTTAGTGTACTTGGGTGTGGGATACTGACATTTAAAATAATGTCACTTCAAGCAATAGTATTAGAATATGCATAGCCAAAATGAAATGTGTTTTTGATTCGGAAAACACTGTTTTGTAAATGACTCAAATAAACATCACGTGTGTTTAAAATATTTTGACAAATAGAGTATATTTTTAAAGCAACAGATTTGTTAAATCCCATCTGCTGTAGAGTGTTTTGGATGGCAGGCAGGTTAAGATGAAATTGAAAAGCAGGATTATTAGCAGAGTCACGAGGAAACATAAGATGTCATAAATAACATGAGCAGATGTTACATGGCTTAAAAAGACAAAGATTTACTTGAATGTCATGGACTCTTCCAAGACAGTCATCCATTTTCTTAACAGGTTAATTTGATAATTATTAACGTACTACAAGAGCAAATGCTGCTCAAACAGAATCTATTGCACCCAATTGACCTCTATGTGACTAAGTACATGAAGTCCAAAGATAATGGCAGTTCATAGTTTAAACTGCAATTTAAAAGGGGAGCCTTACTGTAACAGGTATCTTTGTTTATCCTCTGTCACATGGCATGCAGGAAATAATGATTGGGCAGAGAAATTAAATGGAACCTTGGCTTATTGCTTAATAAATGATAATTTTAAAGTTATTGTTTAAATCTTCTTAATGGTAGAAGCACCCAAAATTCCATATCTCAGCCTCACAATTTTCTAGAAAAAATATGTTCATCATAATGACCTTTTACTGCATCAATACATATAAAAGAATAACTCAAACTCAGCAAAGTTTTCCACTGACGTATTCTAATCATAACTTTGCAAAGGTAGATTCTTGTGAGATGGGTCAAACTGGAATGTATTTTACACTGGAAGAGGCCCATGAATGTGTGATTTTCTAAACTGTAATATACAGAGAACCTATTTTCTTTTTTGAATAAAATTGCACTTTATCCTGCCTAAAGTCTTTGATTTAGTGATGTCAGAGGCTGGGGAAGGGATTAGTATGCAATAAAACCAGAACATAAGATATACACTCCTCTGTCCAGCCATCTAATGTGAAAGAGCCAATAGGAAAGATGTTGCATTTAATTTTGAGTCTAGAATCCAATCAATTACAATGACCAATAGGAATAATAACAATATGCCATTTTCGTATTTCTTTTGTGGGTGGAATTTGCTTGATATTTAAGCTCAAACACCTAGGAAGAAACAATAGTTTGGGGAAAACTGAGAAGCGAGAGAGCCTTTCAGAAAGGTTTCTGTAAGGATCAAAAGCAGATTGGATTCCAAATGGATCCAGTTGATGGGAGAAATACCTTTAAATTGAGTGCGTAGCTGTTTCATATTGGACTGAATGCACAGGGCTTTCCCAAATCAGGACAAGTTGATTACTTGAGAAGGACTTTGCAGCTGGTAGATGGACAGAAGGGGAGTTTACATTACAGAGGTGCCTGAGGCCAGTTGCTGTCCTTACCTGTAAAGTGTCTTTGAAAGACAAACAAAAAGTGAGTACCTATTCCCTGAGATTAATTAAACACTTTATCGGGATTTAAGTAAATCCAAGATTGCAATTAAATAGTGTTGTGCAAGGTGTATGCAATTAATAATTAAAATTGAAACTCTTGGTAGCCTCATTCTATTAGGATACTCTCCTGAAATGTGTGAACTCTGGAAGCTGTAGACATATCTAATTGAATGTGGAACAAAATGTTCTATACTTGTTGTCTACCATAGTCAAGAAAGTAATTAAAATCTATTCCTCCATGAGCATGTTAAACTGGGTGTTGTGAGGGCGACCTGATTCCTTAAAAGTGGTGAGTGAGTTAGTCTGCCACGGTTTTCCAAAAGGGACAGCAATTCTTTGAAACCAAAACCTTTTGTAATTATTTGCAGCAAGGCTGACATCATACAAGATGCAGTAAAGCATTGTCCATTCCTAAACTATGCACCAATAGTTTTTCATCGATAGTGTCCCACATTTTAGCTGGAGTAAACTGTTTTATTTTAATCTTCACTGCACAGATTTACCTTTTTATGGATTTGATTTAAAAGCAGTAAATGTCACCATTCTAACTGTGTTAGATTATTTTTTCAAACCAGCTTCTTTCTTTTCTCAGAGTGTGATAGTACATTATACAAATGAAAGTTTTCTGAGACTAGAAATAGAAACTCAAAATAGAAATGTTGATTGTGGAAATCTTGTTTGGGTTGGATTTTAAGCTTCATTGGATATAATGTTGCCCAGTTGATAAATAATACTACAGAACAGATGCACAACATGCATACATATTTCAACCAGGGTACACCCATGCCTGGGCTCAATGGACTGAACTTCAAAATCAGCTAGAACCTTACCCCAGGAATATAGACCATTTGCTTAACGTCTAGTAACATCAACACAACAGATCAGCAATCTTGCACTGATCCATCTGCTCCTATTAATGATGCTCAACCCTTTCTCGTTCAGGTCCATCAAAGCTAAGGTAACATAACATTGGAAACATTTTTCAAAAAGCAATTCCTGTAAAATATCAAATACTGAAAGCTGTAAATCGTCTTACCTGTCTAGATTCTCAGTTGAGTTATAGATTATGAGGTCCAACTTCACTTGAGAAATATTCTGAGGATCTATTCATCTGGAAGCCATTTTTATTACCCTTTTTCTAAATGTGCCATATAACACCCTCTAGAAAAAGTTAGTAGGTCAGGTCTGCCCCATTTGTCCATTTTGCTGGGGATATTTACCAATCTCTCTCCATCAGAGAAACTTGATGTGAAAGAAAAATCGTGGTGTCATTGACATAGACTACTTTTAGACTACTTTTTCTGTAATTTGCACCATCCTATTGTATTTATCTGTCTTGATTATCTTGGCTAAACATAGCAACACGAGATGCAATAAATACAGCTGACACTCTCAGTAATAACCTTTTCATTTATTACATCAATGCGCTGTTACGGTTCCAGTTACACACATGCATAGTTAGAGGACACAACATCTTGAATACCATCTGTCTGCTGGTCAGTGTGAAGAGGCAGATTTAGAGTTATGCCAACAGCCAGGTTTTCAGACTTTTCCTGAACACCTAGTATGATTGCTCAGCTCATATGACAGGTGGGACCAAGTGCCAATGTTTGGCTGCAAAGGTATGGAAGCTTGCCCTGCCAGCATTTGTTATTTTAAATTTCGGTAGTAGCAGCCTGTTGGTGTAGGCTGCTCTCGTGGGTCCCTCTGAGGGTGCTCTGGTGATTTTTTGAGAATGGTAGGAGGGAGCTGTGTTGGATAGGCATTCATGTGTGATGGACAGGGTCTTGAAGATGATTTCTTCATGAATCGGTATCCAGTGGGCAGATTTTCTTGCTTCTGTGAATTGCTAACATTTGGGAATGTTAAGAGCAGCTCTGATGATGTCATTCTGTGTCACCTGCATCGTCTGGATGTTGTGGAGAGAGGTGCCAGCAAATAGGACATTACAGTAATGTAGTGTAGATCCAATAGTGGCTTGGGGGATGGTCCGGCAACTGTTCTGTGAGTGTAAGGGTCTGGATGCATTGATCAATTTGGAAGAGTATGCGGCAGAGGAGGCAATTGTGTTCACTTGGTGTGTGAGTGATAGTGTAGCGTCCAGATACACTCCAAGCGTGTTTACTGAGGAGGAAGACAGGATTAGGTTGCCATTGATCTGGAAAGACTCGTATTGGGCATCCCGTTTCTTAATCACAGCAGGGGCACCAACAAGGAGAATCTCTGTTTTTTCATCGTAGGTAGAGGCAGTGATTAGTTCTCCCGGCTTGGATCGTGGTGTAGATTTTGTTTAGTGAGCAAGCATCATCAAAGTAGTTACCAGACAGGTGGAGGAGGATCTTAGTGTCATCGGCATAGTTGGTGTATGATATTCCGATGGATTCCAGCAAGTCAGATAAGGGTCTGGTGAAGATATTTTTAGAGGGTGGGGGGAACACACAAGCTTTGAGGCACTCCACAGGGAATGGGGGATGGGAGGTGCTGGCATTTTCAGCACAGACCTTCATGGATCTAGCCTCTGGAAGGATGCTATCCAATTAGTCACTTCAAGTGAGAATTTAGCAGCTGTGTAGAGGTGGTGGCATAAGATCTGGTGGTCAACTAGATCAAATGCAGATGAGAGATCTAAAAGGAGAAGCAGGGTGGGTTTCCCCTTGTCTCTCTACTCGCCAAGCTGGTTCTTGAGGTCGAGCAGTGCGGTTTCTGTGCCATGCCTGGGCCGGGAACCTGACTGGCATGTTCCTAGGATGCTGTTTGATTCCAGGAATTGTTGAATTTGGATATAGGCTTCTCTATCCAGTATTTTCAGCAGGAAGGGGACTGTGGTGATGGGTCGGTAGTTGTTGGGGATAGAGGGGCCGAGCACAGGTTTTGTTTATCAATGGGCATACCTAGGGTTCTTTAAGGCTGGATGGTTCTAGGCCGAGGAGAATGAGGCATTGATAAATCTAGTAATGAAGAGGTTCAGTGCTTCTGAGCAGTCTTTAATAATAATGGCAGGGCATATGTCACCTTTGCACCTAGACGGTTTTAGGCTCTTTAGGATGGTGGTTGTTTTGACTTCAGAGATCATGCTAAAGTGGAACACAGTGACTTGTCCCGGGGCGTCAGTAGGGTGTGCTGGTGAGTATGCTGGAGGAGGTATTATTAGGGATGAGCTGATAAGAGATTGCTTGATATGAATCTTTTTGTGTAGCATGTCTATTTTACCCAGCATGGCCTTTAGGAAGTAGGTTCACCATAGCTCATTTTTGGTAATGGTGGTTGTGGGAGGTGGGGTGGCTGGAGTTTCTAGTTCCTTTAGGATAGTGAACATCTCACGTGAGTTAGAGTTGGTGCTAGCAAATTTTACATTATCGGAAACAGATTTAGCCAAGATGATGGCTTACCTGTAAAGTCTGGCTTCTGCAGTAAAGTGATGCTTGTGGGCGCTAGTGGGGGACTTTTTCCAACTGGCTTCAGTGGGGCGTTTCTTATTACACATTTCTAGGAGCTGAGGAGTAAACTAGAAGTTGTTGTGCATGGTCATTTCGGCTTTTCGTGGCATGAGGGGGCAACAGTGCTTACAGCTGAGGTTAGTGTCCTCTATATAGATCAGCACGTAGGCTAGGGTCATTGGTGTGGAGGTACTGTGGCTGGAGTGCAAGTAGCAGGGGTTTAATGCTGTTCTTGGTGAGTTTACGGGCGCTGCGGGCGAGTGCACGTGGCATGGTCTCAGTGACATGGGTTGTTTACTTGGAGGGCTGCATGGTAAAGGACACACTATGATGGTCGGACCATGGACAGGGGGTATTGTTGAGAATAGATATCCGGCCGTTCATTTCTGCAATCCAGTTTAGTGTACGGGCTTTAGAGTGTGTGGGATATTTTATGCAGTGTATGAAGCCCAGAGAGCGAATTGTGTGGACTACAGCAGTCTCATTGTGATCATTTGGTTCATTTGGACCAAGATTCAAGTCACCTAGAAGAGTGGATTGGGAGGCAGCTTTAATGCTGGTGCCGAAAATATGCAGGAGATCCTCTTAAAAAGTAAAGATCTGCTCTCAAATATTGATTCGATCTCTCCCTCTTTCCTCATTCGAATCGACCTCTCCTCTGCCTTGGATACAGTGAACCACAACACCCTGATTGCATGTCTGCATGATACCCGGGGCATCACTGATCAGGCCCTGGCATTGCTAACCTCCTTTCTCTCTGACCGCCCACAATAATGATAATAATGATAATTTAGCATTTATATAGTGCTACAAACCCTCAGGCATCTGAGCGCTGCTTATTATTACCCACTGGGTGGGATTGAGGTCCTTCCTCTCCCCTATCACTCTCTCTATGTGCAGTGTCCCCCAGGGATCTAACCTATCCCCCTGGTTTTTCAATGGCTACATGGCCCCCCTGGCCCGTATGATAGCCACTTTCACCTCCATCTTTCAGTGTTACGCAGATGACACACAGCTCTCCTTCAGGCTACCCTCTGCCTCTTCCTCTCCCTCACTCATACCTGACTGTCAACAATGCAGTAGTGGTGTGCTGCAAACAACCTCTTCTTCAATGCCAGTTAGACAGAGATTGTCCTCATTGGGACCCCTGCTCCCGCCTTCCCTCTTTCTCTCTAGCTGGCCGCCCTTCGCCTTCTCCTACCAACAATGGAAAAAATCTGGGGGTCATCTTAGACTCCACTCTCTCCTTCACGTCTCACATTGCGGATATCTCTAAAATGTCCCACTACCAACTGCACCTTCTTAGGGGTATTCTACCTTTTCTCACCTTCCCCGAGAGGCTCTTCATCTCCAGAGCCATAGTCCTCTCTAGGCTTGACTACTGCAACAGCCTCTTTCTCAACCTTCCCTCTTTTACCCTCCGTCCTCTTCAACTCATCCAGAACAGAACCGGAAGACTTATCCATCGCCTCCAGCTCAGGGACCACATCTCTCCTGCGCTGAAATCCCTTCACTGGCTCCCCGTGGCTGCAAGGATTCAGTTCAAGACCCTTTACATTGTCCACAAGGCTTTCTGGGACCTGGGCCCACTCTATCTGCAACGCTCTCTTCCAAAAATACTTGCGTTCCTGAGCCTTCCGCTCATCTTCCTCCAACTCTCTGTGGATGAACCACTTCTCCAAGCAGAGACTTGGGGGCAGATCTTTATCTGCTGCAGGTGCCTCCCTCTGGAACAGCCTCCCTTCCTCTCATGAGCTGGATCTCCTTAAGTTCCGGAAACTCCTCAAGACTTTCATCTTCGCCTCCTACTTCTCTCTCTCCCTCTACCCTGCTAACCACCTCTTTGAGCTCTCTTGCTCTCTCTCCTCTACTTCTGCTCAATCTCACTGACTGGCTGCCTGGTGTACCTTCAGAGACTCACAGGTTCCAAACTTTCCTCGCTTTCCTTACCAGTCTCCTGCATTTGCCCCCGGGCCTTGCACTTGCTGCAGCACTACTGCACTTCGGTTACGACCCATGAGAGTGGTATCTCTACGCTTAATCCATGTTCTGAATGAATGGGTGCACTTGGTCCCTATTGCCCACCCCCCCACACACTTCCTTTTCTGTTCACATGCATAATCTGAATGTAAAATCATTTATCTTGTCTTCCCTATGTCTTCCTCTCCCATGCATAGTGCGCTTTGAAAAACGTGTGTATAAGCGCATAATAAATAAACAATCAATCAATCAAAGATAGGACCTGATGGGCGGCACACAACATGGATGGAGATAGTATCATTGTGTGAGAACATTAGTTTGGCAGAGAGTAGGTCACAGTTCCCTTCCATGTCTCCTTTGCTGTGAGGGCACCACCTCCTCCTCTGGCATTGGGTCGGTTGTTTCTGTATGTGTCATAGCCTGTGGGTATAGCAAGGGATAAGGGTGGGCCGGAGGCTGCACGGAGCCAGGTTTCAGTGACATCAAGAAAGTCAAGGTTGTGGGTGATGATAAGGTTGTTAATGTTGAGTGCGTGTGCATGGATGGACCTGGCATTGATGAGTGCCCCTTTTACTGGGGTAGGTGTGGTTTTGGCTTGGCAAAGAATAGGTGGCAATTGAGGGACTATTTCCAGGGAGAGGGTATGCCATATTTCGTAGCTGGTGTCACAGGCCATTTGGCTGATAGTGTGTGAGTGAATAGTAGAGAGAAGGGAGGTCCTGCATGTTGTCTAGAAAGTGGAAGTTTTCCGGATGCAGGGGTATTGGAGCACAGCTTGATATACCCTGGTCTTAGAAGGCTGTAGGTTCGTGAGCAGGCTTCTAGGTGTGTGTTTCTGTCAGTTCTAAGTAGGGTGCTTACAGTGGGGGGCAGGTAGTAGGTCTTCAGCATGAGCCTAACGCTGAGGGCAGTGCCTGTTTGGTGCGTGGGCAGGTGTGAATTGGTGCAGGAGATGCGTATTTCTTGATTTGTTGATGTATCCATAGTGCGAGTGGGTGCCTGAGTTAGACTGGACTTAGGCAGCCAAAATGGTGTTACGCTGACCGAAGCAGGAACGGTCACTTGATGTGGTGGTCCCATGGAGGGGATGGGAGCCGCAAATACCATTGTGGCTTGTGCCGCATGATCAGGGCCACTTGAGGGGGCTCTGGGGGATGCAAATACCAGTGCGGCCTGTGCTGCATGAACAGGGCCACCCGAGAGGGGGCGGGCAGGTGGCAAGAAGAGAGATGGAGGAGGGAGAGGAAAAGAGATCCCGCAGGCATGGAAATGTAATGTTTTGGTTCCACATTAGCAGGCAAGGCCTTTTTGTAGAATTGCAATGCCGGCTTACCTTTACAAGGCATTACGGATGCTGGAACCATTTCCATTGCAGGGACGGTCCTCAGGTCAGGCGTGGCCTGCTGTCGGCAGCTGGGAGCGGCAGAGAGTAGTGATGGCCTTCGATGCAGGCCTTGGGTGCTAGCCAGCTTTCCCATCAGCTCGAGGCCAGCACTTCCTTTTCTTTTGGGATAAGTCAATCGGCATGTAGGCTCAGCAGGGCCTTGTTGCTGTTTTCTCCTGAGACTGCAGTGGCAGCCATCTTCACATGAACACCTTCTGCATTGCCAACAATGGAGGTAAGGTGTGTGGGGTGGCTGAAGGTGACCAGGGGGGCTCCTTCTCCTTCAGGTGGCAGAGAGTAGTGATGGCCTTCGGTGCAGGCCTTGGGTGCTAGCCGGCTTCGCCATCCGGCTCGGATGAAAGATTCGGCCATAAGACCATTGAGCTGGGACTTAACATGTAATCATGATTGCACTGCAGAATTTATGCTAAATCCAGCTGCCTCTAGAACAAAATGCATTATTTACCAGTTCACTTAGTCAGGTGGTATGTGTGTACCAAGCAATACTTGAAATATTTCTTGCCCTTGAAATTTTTGAAAGTCCTCCTGAGATTTCTAAGTTTGATAAATTGATCCAGAAGTTCCAAACTGAGACAAACATTATCTGTGCTGTCACAGCACACTACTTCAGGGTCTAGGTGTGTAACAAATGAAATAAATAAATAAATAAATAAATAAATAAATAAATAAAGGTTAACACACAGAAGTTAGTGAAATAGGTTCTTTAAAGTACCCCTTAGCTCACATGATCATAATATATTGCATACTCAAATGCTTACACCCAATAAACGTGCTAGGCAAAGCAAGGAAGCAAGAGGCAGACATTAACATGTAGTGGTTCATTGTGTAAACCCCATAGGTAAGTAAGATATAAAAGCAAGACATTAACCATTTACGTCTTACATTTACACTACAGGGAATTTTGCAACAATTTGGAGGAAGAGAAGGAGCACACAAGGAATTAACATTTCCACCATGCATCCCTTCTCCACTTTCAAAGAGCAGATGCTTTTACTCCTACATGAGATTTTAATGCAGGCAGAAAAGGAACTGGTTTCCATGGAATCTTGTTGTTTTTTTTATTGTATCATAGTTTATAAAAACTGTTCACAAACAAATAACTTACTCCTAAAATATAGTTCATGACAATAGAAATGTAGTTATAAGGATAGTTTATAAACATTCCCATCCACGTGGTTAAACAATTTCACAAATAAATAGATTCTCCTAGACGAGCATGGGCAGTTTTCAAACAATTAATTAGAGCTACAATTAAACCATTTTGAAACCCATTCATTAGGTGGTTCTGTTATAAAGAAGATCTGCAGGCACTTCAGGTAAGTTGCAGGTAAGATCCTTTATTCTAGTTACTCTTCAGTACATAGGCTTACATGAGAGGAACCCACTCACTCATTCTTTCCAGGCTATAGATCTCCAACTACATGGGTAGGAACACCAGCACACTTGTATTCTCTCACTCTCACATCAACATTCTCACATTCCAACATTCTCTCTGACCTCTTGCATTCCAGACTAGTTTGCACCCATCCATCCTCACAACACACCTCCCTTCCTTCAGACACATACACATCATTCACAGAGATGAGGCAGCACCAACGTCAATGCAGCAATGAAGAACAAGGGGAAGCCATGTCTTCTCAATCACATACACCAGACTGAAAGCACCTCCCAAACAATGAACCGCTCCCCCCACATACCATCAAGTAAAACTAGATACACCACCTACTCGCACACCACATGCTCACACCACTCACCACTCATACTTGTAAAGAGAAATTGTGATCTGTAGATACTTGGCATGCACAGATGCCTCTGGAACCACCTCCACATGTAGTCACATCTCATCCGACCCGCCTCCACATCTAGTACCATACATTCAACCCACCTTCACGTGTAGTCGTTATCCACTCTCCGAGAGCACTTAGGCTGCTCTATAACTATGGGCAAACATGCCACTCATCCATCTTTCTGGTACCACATGGAACATATCAACACTGCACACTCCATTCCCAGTTCCGTACTCCTAGGTACAACAATGACTATATGCTATAAATCCAAACATCCTGTACCACTCATATGGCACAACATAAAGGACTACTACTGCTCACATAGCACAAAATAACATCTGACACCACTCAGGTAGGACAAAATTCACATCCGGGTTTACTCTCTGTAGCACAAAATTTCCTTCACCGTGCACAACATCTGTTCTGAGCATCTGGCACATTGGCATAGTAGCCACACCGTGAACGTGGGCACACTGGTAGGTCCTCTCCTCAGATTCATTGTTCACACTCCGGTCGACGTCATCAGTGCTGTTGAGGTAGCCGGTATCTACAGAGCTTCCCAGCGGCTCCTTCACCACCCGACACCTTCCCTGCCGGGACTCTTCAATGCGAAGACTCCATAATGAGCACAATGAGCACATCAGGGATTCCTTTAGGACTCCTCTTCAATTGTCACAGTCAATACGGCCTGGGTGTAATAACACCCCAATCCATTCCACCCCAGAAGACAAATATTACGGTGGCACTTGGGTCAATACCACTGCAGTACATGGGGACCTTCCAATCCTTCTGTGCTATGCTTCTCCTTTTTCATGCAGCATGTATCTTTCCCAGGGCACGCTTTATCCAATCCTGCCAGTTCATTGCCCATATCACCCCACTAGAGTTGGGGGAGCCAGGGAATTCATGGATAGAGCCGAGCCAGGGGCGACCCTGTGGGTAGGGCTTGTCTCTAGAAGCCTGCCACGGGCCGAGCCCAGAGCACGGTCATATACCTCCTGGAATGGAATACTTCAAAACCACTTACCCACTGTCGTTTAAATTGTGGTAAACATATGTAAAGGAAGAATGTGCAAGTGCTCTTCAAAGGAAACTTTATTTTGCTGCACACCTAGGCATCCATGCATTACATGTACACATTTCCATACACATTGCAATTGCTTGTTAGAGAAGACAATTTCTGAGAGTCATTGGGCATGGTTCACTTTATTCATTGCCAACATTTCAACATGTGCAAGCTTCAGAAATGCCCATCCACTGCTGACAATGTCACCAGTTTTACTAAACAGCTGTTGACTGGGAACAGAGGTGGCAGTTCTACAAAGGTATTTAAAGTCCAATTTAAATAGGTTGGGATATTTTGGCACGTTTGCCCCCACCATAAAAAGACATCTGTGGATGGAGCTTCAATGTCTTGAGGCGGGTATTTATACAAATTCGGACATGGTTTTTGTTTTTTCTTAGTCAGCACTCTCTTTCTTTTTGGAAATCAGCAGCCAGAAATCAGAGTATCCATTTTTTTGGGTGGTGGAGGCCCGCACTCTAACTCTCCTCTGCCAGATTCTGTATTGCCCATAAGCTGGTTCAGTTCCAGCGCCTTTTTGTGCAGGTCAGCTGCAAGGGCTTTAGCAAACCCAAAAGATTTGAACCTGGGGTCCAGAATTGTGACTTGCCCAAAACATTGTGGTGTTCAATGCTTTCAAAGCGCACACATGTAAGGTCTCTTACTGTTCTGCTAAGCAATAATTACAGAACCATGGCTATTCTGAGTAGACCTTTGCTGAGAATATGAAACATCAGCTCCACACATCATCCCGGGCATTATCAGAGCCCCCTGGTCTGGCTGTGTGGTCTTCAATTATAGCATTCAATCTTGCCTACATCTCTGCTATGATCTGGAAAACCATGGTGCATGTGACATATACCTGTCCCGATATCTTTTCAGTGGCAGTTAAAAAAGGCTCCAAAATCTCCAAACTATCTTTTAATATATCTGCCTCCATTGCAGTGACAGCCTGTGGAATATTGTGTGCACGGCTTGGACCAGCGCGTGCGGCAGCAGGGAGTGCAGCATTGACACCAAGATCCTGTTCCAACACCCTCTTTCCCCATGTCGTAAATGCTGTTCCACCGAGTAACCACATCAATTTTCATCTTGGTTTTAGGCAGATTATGCTTTGCTTGCATTTCCCACAACAAGGTCGTGGATGCAGGACTATTCCTAAATAATTTGGTAATAGAGCAGCTCTTATCAAAGATTCTGTCTACACACCGTACATCTTTAATTGCTTTTGTTACAATTAGGTGGAAGTAGTGCCCTGCACTGAAAATGCCTCTCTGAGAGGCCAAGAAAATGGATGGCTTTCACAACATTTGATCCATTGTCTGTTGTGAGGGAACAGATCCGCTCCAGGAAGAATTGCCGAAGACTTGCTCTGCAATGTTTACCGCAGTATGTTTCTCAGGAAAATACCTTACCCCCAAGCAGATATTTTTCCTCCCACCAGTAGGCTGTTGAAATACATGCCCATTCAAAGCCAAATAAGCATCATTGGCACGTAATGTCCACATATCAAATGTCAATGACACATGGTCTGCTTTACCCAACACCAATACCATGTTACTTATGACATTTCTTTGCATTTTTGGCAGAATAGAATAAGTCAACACCTTCCTGGAGGGAAGATCATAATTACAATTTAGCTGTCTGACAAAGTACTGAAAGCCTGCATTTTTCAGAATAGACAAAGGCTGGGAGTCTAGAGCAACCATTAGCGCAAGTGCATTGTCAAAGTCTTCCTTCTATTTTGGTTCATTTTCTTTTACATTCAGAAAATCAAACATAGACTTCTGGTTGGGCTGTGGTACTCTAGGAGCACGCCTTGCTCTAAACTTACCATCTTGGTAAGCTTTATGCTCCTTCTGAAAAAGGACATTGGTAGATGGGTGCACATGTTCCATGTGCCTTAGAAGGTTGGTTATGGTAGAGCCTCGCACCCTAATTATGGTCCTCTTTATTGTGCACCACTTGCATTTAAAGTCAACATAGTCCATGCTAGAGGCACTGCCAACAGAAATATATTTCTCATAATGTTCATACATTGGGTGCTGCATATGCTCTTTGCTGTGAGCACTTGCATCTGGGGCCTTTCTTTGGGTGTTTAGGGCCAAAACAGTTTTGGGGGAGTCTCCCTCAGATCCTGGGACACTGTTCCGCTGACTGGGATAACTCCTTCTCCGCTCTAAATATCTGGGTACCGGTTGTTCCAACACTATGGGAAACATCCCCTCAACTTCAGAACAACGCTCTTGTGGGCACTTTTCACCGGAAAAATCTGCTGCTACAGAAAGGGTGGATAAAACAATGTATGAGATGGATGCCTCATTTCTTTAGGCCAACTTAGTAAAACAGTTATGTGACCAGCCAAAAACATTCAGTATAGGGGTAGGGGAATCAAAGACCAGCACATAGAACAGTTGTAATGATCACAGAATCTGAAAGCTGACAAGAACTTTGACGTGCTATAAAGGGCGCCCATCTGTCTTAAATTGCAATGCCAAGCCACTTGTACAATCACATGCTCACAACCCCACTTAAGAACCCAAGCATATATGTTTCCCTACTACTACAAGTACTTTGGAACCCATCTGCAACATAAAAAGGAGGTAATTCTAGGCATTGGCGCTTTCCTTACCTAATCCAACGGGTGCTGCATTGCCTGTACTATCCATGGCACTGTTCGTGAGGCTGCCTGTAACCGTTTGCAAATCCCTTCTAAACTATAGCTAGAACCCCTCGCTAACTCGCTAACATACTTTATGACCAAAAAAAGTCTGCATAAGGTACAAATGTTGCACTGTGCAAGTTACTCGCCTACTCAGCACCTTTTTGGATTACCTTGCAAACATGCAAGTCATCACCCCCCTAATATGACTTTACATACACTCTTGTCAAAGAAACTACACCATAAGAGAACTTGCTACCTGTGCAAAATGCTAAACATTTTTGCTGATGAAGACGACTGCTAGGGTGGGAGTAGGTTACCAACGGGGAATCAGTGATGACGCCATCAAATTCATCACATTACTGTAAGCCTCACACTGTGCATTTTGCATTAAATGCCACAACTGTACCTAGTAATCAGAAAAGCCTTTCCCTGTGATTGAGTTCATAGCTCACTTTAAGGGAACCTCATTTTACTAACACTCAGTCACAGTCACATGACACACTGCCAACATTTGGGCACTGCGTGACAACACTATCCCTGACCACCATTTATCAGAATCATCTCTAAGGTATGCTTCACCTCACTTGCATGTGCACATATTATAGTGGGATTTAAGCTCTGCCGCAGACAATACAAAATTAAGCAGTGATGTATAGAGCCATTATATCATTGCAATATAGAATTCTTTTTTGAGCTACAGCATTTTTGCTGAAGCTTGTTTTTTAAAAATATCAATGCAAGATCCTGTGTTTTTTGCTATTTTTTAAAAACCAACAGACGTCACTGTTGTTCTTGCAAACAGTTCCAACTGAAATAGGTCTTATTTTCTTTGCCTGCCAAAATTGAAATCAACAAGAAGTGAGATTCTTTTAAGTGTGCAATACAACCTCTGTGCTATAACTTTAAGGCACCAAAAATATAACATTTTATTGGGCGTAAACTCTTAAAAATATGATGTGCATAGAGAGCAGCCACGCCACAATGTATGAATGTCGTGTCCCCCTTTCGAAAATGTGCTTGCCCTACTGTTTTCCCTCCTTTTTAAATGAAGAAATTCGTTTTCTCTGTGTACTGTAAAGTGTAAACTGGGCTCTTACAAGCGTGCACAGGATTGCAGCCAACTCCCACCTATGCACATGGTGCAAGTGCAACCGCGGCAGGTGCAATCCCCTTCACAAAAACATGCTTGCGAGGCAGCTTTATAGGGCTGCTGGCATAGATATCTATTTCCGGTCGAATGATTTACTCTAAAAAGAAACAAAATGCTCCACAAACAGGAACAGGACCAAAAACACGAGCAAGAGCACTGCATGAACAGGTTTCCTTCCTGCACTGTGCCTCCTGCCACGAACAGATGTACTCAGTTAAGTGGCTCTACCTCCAAGAGGTGTTATCTTCTGGGAACCTATTTAAAAGAATAGCTTTACATCGGAGCAGATGTTGTTTAAGTAACGCAGACTCTGATGTGTCAATAGCTTATGGCCATAAAGGCCCCTTCCCTGCAATATATTCCTTTTTCTGTTTGATTTCATCACAGCAATTGCATTTCTCAAACCAAAAGCCGAGGTAAACAACATTTCCATATCAGAATGTGAGCTCCGAAAAGATTTTTAAATTGCCAAATATATGATGACCTCTGCTTCATGTACATGTAAAGCAAAGCATTTTTACACGATGCCCTCCCTCCCTGCTTCCCTCCCCTCCCACCCTGCCTCCATCCCTCCCTCCATCCCTCCCTCCCTCCTTCCCACCCCTGCCTCCCTCCATACCTCCCTCCCTCCCTCCCTGCTTCCCTCCCCTCCCTCCCTCCCTCCCTCCCTCCCTCCCTCCCTCCCTCCCTCCCTCCCTCCCTCCCTCCCTCCCTCCCTCCCTCCCTTCCTTCCTTCCTTCCTTCCTTCCTTCCTTCCTTCCTTCCTTCCTTCCTTCCTTCCTTCCTTCCTTCCTTCCTTCCTTCCTTCCTTCCTTCCTTCCTTCCTTCCTTCCTTCCTTCCTTCCTTCCTTCCTCTGTCAATGACCCAACAAGTTGAAATGGAAAAGCATATAAATATTATGAAACGTAGGATCCAGATAAATGGAATCCGCCTGTTTTTACCACTTGCTAAGAGTTGGTGGATTCCCGAAGAATCCGTTTTATTTGCCGTCCGCAGGGAGCAATTTGCTGGTGGACGCTATATCTTTTGAAAAACGAAGACTAAAAGCAAAGAGTTAAGGCAATGCACCTCTTTTTACTCTTTACTTTTACACTCTCTTTTGTAAAAGTTACATATTTCATGCAGGGGACCCAACAGAATGTACGAGCTAACGTTGGCAGTCCCCTGCCTGCAATTAGCACATTTAATAAAATGGAGGGTTTGCCCTCCTCCTATGTGCAGGGTTCCATAATTGTTTGTCCAGACACTGCTAAACATTCATGCTACCTTCATAAAAGGATCTTATTTGAATCAGTCAAAGCTCACTTTATTTTTCTATCTGTCCAAGGGCTCTTTATTTGTATTTTTATTTTATTGTTTAAAGCACAGACCAAGTGCAAGAGCAGTGGAGCGCTGTAGAGGGTGTGGAAAATGTTGTCACACAAGCACCATAATGCACTAAAGGCGTGCATAATCCTGTACCTCTGGCACCAGCCCTTCCCTTACCTTCCAGGCCCCCACAGCCACATTGGAGACCCTTGTTAACTTGTTTTCTTTTATAACCAGAACCAACACTTTAATTCACTGAATTCCTTGGGCATACATGTTTTCTACTTCTTCTCTATTGTACAACCTTGTTTATGGGATATATGAAGTCTCCTGAGAAGTGGGATGACACAACCAACACTTTGACCATGTTGCCCTGTCCTGCGCATTTCAGGTTGTGGTTATTTCTAGCTCCAGTTTGTATATCTATGTAGGAATACAGCATGCCGTCGAGTGAGTTTTATATGTTGTACCGGGTAGATGATTGTTTCCTGTTGTGTTTTATGTAATGAGAATCAGTAGGCAGCATGACTCATCGTTGCTATTCAGGTCACACTTCCTTTCCTCTTAGCTGACTTTGAAAATTATATTGCGTGCAAAATAGAGAACGGAAAATGTACGCATACACATTTTAATGGCATATTACACATTTTTGGTTGTAACTCCTGTACCAAATGCACCACTATTAGAATTCATTGGAACATTGACTTTGCTCCACCTTGGTTTGTCTGCATGTTGCTTTGGTTAGTGTGTGAAACGAAAACACATGTGGAGCATCTGTGAGTAATTGTAATGTGTTGAAAAGGAAGGTGTCAGCTGTCAGCAGCCCATTCTTATTACACTCTTCATCATATGCACTGCTGTCATCTCCCACTTGTTTGTATGAGCACAGCACACTATCATCTTCCCTGGACAAGAAGTTCCTGAACTTTTCGATACAGTAGTAGCCCTGGCGAAGTCTGCACACTAACCCAATGGTTTCAGACTGGGGGGCTAGTCCCCCTAGGGGCGCGCAAAGGATGTCCGATGGGGCCCAGAATCTTTGAAAACTGACTAAGATGACTGGTGTTAATATAAAAAAAAGGATTAAGGTGACTGCTTTTAATAGAATGTATAAGCAGTAGAAAAACTGCTTATATTTTAAAGAGTCTGAAGCACCCCTGGACATTGTTTGCCCCCCGCCTCCCCAGTGGGAGGCAACACCTAGGTGGGGGGAAGGGCAGAAACAATATTTCTACTTAAGGGGACTCGGTATGAAAAAGTTTGAATACCACTGTGTTAGTGAGAATTCTCAAAAATGTGCTAATTCCCTCTACCTTAGAGACCCCCAGTAACTTTGCTGGATTTTGAGGACATGATTTTTCTTAACCTGGAGAGAGTGAGACCCTTTTTCCCACTCTCTCATGTATTTTATGTGATGTTATACACTGTGTTTCTTTTTGGTTATGGAGTCTAACCAACTCCATAGACATCATCTTTTACAATTGTGTTACAAAGCACCTTCAGTGCAGTGACCCAGGGAAGTCTTTCAGATTTCCCAAGGTTTAAATATCTTCTCTGGGATCAACTACTGTTTCCCAGAATATTGGAGTGAAATTGACTTCAATGAGCCCTATACATTTCTAGACCCAGCACACCCTATCTCACAATAGAGTGCTGGATGGGGTTACTTAGTATACCCTATGTCTATTTACTCATGTAACAGTCAAATGTTACCCTTTCCTCTCGGAATGGCTGGTGGCAGTGGTTTTACAATGAACTACCAAGATTTACCCCGACCGCAAACTGTTCGCAGCTCCGGTAACGTTAAATCGCGGGAGCCATGTATTTCAAGATGGCGTCTCAGCCTCCTTTGTTAAAACGGTTTCCGGTCTTCTCTTTTTGGCATTTCCTTGTGGAAAGGTCCTTCTCAAGTTTTTCTCTGCGCGCCAAACCAGGTTTGGTCTCTTTGTTCATTCACCTTTGGCGGGCGTCAGGTCTGAAACCCGCTTCTGGCTCCAGAGTGTCTGAGGTAGGCAGGAAGTGAGGGAGGTGCCCGAAACCCCCTGTGCTTAGTCTCCTAGGTGACCCAAATGCACTCTGTGGTGATTGGCTGGCTGACTGTCCGGCAAGGAAAGCCACCCTGCTCGGTGAGTGGCAGCTAGGCTGGAATGAATGGGAGAGAACTGAATAAAAGGCAAGTATCTTGGCTCGGAAGGTAGAGTCGACCACTGGACGAAGGAACCGAAGAAGAGCTTGAAGAGCACGCCTGCTGCAACTACGGGACTGTTGGTTTGCCCGGTGAAGCCCTGCTGCAGGTCCGAATCGCCAGGTTCGCATCGACAGAGAAGCCCTGCAAAGGACGACTTCTCTCTTTGAGTTGGTAGGACCAATCAACTGCCAAGTAAGCCACCTGGACACCCATCTCGGAACTGGTTTAATTTCCTCAGAGTTGCTGCAGGAAACCATAGAGCCAGGGAGAGGGACATTAGATTGTGTGTGTTGCTTGTAAGCTGGCCTAAAGCTTTTGGAAGATCCTCCGGACTCCCACGGAGCACGACTGACCAAGCCTGACCCCCCCTTAGTTGAGTGCAGGACCTCAGATGTGAGGAAAGTCCACCTTGACAGCCAGGAACCACGCTATTGCTATTTGCTGTACCGCAAGGAGCTGAAACGCGAGACAGCCACTGAAAGTAAAGTTTGCCGGTTGCCAGCTTTGACAGTGCCAGTACAGTGCAGGTGTCCCCCGGCGTCCTCCCTCTTGTCCCCACGACTGAGGCCCAGCAACAGAAGTCTTCAGCTGCATCCTTTTCTTCTTTACTAAGGCACTGTAAAAACTAGCCTAAGAGAACTTACCTCTTACTGTGGAAGTGCTTGTAACTTCTGCAACTCACAAGTCCAATCAGCGTGTGGCCCTACATTTGATTCTTCTTGTTCCCAAAGACTCCTAAGAACTTGTGCAAAGACTTTTCCATTTACTTACCTGAAGTGCTGCATCCTATACAAAGACTTTGGCCTATTGACTTTGGCTTAGCCTATTGAATTGAATGACTCTTCTCTTGCTATCTGAAACTATTTGCCCTGCTTATGACTATTTGTATTTCCTGTGCTCTAATAACTTTTGCCTTTTACTTATGTTTTAAAGAGTATTCTGTATGCCAACAGTAAGGTATTAATGTCCCCAGCACCCTTTTTACTAAAGTCACCTGTGGGTGTAGGTTGCGTCTGTGGGCCATCCAAAAATGGCCTTGTCTGATCCAGAAACTCAGAGTGTACAGTATTGAAGTATATTTGTGTGCTACTATTCTATTGCTCCCTTCTGAAGAGGGCTTCTTTATACGTGACTGATAAATAAATTATTAATTGCTTATGCCAGAAACCTTAAGTGTAAGAGTTTATTTGAATACCTGTAACTGTGAATCTTTGTGTAACTCCACTACAGCTCACATTTCCCCTCTTGAGATAAGCCTGGCTGCACAACACACTACCAAACCTGTGTAGTACAAGCTTATACCAAAGGTTGGGTTGCCTATAACTGTAGTCATAGTTGTTTGTAGTGTTCCCAGAGGGTACTACATACAAACTTTGCCTAACACACTGTAGTCTAACCAAACTGTACCAACACACTCTGATGCTGCTAGAAAATTCATTTCAAGACATCTAACTCACACGTCTTTAAATATAGAAGGTTCTTGATGTCAAAATGTTGTTGGGTTGATGAATTTGAACGAAACATATGCGTCCCAAGAATGCTCTTTGGTAACCACAAATAGACACCCATGAGCATTGTGGTGTTCTTCTCCAATCTCCCTTCATAACAAGCATCAAACAAGCATTGGCAAAGCCAGTTTTGCTTTAACATCGAGGAGTCTTGGGGGACAACAGGAGGCAGATGTTGGGTCGTAGGGTAAAGGGGACAGCACTTTCGAGAAAGGGTAGCAAGAGACAACAGTGCAGAAAGGTGGGACAAATTAACATGGCTGTGGAGGGGATGGTGGCAAAATGCAGAAGAATGCGGCTGAAACAGGGGGCTGGAAACATACCATGAGGGTGACCGGGCAATGTCGACCAACTTTAGAATATTAAGCACAAACAAAGCTATTTTGGAAACCGTGGCAAGGGATCTTGCGGAAACAGTGATGCAGTTTTTTTCAGGTGGTGAACACACTATCCGAGATTTCCGGCATGAAACAAACGTCTGCTGCTTATTGTTGCAGCCAAAAAACCACTTCCTGTGGCTGCCCTCGAACTACCAGTCAAGAGAGTATACATCCATTAGTTTGCATATGTAGGAACAAGCCACGATGCTAAAACGGTAACAATCCTGATTTTGATCTATAAATGTCAGTTGCACTTTGCAATCCCATAGCATTGCATAGCTTGATGCTGGAAGCCCTCAAGAAGAACACCAAAGGCTCCATTGAGCCATGCTGATCTTACCTTGACTGATAAATAGTCCAAGGTGGGAGGTGGCTCACACCAAGGGTGAAGGGCGAGGGGTTCTCCCTAAGTAATATTGTTACTGGCAGGACACTCTACTACGTTAGTAAGCAGTGTAGGAAATGGGTAAAAAGACCCCCACATAAGAGTATCATTGCCGTTGCCAGATTCTCTTTCTCCTAAGGAACTCTATGGAGCACACTTTGCTCCCTTGAGTAATTTGGTGGCATGTAGCCGTTACATGTAGACATACACGTAGGCTGCTCCTTTACAAAAAATGATGCTAATTTTCACAACGAAGTGCAACTTCGCTGTGTAAAAGGTGGCGTACACGCGTTTTCAGCACTATTTGCCCTGTACATTTGCACTCCACAGTGTAAATTGGTAAACCCTGCTTACCCCGCTCACATGGCAGTCTGAATTTACAATTACAATTAAACGCTGCCTACCATGGGCAGATGTCAGGTAGCGTTTAATTATAATTGTAAATACTGCCTGCAATGCGACTGTGGCAGGCAGCATTTAATTGTCCACGCTTCCAGCCATAAGAGCATGGCAGGTAACATAGACAATGGATCCCTATGCAGTCCTGCTGCATTATGCTGGGGCATAAAGCCAATGAGTTCCATAGGGAACCCCAGCATTTCCGCCGGCATGAAATGCATGCTGGTGCAAATGCTAGGGCATTTGTATGGCGCAGAGGAAGGGAGGCAGCCGAAACACAAGTTGCATTCCGCCCCTCCTCTCCACTATACAAATGGATGAAAATGTGGCATATCGTGAATGAAAGGTGTAAAAGCCTTACACAAGCCGTTAACACCTTTCCTTCATGTTACGCCACAGAGCAAAATAAGCTCCTATGTATGAACTGGGGGTAAAAGGATCACCTTTTGAAAAGACAGACAGGTATGGAAACTCTGTCCATGAAATTTAAGCAGAGTGGGGCCTTTTAACAAATCATTGGCAAAGCAAATTTGTTTGCCTTCAGTTATGGGGCAATGGGGCAAGAGTAGGGATCGACTAAACAAATATAACAGGGCATGGACAAGAGGACAGAGTGTTGGGTGTGGGAATGAAAATATGGTAGATGGTGGCCCCTCTTTCTGGCACAGGTATGAATATTGCTAATTTAAGTATGCTCTCTTTGTACACACACCAATGAGTGTAATTCATTTTTGCCCTTTAAAACCTTACGGTGCTGGATTTGTAATCTTGAATTTTGAAGATATTGACACATTTTTGAAACATTGTGTCCTTTGTACTTTACAAATTAGATAACGACAAGATGATTTTGATGTACTTTTCAAAATTAATACAAATTGGACATTCTGTTAGGTAGATAATCATTCATATATTTTGACATACATATACCTTGCTACCTTCATACACATGTACGTATAGCTCCAAAGATGTGTAACTTGAATATGTGAGTCCCACATTACATATTTCTTCTTCTGCTGAAGGCTTAATGCCACTTGGACCTTGATACGCTAAAGCATCTCCCAACCAATGATTTTCCTGTGCATATTGTGTCGACTACTATTAGCCAGTATTTATTTTAAAAACCTAATTTAATTCTATTGACTAGGATTACTGCATTTTAATAAATATTGCTGCTTTATAATTGTTTTAAATTCTTCTGTGTGCCCGCATGCCCAAACTGAAGTCTAATACTTAATCTCCTGGCTTCCCAGGCTCTGGGCCGTGTTGAATCATCATTGTGCCGCACCACAGGCACAGAAGACTTGCATCAGCACGGGTCTGCCTCGCCTTTGCTGTGATACGGTTGCATGGAGTGAGCCTTTACATCTGTGCTCATAGTTAATAGTAAATCGAGTGAAAATATTTGCAGGACTAGGCTTTGATTTTACTGTGCACATTGTGTCGACTGTTATTAGGAAGTTTTTATTTAAAAAACCCAATTTAATTTGTATTACCTAGGGCATATTGCATTTTGATATCACTGCTTTTAAATTGTTTTATATTCTCCTGTTCCCCCTGCATGCCTGAACTGAAGCCTAATGCTTCATCGCCTGACTTCTCGGGCTCAGCGCCTTGTTGACTCTTCATTGTGCAATGTCACAGGCACAAAAGATTTGCATCAGCACAAATGGTCATCTCTCCAGCAATGTGATACGGTTGCATGGAATGAGCCTTTACATCTGTGTCAATAGTTTATAGTGAATTAAGTGAAAATATTTGCAGGACTAGGCTTTGATTTTACTGTGCATTTTGTGTTGACTGTTATTAGCCAGTATTTATTTTTAAAACCCAATATAATTTTTTTCGAATAGGGTTTACAGTTCTTCTGTGTGCCCCACACGCCCGAACCCTGTTTGTGCCTGTTCATGCTGTTCGACGGTCGGCGCAGGACACTGTGCTGCACGATGGAACGCCTTCCTTTTTTTGTGGTCATTAGGGATATTTACTCCCATGGTTTAACTGGTTTGTTATTCTTCTTATCTTATTTTATATGCGTTTTATATTATGTGGGGTGCAACTCCAACCCCAGAGTGACAGAGACTGAGAGGCCATGTCAGGTCCTATTGTGAGAATGCAGCTGGCTGATGTTGAGACCCATTGGAATATGCAGGCCAGTTCAAAGCATTGTTTTCCAAAATAAGGCTTAGGGAATGAACAAAAATGTACCTCTTTCAACTTTACCAAAATGGACAGGTTCTCAAATGAAGGAAAATGTGCCTGAGAACATAAAACTGCTGGATGTACACAATGCATGGCAAAAGACATCTGTAGCTGAAAATGCTGTTTGCATAAAATATGAAAAGCTACAATTCCACTTAAAGTGACAGATAGCAGCATGTCACATTGACTTCAATGCAGCACAAGACTGTGAACCAGAAATCTAAAGTGAAGCAAAGCGCTTTGCATTTGTCATGATTAAAAAAAACATACTTTTCAACATTCACAATGACATAATTTAAAAGGAGAGGCCTACTTGTTTAAAAGTGAACAACGGTTTACCATGGTAAACTTTGGCCTATGTGTGAACAGTGCAGAAAGGGACACTCATGCCTTTTCAACCGGTATTGATTTAAAATGCTATCCTTTCAAAATTATGAATGCAGCTTGTTTTCCCCACTAAACTCAAAGGTCTGTGCCTCTGAAACTTTGACTTCAAGACCGTTGGGCTGGGCCCACAAAGAAAAAATGTCTGGTTTTCAGGTTAAAATGCATTGAAATACAAAATTGTGGAAGGGTCATATAAATCAGCCAACAGAAATGACCTTTTAGGGCTGTATTTACCCCAATAAACTGCCTCTCAGAGCCACTAATGGATCTTCAAAGGCTGTGTAGAAACAGACCCTACTGATAAGCAGATATTCAGGACACATGTTTGTGAGGAAAATAGAAGTGTGTGGATTTGCTTGGAATATGAAACTACGACTTTCCATATTATGTCCTGGATTAACATTGGACTACTTTGTCCTTAATAACAGGAGAACATTGCATCACAATGAGCTCATGCTGGACTCATATTAAAGATTGCAAAAGCCTGTTAGTTTTATGTAAATATTCACCATATGCCATGTGTGTAATTTAATTAAGAGATGAAAATGAATTTGTGACACTCAAAATAATCAAAAAAATCTGAAACTTGGTGAGCTGATAGGAATACATATTAATATGTGTTCTGTGAAGGTTGATGTCAATAAATATTTCAGCCCATGACTAAACCATGAAAAATGATAGCTCATGTCTGGATGGTAATGCTGCAATAAAATGAATGTTTCCCAATTTGTCATACATTGTAGAATTCAAAAATATATATGTTTATGCAATTATCTGAAAGGAGAAGATAGTTGCCACATAGTGAGATTCTAAGAAAACCAAATATGTAAAAAAAAATAATTTGAAATGTTGCAGTTCTCTCCTCCCCATTATTCATAATCCAGACATCCTAAAACTCCTTGTCCTATCGGCTAGCAGTGTGTGGGTTGGTGGGCGGGGGAGGAACAGAGGTGTCCAAACTGTAGCATGGGAATATTCATAATATGTAAGTGTCATCAGCACTATCATTTCAGTTTTCAATCCAAAGAGGGACAGAAGGACAAAATAAGCAAGCAAACAGACATGCTAAGACTGGCAACAACATAGAGCTGAAAAAGAGGGCAGGCTAACACCCAGGAGAGCAGATAGGCAGGAGACCCTGAGACACTTGCTGGGGACTTCTGCCTGGAAGCTGGGAAACCTACCTGAGAGAGAGACCTGTGGCTGGGTCAGGGTTAATGGCTTGAGTGCATGTGGACTGAGTGCTAGGGGAAACTCAATGAACTTATTCAAAAACTTAAAAAAAATAACTGCTTAAAACAAAAGCATTGCAAAACACCTAAGCCTTGTAGAAGGTTTCTCTGCCCTCATTGCAGGAGAAATGTGTTCTGGACTAGATTACCCAGCAACCCTAGGGCCAAGAACTACAATAAGGCAGCCACTTTGGGAGTGGCATGATCGTGGGAATTTGTGTTGAGGAAAGTGCAGGGCTTGTGCTCGAGAATCCATCCAGGCAAGATGCATCCTGAGCAGCTCCGGCCATGGGGATACTCACGAGGGTCCACATCCCACAGGATACTCATTCCGGCCCCTCACTTAAAGCATATAAGTACTGCAGGTCCCAGAGAGAGTGGAATTACAGGGGAACACACGCAGGGGCACAGCCCCACCCAAAGAAATCCCCTGTTTCCCATAAAGCTAAGTGCCGTGCACTGGTAGCTGCATCCCTAGATCTTCCTGCATAATCCGCGCATCGGGTGGAACCGCATTAGGCATACCTACAGTTCTTGGACAGTGTACAGATTGTCAGACACCTGGAGCACCACGTCCCATGTAAACGAGCCACATGCAGCTCCCGAACTACAGTCGCACTAACCAAGCCATGTGCAGCTCCTACAATAAAGCCACATGCGGCAAACTAAAAGAAAGCTGCATGGTCTGAGCCACGTGCGGCCCCCAAAAAGCCAAGCTGCATGTAGCCACGTGCTGCCCTAAAATCATAAGCCCTGCATGCTAAAGTCACATTCCCCCTCCATGTTGCATGAATGCACCCAGGGCAATTAACCCATAGGTTGCTAACACGTGTGAGCCACGCGCTGCCATAATCCGTGAAAACTAATGTGAGCTCTCTTTGCAGCATTTGAACTGATCCTGTTTTCCGGACCTGAGAGCATGCAGGCAAGGAGGCAACAAGGGGGCCACTACAGCAGCCTGCATGCACAACCAGAGCTAAGTGCCTTTACTGGTGCAAAACAGTGCCTATGTTGGTTATTTAAGTATTGTGGGGAATGTATGCATGAAGAGATATGAGTGTGCTAGGATACAATGTCATGTACTAGTTCTTAACCTACCCTATGTCCCCCTACCCATCCACAAACTCTTCCTAAACCCTCTTGCCGGTCAGCCTCAGTTCTCGTACCTATCCAACCAACGTTTCCTAACCCCCCTTCCCTGCTGGCATTGTGGAGGCCTGTGTAAACCTAGGCTTGCATGCGCCAAATCCGCAGTGTGGGTGGTTGGTTCATGTCACTGCTGCACCTTGGAACTATGGACTGTGTCAGCCTGGAGGGACCTTGCTGTGAATAGAGACCAGAGGTGTGAGCTGTCTACCTATTCCCAAAAGCGGGTCTGATATCTGGCTGACCTCCTGAGCTGAGAAGAGAGACGGCCTATGTAAGTAGATATATCCCCAAAGCTATCCATTGTTTTGGGAACTACCTGCCTAAATCCTTTCCTTTCAATTGTGGGTGAGGGGGTGAAATTTTATAGACCCGTAACACATTTTATTAAAGTTAATTCAATGAATTCCCATATAGAAAAGATCACAGGATCTTTGTTAACATCAAAACAAACAAATTTCATGTCCAATGTGTTACAGCAATAAAGTAATTGACTATAATTCCCAAATCAGAATCTCAAAGCCCTGCATTTCATTTGAATGCGTGTTCCCCAAACGATTTTCCCATTGAGTTCATTTTGCAAACATTTCCTTTCAAATAAAAAGCTCAAACAAAATTACCATTATATTCCCACTCCCTGTACCTTGCCTTCAAAACAAAGGGGTCATATATAACTGATGCCTGGGGGTGGGGGCTGCTGGGAGAAAAGATCCTTGTGATAAACTGGTATGAGGTAATATTATCCCCACAAATAATATCGCCATATATATGGTTGTTGGGAACGGCCAGAGATGATATTATTAGTGGGGATATTTTTTGGGGTAAATGGGAGAGGGGTTTGCGGGGGTGTCCCTTTAAAATAATATGTGGGTTGCAGTGGTGTCCCCCCACAGATTCAATGTGTTAGTATCGCTGCAAAAATATGGCGCCATTCTTGTATGGTGATATGTTTGCGGGTTTATTAATACATGGAATGGATAAACCAAGCAATCACTGTCTGTTTTAAAAGTTTCCTATCTGTTAATGTGCAAAGTAAACCTATGTGTGTTTTGACTTAAAATTCAACCTGTGTTTGCTGTGGTAACTGAAAGTCTATCAAGAAATACATGTCAGTCAATTGGTGCAAGTAATTTGCATTTGTGATTATTGTGTTGTACCACAGAGCTGGTGCCTGGTGATATTGTGGTTTGTTTATTAACCATTGTACACTTAAAGAAATATACACTATTATTTCTATACACCAGCCTGGTTCCTAGCTTATTGATGATACAGAGGGTATCTGCTGAATGGCTATGTTGTTTGACCTCTTGATTTGGGTGGGAGGACTCCGAGTTGAGAGTGACTGTCCAATAAACTGTGACAATTAGTTCTGATATGCTGATACGTGTTGTTCTCCAGCCCTGTATCAAGTCGGTATAATGTTACAATGTACTAAGACAGCATTTCTGCAATTAAATAACAAATAAGGATTCTTTAGCCTACATGCTCTTAAGTAATTCAGACCCCTAGGCATCTATAAAACCAGGGCTGACATGTTACTTCTCCCACCTTCTATAACTGCTGTGTGAAACCTTAGGGCATCCACACATCTACTCCCCTTGGGTCCTCTTCTCAGGTGGACAGGGAAAGCCATTGCTTTTGCATCCTGACCATTGGGGAGGAGAATCGAGGATCACCTGGGTAGAGGGTCCTTGGGGATTGGGAATGAGATGTCCTCTGGCGAGACGCGATATTCCGCATTTCCCTTTAAGGAAGAGCCCTCTATACCAGAGGTAGTTATGGGGTATTGCTATCCATGTCCCACTAACAAGGAAAATGCCCAGAGATATTATCAATCAGAAGCACAAGAAAGAGGGCGAAGAAGAGAAGGGTTAAAGGTGAGACAGGTAAGACCTTGTATCCCCCTTTCCCTATTAAAAACCAGCCTAACCCTCCACGGCCTTTATGGGCTATTGTCAAACATCTCCCCTCATTTTTCTATTTGCTATGACAGTACTGAGACGAGGAAGAGGTGACTAGTAGTGAAGACCAGTAACTCTTCTCACCACTCTAGTACATGGACAAAGAAGATGCCTGCAGAGTACTGTGAAGTTCACACATGTCCCTCTAACTAAAGTCATGCAAGTCTAATTAGAAGCTCAGATCTGAAAACTGTCAAACTGTTGCAGGTGTATAAGAAGAAACCAAGATAGCAGCAAGTGGACCAACAGAGAGGCCTGTGTGGAAGAGACTAGCGGGTGACACTGCTTGTGAGGAGGGCACCGTGGTGGGTCTTGCAGAGATGCCAGGATGCTGGCAGACGACCCAGAGGACTTGTGGATCCCAGGAGAAGTTGGGCCATTGGATGTCTTCAGGCGTGAGAGCCTCCGTGGTCTGGGAAATGCAGCTGGTGGTGCAAGCAAGGGAAAAGAAAGCAAACCGCCAATAGCATTTGCAGAAGCAGAGCGGAGCTGCTGGCGATCCCAGAGAGGCATTGAAAGTGTGAGCAGGGCTCACAGTCAAAGGCAAGCTGGCAGACGGAGCAGACTGAGTCCAGCCCAGCTACCAGACAGGACCACCAGAGACGAGCGATTGAAAGGGAGAATCACTCGAGGGGGCTGGATGTAAGCCGAATGAATGCCGAGTGAGCCAAAAAAGCATGCACAGGGTAGGACTGAACCCAAAGTTCCGGGTGGTATGGAAATTAAGCTGCAACTAAATAATGATGCAAAAAGCATGAACAGTGAATACTGAACTGAATGAAAACTTTGTCATATTGAATACGAACTGAAGGAAAACATTGAGAGCAAAGCTGCGAGTTAATGAAAGTTAAATGGGAAAGCACCCATTTCAAAGCAACAGATGAAATACAAACACAGGGATGAAAGTGCAAGACAGAAAGGTGGGAAACAAAACAAGACCACTGCAAAGTGAACTTTGTGAATAAATACAGTGCAAGAAGGCCCAAGACTGACACAGGAGGTGTGGCACATTGTAGCAAGGCCAACAGGCTAATTAGTAATTAGTAGAAGCCAGGAGAGTGTGAAACTGCACATAAAGCCAAGAGGGCGATAAGAAGAAGTTCAGTGAATTTGAATCCGTACACAGGTTAAATACAGAAGAACCTGTGTTGGCTGATGAGCCTAAGGTTGCTGGGTGCGTGACCTGTGATGGTTGGACCATGTAGTCTGACAACTGCACCTAGACCAGGCAACCCTCCATTGTGAAAGACATTGGGAAACAAACCAAGAATGATCACTGTGAATGAACTGTTAATTCAATCCAGAAGGAGTGTCAAGTTGACCTGGAATTGTGTTAAACATTGAAGGACTGAGACCAGTATAAACTGCTACGTTGAAGTCTTGGGGAAGGGAACAGTGAGACTTGATGACCTGTAATGCTGCCTTGTGGACAGAGCCTCAAGACACTTTTCTTTTGGACTGGGCTGCCTTTAACTTGGTGAAGGGAACCTCAAGGATTTGTGGAACTTTCTTGAACTTGGGGAAGGGGAGCTGAAGAGGAAGCTAGGAGCTGGAAGAAGCTCATAACTCTGTGTTAATCACCATTTTTAAATAAAAATGTACAGTGTTCAAAAACAAATATAGTGGGTCATATACATGTGAAACATTCTTGCCCCCCAAACAGAAAACCATACTTATTATTCAAAATAAGTTTTCACCCTCACACCCCCACCCTCCCCAGAAATTTTTTTCCTCATTGATTTATTAGCATATTTATCCAAAGATAAAAAAGTAAAGACTTGTTTGGTGCACAGTATCGCATATATAATAATCACATTAACATAGGTTGACTGAATACGAGCTCCCCTGGCCGGGAAGTATGACTTTTCCAATAGGGCAAATCTGAATGTTCTTCTCGGGGGGAAGGGTACAACCTTTCAGTTTCGCTCCATGCTTTACTGGTTAGTCCCTGGCATATACTTGCAGACAATGTCTCCCCATAGTATGTCACATTGGGCTGATTTAGCTTGCAGGGTTGAGGTAATTTTCTCCATGACACATATATTCGATGCTACATTAACCCATTCAACTTTGCTTGGTGTGTGTTCAGACTTCCATTTAATGACAAGAGTGGCACGGACTGCTAGTAAGAGGTGGGCTCCTAGGCCCTTGATTTTCTGTCTTTCGTCCTCACATTGCTCAAATCCAAAGAGAATAAAAAAGGGGTCTGCAGACCTCGGGATTCCATCGAGGTCTTTTATCCACCCCAAGACTTCATTCCAGTAGACCTTGATTCTTGGGCAGCCCCACCACATGTGCCAGTAATCAGCTATTCCCCCACAGTTACGCCAACAGAGTGGGCTTAGTGACTGAAACATTCTGCGGAGCCTGAGGTGGTCATATTACCACCTGTGCAGCAATTTGATCGCATGAAGTTTGTATTGGCCCGATATAGAGACCTGAGGGGCAGCCTTGCACATCCTACCCCACATGATCGGGTCAATCTCTTCACCAAGATCCCTCTCCCATCTATTCATCAGGGGCAATGTGGAGCCCCTCCCTGCTTCAATCAATTCCCTGTACATGGCAGATATAAAACCTTTCATTTCTATTCTGGAGTTCAAGAGCTTCTCAAAGGGGGTGAGTTCTCTATCTACTTTATCTTTCGATTCTAGCCTTGTAAGGACTCCCTCAATCTGTAGAAAGTGAAAAACAGGGAGAGGGCCCAGCCAGACGTTCTCACCCAGTTCCGAAATTTTAACAAAGGACCCATTCTTCCAGAGCTGACACGCCCTCTCAAGACCTGCTTCAAACCACGGTTGGAATCTATGTAAATTGGGAATATTTTTCCATGATACCAGGGGCCCATAGATGACTCAGGGGGGGACAGCCACAAAATAATTTTCTGCATATCCCCTCTCTTCTTCCATATTTCCCAAATGGTCCCAAGTATCGGGTGATCTCTTAATCTACGTAATAGTTTGTTTCTCGGGACCCATCACCACTCAGAGACCGTTGCTGGGAACAGATAGTGATTGTCCATTGCAACCCATTGAGGTTCTTTACGATTTCGCAGGTGGGGAATCAGAATTCGTAGTTGGGGAGCCTCATAATATTTCTTCAGGTCTGGCAGTCCCATCCCTCCCCTATCTTTAGGCAATGCCAGGGTGTTATAGGATACTCTCGCTCTCTTTCCCTCCCAAAGGAACTTCACAATTGCCCTCTTTACCTCATCAAAAAAAAACTTTGGCATTTGTATGGGGAGCATCTGGAAGGGGTAAAGAAAATGGGGGAGACATACCATTTTGATCGCGTTGAGTCTACCCAGCCACGATATTGTGAGTTTCTTCCATTTGACAAGATCTGCAAGGAACTTTAGGAGGAAGGGTGGAGAATTGGCTTCATAGAGTTTGGTAATGTCCCTCGTAATCTGTTTGCCTAAATATTGGAACTTAACATTTTCCAGGATAAGGCCTAACGGAGAGAGTCTGTCGACGTCGGCTTGTGTGGTCTCATGTAGGGGCAATAGGATTGATTTGCTCTCATTAATTTTGAAACCCGAGAGGCTGCCATATTCCTTAATCAGTTGAATTCCTCTGGGGATGGAGGATGTGGGGTTCGAGATATTCAGAAGCAAGTCATCTGCGTATAAGGCTACTTTATATTCTGTGGCTCCTAGTGTGAGTCCTTCAACCTGAGGATCGTCTCTCAGTTTCTTGGCTAGAGGTTCCAAAGAGAGCGCAAAGAGTATTGTAGAGAGGGGGCATCCCTGACGCGTTCCTCTACCTAATCCGAACCAGCTGGAGTATTCCCTGTTGACGAACACAGAGGCTTTGGGTGCTGGGTATATTGCCTGAATCCCTCCCCTGAGTTTCAGCCCTATTCCCACTTTGGGAGGACTGCCATCGGAATGCCCCATTCAACCCTATCGAAGGCCTTCTCAGCATCGACCGACAGGAGAGCTGGGTCATTCCTCATGGTTCGAGATGCATTAATTTAGTGTAGGTTCTTCCTCATGGTGTTGGCTCCTTGCCCACCCAGTATAAAACCAACCTGGTCCGCGTGTATTAGACATGGCATGTATGTCTCCAATCTGGCTGCAAGGATCCTAGTGTATATTTTTGCATCAACATTTAGCAAGGATATGGGGCGATATGAGCCACATTGCTTTGGATTCCGGCCTTCTTTGGAGATCACCGATACAAGGGCTCGGACAAAAGAGTCCAGGGCTTTCCCAGTGTCTAGGATCTCATTAAAGAGTTCCACCATGAGAGGGAGGAGGGAGGAGAGAAAGGATTTATAGAATCCGCCGGTATAGCTGTCTTCCCCAGGGGATTTTCCTAATGACAATCTCTTAACTGCGTTCTTGACCTAGTCTTCCGTTATCGGACCCTCTAATGCACGGTTTTCATCGTATGATATCTGTGGAATTTTTACAGAGGACAAGTATTCCTCAGTATCTAATTCCCCGGGTTGGGCCTCCGATCTATATAGGGCCTCATAAAATGTCGCAAAGTCCTCAGGAATGTCTGCATTGGTTGCATTTTGGGAGGTTTCCTGGGTTTCTACTTGCAGGAACTTCTGCTCTATTTGTTTGACACGTAAATTGGCTGCCAGAAAGACGTCCGCTTTATCCCCCTTCTCATAGAACATTTGTCTCAAGAGCTGCAATTTACGGACTACCAGGCCATGTTCGAGAAGGCAGAGTTCTTTCCGTTTCCTTTTCTTCCTTTTCGCTTCCAATATCTTATCTGCTTTCCCAATTTCATCTTTCCTCGCCTCCCCATCTAGGTGACAAATCTAATTTCTGAGTTTGTTTTCGATCGAGTTTCTTTCCCTTTTCTTACTCGCTCCCTCTCTGATCAGGACTCCACACCAGGTCGCTTTCCCTGCTTCCCACACTGTTAATTTGGAAACCTCCCCATTGTTGTTGGTCTTGATATATTCAGTAATCTCAGTTTCCATGTCTGTTTTGAAAACTGGGTCTTTCCAGAGTGTCTCATTGCACCGCCATCAGCCCCCTTTCCAAGGTAAGGTGTCCCGGTCAATGTCAACTGTGATCATATCGTGATCAGACCAAGTGATCTGGACGATGTCTGATCTTATAGTGGCATTATACATTTTCTCTGTTAAATATATATAATCAATCCTAATTAAGGTATTATGGGGGCTGAGTACAAGGTGTATTCCTGTTCTTCTGGGTGCAGTTGTCACCATGTATCTCTCAAGCCATATGTGTTAAACAGATTTGAAACTTCACTGTGCCCTTCCTCCATAGGGTCCTTTGCGTCAGTTTTACCCGCTTTCCTGTCCAAGTTGGGGTCCGCCCATAAATTGAAATCACCCCCAAGGAGGACGTGGCCGGTGGCTTCTAGCATAATCCCGTATTGGGGGCATATATGGTTGCAAGTGTAATGTTCACTTTTCCTATAGTGCCTGCCAAAAGTAAAGCACACCCCTCCACATCTGCCCATGTCTTGGAGGTTGTGAAGCCTAGTCCCTTCCTGATGAGTATCCGCACTCCCCCCCCTTTTTAGAGGCCCGGAACCCCAATATTCTGTCCCCATTCGTGCCCCCAGGAACTTCTGTTCCTCTCCCTTAGCATATTTCATTTCTTGTAGAAAAAGGATATCCAATTTCCCCCCTGCGGAATTCCCGATATATACAAAAGGTCTCTTTGTTGGAGAATTCAGGCCTTTGACATTTAGTGTTCCCACTCTAAGGAGGTCTTCTATCCGGAGGTCAGTATCAGCCACCATTTGTCATCATATGTTTTCTAGGACCCTTTAGCAATGGATGACAACCTAGTGAGGTATCGTTAAACCGTGTGTGTATCCTTCCAAGTCTCAATGAGGATTCTGTTCCCAACCCACCTCCCTTTACCCCCTCCCATCCTACCCCCTCCCTCCCCTCTGCATTCCCCATTCCAGGTTGGTGGTATCCGATCGAGATCAGTTGGAAACGTTGATCTGGCGTTGGACCACCAGTGGAAACCGTTACTCCACGTTCCCTCTACTAACAACATTCTCAATAACATTTGAGCCTCCCTTCCATTCCCCCCTTCCCCCAAAACAAAACAAACTCTTTAGAAGGATATTCAAGATCTCATATGATACCGCCGATTGTTGCCAGCAAGACGCCCGTTCTATCTTCGGGGAGAAGCCTTCAACTAGGTGAGGTTCTCTCTGTTACCAAACTCCACATGGCTCCGCTCACAGAGGGCCTCTCGAGCCACCCTTCATCGTATCTCTGGTATTCTGAGTCATTAAAAACTCTATAAAAAATGCCTGTCACAAGACAGAAACAAGTGGTTAAAGTCCAGAGATCATAACAACCTTCACATGGTCAAAGCAGCTCTAAATACCTACAAAATGTTATCATATCTGCCAAATCCCAGTTCCTCCAAAAGCAGATAAATAAGGCCAACACACGTCCAAGAGCACTTTTTGCTGCAATCAGAAATGTAGCCTTTCCACCTCGCAATATGCATAGCCTTTCCTCATCACTCACACTAGCTAATAAATTGAATGTCTTTTTTTGGACAAAATTCAGTCTATCAGGCATAATATTGATTGACATCTTTCTATTCAACAAGGGTCTACTACAGTTCATCCTGTTGCAAAAGTAAACTTGTTGACCCTCTCTTTATTTTCCTTCTCCCCAGTTTCTTCTAAAGAGGTTCTGTAACTTATTTCTAGTTTGAAACATACCAATTTTAATTACAGTCCCATCACAGCCTACCTTACCAGACAACATGTGCCACTGTTGTGTGAGTTCATTACTTCCTTTATTTATGCCTCTCTGACTCAAGGATGTGCGCTGCTGGAGCTTAAAAAGTCTTACCCTTCTCCACTATTAAGCAAGGGAAAAGAAAGCAAACCGCCAATAGCATTTGCAGAAGCAGAGCGGAGCTGCTGGCGATCCCAGAGAGGCATTGAAAGTGTGAGCAGGGCTCACAGTCAAAGGCAAGCTGGCAGACGGAGCAGACTGAGTCCAGCCCAGCTACCAGACAGGACCACCAGAGACGAGCGATTGAAAGGGAGAATCACTCGAGGGGGCTGGATGTAAGCCGAATGAATGCCGAGTGAGCCAAAAAAGCATGCACAGGGTAGGACTGAACCCAAAGTTCCGGGTGGTATGGAAATTAAGCTGCAACTAAATAATGATGCAAAAAGCATGAACAGTGAATACTGAACTGAATGAAAACTTTGTCATATTGAATACGAACTGAAGGAAAACATTGAGAGCAAAGCTGCGAGTTAATGAAAGTTAAATGGGAAAGCACCCATTTCAAAGCAACAGATGAAATACAAACACAGGGATGAAAGTGCAAGACAGAAAGGTGGGAAACAAAACAAGACCACTGCAAAGTGAACTTTGTGAATAAATACAGTGCAAGAAGGCCCAAGACTGACACAGGAGGTGTGGCACATTGTAGCAAGGCCAACAGGCTAATTAGTAATTAGTAGAAGCCAGGAGAGTGTGAAACTGCACATAAAGCCAAGAGGGCGATAAGAAGAAGTTCAGTGAATTTGAATCCGTACACAGGTTAAATACAGAAGAACCTGTGTTGGCTGATGAGCCTAAGGTTGCTGGGTGCGTGACCTGTGATGGTTGGACCATGTAGTCTGACAACTGCACCTAGACCAGGCAACCCTCCATTGTGAAAGACATTGGGAAACAAACCAAGAATGATCACTGTGAATGAACTGTTAATTCAATCCAGAAGGAGTGTCAAGTTGACCTGGAATTGTGTTAAACATTGAAGGACTGAGACCAGTATAAACTGCTACGTTGAAGTCTTGGGGAAGGGAACAGTGAGACTTGATGACCTGTAATGCTGCCTTGTGGACAGAGCCTCAAGACACTTTTCTTTTGGACTGGGCTGCCTTTAACTTGGTGAAGGGAACCTCAAGGATTTGTGGAACTTTCTTGAACTTGGGGAAGGGGAGCTGAAGAGGAAGCTAGGAGCTGGAAGAAGCTCATAACTCTGTGTTAATCACCATTTTTAAATAAAAATGTACAGTGTTCAAAAACAAATATAGTGGGTCATATACATGTGAAACATTCTTGCCCCCCAAACAGAAAACCATACTTATTATTCAAAATAAGTTTTCACCCTCACACCCCCACCCTCCCCAGAAATTTTTTTCCTCATTGATTTATTAGCATATTTATCCAAAGATAAAAAAGTAAAGACTTGTTTGGTGCACAGTATCGCATATATAATAATCACATTAACATAGGTTGACTGAATACGAGCTCCCCTGGCCGGGAAGTATGACTTTTCCAATAGGGCAAATCTGAATGTTCTTCTCGGGGGGAAGGGTACAACCTTTCAGTTTCGCTCCATGCTTTACTGGTTAGTCCCTGGCATATACTTGCAGACAATGTCTCCCCAAAGTATGTCACATTGGGCTGATTTAGCTTGCAGGGTTGAGGTAATTTTCTCCATGACACATATATTCGATGCTACATTAACCCATTCAACTTTGCTTGGTGTGTGTTCAGACTTCCATTTAATGACAAGAGTGGCACGGACTGCTAGTAAGAGGTGGGCTCCTAGGCCCTTGATTTTCTGTCTTTCGTCCTCACATTGCTCAAATCCAAAGAGAATAAAAAAGGGGTCTGCAGACCTCGGGATTCCATCGAGGTCTTTTATCCACCCCAAGACTTCATTCCAGTAGACCTTGATTCTTGGGCAGCCCCACCACATGTGCCAGTAATCAGCTATTCCCCCACAGTTACGCCAACAGAGTGGGCTTAGTGACTGAAACATTCTGCGGAGCCTGAGGTGGTCATATTACCACCTGTGCAGCAATTTGATCGCATGAAGTTTGTATTGGCCCGATATAGAGACCTGAGGGGCAGCCTTGCACATCCTACCCCACATGATCGGGTCAATCTCTTCACCAAGATCCCTCTCCCATCTATTCATCAGGGGCAATGTGGAGCCCCTCCCTGCTTCAATCAATTCCCTGTACATGGCAGATATAAAACCTTTCATTTCTATTCTGGAGTTCAAGAGCTTCTCAAAGGGGGTGAGTTCTCTATCTACTTTATCTTTCGATTCTAGCCTTGTAAGGACTCCCTCAATCTGTAGAAAGTGAAAAACAGGGAGAGGGCCCAGCCAGACGTTCTCACCCAGTTCCGAAATTTTAACAAAGGACCCATTCTTCCAGAGCTGACACGCCCTCTCAAGACCTGCTTCAAACCACGGTTGGAATCTATGTAAATTGGGAATATTTTTCCATGATACCAGGGGCCCATAGATGACTCAGGGGGGGACAGCCACAAAATAATTTTCTGCATATCCCCTCTCTTCTTCCATATTTCCCAAATGGTCCCAAGTATCGGGTGATCTCTTAATCTACGTAATAGTTTGTTTCTCGGGACCCATCACCACTCAGAGACCGTTGCTGGGAACAGATAGTGATTGTCCATTGCAACCCATTGAGGTTCTTTACGATTTCGCAGGTGGGGAATCAGAATTCGTAGTTGGGGAGCCTCATAATATTTCTTCAGGTCTGGCAGTCCCATCCCTCCCCTATCTTTAGGCAATGCCAGGGTGTTATAGGATACTCTCGCTCTCTTTCCCTCCCAAAGGAACTTCACAATTGCCCTCTTTACCTCATCAAAAAAAAACTTTGGCATTTGTATGGGGAGCATCTGGAAGGGGTAAAGAAAATGGGGGAGACATACCATTTTGATCGCGTTGAGTCTACCCAGCCACGATATTGTGAGTTTCTTCCATTTGACAAGATCTGCAAGGAACTTTAGGAGGAAGGGTGGAGAATTGGCTTCATAGAGTTTGGTAATGTCCCTCGTAATCTGTTTGCCTAAATATTGGAACTTAACATTTTCCAGGATAAGGCCTAACGGAGAGAGTCTGTCGACGTCGGCTTGTGTGGTCTCATGTAGGGGCAATAGGATTGATTTGCTCTCATTAATTTTGAAACCCGAGAGGCTGCCATATTCCTTAATCAGTTGAATTCCTCTGGGGATGGAGGATGTGGGGTTCGAGATATTCAGAAGCAAGTCATCTGCGTATAAGGCTACTTTATATTCTGTGGCTCCTAGTGTGAGTCCTTCAACCTGAGGATCGTCTCTCAGTTTCTTGGCTAGAGGTTCCAAAGAGAGCGCAAAGAGTATTGTAGAGAGGGGGCATCCCTGACGCGTTCCTCTACCTAATCCGAACCAGCTGGAGTATTCCCTGTTGACGAACACAGAGGCTTTGGGTGCTGGGTATATTGCCTGAATCCCTCCCCTGAGTTTCAGCCCTATTCCCACTTTGGGAGGACTGCCATCGGAATGCCCCATTCAACCCTATCGAAGGCCTTCTCAGCATCGACCGACAGGAGAGCTGGGTCATTCCTCATGGTTCGAGATGCATTAATTTAGTGTAGGTTCTTCCTCATGGTGTTGGCTCCTTGCCCACCCAGTATAAAACCAACCTGGTCCGCGTGTATTAGACATGGCATGTATGTCTCCAATCTGGCTGCAAGGATCCTAGTGTATATTTTTGCATCAACATTTAGCAAGGATATGGGGCGATATGAGCCACATTGCTTTGGATTCCGGCCTTCTTTGGAGATCACCGATACAAGGGCTCGGACAAAAGAGTCCAGGGCTTTCCCAGTGTCTAGGATCTCATTAAAGAGTTCCACCATGAGAGGGAGGAGGGAGGAGAGAAAGGATTTATAGAATCCGCCGGTATAGCTGTCTTCCCCAGGGGATTTTCCTAATGACAATCTCTTAACTGCGTTCTTGACCTAGTCTTCCGTTATCGGACCCTCTAATGCACGGTTTTCATCGTATGATATCTGTGGAATTTTTACAGAGGACAAGTATTCCTCAGTATCTAATTCCCCGGGTTGGGCCTCCGATCTATATAGGGCCTCATAAAATGTCGCAAAGTCCTCAGGAATGTCTGCATTGGTTGCATTTTGGGAGGTTTCCTGGGTTTCTACTTGCAGGAACTTCTGCTCTATTTGTTTGACACGTAAATTGGCTGCCAGAAAGACGTCCGCTTTATCCCCCTTCTCATAGAACATTTGTCTCAAGAGCTGCAATTTACGGACTACCAGGCCATGTTCGAGAAGGCAGAGTTCTTTCCGTTTCCTTTTCTTCCTTTTCGCTTCCAATATCTTATCTGCTTTCCCAATTTCATCTTTCCTCGCCTCCCCATCTAGGTGACAAATCTAATTTCTGAGTTTGTTTTCGATCGAGTTTCTTTCCCTTTTCTTACTCGCTCCCTCTCTGATCAGGACTCCACACCAGGTCGCTTTCCCTGCTTCCCACACTGTTAATTTGGAAACCTCCCCATTGTTGTTGGTCTTGATATATTCAGTAATCTCAGTTTCCATGTCTGTTTTGAAAACTGGGTCTTTCCAGAGTGTCTCATTGCACCGCCATCAGCCCCCTTTCCAAGGTAAGGTGTCCCGGTCAATGTCAACTGTGATCATATCGTGATCAGACCAAGTGATCTGGACGATGTCTGATCTTATAGTGGCATTATACATTTTCTCTGTTAAATATATATAATCAATCCTAATTAAGGTATTATGGGGGCTGAGTACAAGGTGTATTCCTGTTCTTCTGGGTGCAGTTGTCACCATGTATCTCTCAAGCCATATGTGTTAAACAGATTTGAAACTTCACTGTGCCCTTCCTCCATAGGGTCCTTTGCGTCAGTTTTACCCGCTTTCCTGTCCAAGTTGGGGTCCGCCCATAAATTGAAATCACCCCCAAGGAGGACGTGGCCGGTGGCTTCTAGCATAATCCCGTATTGGGGGCATATATGGTTGCAAGTGTAATGTTCACTTTTCCTATAGTGCCTGCCAAAAGTAAAGCACACCCCTCCACATCTGCCCATGTCTTGGAGGTTGTGAAGCCTAGTCCCTTCCTGATGAGTATCCGCACTCCCCCCCCCTTTTTAGAGGCCCGGAACCCCAATATTCTGTCCCCATTCGTGCCCCCAGGAACTTCTGTTCCTCTCCCTTAGCATATTTCATTTCTTGTAGAAAAAGGATATCCAATTTCCCCCCTGCGGAATTCCCGATATATACAAAAGGTCTCTTTGTTGGAGAATTCAGGCCTTTGACATTTAGTGTTCCCACTCTAAGGAGGTCTTCTATCCGGAGGTCAGTATCAGCCACCATTTGTCATCATATGTTTTCTAGGACCCTTTAGCAATGGATGACAACCTAGTGAGGTATCGTTAAACCGTGTGTGTATCCTTCCAAGTCTCAATGAGGATTCTGTTCCCAACCCACCTCCCTTTACCCCCTCCCATCCTACCCCCTCCCTCCCCTCTGCATTCCCCATTCCAGGTTGGTGGTATCCGATCGAGATCAGTTGGAAACGTTGATCTGGCGTTGGACCACCAGTGGAAACCGTTACTCCACGTTCCCTCTACTAACAACATTCTCAATAACATTTGAGCCTCCCTTCCATTCCCCCCTTCCCCCAAAACAAAACAAACTCTTTAGAAGGATATTCAAGATCTCATATGATACCGCCGATTGTTGCCAGCAAGACGCCCGTTCTATCTTCGGGGAGAAGCCTTCAACTAGGTGAGGTTCTCTCTGTTACCAAACTCCACATGGCTCCGCTCACAGAGGGCCTCTCGAGCCACCCTTCATCGTATCTCTGGTATTCTGAGTCATTAAAAACTCTATAAAAAATGCCTGTCACAAGACAGAAACAAGTGGTTAAAGTCCAGAGATCATAACAACCTTCACATGGTCAAAGCAGCTCTAAATACCTACAAAATGTTATCATATCTGCCAAATCCCAGTTCCTCCAAAAGCAGATAAATAAGGCCAACACACGTCCAAGAGCACTTTTTGCTGCAATCAGAAATGTAGCCTTTCCACCTCGCAATATGCATAGCCTTTCCTCATCACTCACACTAGCTAATAAATTGAATGTCTTTTTTTGGACAAAATTCAGTCTATCAGGCATAATATTGATTGACATCTTTCTATTCAACAAGGGTCTACTACAGTTCATCCTGTTGCAAAAGTAAACTTGTTGACCCTCTCTTTATTTTCCTTCTCCCCAGTTTCTTCTAAAGAGGTTCTGTAACTTATTTCTAGTTTGAAACATACCAATTTTAATTACAGTCCCATCACAGCCTACCTTACCAGACAACATGTGCCACTGTTGTGTGAGTTCATTACTTCCTTTATTTATGCCTCTCTGACTCAAGGATGTGCGCTGCTGGAGCTTAAAAAGTCTTACCCTTCTCCACTATTAAAAAAGTCTTTATATTTGTCTAATTGCCGGCCTGCTTTGGCCCGCTAAGATTTTGGAAACAATTGGTATGGTCCAATTACAAAACTATGTGGAAGCTCGTGGTATCGTTCACATCAAACATTTTGGTTTTAGACCAGAGAATGGCACTGAAATGGCGCTGTTGACTGTCTGGGATGATATCTTCCTGACTGCTGATGGGGGACATCAAGCTGATCATGCTTGACCTGTCAGCTGCTGTCGATACTGTCAACTTTGATATTCTTATCTCAAGACTAGCAACGATCGCAAGAGTTTCTGAGGACTCAAAGACATATTTTGTCTCCTTTCTGTCTGATCGTTCTGAGCAAGTAAAGAGGGGACCTTTTCTTTTGGATTCTCTTCCAGTCAGATGTGGAGTGCCACAGGGATCTTCCCTCTTTCGACTACTGTTTAATGTCTACATTTGACCTCTCCTTAATATGTGTTCACAATTTGATCTGAGTAATCACTCATACGCTAACAACAGCCAAATGTATGTTAGATTAAAAAGATCAAATATTAGCATGTGCATGTAAAATTAAACAGTGGATGTTGCAGAATAACTGCCAACTGAACCCCTCTAAGATGGAAGTCATTGTTTTTGGCTCAAATAAGCAACTTGTAGATCTGTATCATCTGTTTCCTGCTCTGGAATCTTTGGCGTGCCAACATTTTTCACCTCCAAGGTAAAAACCCTTGGCTGCGTTTGGCAGGCAGATATGAATATTAGCACCCTGGTGGCGGGGTGCCAGCCAATCAGGTGGCTAGGAACGCGCTTTGCGCGCCGGTGAAAGCCTGCATTTCATGCCACACGACGGCCGGCTCCCCCCGCAATCATCTTCCCCCCACCATCCGTCCCATTTTTTTTCCAAGTGCTGGAGTGGGGGATAATGGCCCAGAGCCCTCATTAATGGCCTTCGCTTTGCTTGGGCCACTCATTTGGGCTGCAGGCAGTTTCCTCTGTTCCAGCCCTTGGAAAGGGGTCTTAACACCACAGTAACCTTCAAGTAGGTGAAATTAAATCTATCTACTTCCAAATAAGGCTGCTATAAACTCTTCTGCCTTTCATTTCATGTGATGATCGGCCTGCTGCTTTTGGATCCTTGGTTAATCCTAAATTAGACTATTGTAATGCCCTTCTTATGGGCATTCCTAAAAACCAAGTACAACGCCTCCAAGTTGCCCAAAACTCAGCCATTAAGTTACTGTTTGCCCTTCCCAAATCTGCGCCAATTTCAAAATTTCATAGAGCTTTCATTGGCTTCCAGTTGAGTAAAGGGTCCTTTCTAAAAACCTCTGGTTAGTTTTTAAATGCCTTCATGGCCTGGCCCCCCAATACCGCTAAGCTAAAATTGCGATCTACCAACCAAAATGCACTCTCCGGTCTGCAAATCAAAATCTGCTGATGATTCCCACATCTAAGTTTGTCCGCCGCAGCAATGGATGATTTTCCACCTTTTGGTCCACTAGCCTGGAGCTCCCGGCCAGCCAATCTTCATGAGAACCACTCCCTATCATTGTTCAGTATAACATTAAAGACATATCCTTTTCAATAATTATTCACTATTCATCTCAGCTTCTAGTTCTTACCATCTGCGCCAAGAAGCAGTCCCTGTCCGGTTCTTCGGATATGTGCATTGTAAATTAATAATAACAATAACAACAATAACAATAACCAAATTAAGGAGATCTAAAGATTAACAAACTGTAATTTTGATTGGTCTTTGACAGTTCCATTCCAGTTCAAATGTCAGTGTTGTAGAATGCGTGTTTTCCAGTGACGAGCATGCAACATTGCAGTAGCATGATTGACAACAGGCCAAGATAAAGTTCAAGAATTTGATATGGATTGGAACTCTTAAAGACCAATCAGAAATACAGTGAAAATCTATATTAATAAGAATAAGTATGTAGTATGAAATTAAACTCAAATAAAAGGATAATTACTAAGAAGTGTAAAGAATTAATTCTGAACAAAATAATTGCAGTAATTCCTCTACAGAGCAAATTCGCAAACTACACTGATACACAAAATTATGACAACAGAAAAGCCCTGAAGAAGCACTTACCTTTTATAAAATCGTTTTCAATTGCTGAAATGTGTTTATAAATAATTTGAAAAATAACTTAATGTTAATGCTTGTTATCCAGTGAAACCACTGTATCCCGATGGATGATATTTATTATGATCACTATGTACACACAAAAACACATTTAAGTGAATGTTCTTTCATTTGCTTTACATGAGGAAACAAATTACATGCAAAAATAAAAGTGCAATATAATTCCCTGGTATCAATTGTACCTGTTTTTTTTTATTGAACCTACACTTAGGGGATTCATGTTACAGGTAGATTTATGTGCAGCTGTCTTTGTAATACATTCAAGGCATTGAATAACCTATATTAGCACCCTGGCAGGGGGTGCCAGCCCATCAGGTGGCTAGGAACGCAGGCTTGAACCGCTGGTGAAAGCCTGCGTTCCATGCCACCTGATGGTTGGAGCCCCTGCCACCATCTGCCCCCACACTCTGTCCAGTTATTCTTTTTTCTTCTCCCCCTCGAATCCTCCAATTTATCCTAGCTCTGCGGTGGCAGCACACCCTGCCGCCGCCACTCCGTCCTCTCTGCTCCTGCACGCCGCCATGGAAAGGGAAGAGGGGCCAGCTTCCCTTTGCATGGTGGCCATCTTGGAAAATCCCTTTCTTTTTTAGCACCTCAGGTTACCGTGTTGGCACCCCGGGTGCTACTAGCCTTAATCCCCCGATCCAAGTGCTGGAATGGGGGGTAACGACATAGAGCCCCCATTACCTGGCCTCGCTTGGCTCAGACAGATAACTTGGGATGCCGGGCCATTACCCCTGTTGCAGCCCTTGTAACAGGGGATTAACACTATAAGAACATAAATATAAAAAGGTGCAACAATTCATATTACCACCAATCAGTCAACTCTATAATAAATGCATGTGCTACTGTGAGATTGAGGAGAAGAACATCACAGAATTGTTGGGATGTAGTGGCATACAGGAGATTATATTCAGTGGCTCTAACTAGGTGAGCCATTATTTTGTGTCCAGACTGAATATTTGTTGTGCAAGAAGTTGCAAATAAAAAGTGTAAGAATTATTGTCTGTAACTGAGTGCTGTCACTGTCTGCAACCAGGGTCCGAATGAGGCATACACTTGGGTTGGGCACCAATGAAATAGTGACCTACAGTCGCAAATCACATTTACTTCCTTTCTTGATTTACTGTTTGAGTAAGCCAGACAAAACACTTGTTTCTTGTGAAGGTGAAATTGACAAGTCTTAGAAGTTTTTCAGGCAAGGAAGTGCATTCTGTTCCTGTACCTGAGTGTGTTGTTTTTTTTTGTTAGCACACTAAATATATTTTGCTTGCTTATATAAGTCTGATAATTCTTTGGAGGGAGGAGGCGATTATATTCAGTGGCTGTAACTCAGCACACAAATGAGTTTTGGCCAGACTAAACACATTTTGCATTTGTTTAATCAAAAATCCTTAATTCTTTTCAGGTATGAAAGTGCAGTCAGTATCTGTTACTCAGTGTATTGTCTTTTTGTGGCCAGACTAAATAGGTTTTTTTGTTTGGATAGAAAATAAAATTCTTCTGATTCTTGGAGGTGGGGGGAGAATATTAATATTAGGAAAGAGAGAACCCCAGTGACTATCTTGCATGACATACGCATGTGTGCCATCCTTTTCAGATTGAGGTAATGAGCATAATAACATTCTTTGGAGTCAGTGTCAGGTAGCGGATTACATTTAGTGACATTTAATGTCCATATCTCTGTGCACCATATTTTTGTGGCCTGAGCAAATACTTGTTATTTTTCAAAGTTGTGGATGAAACATTTTAGAATTCATTTTAGGGAAGTTCACTTGAGTATGTCATGTTTTTGTGGCCAATCCACATACCTGTAGGTTGTGTAGAAAATTGTACAACTCTATGTGGTCAATAAGAGATTATACTCAGGGGTTGTAAGTCAGTGTGCCATCGTTTTGTGGCCACATATACATGTTTCCAGCAGACTTGGAAATAAAAAGGTATAGCATTGTCTTTTCTAATAAAACAATATTACAATTATCTGCAAAAAAGTGCATTTAGTGTCTGTAACGCAGTGCGTAATGTATTTGTGGCTAGAGGAAACACTTGCTACTTGTGTTTAAAAGTTTTGTAATTCTTTGGATGCATGAACAGATTATATCCAGTGGCTGTTAAATGAGAGTGAGATCTCAGTACTAGTGAAGAGAGAATACCAGTGTCCATCTTGCATGACATAAATGCATGTGTTATTGCTTGTCAGATGGAGGTTAAGAACAACAAAGAATAGTTTGAAGGCAGTGGCAGACAGAAGATTACATTCAGTGGCTGTAATTCGGTACACCCTCTTTTCGTAGCCAGACCACATACTTGCTGTTTGCATAGAAAAAGCCTTACAATTTTTTAAGGAAAGAGACGGTTATTTTCAGTGGCTGTGAGTGTCCCATCTCATTCATAGGAAAGAGAGATTCCCTTTGACCATCTTGCATAACATTAATATATGTGCCATTGCTTGTCAGATTGAGAAGAGCATCCCATAATTGTTTGAAGGTGGCAGCAGGCAGGAGATTACCTTCAGTGGCTGTAACACAGTGCATCATCTTTTTTGGTCAGACCAACCAGTTATTGTTTGGGATGTTGCAGATAAAATATATTTCTTATTAGATATATTTTCTTGCATTCAGACATTATCTTGTGTGACAAATCAAGGGAATGTGTCCCTTCTCCCCAAGGGAGACCGCCCCTGTGAGGCTAGTTTGGTGAGCCTGCTCCGCAATGCCATCCCTAGTGGTAGAGGCAAGTGAGACCTCACCAGGAGAGACTCCCCATTTGGGGACAAGGACTCCCATTCCTGTGAGGAACTCCTGGAACCTGTACACATGATGGCATACATGGGATGCTCTCAAACATCTGAAATCCTTTTCCAGCACAACTGGGACAAAGATAATTAAGAAGAATAAGAAGGGATTTCATAATGTTATTCATATGGAATATGTCCCTTAAAAACCAAATAACCAATCTACCGAGATGAGTATGTTCATTAATGTTGCTTTGACAACACACACTGAGAGAGGAGAGAGAGAGAAGCCAAGGTAGGTCCAGTGAAGTCCCGAGCCATACAGAACCTGCAGGAAGCAGAACTCTAAAAGCCTGCAAGTTTCAAACTCGCTTATCAGTGGGAAGCAGAATGCCAAAGCTGCAGCGTCGCAGCAACCCCAAGAATCCAGGCAGACAAAACATTAAGAACAGGTGGTGGTGAAACCACAGTCGAGGACCCATGACATATGTGTGTATGTGCAGAAGCAAGGTCCCTGGTATTGCATTCACGTACCAGGGAGCTATGAAAGGACGAGAGACCAGAGAGCGAGGAGACGCTGTGAGAAAGCAGATGCAGACGAGGAAAAGGCAGTGGTGACCGAAGACAAACACAAAGGATTCTGAGGAACCCGGCTCCAGAAGACGTACTCCGATGGAGAAGAAGGTAACAGAGACTACAGGAGTCATGGGTGGTCTCACGGCCGGTGCTATCACTAGGCAAGGTTAGGCGCTTGCCTATATGTTGGAAATGTTAGAGCTGCAAAATGCTTTTTTTAACTCCCCCACACTACTGCCTTGCCTGGTGATAGCACCGGTCCTGTTGTTAGTTACTGTCTGCAGTAAGGCTGGCTGCAGCAGCAGTCCAGATGGCGCAGTGAAGGTTGGGACTTGGGGCCGGGTCAGGGTCACGATGGGTGAATGGGCATGGTGGCAGCACCAACACCTGTGTAATGTGCATTAGCACGCCACCAAGCACCACAAGTGCCCCCTTGACCGATCCGATCGTCAACTCAATGGATTGAATGCTGCAGTGCAGTGCAACGACCACCAGAGGTACTCTACATTTTCTCACTTCCCCCCAGCGGCTCTCTGTCTCCAGAGCCCTGGTTCTCTCTAGGTTGGACTACTGCAACAGCCTCTTCCTCAACCTCCCTGCTTCTGCCCTGCGCCCTCTGCAACTCATGCAGAACAGAAGCACAAGACTTATCCTTGGCCTCAAGACCAGCGACTGCATCTCTCTGGCACTAAAATCCCTTCACTGGCTCCCTGACAAGGATGTCCACAAGGCTTTCTGGTGCCTTGAACCTACCTATCTGCAACGTTGCCTACCTAGATACTGTCCCTCCCGAGTCCTCCACTCATCTACCTCCAACCTTCTGCGAATGAGCCGGTTCCCCAAGCAGAGATTTGGATGGAGATACTTATCCTCAGCAGGGGCCTCCCTCTGGAATAGCCCCCTGCCACCCTCCGTCTTGAGCCAGATCTCCTTAAGTTCAGGAAACTCCTTAAGACCTTCCTTTTCTCCTCTTCCTTCTCTCTCCCTCTCTCCCTCATTTTTTCTACAGCTTGCTGTCTGGCCGCCTGGTGTACCTCAAAGTCTCACAGGTCCCTGGCACCCCACCAGTCCTCTCTTGCACTTGCCTCAGCGCCCTGCACTCACCCCACCCTCAATGCACTTGAGAAAGGACCCAAGAGAGTGGCTCTCTCTGCACTTACCCTAGTATCCACTGACTGGGTGCACTTGGACCCCCCCTGGAACTGTCTGTGCAGTTCCACGATCCGAATGCACCGTGTTTGAAGATTGTCTGTCTGTTCTCCCCTGTCTACCCCCTTTAATTACACTTGGTAAAACTGCAGATTCGTTGGCAGGCCTATTTGCTGTGTCTCAACTGTTAATTGTGTTATTTGCACTTACTCTGCCTGTGAAGACTATTGCCGTCTCAGAATTTCAAGGGCTCTGAACGACTGTTGGTTTGTCCCCATGTTCCCACCCTCCTTGAGCGCTTTGAAGCACTTGCCTTGTGTATAGGCGCTTTATAAATAAACATTACCATACCATGACTTTGAGCGTGCTTTAGTCAAGCCTTACCATACAACTTTGTACTTGTAGTGCCTGCAAATGTTTTTTCAAAGCAGTCTTCTGAGAGTTATTCACTTAATTTGAGCTGTACGTGCTACTGATATAATAAGAATGCCTTACCAGACCTGCCTACAGCCACTCGAGTTATAAGCACTATGGAGTCCTTCACTGAAGTCCTGTTAAAACAAGCCTTGGCAAAGCCAACAGTTTTGACTTGTATATAGGTACTAGGCATTTGCCAGGCACTGCAGTTATATGCCCATGTAGCCACACCATTTGCACCTGCTACCATCAATGGCCAGTTTATACCACTACAGCAGTACCTGGCAAATGCCTTTCTCATGTCTACAAAAAGGCCCAAACCATTGGCATTGCCAATCCTTGTTTCTTTTATTTTCGTGGTATGGTGCCAAATCTGTCAGGGTACCTGGAGCTGCTGTTTTGAGCTGCCCCACATTCGTTTGTTGATTTCTTTTTATGCATGCTGGCCTAGAAGTCACCCCCTCCTGCAGGGCAATACACATCTCATGAACACAAGGCTGTGGGGGGGCGGGGGTTGGTGGGAGGACGGTTGATTGAGAACGGTTAGAATCTGGAGTGGGGGCGGCAATCTGACAGTTTGCCTAGGGTGGCAAAATTCCTTGCACCGGCCCTGGGTGGCCTCGAAGGATCATTATGTCACACAGCCTCCTTGTCTCAGTATTAACATTGAAAGAAAGTTAAGCTTTCAACCCAGCCAAACAAAGTCGGATAAAATAACCAAACAAATTATTGGGAACCAGAATCAAGTAAAAGACCCAGTAATTGTAATTTCCTGGGGGAAGGAAACATTTTGTGTAAAAAAAACCTAAGTAAAATAAAGTCGGAGGAAAAAAAGAGAACAACTTATTAAGAATCTGAATCCAGTGAAATAACCAGTAATTGTAATTCCCTGGGAGAAAGGAAAAGTATGTGAAGTGAGTCCAAATTGAAACAGTAAGAGTGAGCACACCAGTGAAATCATGAGCAGTAAAACTGAAAAGCCAATAAGAATAATACCCGGCAGGAGGGCAGACAGAGTGCCATAGCTATCATGTCCGAGAGACCTAAGTAACGTGCACAAGAATAATAATCTAAGAGGGTAGCCACCCCAAGCCACGGGGGAATCATTGAATACACTGAAAAATTCCCACAAGAAGGGATATGCATTAAGAAAGCAAGAAACAAAAGACTTAGAGAGAGAAGAATATCCTGAAGCTCTATCAAAGAATCACAGAGACTAATTATAGGAGTCACAAAAGGATATTTAAAAATCCCATAATGAGTCATGGGCAGTGTGTCAGGTCTAAAGAAGACCACAGACTCTGATTTTCCATCTCACTGCTGATGTTTATTAAATGAAAGGTGAAAATTCCTATGCTAATGGTGTTCCCTTCATAACAAAACTAACTAAGGTGATCTTCAGTCATCAGTGAGAGCCCAAAACCATATCAGGCCATTGTCCAAACAGACCTATCCTAACCCTACCACTATTATTAACAAAAACACATGGTAATGACTCCCTTCTCCTGTGAGGTGGTTTTTCACCAAGTTCAGTTCCATAAAGTATGTTGGTCTTGGTAACTACTTTTATCAAATCACACAGTTCTGATACTGGGTTCTTCATGGTCTCAGCAATTTCTTTCACTCGATTACTCTTTTATTCCTTTTTGTTCTCTTCTTGTCTTATTCTAGTTGGGTTTATCCCATGGGACAAGTTTATTCCTTTCTCTTTATTTAGATTTAAGATTTTCCCTTTATTCAATGTTCACTCTTTATCTTGACTGGAAGGAGTTTAAGGGCTTCATTATTGATTCTCTTGTCTCTCGTTCACTCTTAATACTTTATCTCGACAGGGAAGAGTATGAACTTTCCAGTAATACTTCTCGCTCTCTTCATTTAATCTTAACAGTTTATCTCAACTGAGCCGGGAGCCAAAGTCGGGCCCAGACGAAGGGCCAGGGTCTAAGGCTCCTGTCTTTCCCCTCCAGGTTGTGAGAGAGCAAGATGTGCCTTTGAAAATCCAGGCACCTACAGATGCCACACCACCTGCGTTGACTAAAAGTAGATATAAATCCCCTTCTCAGATGGCCACCGCTGTTCCTTGCCTGCCCTCATTCAGCCTCCAGAAAGAAGCACTTGGATGCACCCTTCAATCTGATTGGGTACCACCTCCAGCAAATGGAAAGCAGTGACGAAGCCAGGCTCAGACCAAAGGCCTGGGACTAAGGCCGCTGTCTTTCCCTGTCTGTCCGTGGCTGCCGGCTGCATCTTACCATCAAAAGCTGCTGGAAATGCTGACCTACCCTTGACCCGTCACATTTCCAAAATCTGTTTGTCTCCCACTACAGGTAAGAGGTGCCCCTGCCCCTCATTACCCCCACCATACTGCATTGCCACATACCCGCTATCCGCCAGCCCCGATCTGCACCTGCTCTGACTATTGCTGTCCCTAAGCAGTCTACCACCTGCACTGAGCACCATCCTGATCTGCACTCTCGCCCCCAACCACCTTGCAGCTGATTCCTGCCCTCTCTCTCATTGGAGCGACTCAACCACACTCACACATGCAGCAGCTAGCGCCCTGGCACCACTCATGAAACCTCGCCATGACTCTCGTACCTTGGAGCACAGTCACCACCAACCGGGCACTGATGCCCACAGCACATCATTTTATACTATGGTGCCATTGACCGTTGACACCAGCCCACCTTCTAATCCTCCAAGTCCGCCTTCCAATCCTCCGACAAGTCTCACTACCGACTCTAGAACTGCTGTTCCCTCTGACATTAAACACATCTACGCTCCTAACTTAGCACCTGCACCTCTCCTTGGCCTGCATTCACCCCTATGCAGCAAGGCTGTACCAAGCGCAACCTTCCAGGACTGCTTCATACGAAGAAAGGCTTTTAATGTCCCCAGCCTGTCTTTGCTTGACCATAAATCACTTCACACTTCTGTTATTGTGCCCTGTTCCATGACACCATGTCTTGCTATCTACTGTTTAAACCCCTGTTTGCTATGCAATACTTTGGCTGCTTTTATTCCTATGTTTACCAATGCACTAAATGCTCTGGTTGTAGATGGGCCTCCGGATTCTCGCAAGCATGCTTAGCCCGCTCCCTGCCATAAATTTGTTAGCACTTCGGCCTGTGTATCTTGCCACGTTAAGCACAAACCCTCTTAGAATAATGTGTACTGTGCTCCTCTTCAAGGTGCAGAAATGCAATGTAATAATGTGTACTGTGCTCCTTTTTTAGATGCCGAATTGTAATGTAATGATGTGTACTGTGCTCCTTTGTTAGGTGCAGAAATGCAATGTAATGTTGTTGTTACGCCTGATATTCGCATCAAGCCCCCTGCTTCACCGCTCCTTCCCAAACCTCTTTCTATTGATCTATACTACAAAGGCCCCATTTCCCATAGAGACTCTTAGGTCTGCCTACCCATGGCTCCCACTCTGCACACAAGCCACCCATACTGCACTCCTGCACATACCACAACAGCCATCCCCAGTATCTTCCACCACCACCTCAATGGCACCCTCCCACCATCATTCCCTTTCCTGCATGACTGTGTTTGTTTCGGCACACCAGTGCAGCACGCAGGTGCAGTTGCTTCCCCCTACCACCAGCCAGCTCCACAAAAGCCCTGTGCCACCAGCCCCAATCTTCAACTGGATACTCAGCTAAACGTAGCATGCCACAGCTCTCCTCATGTTAACCTGCCATAACTGGCCCCCTGACACTCATTACCACCTCTTACCTGGGTATTCCCCCCCAGTACCATCCTCCCCGAAACACTGGTATGTTTCACTCCTAATATCACACATACCTCAATCCATGCTCTAACCTCTCCCAACGATGCTCTCAGTGATATTACAGCACCCTGCATGGGCACACCCACCTGCACAGACTCAGATCCAGAACCACTGACTCTACCACCCCTCTGCACCACACCACCTTGCTAGATACCAATCCCAAATTAGGGACTAACCCTTTTTGTTCATCTCCTCATGCTACTACACCACATACCACAACCCTCACTAATACAGCATCTCTTCCCAGGTGCACTCTAATTAACGTGAAATCACTTGGTGCACATGCATTGTAAATCCATGATCTTATGCTTGAGCTGAACCTTGATGTCCTCCCCAGCACTGAGTCCTGGCTCTACGAGGCCCTGCCCCCTTGCTTTCCATGGCCATCCCACCGGACTGCACCATTTATAGATCTGACCGCCTGGATGGAACAGGTGGGGGAGTAGCCCTCATTGCCAAAACTTTGATACCACTAAAGCTAACAACTGACCCCCAAACCACTGTGAACTGGCTCCCAATCTACAGGCAACCCAACGGACCCAGCCTCCCTGATTTAGACATGCCTCCCCTGATCACACCTCTCATGAAACCTCTCACCAAATGTATCATACTAGGAGACCTTGTGGGATGTTTTGACCCACTAGGCTCTGCCCTGTGGCATCACTGTGTGCTGGTGGCAACAGAATCAGCAAAATGGTCACGAAAATCCCATGCGCGCCAAAACCTAAGGAAATTGAGCTCCACCAAGCACAAAAAGATGGCTGCCAAATCTACCATGCATGTTGTCAGTGGTGGAATGGAGACCGCACTCTGAAACGTGTCATAGGGCTGTCCAACATGTAAAAATGGAGCACAGATGAAAAGCAGTGCTTGCTGAAAGAAATCCGAAATCTGTTTTTAAATCTTTTCTTGGTTACTAAAAAATACAGAATGCTGGTCCCAAACACCCACAAACATCCAATCTTCTTGTTTGGTGTCCCATGATATGGAATAAAAGGAATTATTGTGCATTTGCAATATCCAGGAAAGTTGAATTGGTCACAAAAAAATCGAAAGCCAGTTTGCCTGCCTGGGAAAGCTGTCAAAATCTGGGCGCAATACCAACGGCCACGTGTGACTGCTTCAAAAGCCTGTTTAAAACTGAAAAAACTGTACCATCAACATATAATGTCTCAAATCTGAGTGACTTGTTATCAAGAGCAAACTAGGTTGTCACTATTTAAACTTCATGGTTTAGAACCTAGAATCAGTGTTCTAGATGTTTGTTGTAAAATGATAAGTTTTTTTCAACAAAGAAAAATGGAACAAATTTACTTTTAAAGTAAGCCTGTTTCAGTCAAAACTACAAACAAGCTTCCCCCACTGGGAAAGACACCTCCCGTCTTCTTCCCACCAAAAGGCCAGGAAATCACATTTAGGTGTTGATGAAGAGGGGAGGAGATTTGGGCTGCTGCTCCTGGGAGAGACAAAGGACCTTCCTGGGCTGAAAAGATATGCAGATTAAAGTGTCAACAGTGCTCTCTGCCAGAGGAAGAAGGCGGTGATTGCTCTTGAGCTACAAGAAACCTTTGGAGGCGGGGATAGATTGTTTTGTTGATTCACAAATGGACAAAAATTATATTTCTAATAAGACTGATAATATATTGCGGACAATTGTTAAAAACATAGAAACCCCAGACTGCTGAATCTAAATTTTGGGGGTACATTTTAAGAGGTGCCAGAACTCTGCTATGTTCTGGGACATAACTGTAGAAATTGTGGTTTTATAGCAAATGCATTGATGTCAGAAATATGTTACTTCACACACTTATGCCCATATGCAATGCGCACATGTGTACCAAGTTTGGACAAAATAGATATTGTATCCCGGACAGAAAGTGTGAAAAATTGTCAAATCCAGACCCAAGGTCCTACAGAAACGGGGCTTGGATGAATACTTGCTCCACACAATATGTGATATAGATATGCTATTGCCATCAAGTTTGTAAAATTGTAAATATGTATTATATTTAAGGTAGATTTCATGTGCAAAAACAAAGGGGAGGGTTTTCCTGCCTCATAAACCACATTGTCATGATGACACTCTGTTTTCTTCTCCAATCAAGGGAGAGGAAAGACCCTAGCCAATAGAATACCTAGGGGGTGCGCCTAGGACAACTCAGCATACCCACCCCTTAGTAAATACATAAATAGAGACAGCTGAGGGCTCACAAACACACACATTCACCAACCAACCGATTGCTGGCGGAGCACTTTGCAAGAGAAATCCATATTCCAGATTCCATATTCCAGAAACTTTGCAAGCAGAAAGGCTCAGAGCATAGCTGATCCACTTTCAGCTGGGCCTAACTTCCAGAACCCATCCCTCAACTTAACAGGGGAAATCAAAAACGAGCAGCCAGGCTGTGCTGTAACTGCTTGCCTGCCAAAGAATCATTTTCATAACCAGTAGGGCAGATCAAACCCCGTCCAGCCATGCAGACCAGAGAGCCATTGCAGATCCAGTCCAGTCGTACACGCAGTGTCTAGAGGGCCTTGCTGATCGCTGACCAAACCAGTCCGGTGTGCCCAGCAGTCTGTCCCAGAAAGTATCCCTGACCAGCTCCCTGACGGGTCCATTCAAACATTGGTAGTGAGTATCCTTAGTATAGGACTGTCACTAGCATATGTGCTGTCCATAAGTCATCACTATCCAAATCCATCAAATATTATATCCAGAACTGTATTGTTAGAAATCCTTTTTGTCTTGCCTGAACTCTCCATCTCATTCCCTATTATCTTCTGTACTAGTAGTGTTAAAATCATCTTGCGCTGATATATTTTCTGAAGAAGGCGAGCGTCTCGGCATGCAAAAACCATCCAGTGACGTCCTGGCATGGTGGCTGTGCTGTCGTGTAGTTTGAATCTTCATAGTCTACCCCTAGCATAAGGAACCTTGTTTGTAATTTTAAAAGTGCATTCTTGTTTTGCAATTTTGCCTCTTTCTGAAAAAACGACCTCCACAAAAACCTCCATACTTTCTTCACCGTTTACGCTAGAAAGGACATTTAAGTGTCTACTTGAAGCTAACATCCTAAGCTTTCCAATGAAATCAACTCCTCATAGTTTTTCCACAATCGCGCTTACTGCATGCAGAAAAGTTTGCTGCACATTTTTCATTTGGCTCAAATCTATAACGTGTGAAATAGCTGTACATTGCACCCAACCTCAAAAGTAAGTTTTCAACTTGCCTATCACTCTGAAATCATTGCTAGTGTTTGTCTGATATCATACAAAGTGGCTCCCATTAGTATTTTAACAATTTGTGTGATTTAGACCATTTTCAGTGTTTTCACCATTTCATTCAAGCCAACTTTTAAACCATTTTTGACAAGTTTGCAATCATTCCTGTTTCTCTCTCTGTGTCTGCTGGGGGAAATTGGGATTGATATATTTGCTTAAATTCAGTATTCCTGAAACCTGTTCTCTCTCGTTCTATATCTTTATATTGCATATTGGGGGGATTGAGGGATGTGCAGGGGGAAATATTAACCACATTGCCATTTGATTGAACGCACACAAAATATTATTTCTATGCTGCATTATTTTTCCCATCATTACTCATTGTAATTAAAGAGATTGTTCAGTGTGACATCACCCAATTGGTGATTATTGTATAACCATTAAAATAGTGTGATATATATATTGTGCAATACATAATAAATATTCTTAACTTTGCAAACCAGCCTGCTTCCTGGTTCAGTGTGACCGGTTGGGATTCAAAGAGAGGGGCGTGATATAAGTGGTAGATCGTTCAGAAATAAAAGAACTTATAGACACAAATAATTAATTAAGGGTTTCAGCTGTGTATCAGATGCGAGGCATTGACTTAGGTGAAGTGCCGGGTTGAAATCACTTACAACCTTAATCTGAGATTCAATGATGTCACTGACATTAATTCCACCTCACTCATTGCTGCACTCAGTGACATAAGCTCCACACAAATTGTCTTGTCCCCTACTCATTCAAAATGTTGGACCCTTGATTGGATACTCACTGCTAATGCTAAAATCAATATGATGTTCATTGATCCTGTGCCGTGTACGGGTCACTTCCTTCTCAACTTCAAACTCTCATTGCTGAAAATCCACAAAACCCCAGTCATGCCACTTAGCCCTTTCCAAGTGCACAACACTTGTAACCTGAAGCATGAGGATCTCGAACCTTGCAACTCGCCTCACTCACCACTAATGCCCTACCTCACTTGCAATTGGCACATGACCTGGCAAGCCACTACCACTCTTGCTTTCTCCAGGCTCTAGAGCAGCTTGCACCGATTAGAACTAAAACCCCTAAACCCCACAAAGCCAAAAATACATGGTTTTTCGAGGAATTGGTCCTCCTACGCAGAGAAAAAAGAGTCCAAGAGCACCTATGCAAGAAACAACCCTCTACTTCAAACTGCATGGCCCTCGCCACTATGACCTCTAATTACAAAAAAACAGTCTTTACTTGTAATTCCAACAGTTATAATGACAGAATTGTAAAGGTCAGCTCCAGTAGTAAAGTATTATTTTCTATTCTTAGAGAGCTACAATCGCCCATCCCTACCCTCATTGGCAAGCACATTGATAAAGAATGAGGCATCACAATTCAAACTCCCTCTCTCAAAACCTACTGCTTACCAAAATTAGCGTTAAAAAAGCCTCACTCGCCAACCTTTACCCAACCTGGTCACCCACCCTAGTGGGATCTGAACTACCAACACCCCCCTCGTACACTTTCTCTCAAGTCAGCCACCCCAGCAAGTCGCAGATACCATCAGGACACTCAAACCATCCAATTGCAAAGGTGACTTGTGCACAGCCCACATAGTTAAGCTCTGTGTGCCCACACCCATCATCACAGACTTTGCTAATGGTTCTTTCTTTTCTAACACAGTGCCTGCCTCCATTAAAGCAGCATGGGTCTCACCGCTATTAAAAAAATCTCCTTCTACCCCTCCACTCCCACGAATTACCGCCCGATCACCCCTGACCCATTCTTACTCAAGATACTTGATCGCCTAGCGTATACCCAAGTGCAGCCATTCCTAGAAAGCAACCATCTTGTGGGTAAAAGGCAATCTGGGTTTTGTCAAAGCATAGCACTGAAACGGCCCTACTAGACTGAAACATCCAAATGGACTCCATCCAGAATACTGGCAAACTAGCTATACTTCTCCCACTTGATCTCTCTGTGGCCTTTCACCTGGTCGACCACAACATCCCGTGTGAACACATTATCCAACATTTCCATTTCTCCAAAGAAGCTACCCTATGGATTAATTCCTTTCTTAGTGGTCGTACCACATGAGTTTTCATAGGAGACTCAGTGGCAGACACTATCCCTGCCCCGCTTGGTGTCACGCAAGGCTTTTGCCTCTCTCCCGCCCTCTAACGCCTCCACTAAACCCCTCTTCGACCAACTGAAGGCCAGAGACATCATTTATACTATCTTTGCAGATGATACGCAAATTCCTATCCTCCTATTGGGCGATCACAAATCTGATTGCATCACAATTCATGATGTCTGCAACACAATTCAGAACTGGATGGCCACTCATAATTTTTGCCTTAATGATGAGAAAACTGAGCTCCTCATTATAGGCACCTCACACTGTCTTAAACAATTGGAGGCCTCCTTTGCATCCTTCTGTATTGACAGCACATCCCTCCCTGTGCTCAAGCAAATAAAAACACTGGGAGTTCACTTCGAAGCTGACCACTCTATGTCGAGACACATCAATGCCCTAGCCTCTTCTGCTGCCTGAACAGCTAGACTCATTTCTCTTAAAAGACAGCTCCTCTCCCCTAGCAAACGCCTTCCCCTTGCACATAGTCTTATCCTCTCCAATCTCAACTACTGCAGCATTCTACTGATGGGCACCTCTTTGGCGAATCTTGCCAAACTACAGCTGCTCCAAAACAAAACCCTACGCCCAGCCATTGGGCTCAAACGTTCTGATCATATCTGAGCCACCGGATGCAATGCTTTGTGGCTCCCCATTAAAGCACGGGTCGAATTCAAAACCCTGTCTATTACACACCACTGTTTTTATAAAGAGGCCCCACTGTACCTCATCAGCTGCATCTCCCAAACTACACACGCACAGGGACTATGATCCAGCTCCAGCATCTCCATGCATACTTCCCGGTACATGTCCAAAAAAGCAGGTGGAGAATGAATAACTTGATATATATTCTTCTCACCTTGTGTCATCCATGTATTCCTCATTTACTTACCTATGTACTGTACCTACACCATGATACCTTTCGTACTGAGCGTTTCATAAATGTAATAAAGAAGGTTACTTGCAGCACCTTGTTGCCTGGGTGGATGACACTAAACAACTGAGTCACCTTCAGGCTGTCTTCCAAGCTGGTAGAAGTACGATAGATCAATGTTTAGGCTCATTTAGTGGTCCATAAACAACTGAAGAGTGCTAACACTAAATTCTATGGCGTGTCTGTGGAACTCAGGGCAGCGTTCGATAGTTTCCCCAGAGATACCTTGTGGGACATTCTGCGTGCTAAAAACATACCTGGTGAACTTTTGCGAGCAATTCAGCTTTTGTATAACAATAACATGACGAGTCTCCGTTGTGGGTGTTGAGGTGAAATTACAGACCCTTTTCGTGTGGACAGAGGGGTTCGCCAGGGATGCATTCTTGCCCCGGTATTATTCTGTCTGTACATTAGTTCCATCATTGAGAGGCTGCTAGAGGCAAGTAAGGATCCACCAAAAATGGGGAGGGATTGCATCCCAGTTTTCTTTTCCCAGACAACACAGTTCTGTTGTCCACTACAACCATGGGACTGCGCCTTGCTTTATCCACTTTTGTGGATGAATGTGGTAGACTGGGTTTAGAAATAAGTGCCTCAAAAATCAAAGTTATGGTTTTTTCAATAAAGCCATCAGGAACCAAATCACTTACCTTGGAGGTGGGGGGCAAAGTCTTAGAACAGGTTGGCTGGTATGATTATCTGGGGATTCGGTTCAAGAGTGGGGGTCTTTGGGTTGACCAGATCCCCAAGGCCAATACTGTTCTGCAGAAGAATAGCGGGGCACTGAAGGCTTACCATGGCAGACGTGGTATGGGCCCAATAGGCCCAGCTCTTACACTTTATCAAGCACAGGTTAAGGCGTCACCAATATATGGGGTGGAAGTCTGGGGTCATGCTGATATTACCACCCTAACGATTAAAAGAGAGCACGTATTTGAAATCGATCTTGTTGCTCCCACAAACTACTACAACTAGCACAGTGTGCATGGGGTGTGGTCTTTCCCATATTTGTGAATCTATAAAGAAATGGTTAGTAGATCCAGCTATTGTATCTGGGTTCGGGGTTACCCATAGCTAGTGAAGTATTGGGAAGCTTTAGAGCATGTCATGTTGCTGGGGGGATGCCACAGGATCCAAGGGCTGGTCCATGTTAAGCAATGGCTTGCTCTATTGGGTCTATCTGCATGCTGGCAAAACCTGCGAACAATGGAGGGTGATGTGAAAGAGTGGGTTAAGGGGCCCTTTCATAGATACCAACTGATAAGAGCACAGCCAATCTCATTAGCCCTGGCCACTGGCGTCAGCTACCTAGAGCTTAAACTCTACCAGGGAATGGAATCATACATGAATACCGTTGAGCAAGCCTATGCCTGTGCTTTATATATGAGGCTTCACCTGGGCTGCCTATGTGTGTTTTGATTTCAAATCTTCAAATTCAACCTGGGTTTGTTGTGGTAACTGAAAGTCTATTTACGAAATACATGTCAGTCAAATGATGCCAGTAATTTGCATTTGTGATTATTGGCATGTGTGTAAGGAAGGCACGGTATCAAACTAAGACAGACACAGGTGATCACAGTTGAAGGGTGTTTATTAAACTGTAAAATGGGTGAGATAAACGCCTAATCTAAACCTAAATCTAAGATGGGAGCAAGCTACGACCATCAAATAATAATAATACCGTCCTAGTGGAGTCTAGTCAAATAAAAAAAGGGCCTGTACTAAAAAGAAAATATTGCCAGCCCTTACCACTATGCTACAAAATAGTGTGGGATAATGTTCCCAAGAAAAGAAAAGTGATCACAAAATGATAGGTCAGGATGTTATGGCCAGGGTCTCCCTTCCCCACATTTTAGCACTCATTAGCCTCCCTCATTCGAGCTCAGACCAACCACTCACTGTGGATATGCCTCATGTTGTTCACTTAGCTTCTTCACAACTTTTCTCTTGGCGTCCCTCAGTCGGGTTCACTACCGCCTTTCAATCACTATATCCTTATTTGTAATATTTAAAAGTCTCAATGTCTTTTTAAACAACCACCTACGTTTGGTTAGGTCCCCCATCATCCAGGCTCAGACCTACCATAGCACTTTGCCAATTTAAAACCAAGACTTCCAAAGGGCAATCACATCTCGCTGGGTCACTCTGTTAGCCTATGGCAAGTGCGTGTTTATTCACACAATCGCAGTTCACACAGAGTTCTTCTCTGCCAGGCGCAAATGCCTGGTTCACAATTCCCTCAGTCAGGGTTCACAATTTCACAATCGTCAAAACTTCTGCACTGTGTCAAGGACTTTCGATTGTACAAGGGATTCGGTTTGACTCTTGTATGACCACCTTGACACCTCACGTTGGCCTTCCTTATGGCCTCTTGGTACTTGCAGTTTCAATACTCTTTTAGTTCAACACAGTCTCTTTGTTCAGAAGAGGGGTACCAGCCACAGACCTCCAAATGAACACCCACGTGGCACTGGACCACTCTATCTCTGGCATCAAGTTCGTTCATACACGACCTCTGTTAGTTAATCTTCTTAATATTGCCACTGCAACCTTGAGCCTAACACAGTCCGGTCCACTATCAGGTTCCTCCGACTCACCGACTGTGCTAAACTAGTTGACGTTTCTCTTGCCGCTGGAGTCAAGGACGGTACCTCAATGGCAACCGCATATCCCCAACCTGGCTATCACTATAGGAGGGTTCCATGTACCGTTGACATCCGACACACCATTCGCCAGCTGCGATTCCCGGTTTTATGTTTCCTTTGTGAGAGGCTTTGCAGGTCTTGGTTGAAAAAGGTAAGGACAACTCCCTCCTTGGCGTCCTTTCAGGTCTCTCTGACATTTCCCTCCATTTGAACTGTCATCCTGGAATTGCTGCTTCCTCATGCGTTTGGCCTTGCTCAGAGAGTGCTATTATGCTCTGCCTTGTATCTCTATGGGGAAAAGAAAGGGAAGTCTGGTGTGTGTGGTTATCGTTAATTTCCTGATTCTGCCTGGCCTCAAAACTGGGACAACTTAGCAGGGTTTCATGGGGAATTCTAACCCTCGTAGTTTCATGAGGATTCTTTCTACCTCTTAGTTCATCAACCCTCGTCCTAGGGGGGATTGGTTAACTCAAAAGGGTGAGAATTGTGGCGTTTCTGAAATGAATGGGGAAAATCAGTTAAATAATAGTTTGGAGGTCTGTCGGGGGAATGACCGGGAATATTGTCATGAAATTAATAGGGCGGGATTGTGGGATCTGTAGTGTTTTATCAAAGCAGACTGGGAGTTCGGGAAATAATAATCAGAGGGACGGGGAGAGGAATGTCTGGGAATACTTAGGTAGGCTACAGGAAACTAAGGTTAGTGGGAGATGTAGTTTCCCACTGAAATGGGGTTTGGGTTCCTAATAGGTGTACCAGATGCGGAGGGGTTGCTGGTCTCTGGTTAGGGAGATTCTTTGGGTGGAAGGGAGGTTGATTTGGAGCAGCTTATAAAAGCCTCAGGGAATTTGTCCTCCTCATCCTCTTCCCCAGTGTAATACCGCGTCTCACCTGGGGTATTCCCCCTAGTGCAACCCTGGGTTCCCCTACCCAGATGATCCTCCCTCCCTTGTCCACCACCACGGTTGGGCTCTGACAGTGCTAGTCCTTCCCTGGCAACCTGAATAATGGATTCTTGGGGTATGCTTGGGGAAATACCCTTAGGTTTCTCACATGTGACACAAAGTTGATGGCTGCTGTGCTTGTTTTTGATTTATTATTCACTGTAGTAAAATGGGAATAAATATATACATTATTGCTATACACAGGCCTGGGCCTGGTTCCCAAATTATTAGTGGTACAGAGGGTATCTGATGTATGGTATTATATAGGTTGGAGGCCTCACTAAAGTTGAATCTGCTAAGCGCTTTGTTGTGCTCCACCTTGCTTGGGGGGAAAGGAACTCCCTGGGTTGAGAGTGTAACGCTCACCTGATTCCCGTAGAGGCGCCGGTCTTGACTGGGCGTATACCGTATCTTCAAAGGTGATGTGTAACACATGGCTGGCTCTTTGGGCTGGACCTCTGTGCACTGTATGTTTGACTCGAAGGGTAAGATGTCTGCAGATAGAAAATATGGGATTAATGAACTGGGTTATTGAATGTCTCTCTCTTCTTCCCTTTCTCTTCTGTAGAACCCCGAAGGTTAACGCTCTCACCTTAGGTAAGAGAACGCCGTGCTCTCCATCTGCCTCGGGGCAGGGTGCTGTAACCAGTTTCTTCACTGGATAAGGGGAGCAGGCCTCTTGACTTCAGAGGACTGCTGTCCGTCGTTTACTGCACGAACGGTAAGTTTCGAGTAATTCTAATGTCTTTAAAGTCTTTAGTAATGATGTCTCTTGTTTTGCAGGGTTCCGTCGATGGTGGATGACGGGCTGAAGTGAGTTGAAGATGGAGCCCGTGTGATGAATAGAAGCGCCTGGAAGCACGTAAGTAAGCGCTTGTTGCCTGCTTCACGATGCGCTCTAACTGTCTTTTTATTTTGCAGGTACAAGTTCGGAGCGGCTGCAGGGTGCCGGAATACCCACTGGGTTAGATGTGGAAAGGAGTAATGGCACGTGAGTATTAAAGTTCCCCAATGTCTTTAAACGCACCTTGTTTTGTCTTTCAGATGCGGGATGCAGCGCCGAAGGCCTCCGGAGCGTGCAAAGAGTTGGTAAGCTTTTGTCTTTCAGATGCCGGAATGCAGTGTGAAGACCTCCGGAGCGCACGAAGAGTAGGTAAGCCTTGGTCTTTCAGAATGCAGCGCGAGGCGTTGGTGACAGCCGATGGCCCAGGTAAGTGAAGAGCTGTCACTGAAGACCGTAATGCTAACCTGTTCTTTCTTGTCTTTATAGGTGTTGCTGAAGACTGGATTCAGGATGGTAAGCCTTTTTCCTTAGGCCCAGGATCAGATGCAGAAGACACGATGAGCGTTCTGCTGCAGAGGATGCAGAATAACGCAAAGCAAGATTCATCCATCGGTGTGGTTTAAATAGCCTCCTGTAGTGCTTAGGTGTCTCCTTCCACAGCCACGCCTAGGTAAGAAAAGAGTTCCTGCTTTCCAGAAGAGTTCCAGTGTTCTGAACCTAGGGAGTGGCTCCTGCCCCACCCAACAGGAAAAGTAGTTCCAAACAGAAGAGGATCAGAGGCTCAACTGGCAGGCAAGTAAGCAGCATGGTCTGCTGCAGGTAAGTCCACCCAAGCATTATGAGCCCGGCGCTTCCAGCGCTGGGACTGGGGATATTTATGAGCCTGGTGCCACTGGCGCCAGGACTGGGTCCAAAAGGTCCCAATTGGGACTGGTTGGCACTCGGAACCTGGGTTATGAATCTGCTTCCAAGGGAGTTGGGAAAACCCTGACCTTTTGGAAGCAGAGATCATGACAGTACCCCCCCTCAAGGCCCCTCCCAAACCGGGCTTCTCCGGGGGTTTTGGCTTGTCAGGAAATGTTCGGTGAAATCTTTTGATTAGGCGAGGAGCGTGGACATATTCAGCAGGTTCCCTGGATCTCTCTTGGGGGCCGTAGCCTTTCCAGTCAATTAGGTAAAATAGTTTAGATTTGGAGATCTTGGAGTCCAGAATACTTTTGACTTCAAACTCGAGTTCCCCATCAACTAGGATAGGTTTTGGAGATTTAGTTAGTCGGGTTTGAGGTTGCACGGGTTTTAATAGAGAGACGTGGAAGACCGGATGTATCTTCATGTGCGGGGGCAAGTCCAACTTGACCGCTACTGGGTTTACTATGCTAGTGATGGAATAGGGACCAAAGTATCTTGGGTTGAATGTGCGTGGCCCTTTTAGAGGTAGATATTTGGTGGATAACCAGACTTGATCCCCTACTCGATATTGAGGGGCTTCCTTCCGATGTTGATCTGCTCCTTTCTTGTATTGTTCTTTAGCCCTTTGAAGGTGAGAAACAGCTTCCTTAAAGGCTTGGGTGATTGTAGAATGCAGGTAGTCTACTGCTGGTGTTTCAAGATCTTGGAGGGGATCCAACTCCGAGGTTCGAGGGTGACTGCCGTACAAAAGAAAAAACGGGGTTTTCCCAGTTCCCGAATGGACAGAGTTATTGTAGGCATATTCGGCTATCCAAAGGATGTCTTTCCAAGTTTTTTCAGTTTGTTGCAGCATGCAGCGTAAATACTGTTCCAGAGTTTGATTGGCCCTCTCGGTTTGTCCGTCGGTCTGAGGGTGGTGACTGGTCGATAGTCTCACATCAATTTGAGCCGACCGACAGCAACTTTGCCAAAAATGAGAAATAAATTGACTACCTCGATCCGAAATTAGAACCGAAGGAAAACCGTGCAGTCGGACGATGTTTTCGAGAAATTCTCGGGCCAGAGTTGCTGCTGTTGGCAAGCCTTTGAGCGGAATGAAATGCGCCATCTTGGAGAATAAGTCCACGATTACTAGAATCGTATTGTATCCGGAGCATGGAGGTAGATCGGTGATGAAGTCCATAGAAAGCGTATGCCAAGGGCGAGGTGGGATGTCAATAGGGCGTAAGAGGCCTGCTGGTCTTTCCTTTTGACTCTTGTTTTGGGCGCATACTCCACAGGACATTATAAAGTCTCTGATATCTTTTTTCCAAGACGGCCACCAGAAGTAGCGCTTGATCTTTTCTGAGGTCTTGGCTATACCGGGATGTCCTTCCATTAAAGAATCGTGATAACAAGAGATTACTTCTTTCTGTAAATCTGTGCTGGGTAGGTATAATCGTTCTTGGAAATACAATAAGTTGTCCTTTACTGCAAAGTCCTTTCCTTGCAGATGCCAATTCTGTATGTCTGCTGGAGTTACAAGTTGCCTGGCTTTATCCTTAACTTCCTCTATGGATTGTGTGGCGATTACACCCAGAATTCTTTGTTCGGGAATGATTGGTACAGGTTTAGGGTTGATCAAGTGTTCTTCCACTCCCATCCGAGAAAGGGCATCAGCTTTACCGTTTTTTGTACCAGGTCGATAGGTAATTATGAAGTCAAACTCGGCAAAGAATAATGCCCAACGGAGTTGTCTAGAGGATTGGGCTTTTGCGGTTTTCAAATATTGCAGGTTTCGGTGATCTGTAATCACAGTAACGGTGTGTCGGGCCCCCAGCAGATAATGCCGCCAAGCCTTAAAGGCAGACTTGATAGCCAGAAGTTCCTTGTCAGTAATCGTGTAATTGATTTCAGGAGGCGAGAATTTGCGGGACCAAAATGCCACGGGATGTAACTGATTGGTGACCGGGTCCTTTTGTGATAGAACTGCCCCCATGGCAAGGCTTGAAGCATCAGTTTCCACGATGTAGGGGCGTTCGGGGCGAGGGTGTTTTAAGATTGGTGCAGAGATAAATTTAGTCTTCAAATCCTGGAAAGCTTGTTCCGCCTCGGTAGACCATTCAAAACGTTTGTTTTTCTTTAACAAGGCAGTGATGGGCTGGACTATTCGAGAGAATTCGGGGATAAACCTGCGGTAAAAGTCAGCGAAGCCTAACATGCTTTGCACACCTTTTAAGGAGGATGGTGATGGCCATTTGAGAACTGCATCAACCTTTTTTGAATCCATACGCACTCCGCCACGTGATAATATGAATCCCAAGAATTCAACTTCAGTCACGTTGAAAACACATTTTTCCAATTTAGCAAAAAGTTTGTGTTGACGCAATCTTTCGAGGACCATTTTCACGTGTTTCCGATGTTCAGATTCCGATGAAGAATAAACGAGGATGTCGTCAATGTAAACAACAACACACACATCTATGAGCTCTCTGAGGACATCGTTCATAAAATATTGAAAGGCGGCCGGGGCATTGCAAAGTCCGAAGGGCATGACCTGATATTCAAATAGCCCATACTTGGTGCGGAAGGCCGTCTTCCATTCATCGCCCTCTTTTACTCGTACCAAGTGGTAAGCTCCTCTAAGATCCAGCTTTGTATATATGCATGCTTTTCTGACTTGGTCCAGGAGTTCAGGGATCAAAGGTAAAGGATATCTATTCTTAACGGTGATCTGGTTCAGGGAGCGATAATCTATACAAGTTCTAAGGTCTCCTTCCTTTTTTGGAACGAAGAACAAAGCTGAAGAAGCAGGGGACTTGGAAGGACGAATAAACCCATTTGCCAGGTATTGATCCAGGTATTGTCGAAGGTGAAGGTTCTCAGGCTCGGTGAGGGCATAAATTCTACTACAAGGAGGAGTAGATCCAGGTATCAGGTCTATCTGGCAGTCATAAGACCTATGAGGAGGTAGAGAGTTAGCCTGATCCTTCCGGAAAACATCTTGGTATTCTAGGTATTCGGGAGGTAACTGGGGAGTCTCTGAAGAAATTGATGCCAGTGCAACACCAGGTGGAGGGTGACAAGTAGAGACACATTCTGGAAACTGGACCGTTCTTGCTCGCCAATCGATCAGAGGATTGTGTTTCTCTAACCAAGGTATTCCTAGAATAATCTGAAACTGAGGGGCCTTGATCACATCGAACACGATCTTCTCATGGTGTCCATCTTGACTTACTAGCTTCACCTCTTGAGTGGTATGCGTTACTGGCCCGGAGGCTATCTCCGTACCATCCACCGTAGTAATGACGTCCTTTACAGCCTTGGGACAAAGAGTTAGATTCATCCTCAAAACCATTTCATGATCCACATAATTGCCGATGGCACCGCTGTCGACGTAAGCTTCAATTGCATGTAATCGATCCGGATTATCAGGGCTAATGAGGGCCATAGGTATCACGAAATGCAAGGTCACGGAACTGGTTTTCACACTCGGCAAGAGGACCTCTATTCTTGTCGGGCGAGGTCGTTTCCCTGCTCAAATTTGTAACTTTGGTAACTGCAGCTCCTACTGCCTTCTTAGCAGGTTTCACCGGACAGTCTCGAAGAAAGTGCCCTGAGTTTCCGCAATAGAGGCATAATTGCAACTGTTTTCTCCTTTCCCGCTCCTTTTGTGTTAGAGGACCTTTCAGACCCCCTATTTGCATGGGTTCCCCGGAGTCTACTCCTTTGGAAGGAGTTGGCGGTTTGGAAAATACTCGAGCATCAAACTTGGAACGATCGGCCTTCCTGTTCTGCAGTCTGTGATCTATTTGAACGACTAAGTCTATATAGTCCGAACAATCTTGTGGGGGATTCACTACTTGGGCTAACACATCTTTGAGCTCTCCACCTAGACCTCTATAAAACAGCGTAATCCTTTTGTCCTCAGGCCATTGAGTTTCCACTATCAGTCTGTTGAAAGACGCAATATAAGCGAAAAGGTCTTGATTACCTTGTCGCAACGAAAGAAGCTCATTGTCCAAGGCCTGCCCCTGTGAATGTCTTGCGAACAGTTTTTCCATACTGAGCTGAAAAGCTTGAAAATCATGGAGGACCGGATCATCTTGATTTACTAGAGGGATCGACCAGTCTGCCGCATTGCCACTAAGGTACGAAAGCACGAAAGCTACTTTAGCTTGATCAGTTGGAAAGGCTGCTGGCCGGCATAAGAAATGGAACAGGCACTGATTGATAAATACTGCAAACCTCTTTGGGTCACCAGAAAATCGTTCGGGCGGAGCCAGAGGTACATTCCCAGGTAGGTTGATCTGCACTGGATTCATAGAGGATGTAGAAGGAAGATTTCCCCCAGATGCGGGTAACGGGGTCTGTCCGGCTTGTGACTGTAGCAATTGTCTAGCGAGATCATCTGTTCGCTCCTTGGAAATAATCAGTTCCCTTCTTAGAGCGTTCGTTTCCTGACGGGCTGCATGCACTTCTGCTCTTAGTTCCCCAAGTAATTGGGCTAGTTGGTCGGTATCCGAGGTTTCCATAGCGCCTGGACGGGAGTTTTGTGGTAGGCTTTGCGTTCTGTAACGCTCACCTGATTCCCGTAGAGGCGCCGGTCTTGACTGGGCGTATACCGTATCTTCAAAGGTGATGTGTAACACACGGCTGGCTCTTTGGGCTGGACCTCTGTGCACTGTATGTTTGACTCGAAGGGTAAGATGTCTGCAGATAGAAAATATGGGATTAATGAACTGGGTTATTGAATGTCTCTCTCTTCTTCCCTTTCTCTTCTCCTGTAGAACCCGGAAGGTTAACGCTCTCACCTTAGGTAAGAGAACGCCGTGCTCTCCATCTGCCTCGGGGCAGGGTGCTTTAACCAGTTTCTTCACTGGATAAGGGGAGCAGGCCTCTTGACTTCAGAGGACTGCTGTCCGTCGTTTACTGCACGAACGGTAAGTTTCGAGTAATTCTAATGTCTTTAAAGTCTTTAGTAATGATGTCTCTTGTTTTGCAGGGTTCCGGCGATGGTGGATGACGGGCTGAAGTGAGTTGAAGATGGAGCCCGTGTGATGAATAGAAGCGCCTGGAAGCACGTAAGTAAGCGCTTGTTGCCTGCTTCACGATGCGCTCTAACTGTCTTTTTATTTTGCAGGTACAAGTTCGGAGCGGCTGCAGGGTGCCGGAATACCCACTGGGTTAGATGTGGAAAGGAGTAATGGCACGTGAGTATTAAAGTTCCCCAATGTCTTTAAACGCACCTAGTTTTGTCTTTCAGATGCGGGATGCAGCGCCGAAGGCCTCCGGAGCGTGCAAAGAGTTGGTAAGCTTTTGTCTTTCAGATGCCGGAATGCAGTGTGAAGACCTCCGGAGCGCACGAAGAGTAGGTAAGCCTTGGTCTTTCAGAATGCAGCGCGAGGCATTGGTGACAGCCGATGGCCCAGGTAAGTGAAGAGCTGTCACTGAAGACCGTAATGCTAACCTGTTCTTTCTTGTCTTTATAGGTGTTGCTGAAGACTGGATTCAGGATGCTAAGCCTTTTTCCTTAGGCCCAGGATCAGATGCAGAAGACACGATGAGCGTTCTGCTGCAGAGGATGCAGAATAACGCAAAGCAAGATTCATCCATCGGTGTGGTTTAAATAGCCTCCTGTAGTGCTTAGATGTCTCCTTCCACAGCCACGCCTAGGTAAGAAAAGAGTTCCTGCTTTCCAGAAGAGTTCCAGTGTTCTGAACCTAGGGAGTGGCTCCTGCCCCACCCAACAGGAAAAGTAGTTCCAAACAGAAGAGGATCAGAGGCTCAACTGGCAGGCAAGTAAGCAGCATGGTCTGCTGCAGGTAAGTCCACCCAAGCATTATGAGCCCGGCGCTTCCAGCGCTGGGACTGGGCATATTTATGAGCCTGGTGCCACTGGCGCCAGGACTGGGTCCAAAAGGTCCCAATTGGGACTGGTTGGCACTCGGAACCTGGGTTATGAATCTGCTTCCAAGGGAGTTGGGAAAACCCTGTCCTTTTGGAAGCAGAGATCATGACAGAGAGTGACTGTCCAATAAACCGTGACAGAATTAGGGGCTTGTGGCCGGGAATTGGTGGAGAGTTTTCACTTGTGACTTTTGCAGTAGCAACAGACTATTCATTTGGGTGTAATTGCATTGCAGTGGATAGAAAGTTGTGTTTGCGTTTTTTATGGTGCTACTCAGACTTGTACCCTGGGTTCCAGGGTGGTGTATAGATTGAACAGTGTTGATTTTAAGTTGTCATTGTGACTGGAAACTAAGCAGGAACAGGGTTGAGATTGTGCCCCTCCATAGAGAGTATATAAGGTTGCAGAACAGATTTCTGAATGAGCTTCGTAGAAATCAAAATGGCTAGGAAGCACCTCCTATCCAAATTATTTATCAAAGGTGAATGGGTGGAGGAAGAACATGAAATGTGGCAAGCCAGAATGATGCAGGAGGTTACCTCTGCAAATTATGACACGTGGCAGGATAATGGTCTTTTGCATCAAGCTCTAACATACTTTTACATGACACAACTACTAAAGATGAGCAGACTAAAATGTCACAGCTCACAGCATATATGTACTTCCATCGGCTGATAGTGGAAGAACGACATCAGAATAGTGTGTACTCTGTGCAGAACCATGCTGAGCTTTTGAATGAAGCCGAGCAAGAGCTTAAATAATTAGAAACTAAAGTGTAACAGAAGCCACATGTTAGAGTTAAAACAAGAAACTCTAATTGAACAGCTCAAAAATCAGTTAAAACAAAGCAAAGAGAAAATGCAGAGCGTGCGATGCAATTCTCTGCACTGCAAAAGGAGCATGAAGAATGTGTTGAAAATCTGGGTACTCTACAAGAAAAATTAAATGATGAGGCTACTCATAATAGAGTCATGTTGTAGGACATGATCACAATCCAATCGCAAACAAAACAATTGAAAACCACAAATAGCTAAATAATGATCAAAGGGATTGACTCTCAAGGTGAGTTTGATCTGATGAACCAAGATCTCAACACCTTGAAACAACAGAGAAAGCAGTTGAGGCAAGAAAAGGACACGCCAAGAGAATAGTGCCCTGTTTCAGGAAGTGCTTCAGTTGAGGACACATGCAGAGAACAATGAGTCAGATTCTCAAGAACTGACTGACATTAGGCGAGAAAATGCACAATTAATGGTATGTGTGAGGCAAGTGGAGATTTATCTAATGCAGGCAGCCCAGGGCAGAAATGCGCAAGAGGAAGAGATTATTCTCCTGAAAAAGAAATTCTCTGAATATGCGTGCACTATGCAAGCCTCACAAAAGGAAAATGAGTCCAATTATAAAGAAATCAAGGGACTAAAAGATAGATTAATTGCCCAAAGTAAAGTGCCAGAAGCCACTCAAGCACTCGTGTCAGAATAAAAACTCAGGTCGCTGCATCCCACAAAGAGATAGGGACCGAGAAAAACAGGTGTGAGAGGTTGGAAAATGAAATTTCCAAATAGAAAACAGGTTTTGGGCCACCCTAGGGTATGGAGAAACATCCTCTGATCATGGAGTGGTGACATCTCTGCTAGGAACCTCAAGCCTATTAACCACTTCGGATGTCCAGAGTGCAGCTAACCTCATCTATACCATGTATCAAGAACAGGGAAACATGAGGCAGCTGGACTCACCCAGGCCTAGTCAAACTGACCCAGAAGGCCAGTCCTTATCTGACATCAATGAAGATTCAGGGTTACCAAGCAAAAGGAAAGGTGGCCAGACCAGTGGGCTCTGGGAAATCAAAAATACCCTAGCGAGTACTTCTGACCAGGAGGACTCCCATGATGAAATGATCAGGGAGCTGGACTGGCAGAAATTTAAGCTACAAAGGGACCGCCTGGTCTGCTTTGCAGAGAGAGAAGATCCAGAGTTCAGGCCTCAAAAGAGTATTTTAAAAACCTCCACACATTCAGGGAGATGGGAGGAATTCCCCAGCATACCCTGAAGGAGGGTTGAGTAGGATGAGAACTCTGCTGTGCGAAAAGGAGATTACAAGGTAAATGACCCTGAGAGTTCACACATCACAGGAGTGAAGAGTCCAGACCCCGTAATTCTGGGAGGTTTTCACAGTCTCTTAGAGGTAGGGAGCACCTAGAGAACCGGGAATGGACCCCCAACAGTAGCAGGTCAGAGGGTGGATGGACTCTGGTGCAGTGGAAAACAAAGTCTGCTAAACAGAAGACAGATCTTGTGAAAGACTCAATTCCGCAGATACAGGCCATAAAGAGCTTCATGACTTCCTACCATAAGAATGCCAAATATTCAGTATGGGTGCAACTAGAGCTTTATGAGCAAATTATGACATTATTTGGAATTATTAAAAATGACAGAAATTGCACATTCTCCCCAGAGTACTCCAGCTTCTTTGAGGCCTAGAGGACCAAGATCACCATAAATGGTCCAGCTACAAGGTGGCCATTTTAAAACATTTTGCCATTCATAGAAGCCCACAGGAGGCATGCAAGGTGGCAAACAACCTGCATTGTGGGGAAGACCAGGCACCTAGAGAGTTCATGCAGGAGTTGAAAGGAGCATTTGCCCAGACCTCTAGGTGGGTGAACACCAATGCCAGGGAGTACATCAATACATACTTCCATGTGCTCCCGAAATGCATTATGACCCAATTAGTAAGGGATTTTAAGGGCTTAAGACCCTGGATTGGGTGATTGAACAGGCCACCAGGATCTATGAGGCCCTCTGAAAATAAAAACAACCCTCAAACCCCCAAATCATCCAACAAACCTGCTTCTATGAACTGTGAAGGTGGCAGAGATTTAAAAAAAATACCCCCCCATTGGACTTGGAGATGGGGGTCCTCTAAAAGTACTCGTTATGCAAACAAGAGTTCAGCCCAATCAAGGGGGACTCAGGCAGGATACCAGACAAATGACCCTTTTGATCCTGCCACCTATGTAAGTCCAAAATACAAAGATACAAGACCTATACCTGGATATATATGGATATATATGGACTCCTCCGGCACAAGGGGGGTCCAATCAGGTAAGTACTGTCCCAGGAAACCTCCCTCAAAAATTCCCTATGGAGGGAAATCATACTACACTTACCAACTTGAACTTCTTTCCCAGGTACCCCCTGAACCCTAATTCCAAGAATAATCCTCCTCTCTCTCCTCACTTTCAGGACAATAGATTCCTAAACCTGGGAGAAAGGAGACCTAGGATGGAAAGTTATAAGGGAAACTGCCAATATCCAAGCTACTCCAGGAGAAGGGACAGTTACCCTTTGCGAGAGCAGCCAAGGTATGAAACAAACCTCCCTACCTACCAGAAAAAGCATCACAACTGGAGCGAGAAGTCCAACATTTAACCCAAGACCTGGGTCACATGCTGAGGGCACAGTCAAATCCTCAACTGGAATCTGCTACCCAGAATAACCCAACATCTGGGCCTGAGGCCCCGAGTGGGTAGTGACTGGAAGAGAATTTCGACAACCAACAGGTTCCTGAGGAGGGTGACCGAGAGGAAGCTGTAAATCCCTAGAGGAAGCGTCCTTTCCCACCGGAGTAAAACCCCTTCAAACCTCTCAGCCTGAACATGAATATTCTACCCCCGAAAAGCTGGAACTTAAAGAACAGAGGGTAAGTAGGAAAAAGCTAAAGAAAGCCCACTTTGGAGGAAGTCTGCATCATCCCTTGAGGATTCGGGAAAGAAAATCTTCTCTTTCAAAGATGGAGGGATACCTCCCAAGGTAAAATGTGTCCCAAAAGACCCTTATTCTCACTGGGTGAGTATGGTGATCGACCCAGAGCAAGAAGTTCTTAAACCCAACAATGTCACCCAGATGACTCTAAAATCACAGCGGTATCCTCGCCCAAACAGGTTCTGGGACTGTCTTCAGGAAAAGGGGGGCAGCAAAGAATCAGGGGAGACAGAGGATCCCCCAACTCCATGTTTGTCTGGATGCCAAATCATTTTGACAGATTCCCGGACTTGGAGACAGAAAACTGTCCAATATCACACAGTGTCAGAATTCGATATAAAAAAGTTAACGGCAGGCTGACACATAATGTACATTTTCTTTGCCCCCTTGAGGGGAGAAGGGAGATGTTATGCTCCTGTCAAGGTACAGAGTTAGTGTGAGTTATCAGAGCTGGTGGATACTGGATCCCAAGCCCCCCTCCTGTCCAAAAAGACCTTCAACCAATTGAACTCAAGAAGGGGGAGTGTCAGGAAATTCCCCTCACACCCTTCCCGGACAACTCCAAAACTGTGATGGGAATTATATTTCGGTCGAAGGGACTGCGGATCTGGAAATAAAAACTGGGCGACATAGGGTGAAACACCCAGTGAAAGTCGTGACTGCAGAGGGCACACCTTGTCTATTGAGGAATGACCTTCTTCAGGGGTTATCACCTCTGATTAACTGTGTGAACAAGGGCCTCTGGACCCAGACAAACCGGCCAATCAAACTAAAACAAAGCACAAATTATGTGAGTTTGAATGGCACATGTCATGTGATTGAACAACAGTCCGACAAAATAGAATTCCATGTTAGGAACAATCAAGTCCCAGACATCACCATCATCTCTGTGGGAGAACAAACTGGTGATGGGGAACCCTTCTACATTATTGAAAATCAATCTCCCTCCCAGTTTTAAGTGGCATTCCACACTCGAGGGAAATACTCTGAAATGTTATGCCAGTCCAAAATCAGAAGAAAACCCAAATACCATGACAAAAGATGATGAAACACTGGATAAATGTCTGACCGACATCCAGATAAAGGGTGAACAGCTGTTTTTCCACATTCAGATAAATGAGGGGGAGGAGCCTGTTCTCACCAGGGTATGCCTGAATAACAGAGGAAGCTTCATCAGTGAAGCATTATTCAGGAAACTCCCAAAAGATCACACCATTCCCACGTTTAAATTAATTGATAAATGAGAAGTAGGCCTGTAAACCTCAAATTCAAAACATTTCCTGGCTAGCAGGCTTCTGATAAAAATGTCCATTGATGACAAAAGCATAGAACACAATGGTTGGTTCATGAGGGATGTCCGTTCCGCCTTTAATTTAGGCAGTGACATTCACAATCGATTCACAATTAATTTGGACCTAATTAATAATAAAGCCTGGTCCCGACTGGGTGGTGGCCCCATGGGCTTTGACAATACTGAAAATGCATTTCAGTCAGCTCAATTCCTGCCTTTTGCGGTTGAAGTTCAATTGAGAGAAGAGGGTACCATCCCAGGAAAGGTGCGCCAATTTACAACTCCCCAAAAAATTAAGTGAGGACAGAACCTCAAAAATGTGGTCGCCTTTATATATTATCATCTCTAACAACAAGGGTTGTATTTAAATCTGGCACCCCTAGTTGATCTAGAACACAACACAAAGTATCACTTTGGGCGCAGACACCTTTATTGGAATCACGGTTGATTTTTTTTATTCCAATGATTTAGATAATGAGATCATTGGACCAATCCCAAATGACTACTTCAATATCAACAACGGTGTCCCTCCTGAAAAGATTTCCACCAGGCAAGGGGGGACATTCTTGGTGCACTCTTCCTGCCCTTACGGAAGAGTGACCTGTTTCATAAAGAAGGATGAGGTGGTATTGCCGAGTCAAAAGTGAATACCTCCCGTCATTGGAACCTCACGTCCAGCCGAACACCATAACAAGAGATCTCTCCACCCAACTGGGAGATACTGCTGAAATTGGCAAGCCTGAGGTCTTTCCAGGTTTAAAGCAGATGGTCACAGAATAGATCAGTCTTGCTGATTCCTGTGATAACGAGGAGCAAAGACCGAAGGTAAAACAGGCGTTTTTGATTTTCAGATCTTTTCAGTGGACTGATGTGACTGTGGATGCAAAGATATACATTCGACCATCATACCAACGGACCATGAGATGGCTCCAATATTTGTGAAACAATACCGGTTACCTCTCGCGTCCATGGTGTGACTCACAGAGATGATCAAAAACCTAGAATCCCATGGGATAATTCATCCAATCCACTGTACCTTTAACAACCTGCTACTCGGGATACTCAAACGCAATGGCGACTATGTGAAGACCTGAGTGAGTTGAACAAATGGATCCACATGTCAAGAGTGCCATGTCCCTACATTGATTGGGCTGGCACAGATCATAGGGTCAAAGGTGTACAATGCCATTGACCTGACAAATGGTTACTGGACATTACCCGTTTGTAGGGTAGACCAGTACAAGCTTGTCTTTTCCTTCAGGGGGCAGTAATACATGTGGACCCGAACCCCCTTTGGATACATAAACTCTGGCAACAAATGCAATATCTTCCTACATAAGGCCATGTTTGATTTGGGCAAAAGGGGAAACATGTTCTATGTAGATGATGTCTTAATCAAGAGCTCATCTGTGGAGGTACATATACCAGAAATAGGCTATGTTCTGACTCAGTTGCAGAAAGTTGGAGCAAAACTGTCCTGTAAGACCAGTGTGAACTTCTTAGGGCATGAAATCACCAATGTGGATCCCAGTTGCCAGGCAAAAAAGGTGAACACATTATTGAAATTGAAGGACCCTAGTACCCTGCAAGAATTAAGAAACCTTCTTGGACTCACTAATTATAGTAGAAAGTTAATTGAAGACTACGCAGAGGTCATTCGACCCGTGGTCCATTTATTAACCCCTTAAGCGCCAGGCTATTATGCAAGTCTATTCACAAAGGGCTTAAGGGTTTTAAGGCCAGGGTCAAGTGGGAGTGGGGTCCAGAACAATCAGAGGCAAAAAACAACTAAAGAGAAGCCTTTCCCAAGACCCTTGTTTGGCTTACCCCATCAAGAACAAGGAGTTCTTCTTGGAGACGGGGTTCTTCGATACTTGCTTAACAGCGGTATTGTACCAAAAGCACGACAAGATCAACAAAGTAATCTTGAACGCAAGCAAGCCCTTGTCCTCTGGAGGAAAAATTCAATGATTGTGAAAAGGCACTCCTGGCAACGGTGTTGGCATTGAAAAATTACTGCGCATTTATCCCGTGAAAGCACATCCTTCTAGAGACTCCTCACCAACCCTTGCAATACTTACCAAGTGATTGAATCCTAACAGGGAATGTAAGTAATTCCAGAATTACTTCCTGGATTCTGTCCATGCAAGGCTTTCCAGTGGAGGTCAGATATAGCCAAAACAGGAAGACTCCCCTAGTGCAAGGATTGGCTGACTTGTACGACTGTGCTCAATAAAACTGCCTTGAGGACGAAAGTCTAAGGACCAATGACAATATGGAGGCATACCTTACCTGCACAAAGCCTATGAGGAAGACACGTGTTAGGGGATACCCACAGTTAATGTGGATGGGTGCTCCTACCATGTTGACAATCATGGGGAAAAAGAGCTAGTAGCTGGCATTGGGAATGCCTGGGTGAATGGTACCCCAGCATGCTATGCTGGTTACAAAATAGGACCCTGAAGTAGTCAGGTGGCAGAGTTGATGGCGGTACATCAAGCCTTCTTCACTGCCATGCACCACCAACTCCAAGAACTGGCCATAATCACTGATTCAGATTATGTCAGTAATGGGTTCGTGGAACACTAAAAAAACCCTAGGAGAGGTTAGAGGATTGTTAGCCCTATTCCTAGCGCATCCTCAAACGTTTTAGGCGAAGCCTTGAACAAGAAACATAACAGAGCTAAGGGGCTTATCTGTTCCCTTTCCAGATGAGTTGCGATACCTAGAGCACCAATCAAAATCTAAAAATCAGGCTCCAAACGGATTTACAAAACTATATGTCATTTATTAATTTTCTCTAAACAATATTAAAAATTTGTTTACAATGTCAACAAATGTTTAAAAATTAAACACCCAGATCTTTGGAGAAAGTGCAAATACAAAAAGCAAGCACCCGTAAAGGTTATGAGGTAGACTGGCAGAGTGAACACCAAACAATAACTGAATAATAAATTGTGTGTGAACGAAGAGTAGTCCAGATATGTGATCACTCTGAAGTAGTGTTGTGCAAATGCCACCAAAATCAAATTATTCATACACTACATTCATTCCAATTTCAATTCAAACATACTCATTCTCTGATTGCATTCCCAACATGTTTCTTTCTGATTGTGTGTGTGAACAGTGTAAACAGAAATTCATCAGGGGTAGTCTGCTGTCTACCAAATCTATTGTAACCAAAGATAGTTACTTATCAGGGTACATTTCCTCTAATATTATCCACAATTGGCAATTTCGAACACAGCATTTAGAGGCAAGCCAATGTTCCTATGTATAGGTTTTGCGAAAATTCACGCAATTGAGGAGTCCAAATTTTTCAGGTGCTGTAAATGGTCCATGATCTGTTTGATGCCCTATAGCAAGGGGACTCCGTAACTAGAAAAGGGAACAGATCAGGGCGACATCAGTTTCAAATTAATATCCACTCAGAGGGAGAATAAACAGAACAAACACGAAAAAAACATAGTACATACTGGTAATGGAAATTAGGATAAATGGAATATCTAGAGTGTATATGTTTAGGCAATTGTGAACAAAGTATACAACTCACCACTTTTTCATAAGTGGATTTTTCCGGGAGCAAGCCAAAATTCGATCTCAAGGTTCTCACGTTCCTTGTCATGCGTATTACGTAACAGTCACCAGCTAGCTGGAGCTTTCTTTATTTCATTCATATCTCGAGATCGTTATCCATCCAATCGCTAACAGTGCTTAGACTGCGGAAAGCGAGAGAAGGCACAAGTGGAGGTTTGTTTAAAGTATGTTCAAATATTACTTGAACAATTATGGTCATGGTTGTTTTCAGGGCTTAGCACTTAATGTGCATGTAGAATCTAGAGGATGGTAAGTGCAATGCCTTCTTGTCTCACAAGATCGAACCATGTCACGTTCTGTCGGAAAATAAACGGAACGGAAATTGCAGCCCCTTAATGTTTCTGGCAAGCGTTAACCGTTGCTGGAATTACGGTGCTTGACGGTTGCCTATGTAGTGAGGAAGCACAAGGGGGCGGAAGTATATTTAGTTAAAAGTGCCCGTAATGGAAAAGACCCCTATTTCGATTTCTAATTATCCCTGGCCTTCATTTATATTAATACTTTGAAGGAGACCGACTTACTTGCATGAGGCTTGTCCTTGACGGTATGTATATCGATGGATCATAGCTGGATCAGGTCTGTAGAGACGAGACCGGTTGACGCGTACGTCTGTCCAATTATGGTTGACTCTTTACTTAATCGTACTTGCGACTGCGAGCTACCGTCATATTTGGAGAGCGAAAAAAGAGTGGTTAACCTCTGGGGGCGTGTCAAGATCGAACAGAAACCCTTTCAGGTACCGATGAAGCTTCCCGATTCTTCTACTTACCGGAATAGCAGCATCTTCCAATTTCCTCCGTCAGTGCTCCAGTTTCTTTGCCAAACTCTTGAGGGAGTCACATGATCTTGTACAATGCTACGTACGTCTCTCTACGCTGTATGTGCCATGTGATTGGTACATGGGTATCTGGGATGAATTTCCTTTCGAGTAGTGATGCCGTGTGTTGTTATACCATCTATACCGTATGCGTAAAGTTGATGTCTCGTATTACGAGGTAAACAAACTTTTACAAAATAGTAAAAAGCTGAACAGTAGGTCATATTCAAGCAGCACACTATACTGTGGGGGTTTCTTGAAGTTATTGTCTCCATTATTTTACTTCGCTTTAGACCCCGAGCTGTCTAATATGTTTACATCTTCCAATCCATTTTTTCATTTAGACCAGTAATGGAACTATTTGTTAGAACAATAAGTTGTTGTTCTTTCTTCAAGAGAATCATTCTGTCTTTATTGACATCCATGCTTGGTATTAGTTTGTAGATTACTCTTCATCTAAAATCTTCTGGTGCGTGTTGATGTACCACCCAATGGTCAACCATTGGTGCATTTTTAGTCCATTTTTAAGGCAGCTCTTATGTTCTCCAATCCAGAGTTTTACTTTCCGGTCTGTCTTGCCAATGTACACTTTATTGCAGGGGCACCATACTGCATAAATCACCAGAGTTGAATTGCAATTGGTATGCAGTTTTTGCTTCCATTGTGATTGCAATCCTATATCCACTTCTGTGCTTTTGGAGGTATATTTGCAAAACACACAATGTCCACATGGATGATGTCCTTAAATTTGTGGAAGGCCGCACTGCTGAGTCAAGGTCATGGTTTGTAGGGTTTTTTTCGTTGAACACCTGATTAAATGGAAAAAGCCCGGCATGCTGTGTGCAAATAATAAAATGCTAAAACATGGAAAATTAATTCAATCAATTGATGATATGGTGGCCTCTAATGAGATGGCCATCTATTGGAGAAAGATTAGAGGTCACTCCAAAATAGAGGGACCAGACAAGACTGGGAATGACTTGGCTTACCAGTTGTCGAAAACCGGAGCCATTCACAGGGACTCATAGAAACTGAATCCCTGTTGGGGAAAATCCAGGTCACTGCTGTCACCAGGTCCCAAACCCATGCCAATAATGAACTCTCAACTACCCAGTGGAGTAAAGAAACCCCAGATGCAGATTTGATTACTGCACAAAAAGAGGAACTGATTATTGGGAAATGTTATCAACATATTGAAGACCCTGTGAATTTTCCTCGGACAGAATCCTATTATATCGGGAAAGAGGATCTGCTGGTGTTGATGAAGTTTTCCAAGATGTTCCGAAATACAAGAAGGTTTGTTGGTATTGCAATCCCTATCTGGATGTGACCAGTTGGTGGTACCTATCGCATTACAAATCCAGATGTTGAGTCATGCCCATGACACGGCCACTGCGGTCATAGGGGGTTCCATACGACATTAGAAATCTTGAGCGAGGTTGCATACTGGCCCCATATGGGTCAGGACATCGACATCTACGACATTGGCTCAGTTTAAGCCAAGTTCTTTCACACACAGAGCTCCCCTACGAAAAAGGGGAATGACTCTGCATTGGGCAGACTTGCAAGTTGATTGTATCGGGCCAGTGATTCGCTCCTCTAGAGGAAACAAATACATGCTGACGTTACCATGTTTGTTGACCAAGTGGATAGATTGTCTTCCGGCCCCAAACTGAAAGGCAGAGACAGCTGCCACACTAATAATAAACCACATCTTCTCTCATTTCGGCCTCCTGCAAAGGATTGAGTCGGACAGAGTACGTTATTTTACCAGCTAGTTGATGACCCAGATGTGGGAGATTCTAGCAGTAAAAAGAGAACTCCACATTGCTTACCGCCGAGTCTCGAGTGGGGGAGTTGAGAGGTACAATAAGAAAATTGTGGGCATCTTGAGGAAGTTCGTGGCAGTGGACCTAGTTGGGACATCCGATTACCACTTGTCCTCATGGCCATTAGGTCCATGCCGTCTTCTGCAAACAAAAATGTCTCCATTTGAGCTCAGTATGACTGGGCGAAAGATGGTGTTACCTCATCATCTGCTCTCCAGAACTCAAGAGCATACACTGATAAATACGTCCACTACCCATGAGTACAGTGAAAATGTAAGGAAACACCTTCGGCACACTTATGCACAATTTAGAAAAGTCGGCAGAAGGAATAAAAACCTACTACAACTTAAAAACTACCAAGAAGGAGTACGAAATAGGTGACAGGGTCTACATGTAAAATTTTCAAAGGAACCATACCAAGGAGCAGAAGTTCCTTCCCTCTTGGTGCAGTGCCTTTGAACTCATCAATAACATTTCCCCGGTTGCCTATACGATCAGCATCCCTAAAGGAGAACATACAGCAGAGAAATGGGTCCATATCAATCAGTTAAAGAGCTGTCACCCCAGACAGGCTTTATGAATGATTGAGGAGCCCACTGAGGGTAGAGCCCAGGAACCATCTGAAGAATGAAAGGAAAGAATGGAAACCCGGAAAGGAAATAATGGAAACCCGTATGGAGAATATTAGATATATACAAGGAGTGAATACATTCATACTCATAAAGAATGTATACCAATCAGGATAAGAGAATAAGGTTTGTAGAAACGTTCATGTAAGGGAAATAAATGTCAATGTGTGATGTGATGTTGTGTTTCGAAATCGTATGTCTATTTACAGGGAAAGAAGTGTTGCATAATATACTTAACCTCTCTTTTGCTCCGGTCTGCAGACTCAATAGCTCCTTACCTTCACAGCCTGGGGGTAGAAGGATCCTAAAAGGGAGGGGTTCCAGGACCAAACCCCAAGATCCGAAAAAGAGTGGAGTGTAGACCAGCGCGCCACTCCCTCAACATGGAAAAAAGAGCAGACTTGCTCCAAAAAGGACATTCATGAAAAAATTAGCAAAACAAAAACCCCACTCTCCCTTGCCCGTTTCTATGGGTCACCTGAGTCAAAGACCCAGGGGGGTGCGGTGTGGGGTGAAAATACAGCCCCAGAGTGACAGAGATTGAGAGGCCATGCAAGGCCCCATTTTAATAAAGAATATGCAGGCCAGTCCAAAACACTTCTTTTCCAACATGAGGCCTAGTGAATGAGCGAAAATGGGCCTTCCTCAACTTTGTCAAAATGGAAAGGCACTCAGCTGAAGGAGAGTGTGCCTCAGAACTGTACTATTGTTTTTTTTTTTTTATTTTTTTTTTATTATTGTTTCGGTAGTAAATTTTACTTTACACCTTTACAAAATTTGATCATCATAAAAATACATTTAAAAACATATTATATACATGAAAGTAATACAATAATATTGCGTCACCTCACCTATATTCATTTCCTCTAAAGAATACCTTAAGACAGATCCATTCAAATATACAAATACAAATACACAGTAGGTACATCAAAAAAAAGAAAAAGACTCACCTACAATACTTCATAATAAAATACCCACCACCTAGCCACTCCCATACGCACGATCGCCAGAGGCAAAAAGAAAAGACATAGCAGGCAATCCAACAAGACGAGCATAGACACAGACAAAAACAGAGGAGAAAACAGCAATTAAGCGAGGTACAAAGCTAGTTTGTGCATCCATACCCCTTATTGCCCATGGGGATAGGCCAAACCCATCCTATTAAAAAAAGTACAATTCATTGGTAGCAGCTGTTCTTCAATCAGTAAAACAAGTCTAACAGTTGCCAAAATAATGGCATTCGAAGAGCCCTGCATACATCTTAACCATACTAAGTTGGCTTCAAGCTTAGAATAAGAAAAAAACACAGAATCCAAACAGCATAATCTTTGCTTAGCGAAAAATTCACAGTACATAAAGAGATGTTCAAGAGTTTCATTTACACACTTATTCTGGCAGAATCGACATTCATCCCACCTCGCCAAATCCCTATACCCAGCCCAAAATCGAATACGAGCTCCAGTGTGGATAAGATCCAGACGGAAACGCATATAAATCTGTCTAGCCCTTTTGTCAGGAAAACATAGGATATAAGGCAACCTTGGAGTAATTGCATGTCTAAACATAGCATAGGTCGAAAAGGAGGAGTAACCCCCGATCTTATCAGAATTTTGAGCCCAAGAGTTGCGAAAGAAGCGAGTTTTAACTTTAATTGGGGTATTAATTAAGTCCATCAAAGTCATATTAAGCGAAGTTAGAGTCTCCATTAATTCTACCTTCGCTTCCAAAACCGAAGCCGGGCAATTTTTTTCCAACATTAACTGAAACTCCTCATAAAGTGAATTTGGGGGAGGCAAAAGAATTTTATAGAAAGCATTTACCTTCCTCCAAAGATGTTTATCAGCCAGAGGATAGAGCCCCAACTCATGTAGTATGATGGAATTTGGTACATAGCCTGGTATCCCTAAGATTTTCTTCCAAAGTTGTCCTTGGATCTGGTTTAACAAGGGCCCCAGCTGCAACAAACATATATCAAGCGTATAGAGCAAAATGGGCTCTATTTTCATGATGTAAAATTGGATAAGGGGCAAAAGAGAAAAACTGCAGTATTTAGCGAAAATTATTCGCATTTGACCCATAAGCGGGCTGAGCTTCGCGTTCAGCAAAGTCCGCCATCCACCAATTGAGTTCCTATTCGACAGGTGATAGCCCAGGTAAACAATCGAGTCCCTCCTAGAAATAGGCTGCTGATTGATAGTAAAGGTAAATCTAGGCAATTTCTTTTTTGCCGTGAAAATCATAATATGTGATTTCACCGGGTTGACGGTCATGTTGTTCTGCAGACAATATTCATAGAATATGTTTAATTTGTTCTGAAGTCCGAATGGCACTCTGTCGAATAGGTTAATGTCATCAGCAAATGCCAACCAATGCAGTCGCATAGAGCCCAATGTTACAGGAAATGCATTAATATCTTTCCAGAGGTTCCCAATATCTGCTAGGTATAGATTGAATAAAACCGCAGCTAGATTGCAGCCCTGTTTGACCCCTATCCACGTCGGAATATTGGCAGAAAGAAGCCCTTTGGCATTTATCCGAATCTGACAAGAAGTATCCGTATGTAAAGCAGCAATTAGGGCCACCAGGGTGGATGGGATGCCATAAGCCAACATCTTCTGCCAAAGGCGCGCTCGCAGAACATTGTCGAAGGCACACGTGAGATCCACAGCTGCCATGTAAATGGAGCCCTTTGATTCTCCATGCACAGATCTCCTAAGATGTGCTAAAATTGAGGCATTTAATTGAGTACCCATGGCCCTACGAAATCCTACCTGAGCTTTGGACAAAATATTAAGGGTCCTTATATGGGTTTCTAAGTCCACCAAAATAAGTTGTGTGAAAATTTTTGCAGCTGTGTCAATCAGAGCAATAGGTCTAAAGTTCGCAGGATTGCTTATCACCCCCTTTTTATGTATGGGAATAATGTTGGCTGTTAGCCATGATGTCGGAATGATCCCAGTATGATAGATCGACTGATAACATGGAAGTAAATATCTGGCCCAAAAGTGGGGATCGGACTTAAACAAGCATGGGGGCAGCCCATCAGGTCCGGCTGCTTTAGATGGATTCAATTGCTCAATCGCCCATATAATATCATTTAATTCCCATGGACAGATCACCGGAAGGGTCAAGTGCACGGGGGTACTTTCTGAATCGATATACCTATCAGGTACAGAGAATTTCAAACCAAAGAACCTCTCCCATTCTGGGCCTAAAATAACAGCCGCCGTGCGAAGATCGACCTTTCCTGTTGGATTTCTTAAAATGGCCCATAAGTCCCGGACTTTTTTTTTGCACAACAGACCAATCATATGTTGGTTGGCTAAAATGTGGGCTGCCCGACACAACAATCTTAATTGGTGCTTATATCGCGCCTCAATCATGTTACTTTGGCGATTGTAACCAAACAGACATAAGACGCGCTTCCTAAGAAGCCGAAGATCGCGATTTCTTTGCTTTTTTAAGCACGCAACCTGAGAAGCATTGACCTGGGCAACCCCAAATTCAGCCTTCCCCAAGGGATCTTTCGCAACATCTATCAGATGCATGTGGATCATGTTAGCATTTATTTCATTAATTTTGGTCACATTCTCTATAGAAATCTTAGCGTCCCAACTCACTAAGATGTCCCTGTTTACCAAAAATGTCACTTTCCTACACACCGCAGGGTGCCATTTTACTGATATAGTGTGTCTGTCACATACCATTAGAGATGCAGGGGCAGAAGCCGCATATTGTTCACACCCCATATGCAGACGAGAAAACAGCATGTGATGATCGCTCAGACCTACGTCTAATATCAATATGGGTTCAAGCAGCCCAGAACTCGCTTTAGAAGCGAATAAGTAGTCAATAAGTGAGGAGGCTAAACCTCGATGCCATGAGAACGGAATGGATTGTGGAGCCAATTGTATTGGATATATCCCCCATGATTGGAAAAACAATAATAATTTCTGCCCTCTGTCCTTGGCCTGTTGAGTATAGGCTGAGCAGCAAGAAAAGGAGCATATTACGCTCTTTAGGTATAGATAGCAATTCAAGTCGCCTCCAATCATGATTTTATAGTCGGGGCAAGCACTGGCTGCATAGGATAGAATCCGTTCCAGATCCTCCAGTAACACGTCCAGAGGAACAACTTTAGGATTCCAATATATAGATAATAAGAGTAGATTCAGATCTTTAAAGCCTTTGAGCGTCAGTTTTACCAACGCACAAGAGGCCGATGAATCCACTACAGCTGCTATAGCTTTTAGTCCGTTATTTATGAGAATCGCTATACCTCCTGAGGGGCGACCTGTGCTAATCCTTGCAGCCGCAATGGAGAAACATGAAAAGCCATCTAGGCTAAAGGCGTTTAGTGACATGGTTTCTTGAAGAAACAAAATGTCGGGTCTCTTGTCTGGCTCAACTTGCTTGTGCCATGCTGTAAGATTGCCTAACCCACAACAATTCCAAGAGGCCACCTTCAAGTATGGAAGTTATGAGCCTGGCTTGGGCTCTATGTTGGCAACTGCCACTTTTATCAAAGGTTCCAACCAGGCTAATCCACTTAAGGCTTGCGAAAGTGACGCCAATTGGATAGATAATTTGTTAATTTGTGAATCAGGCAGGTCACCAGCCAGAGCATTTGAGCATACAGGAGGGGGGGGCTGAACCCATTCAAGGAATGCCCATGCGGATTCCATATCAGAAAACAATCTAGGGACAAGCCCAATGGAATTAAAGTCTTCAGCAAATTCAAGTAACATTTTAGTAATAATTTGCGATTGAACTCTACTGAGTACTCTATTGTTATTATGGGTCGCTAATTTGACCCAATCCAAGTCTTTGGATGAGAGATTTCTTAGTGCTGGGATTTGAAAAAATGAATTCATTAGGAAGGATCTGTTTATACGAGCGGGCCCATTTATCTCTGGATTACTCGTCCACCCTATTATTAGTTTCATATCCTTTGGCGTTTGCGCAAAGGATGGTACTTCCAGATCTGACCCTCCCGGAGCTACTAAGGATGGAGACTCAACTTCAACACAAGGAGCACACGCCGGAGACACTAAAGCTGAAGTAGTGAGAGTTGCCCTAACAAGGCTGCTCGGCTGTTCGAGGGGTCTCTCCTGTAGGGGGGCCGGGCCCAGGGTCCCCTGGACATCTGGATTAACCATAATAGGAGTCTCCTGGATAGGAGCGGGACTTTGTAAAGGCGCCATTTCGGCCTCTTGCTTGACCGCTGTCGACCCTATAGCCACTTTTTTAGAGGCAGTATTGGGGAAGAAGCAGTGCATCTTAGGTTGGAGCTTGTCGGTAACTACCCTTACCGGGGGACGGGGCACAGTCTGAGTGCTTCCGATCTTCACGGCGGCAATCTGCAGATGCCGCCTACTTTCATCGTCTAGATCATACAAGGCCATTCCCAAGTCATCGTGGCAGGTACCATTAATGGGACATGGCCCCACCTCCGTCACCAAAGCATTTTCGGGGTCGGAGGTGGCCATGTCAACTTTCTTTAGTCTCGCTTTGGTCTGTTTCAGTCGCTTCTGAGCTCTTAGAAAGGATTTCCTAGCTTTCCGCGATACAAAGTTTCTACCCTCATGTTCCACGGGGGCATCCTCGAGGTCTGAGGGCGGTATAGGGGCCATGTCAGGGGGCTTAGTCTGATCATTAATAAAATCCAACAAAATGGAGGGGCTGTCAGATGGAGAGGCCTGCCTATCAACAGCCAAAATAGCCTCTCCTATGCCACCTTGAGGGTCTGGCGTACGCTGTACGTCAACAAGCTTATATACTAGCTGCTCCATCTGCAACAGACGCATATGTTGGAATTTCAAAGCCTCTACCAAGTTGATTTCCTCAGCCCATACGTGTTCCACTCTATCACCCTTTCCTCCACTCACCACCTGGGCATAAGATCTCTGTGGGGCTTCTATAGCACCAGAAACCCTATCTGTTTGAGTGCTTTGGGAGGCGGTCGTGACCCCACATGGGGATGTGTACTATTGCTAACGGTGCCCAACGGATTCCAAAAAGACAAGAGGTGCTGCAGATGCAGACTTCATGTAAACTGGGAAAACTGGCACATTTTAACAGATTCAAAATTGCAGCAGCACACAAGGTAAAAGATACATCGCAGAGTATATGAAATGAAATTTCATGTCAACACTATAGTGTTTCCCAGACAGCCATGTTGTTAATATTAAAACAGTGCACATAGAGGGCCTGATTCACAAAGCATTTTTCAATAGGATTACTCCATTGTAAAAGTCCTTTGTAAATCAGGCCCACAATGTTTACAGAACAATAGAGACCTAGAATAAGCTCTGAGAAAGCAAATGTAAGAACAACCGGGCTTGGATTTGCCACATTTGATATATTATCACTATGCAACAAAGATTGAATTTATATCATTATTATGAACAGGTCAACATGCGGGGCAGGTATTTATTAGAAAGGACTATGTTGCATAGTTATGGAAATTCAACACCTATGTATTCTTTAAATAGTTTAAAAAGTTGGGTTATGGACATTCCTTTAGATTGGGTATAAAATAAGGTCAGACAATAGGAAGGGAGTGCTTTCTTTAGTTTTGGATAGTCCTAATTTATCCAGGAAAGCCTGTGTATGAACATTCAAACATTATCGAATAACTAGAATTAGCCAATTCTTTTGTAGTGGACAATTTATTGAGTTGGCTACAGGCTGAAAATGCATTAGCTGAGCCCCAATAGTTTTTTATCTGGGGGTCAGCAGATGGAGGCAAGTAAGTAATCCTATTTGATAATCCCTTAGCTGTGATTATGTGGGTATTGCATTGCCAGAGTTTATAGAGGTGTAATGTACAAGCTGTACAAAATGCATACAGTTAGGTTTTAAAGAACTCAAAGTTCATACCAAGAGCATTACCATCACTTTGAGATGTAATCAATAAGTGACTACTACAGTGGGACAGCCATTATTATGGGGGTTAAGTGATTCATACAGGGGTACAAAAAATTGGAAAATGTGTTAAATATTTCAATTTGTAAATTTGTAATTTTGTAATTGTAATCTGTCATTTTCAAAAGGACTCTGTCCTTTCCGAGCCAGAGGTGCAAGAGATCTAGGCTAGGCTTGGGTTAAAGGTAGGGCCAAGAGGAAAATGTGTTGTACCTTCAAACCAAGCATATCTTCTCATGATTGAAGAGGCACGTGAGAAATGGCATAAGGCGCTGAATCAGGTGTGCTCCAGTGCTCTTGAATAGGTCCTGGAAAAGCCTCTGTTCAGAGCTACCTGCACAGAAGAAAGGGTTCAGGCTGGAGAATCACATACATCAAAACGAGAGAGGAATGTACATGTGTTTGTTCTTTCAGTGCATTGGTTCTGAAGAGGGGAATTCTTCAGTGGGCAGTGATTACACACAGTGTCTGGTGAGAATGAAACATGGGGCTGGAGAAAGCTCTCAGTACAATGGTAGGTTCACTGTAGTGGGACATGGAGCTGCTGCCAGACAAGAAAGATGTGCCTCTGTTAATCTCACTTGAAAGGTTCTCCCATTTGCTTTTTGAGAGGTAAACGATCACAAAAGTGGATTTGCAGTGGAGTTATACAATTGAAGCGTTCCTGCCGTTGAGTAGGCATCACTCACAATCAGACTGAAGTACTCCTCTGAATCCACTTACTCAGGTCTCTGAGATGTAAGATTTAGGCATGAGATTTAAGCATGAAATACAGACACTCTACTGCTCCATATTTTGTTCTTTCTCAGTGTATCTGTGTGAGGTTCACTAGCTTCCGCATTGCCAGCAGCTGTGCTTGGTCTTTAAATGTATACAGGAGTTGGCACCACATTATTTCCTTTATCATTTATCATTTGTATTTTCTCTAAAAATCTTATGACTGCTAGATTTAATGATATTTGTTGGGCATTACACATCCTTATCCACACGTTACTCGCAGTGATCAGTGATGCTTTGTGAATCAGGCCCTCTATGTGCACTGTTTTAATATTAAAAACATGACTGTCTGGGAAACACTATAGTGTTGACATGAAATTTCAAAAGAAATCTTGGGTATAATGTACTTTTTGACGTATTCAATTCTTTCAATAAAGTATAGGTGCAAACAAATTAGATAAGTTGCTTGTTAAGTTTCATGTTTGTTTCTGCGTTTATGGGACTAACGTCATGACATTATGTTTTAGTGATGGTGATGATGAGGACGATTATTGGTTACTGAAATTAATTCTATATTGATCTGGGTTAGTATACGTTCAAAATTGAAATTGAGAATTTCTCTAGTTTCTTGGTGAACCATATCCCAGAGAAACATCCTTTAAGGGAACAACTTGAAATAATACTGCAGAAGAAATGAACACCTGTGCCCCTCATGCCCATCATTCGGAAATACACACTTTCCAGGGAAACACCTGAAATCGTCAAGAGAAATCATCCACACAGAGGGCAGCTCCTCCCCCCGAGCCCAAGAGCTCCTGGCTCTATTAGCACCAATGGATAAACACGAAGGCTTTTTGACCTCTCCTGCTTCTCCCCTAACGACTCCCTAATGACAGCAGTGTGCAGCACAAACCCCAAAGACATAACGTAACATAACTCCTAGAGCTACAGGAGGATGCACCTCTGTGCTCTATATTCTTGCCTGCCATCTGGGTATCACAACAAAATCAGACTGAATTTGGCGTGCAATTGTTGCTGTTTCCCAACTAGCTGTCTTGAGAGAAGATGATTTCACTTTGTCCATGTAGTGAATACTGGTTATATGCCACATCTGGGTACCTCTTTGTGAGGGCAGTGCATTGCCCAATACTGTGTGCCATCCATTCACCAAGGTATCCGGAACCTGGGTGCCAGTAAAGGATCACTGAGTCGTTCCAAAAGGTATTCTAATGTGTTTTCATCCTTGTGTCTAACTCGATGCGTGCCTATGCAGGGACTTCACACCATGACACGTCTAACAGGGCGCCTTGCATCATTACATTGTGTATCCTGTTTCATATCTGGGTATATTCGAGATCCCGACATTGAATCTGAAATGTGCACTGTTGTGCTCGCATGAGGGTATTGCAACAAATTTGAATGGCATTGTTTGTACTGTGCCCTGCAGTGTCTCATAAGTAGGTATCCCAACACATCCACCAAAAAGCTCCTATTTAACCACCTTCCCTCCCCACCTGCTGACCACCCACGCCAACATAAATGGCTAGATAAAACAATATTTTCCTTAAACAATACATCTCTCGAATCATCCAGCAAAACCACAACCGCTTAATCAAACATCCATGCAAGTCAAAGTCTGGATTGATCCCACATGGAAACCATGCGCCTCCGGTATACACATCAAAACCCACACAGAAAGCACACCCACACACATGCCAGATACTCATGGTTCCACTAACACCAACAGCTAAGCACAATGCCTTGTCTTTTCCATCTTCTCCCCTAACCAATTCAGACCACTTGCGGCGTCCCAGAAGGATCATGTGTCTCGCCCACCATGTATAACATATTTACCAAGCCACTATTTGACAAATTGGACAGACTGGGTGTCATCTCCACAAATTATGCAGATGAGACCCAGATCCTCATTCCCCTTTCGGGCAATTTTGACAATGACACAGACTTGGTAAATAGTACATACCTCCTCATTCAGGCATGGATGGCCTCCACCAGCCTCTGCCTGAATGACGGTAAAACAGAGATCTTGATCCTTGGCTCTGAAGCCAATTTAACAAAACTCAACCCTAACTATTCACATTCAATATAGATGGCAACACAATCAAAGTAGTCAAAGAGGTAAAAACGCTAGGTTTCTACCTCGACTCCACCCTTACTCTAAGGAAACAGGTTAAGGCCATAGCATCCTCTACTGCCTACACCTGCAAGCTTATCAGGGCCTGCAGACCATTTCTAACCAAAGCTAGCTGCATCACCCTTGCCAATGCCCTAATACTGTCGAAATTGGACTGCTGCAACACCCTATATTTTGTAGCTAACAAATATATACTCAACAAAATACAAACTCTACGAAACAATGCCCTCAGAACAGCCCTAAATATACCGAATAGAGAACACATCTCCAATATCAGAAGAGATGACCATTGGCTTAGGATAAACGACAGGATCCTACTAAAAACTATCTCACTCACATTCAAATGCCTTAACAATGCAGCACCGCCCTACCTCACAGAGAGAATGATCAGAAGAACATCAGCTCACCCCTCCAGAGTGGCCAACTCCCACTGCCTAGAGATTCCTAGATTTAAGTTAACTAAAGTGGGAGCTAGCAGCTTCCCGGTGAAAGCTGTGCAATCTTGGAATGATCTACCCCTTGCCCTTCGATCTGACCAGTCCTACTACAGCTTTAGCCACAATACCCTCAGCTGGCTGCATGCTCACGGGATTTGATCCCTGGAGACGCTGCCACATTTACTTACGCACCTTATTTATGCATATAACATACTGTACCTCGCCTCTGTATTTAACTGTATTTTCCTATTGATGTTACTGTACTCTCCATTGTGTAACTAACCCTTAAGTATACTTATACCTGCTGTGCCCAGCTACCTAAGGGTAGGGTGCACATCACCAAATAAACAAACAAACAAACACCACTCCCACTTTCCCTTGCAGATCCATGTGAGCGCCTGGACACCATACAAATGGCAGCGGCGTGTGGTATAAATCAACATAACATAACAGGACATATAAGATATGGAAACCATCTGTGATGGGCCCAGCTCTACCATAGTGAATACTACCCTCACTGTGGTTCTGGCAAAAAGGTTATCTACAGAAGAAGGCCCTCTCACCTGGCCCTTGCTGTCTATCAGTTTCTGGCATGATTCTAAATCTTCCTGGTGCCAGAATCATCACCCTTGTCTGAGAAGCATTCAACTTACTTCTGCACCAAGGACAAAGCATGCTATTTAGGAGTGGTATCATTAATATTCGATTCCTTAATAAATGAACATGATATAATCTCCTAGGACATGCAATTCTCATGGGAGAAGTCTCATGACATTGACAATAGCGTGTTTTGATGTAATGACCTGTTGAATTAGCAAGCAACTGTTCACCACCTCTTTTAGACAGCCCATGTCTCTCACCCACGGTTTTAAGCGCCTGACAGTTGGAAATATAAACCAGACATTTGATGTGCTTGTGTGTAGTTGTATTGAAAGATTTACTATATAAATGAAACTGGTTATTGAAAAGTTCTTAAGACAATACAGAAAATACTTCATACACTTCAGTCCATAGATTTCACAATTTGTAGGCGCTCAGATGGTAAACACATGGAGCGCACATTTAATTCAGCTTTGCCTGCTGTAAAAGTGGTATGTTAGAATGGTATGTTATTTTCTTTTAACCATATCTTGCTTAGCGTACAATAGCTCACTTTTCATTTACTAGGAACATAAATCAACAATGAACAGTTTAAGAATGGGTTTCTATGAGTTTTCAGCTAAACTATAATGTCGTTTCTGGGGCATGATAACAAGCTTGCTAGTGTGTGGCTTTACTCTCCTCTAGTGGCTTCTAATAATTAGCTGTGCTGTAAGTGCAAGCTTCCACTAGCTGACCTTCCACCAGTTCTGGCACAACTGTCAGGCTCGGGAATCCAAAATGTAAACATCGTCCTAATCTCACCTTAAATGTGCACATTTAACAGGTTAATTCAAAGCAATAACATGTGACTATAGTTATGTAACAGGGAAGCCAGTTCTACCTTAAACCTACTATGCGTTAACCGGACTGCCCCAGCTTCATGGGTGAAAATCGTCCACTCCCAGAATACAAACTAAACAGTGCTATACAGTTCTGCTGTATTTCGGACTGTGAACTTTAAAATCTCATTTGTCTTCTATAAAATATCACATGCCGATGCCACATGTTCCACAAATCAGTCAACACATTGTTGCTGATGCTCAGGTAAAAAGGGTAGCTCAACCTCACGAGTGAAATGGGGCTAACATATATCTAGGTTAGACAGTGCACACACATCCTCACAGAGCTGCCTGCTCTGGACCTTTGGCAACCTTCATAATCACAAGCAAAAACAAGACGCTGGCTTTCCTAACTTCCTTGCTCACTTCTGCTCACCGCTGCAAGCCTCTCTGCCAAGTGTCAGGTGCCCCTTTCTGTTTACAGATGCACCTGTCCTCGTCTGTATACCATGCCCGAGCCAGCAGCTACACTCCCATGCTCTTACAACGACATACATTCTGGGCCAAGTCAATTGGGATTCTCATGATGTACAATTCTGACCCCACCTCAAAATCCAATAGATAAAGCATAGTTGATTATCTCAGTAATTACTTCTGAATACTCTCTGATTGGGGTAGGGTTGCATAGCCTGAGGATTTCAGTACTTCATGAGGTGGATCTCGTTACCCGGCCTCTCAAAACAAATGGTCGTTATTAATGTACAGGCCCCCCCACGCATTCCCATCTTTTCAGCATGGCAGAGAACAGACCTTCAACTAACACAATTGCAGCCTCTGTTATAATGACGATAATACTGACATTTTACTGAGTTCTGCTGCCGAAACTTCCGTCTAAATGGGCACAAATGAACTTGTAAATTGTCCCTGCTCAAGAGTTGCCCTAAAAGTGTGTGCTCAAAATGAACGTTCACTTAATGTGAAATATGTGAATACGAATCACTCTTGGTTGCACATACAATGTAATTATATGTTTGCACAATGACATTCGTTAACACTTCTTGGTAGTTTAAATTCAATGCTGTAGGAATGCCCTTATAAGTGCTTTGCTGCTTGAAATTGCATCTGTGTCTGAAATCATACAATGTAAAACCTCCCCTCCTAGAGAGAATTGTTTTTTACAACACATGACTATACTCGAGTTAAACCATTGTTATGAATGACTTTTCATTGAAGCGCACTGATGCAGCCAAACTATTCACCTCATACAAACAGAGATTTACAAGATCAGAGACTTCATTTTACTCTTAACCAATTATGATCTAAAGCCTCAAATTACTTGGCGTGTTACGTTTTTTTCATTAGGAAGCCCATCTTCAGCATTACTTGACATAGAAGAAGCGATTCAAAGGTATCCAGGTCTGTTCTGCATCAACAATCATCATTGGAAGATCTGTTCCTGCAATGCCGAGGTCTACATCCACTGGATACTTATGGACACCACTATAGGGCATATCCCATACTGGTCCTTAGTCACTAACAATGGGAGTATTGGCTTCACTTTTACTGCAATATTAAAAATCTAATCCTCAGAATCAGCAGTAATCAATATGGTGGTGTGAGTAACAATAAGTAGAATCTTTTTCAGCGCACATTATACCATCTTCCCTGTTTTATAAAGTGGTTGAAAATGTATTTATAAAAGTAGAGTTGCTAACAATGAAACCTATGAATTGTACCTGATCGATCTAACTTTGTATTAAATCATGCATTCTATTCAGTAAATTGGAGTACAGTCCATACAGGAAAATTCAGAGGACATTTTCTGTTTGTCATCTGATCAGCTGAGGCTCATGCCAGAAGGGTGCGATGATGGCCTGAATTTCAGACATGGGGCGTGGGTGGGGCAGGGGTCATGGTGAGCTTAAATTGCTGATATGTTGGTTTTCCATATGGCTGTGAGTGAACATCGGGAGACAGGGCTCTATCCTTATGGGAAGGGATGGGGAGGTGTTGGGCTTGCTACAAAGTGCTTGTTGCAAAACGTTTGTCTGAATAGAATGGTTCTTATTTTCTTCCTAAATTAGGGGTGTGCTAGTTGAGATCTCAACATTGAGGCTGTGATGAGCACAGTCACAAGGTTGAGGCACTTTAATTGCCTTTGTCTTTGATGTTGTCACACAGGGGTTGAGAAATAAAAGGGAAACTTAGTCCTTCTGGCTATTCTAAGCCTCTGGTCTGAACTGTCCTCTTTCAGGTTCTCCATATTCAGGAACAACCTGAAAAAACCTTAGTTGCAGAGACGTTAAGGTGAGAACTTAACACAACAAAACCCCTGAAAGTGTGCTAAAGCCACCTTAATCTGACCCCCCTGTTGCACAGCCTATGACCATAACAATGACATCACAGATGCCATTATCAATGACATCCCTGAAGAAATTACTTGTGACATCACTGATTACATCATCTATGACGTACACAAAGTCATGTATTAAAAAATGAGATCCTATTTAAAGATTACTTTTACTTTGTACAGTATGTGTTTTATTTCAATTTTAAGATGTTAATTAATCACTTACAAAAGACATAGAAAGAAATATACATCTATGTTCATGTTCTCAAGCAAACGTATTTTAGAAACTTCAATTCTTTTCTATACTTATATACATTTAGAGTAATAATCACTTTTTTTCAATAACCACATATGGAAATCTTTAAATATATTCTAATGCATATGTGTTCCTTGATTTAAAGCACTTCTCATGTCATTTAGAAATGATACGTGTACACATTTTTCTTACAATATAACAATTATTTACATGTTTATTTTAAATGTAGTAAACAATCAGGGTTCAACATGTGTTGCTTTCTATTTATTTCTACCAATTGTTTTTGTAAATGTATGCACAGATTATATTATAGTGAACATGTCTTAGATATATTTGGCACAAACAAGGACATTCTAAGCAGTATACTATTCATAACTCAGATATAATTCAGATATCTTTTACCAAAGTACTATAAAGGAAAGCTTCACGAGTAGTGATATGATGCATGTGTAACTGTTTACTGTTTTAAACAATGTACTCATTGTTATGAATTATTCTAAAATGCTAATATGATATATGTAGAAATGTAAAGTTCATCTAAATATGGACAAATACTTAGCTATGCTATGTCACCAGCGATGTCATCAGTGACGCCATCTGTGATGCCATAGATTATGTCATTAGTGATGTCATCAGTGATGTCATCCGTGATGTCATATATTGTCATTAGTGATGTCACCACTGATGTCCTCTGTGTTGGTCATCATTATGGTCATAGGCTGCACAACAGGGGGCACAAAGTTAAGGTGGCGTTAGCTGAATTTCAGGGGTTGTGTTGCGTTAAGTTCTCACCTTAACGTCACTGCAACTAACATTACTTCCTTGAATTTCAATGGTTTTGTTACAATGTATTGCTCACCTTAACGTCCCTGCAACTAAAGATTTTTCCTTGAATTTCTAGGGTTTTGCTATTCCATAGATTTTCTTTCTGCACATGGCCATGCTGACTGTATATTCTAGAACTCTACCAGATTACGCCATGGCCAGTGGTTCTGGACCATTTTAAAACGCTACCAGACCATGGCTGTTAGGCAGAGACTATTTGAAAACACCACCATAACATTATCCATGGCCGGTTGGCACACCTTTGGCGGTGCCCACTGTCAATTTTAGAACACTACCAAACCACTACGGCCGGTGGGCACGGCCACTCTATATTTTAAAACTCTTGCAACCATCACTCAAGGACATTCATCAATCACAAACTGATTTTGACCTGTTTTGACAGTGGTATCGTTATGTGTAAAAGATTGCAGGCTCTGGGAGCTCCCAATGTTTACAGGCAATGTGCAGTGAGATTAAATAATTTGTCATGAATCGCACACTTTGGTTAAGCAGCGTGCTACATGGCCCTTGTTTTATGGCTGGTCTCTTGTTGACTATTTTGAAACATTGCACAACCCCAACAAACCGAATTTGATATGAAAAAAATCACCGGGTGCAAGAATAACATATGCCCAGGTACTTTTGCCCCCATAACAAAAATCAAAAGCTGGCACCCGTGAATATACACACAGTAAGTGAACATATATCTTACAGTGAAATATACCAACGTAGTTGCATTGACTTTTCCCTTTGAAGAAAGTGCACTTGACAAAATAGTATTGGACTTCAAATAAAGTAATGAACACCAGAAAAACAACCTGAGAGAGGAAATGTTCCAATTAATATGCTTGCAAAGCATAAAAAGTGCTCACCTTTTAAACCCAGCAATTTGTTGTGAAATATTCCCTGGAAAACAAAATCCCAATAGGAGACAAGTGCTTGTGGTCTTGTGGGTAAGCATCTGCACTGGGAACATGACAACCTGAGTAAAAACCTGGTAGCGAAATACTTGAGCAAGCTTGCCAATTGTAACAATCTTCTTGTAATAAGAATTTGGTACTCACAATTGCTATCTTCAGTACTTGTAGGTGCCGATCTATATGTGCAGTTTAGTTGTGGACGTGGTATAAGAATACTTCCCGCATGACATCCAGAGGCCAGTAAATGAGCTCTATGCACCTCGGGGGCAGCACCTTCGGGAAACCCTCATGGCGAATAAAACCGGGCAAAGCGGATTTTCTGTGAAGCAGATGCAATTTGTAGATTGATGCTGTTATGAAAGCTCTCTTGATGATGTAGTAGCAGAAGGAACTGCAGTATGAGGTGAAGTTCCAATATTGAAAGGCTCCAATGGGACAACTCTTGTAAGAGCGAGGAAGGGAAGTAATCTGGTGGTAGATGAATTCTAAGGTTGAAATGGCCAGAACGGAAATGAGCCGCAGTGAAGACACACACAGACCATGGCAGCAAGGGCAGAGGAGGAGCAGATCGAGTCCAGGTGAGCCACAGTGAAGATACACAAACCGCAACAGCAAGGGCAGAGGAGGAGCTGCTTGATTCAGGAGAGCCGCAGTGATACTCACTGACTGCGGCAGTAATGGTGTAGAAGAGCCTCGTTAGCAGGAGCTGCAATTGCACAGAGGAACACCATGCAGCCAAAAAAGAAAGGAGAAGGCGAAAGGTAAGAATAGCAGGAAAAGAAAGATATGAAAGATATATTATAAGAAAGGGAAAAGAAGGGTTCTGAAAACCAGAGGAACTATAGACAAGGAGAAAGCAAAGGACCGCCTAGGAGCGGGAAGAAAGAAGAATCGCTAAAGAAGTAGCGATTAGGATTTTCACGCCATGGCAAAGCTTAGGCAAGAAGGAGCAAATGACAGAAGCGACGCACCTACCCGTTCTTAGTGGGAAATGATATAGAACTGGGAAAGATGATCATCGCCATTTTGGAATAGACTAGACCTGCACATGGGTTTCTGTAAAATGGAGCCGAGGAGGCGACATCTTGGATTCCATTTTAGGTAATGTGGGTGAAGTTGTTTCCACTGCATCCATACGGATCTTGAGGGCCTTCGTCTGGCCTCTAAAAAAAGTTACGCTATCCACCCACATGTGTCCGTTTCTTGTGCATTGGAAAGCAGCCACAATCGTGGGCAAATAACTGCACCACTATCTAGGATTGCAAACTTTGTATGCCACATTGTGGGCAAATTCTCATGACTTACTTGCCCTCTCTTCATTTCCCGTCCTCACCCCCAGGTCTGGATTTCAACAATCTTATAAAGATAACATGAAAAAGTACACTGCTTAGCTTCAAAGCATGGAATAGGCCTGCTCACTCAAGCTATGTTTCTCTAAGCAGCCTTGTAACTTGTGCTCGTTTATTAGGCAAAATGGCCTGAGGTGGCTGGCTGCAACCTTTCTTTGAACCTAAGCAGGATCAGTCTTGGTTACTGCATGGATGGGAGTCCTGGATGCCTATTGTGTCATGGCCAGTGATTTTTCACCCCTGACGTCACTGTAGCTGTAAAAATCCCTATTTTTTGAAAAAAAATGTCTTTCTATAGCTGTGGGTATAGAACTACTTGGGTATCTGTAGTCATTTTAGGTATGGCTTACAGATAGCCATGTCTATCTGTAGTTGTATAGCCACAAATAATGGAAAAACAGCTGTCTTGCCCCCAAGCCGCTCACCAAGTGCCCCCCTCATCTGTGCCAGCTCCCCCTCCATTCTCCATATGGCCTGTGTACCTCCCCTGTCCTCTCCCTTTCCCCCAACACATGCTGTTTCTGTGACGCAGTTTGCTTTGAGATGTCGGCTATTCTTGGATATAGCCAAGATTTCAAAAAAGCTTTGTGTTGCAAACTCAGTCCCTAGACTCTGTCTAACTACCAAATTTCACTTGGATCCATCTAGCCACCCCCCCCCCAACTGTAGCCTGATGACATTTGCATGTATTTTGACCCGCAAATAGCTTTGTTCCGGTGTTTCATTTTCCAATATCCTCGGCTATAGCCATGGCTATCCCTTGCATTGAGAAAAGAACAAGATGGCGGCTGTTTCATGTCTAAAAACACTCACTTTTGGCAATATACCTGAGATACAGCTATCTATTTTGGAGAACAAGATGATGGCTGTTTCATGTCTAAAAACACTCACTTTTGGCAATTTACCCGAGATACAGCTATCTATTTTGGAGACAAAATCAACTGCACGGTTTGGGCTGTGCAGTGCGGCAAACATTGACCTTTTTTGTCTATGAAAAAATGAATGGGAAGTAGGCCGCACTTAGTTTTTTTTCTTAATATCTTTTTTATTTTTCTACAAATTTGTACCACACTTTGTAGTCTGGGTGGCCCCACGCATTCCTAATTGACGTCAAAATGTCGTCAAACTCTGTCGCATAAATCAAAGGTTATTAGCAATTTCAATTTATAGAGGTTCCTATGAGAGTCCAACTCACCCTAACTATAAGTGGCGACCACCGTCCTACAATATGCTTAGCGATTATGGGGGATTTTTTTCAAGCAGATGGGCCCAGAAAAGGTCATTTAAGTGTGTATTTACCAGGCCAAGTCGTTATGAAATTTATATGACGTTTGCATGTTTTTGCAAGTTTTCTTTTCGATTATTTCATAAAAAGTAAAATATATCCAATGAAGATAAACCACATTATTTAGTGGTACATGAACTTCTGGCTGAATTATTAAAGCTAGGTAATATTTTTCTTTGTAATCTTTAACTGGTATGAGTGCTCACTTCATATAGCCCTACTGGAGCTTTAAACAGGTGTTTGTTAGAATGTCCAGTGAACCTTCTTTCGAGTGCGGGTTGCTGTCGATGGGCCTCATTCCAAGTACTCCGGTCCGGAATTAACACTGCCGGTAAAACCATACCGGCACCGTTTCCATGTCCGCCCAATCATGACCCGCGGCCCCGGTAATAGCACCACCCTCAACCGCCACCGCGGAAATAGGGGTCCCGTTAAGTCTGTCTGCACAGAAACCACTCCATTACCGTCAACACGAAACACCGTGAGCATCACAACTAGCGCGGACACGGAAATACCGGCAAAAAAATGGCGTAAATACCGTGATCACGGTTGCGGAACCGCCGCCACTACAAACATGGCGTTATACACTGCCTGCTGAACTGAATCAGGGCACAGGTGCACCAAATCAGCCCAGTTGGACCTAGCAGGCCACTGGGAGCCTACAAAAGGGCCACACCCAGCCCAACACAACACAGAACCATGCAGGCAGCAGGTCTAGTAGCACTGGGACTGGGCCTACTCAACCAACAGGCAGCACTGCACATGGTGGCAGTAATGGCGCAGAGGAGGAGGCGTAGGCGGAGGAGGCGCAGGCGGCAACCAGCCAACCCTGCAGCTATGGCAAACCCCATTGCCCAGCCAGCCCGACCCCGCCCCCAGCCAGCAATACCACGCATCAGGGCCTCACCCTGGAACCTCACCCCAGGACAGATCCACACACTATAGCGGCTGGACCGTGCAACAATCCTGCACATCACCGCCATGATTGAGGACAACATCAGCAGCCAAATTGACACCCCCATCGCCATCCCCCCCCTCTTGAAGGTTGTCTCAGTACTGCATTTCCTTGGCACTGGCACCTATCAACACACGGTTGGTGAGCTGCACGGCATGTCACAACCCTGTTTCTCAAAAATCCTGGTACAGGTACTGGATGCCCTGTTGCGGCATGTGTCGGAACACATAGCCCTACCCTGCACCCTCCCCGAGGTCATTGCCACCAAGTTGGCCTTCCATGCCATAGCAGGCATGCCAAATTGCATAGGCGCAGTTGACTGCACCCACGTTGAGCTGACAGTACCACGTGCAATTGAGGCGGTGTTCCGCAATAGGAAACAGTATCACTCTTTGAATGTACAGATGGTTTGTGATGCCATGCAACTGATTACACACTGCTGCGCACGTTTCCCAGGCTCATCACATGACTCAATGGTACTGCAGAATTCCACGTTGCCATGGTACATGGAACGCTATGCCGGACAAAGCACATGGCTATTGGGTGAGTACAGCTGACAATGCTACAACCCTGTCGAAGTGGTGTGTGTGTGTCCAGGCCAATGAGCATTGTGAGTGTGCCGCTGTGACCGCACATGCATCACCCCCCTTCCATCTACCAAATACACAGCGGATGCCAAACATCATGAAGGAAGACATGACAGGGCACCACAATGTACCCGTGCACACGCTGGCACAGCCAATCCCGTCACTGTCCCATGAACCTTGTGCCACTGCAGACACCCACCATCAATTGAAACACTGCCTCAAAAGGCACGAGAGGCGTGTAAATGAGACGACGTGTATTTACTACTTCCGTACAGTGGAGTCACTCTGCCATGTGTGGACAGCACTGCACCGTGACATGCACACAATCAAATGTCACCCGCAGGGCACAGTAAACATGCAAGTTAATGTGTAGGCCCATATCCAGTTAGCAAAGAACAACAAATAATGACCCCCCAGGGTGTAAGATATAGGTGATACGGTGTACCAATTACCAGTCCTCACCTCACTTTTTCTAACCTCAATAAGCAACTACTAATGTACAACACTGTAGCATACAGAAAAATTGCCACAGACTAATCAACAAGTCTAACACACGGTTTCCCTTGAAGTATCACTCTCAATTGGACCTGCTATTATCAAGTTCCAAAGAGTGTCCTAAATGACTCTGGCTCTATGTATTTTATCTCTGGTTAGCAAGTGCTCATATCATCATTGCTATAAATTTAACACTTGAATGTTGACCAGAGTCTCGGCTATAATTCTCATTATTTTAATAGAAAACATAAAACAACTTTTGGTGCAAGAGCCTCCGTGACATTTTACACAAAAATTATTATTTTACAAAAAGATACATTAGTTTAAATATAATCTTTTGATCAAAGTGTCAGCATTTGAATTAATCATGCACGATAGAAAGCAAAATCAGTTAAGTACAAGTAAAACAAAAAAACCATACAAACATTTTTTTGCAAAAAAAACCAATAAGACAAAGTTTTCATTTGGACAAACCTATGAATAACACAAAAAATAATTGTAGTTTGCTTATTGAGGTTAGAAAAAGTGAGGTGAGGACTGGTAATTGGTACACCGTATCACCTATATCTTACACCCTGGGGGGTCATTATTTGTTGTTCTTTGTTGAATCTTTTCCCCAAACCCCCACAGAGTAGGGGATTTACCCTCCAGTGTATCCATATCCAGTTAGCGACATACATCGTGATGCCCAAAACATACCTCCATACACTGCATGGTACATATGCATGAATGAATGATGATACAAGATTGCACAGCAGCAGATGAGGAAATGATGCCACAAACACTGACATGTTCCCCCATCTACATCCCATGTAGGTGATGCGGGATATGCACTCACGCCATGGATGATGACACCTGTACGGAGACCAAGGAACAGGCATGAAGAGGCATACAATAGGGCACATATCCGCACACGTGGAATGATTGAGAGGACATTTGGACTGCTGAAGGCCCGTTTCCGCTGTCTGAGCAGATCTGGCAGATCACTGCTGTACAGCCCAGTGAAGACGGGTAAAATCACGCTCGTATGTGCCATGCTGCACAATATATGCCTGCGCAGGAACATCCCAATGCCACCAGACGCAGATGAGGAAGATGGGGATGGGGATGGGGATGGGGATGGAGATGGGGATGGGGATGGGGATGGAGATGGGGATGGGATGGCACCGCCTCCCCCTGGGGGTCCACATGATGGCCAGAGAGCACGGGATGCCCTGATTCGCATTTACCTTTGAGTCACAGCACATTCACAGAAATGCACGAATGGTGACGACAATGAATTAATAGTTGCACTGCAAAATAAATGATCAATGTCCACACATGTATGTCTTGATTCGAAATGGTGATGTATTGATGTAATAACAACAGGGATGGAGGTGCATTGGTTAGGGAAGCTGTACACCCGAGGCCACCCACCACCCAAACGTGCCCACCCCCACCCAGGCCCCATTGTTCAAACCCCCAAAACTACCTACCCCACCACCCAAACGTGCCCACCCCCACCCAGGCCCCATTGTTCAAACCCCCAAAACTACCTACCCCACCACCCAAACGTGCCCACCCCCACCCAGGCCCCATTGTTCAAACACCCAAAACTACCTACCCCACCACCCAAACGTGCCCACCCCCACCCAGGCCCCATTGTTCAAACCCCCAAAACTACCTACCCCACCACCCAAACGTGCCCACCCCTCTCACACCCTTGTAGTCCACATGTGACCTGCACTGGCCCACACACATGCCATCACTTCCGTGTGCGCTTCTGTGCCTGTGCAACCTTGCCCGAGGGACCCGTTAGCCTACTCGAGCGCCTCCTTGGACTGGCAGTAGTGGAGCTGGATGGGGTGGTTGTGTTTGATTGCGCAGAATCTGGGATTGAGGGCATCCGTGCCAGATTTGCCTGTTGTCCAACCAACATGGCCTCTACAAGCCTGGAGGTGTGGTCGTTGCCCTCCCGCACATGGCGTGCAAGGGTTACTATAGTGCTTGCAAAGCGTCCGATGGACCTCGACAGGCGAAGCACTGAGGCTGTAGCTCTGCCTCTGCAGCCTGGATTCTTCTAGCTGCCTCTCCACCAGCTGGGTGAGGGTAGCCTGCTGCTCCTCCATCCGCTGCATGCGGGCATTCAGTTCGGCCATGGATGGGGTGGGCGACCTCATGGGACTCCTCAGTGATGTGGGGCTGAACTCCAGCTCATGGAAGGAGCCCAGGTCTTCCAATGTGGGCATCTCCCCCTGTGGCCCCGTTTCCGAGTGCTCTTGCGGGGCACTGTAATCACTGCAGGCCGCCACCTCTGCAGTGCTGCTGCCTTCGGTGTTGTGTTGGGTGGCCATGATAGGTTCCCGTGGCACCTGTCTAGACTCAGGCAGTGTGGAGACGGTGGGGATGTCGGTGGTGGTGGTGGGCGGCACATCTGTAGTGGCTGGTAATGTGGCCAGAGGTGCAGAACTGCCGGCAGCATCCTCCTGTGTGGTGGCGGTGGCTTGTGTACTTGCCGGTGCAGATTGGCTGGCCTGTTGTGCAGTATTCACTGTCACTTGAAACGGCTGTGGGGACACAAAGGGCATGCAATTAGTGTTGTTGTGGTGGCAGATGGGTGCATCACATGCGTCATTAAGATTGTACATTGAATAGTGTTAGTCACATTCATCTGATTGCTGGTGTATGCATTCTGTGATATTGGTTGCCATACGGATCATGATGGGTCCTTTGGCCCACTCATGCACTGCCTGGGGGGGGGTTGTTAATGGGTCCTTTGGCCCACACATGCACTGCCTGGGGGGGGTTGTTAATGGGTCCTTTGGCCCACACATGCACTGCCTGTGGGGGGGTTGTTAATGGGTCCTTTGGCCCACACATGCACTGCCTGGGGGGGGGTTGTTTATGGGTCCTTTGGCCCACACATGCACTACCTGGGGGGGGGGTTGTTAATGGGTCCTTTGGCCCACACATGTACTGCCTGGGGGGGGTTGTTAATGGGTCCTTTGGCCCACACATGCACTGCCTGGGGGGGGGGTTGTTAATGGGTCCTTTGGCCCAGTACTCACAACTGCATATTTTCATGTGGCATTCATGTTTGGGCACTTAACAGCATCTTCAGGTGGGCTCACTCCTGCCTCAGCCTCCACGATCCCATGGATTGCCTCAAGGTGGAGGACGCTGCTGCAACGCTCCTCCCATGCTTGCACCCTCAGTGGGGAAGAGGGTCCTCCGCCTGTCCCACTGCTGCGTTGGCGGTGCGTGGAAATGAGGTTGTGTACCCTCAGCCTCAGGTCGTCCCACCGCTTGTGGCAGTCCTTCACGCTCCTCACTGTCACGCCCACAGCGGTGCACTTGCGTGCAGCTTCGGCCCACACCTCCTTCCTCCGCTGCTGTGTGGCACGCCGTTGGTCGGCGCTGAACAGCATCTCCGCATTGTCCACAATGTGCTCCACCAAGACGGTTAGCTCCGCCTCGCTGAAGCGCTGTTTGCGCTGCCTCTGAGCAGGAATCCTGGCAGACATGCTGATGGTCCCTTTTGGCTTCTCAGAGTTAGGATTGTGCTTGTGCTGACTCTGGATGGCAATGGATTGTGCTTTTATATGATGGCCGCCTCTCTGTTTCCTGTTTTGGCGATCATGATATTTCCGGTTCCATGTCCGTGGCGGCGGAGGCGGACACGGGTTTTGCGCCACTTGTGGCTGCGTTATTTCCATTTCCGTGGGGTTTTCCGTGACGGCGGTAACAACGTTTCCGAGTCCGTGTGGTGCGCGCGACCAACAGCGTGTAATCGGACGGTTTTTCCGCAACATTGCGGACACGGAAACATTTTTACCGCCGTCACGGATTTTGCACGGTCCCGGACTGGCAGGTTGTAATGAGGCCCAATGTTTTGCCTGTGAAAGAGTATTCGTAGAAGCACACTTAAATCGCTCACCTGAAACAGACTTCATGAGCCTGGAACACCACGTCCAAAAGACGCGTTGAACACGTGGCAAAGAGGCATTGTTACCTCCGATGAACTATGCACGGGCATAGGTCGGAAAGTCTGAATAGTGTTTTATTTTCAGTCGCTATTCAAAAGGTCAAATATTTATATTGAAATCATTAGCTGGCATCCCCAATTGCTGTATTCTGAAATACTAATGTTTGAAGTGATTTAAAAAAAAAAAAAACAATTTGTACTTAAACATAACGATACTTTTAGAAGTAAAACACCAAATATTAATCAAAATGAAGAAGAGCAATCAGTGATAAGCCTTCGCAGTTGGTGACCTCTTAATCTGTAGCCTTTTTCACAAACACATGATCTTTGAGTTACTTACTGTCAGCGCACTATTTACACATCTGTGGTCTCTGGTAGGTCTTCTAATTGTGTTATAAACATACAAGTGCATGAGTCCCAAGTTTGCCTCCTAGCCATCTATGGAAGAGACTCTCGCTGTATTATTATTATTAGTATTATTATTATTAGTATTATTATTATTTGAATCTTCTCTTGCTGGCTACAGTCTGGTATTTTTGCAAAGCCGAACCAACCCCACCACTTTATAACTTGGCGCCCATAGAGTGCATAGCCCCCCCTCCCTATAACAGAGGAAATAGCTCTGGCTGCCAGAGGAATACTATGAATGGTAATGGGGCATCTTGGAGGCTCACATATGTGTGTCACATGTAGGCTTAAGGGGGCACCAGGGGATAGGGGTATTAGCAGGCCCAGCACTCTGACAGCCAATGAAAGATTCAGTCAACTTAGCAGAGGAGATAACAGTGTTTGCATATAAGACCGAACAAGACACCGATCACATCATCATCAACTCCTTTTATCCAACTTTTGTCCTAGAAGCACAAATGAGTACACCAAAATCCATGAAAACGATCACTACAAAAACCCATACAACCACCTCACAAATATAATGCATAGCTGCAGCATTTCCTAGCATCCGATCAGAAGCCCAAGTCAGGCAAAAATAGTATCAAAACACTGGAGGCTTGGAAATATTTTTCTTTGAGGAGGCCTTACTCGATGTGGACTTGAGCGGCATTCCACAGGGCATTAAGTGACTAGAAGATTTGTATTATAACTAATGGATTTTGACAATCACCTGAAGATACGTGTAGAAAAAGAGATGGTTAGATTCCTACTATCCAATAGATATACATACTGAATCCATTTGTTTCGATAAAATGGCCTACTTTTAGTTTTGCCTATTGCATGGTGTTTTAGCACTACCCAAAGGGAGCACGGGCTAACACTAAGGCAATCAGAGTGTTGCAAGGGGCACAGCATTAAATGCACCTGTTATTGCACCTGTTGCTATTTATTGTCTGAACTGTTGTGTTCCACAGGAGATTCAAGGCCCCAGTCCATAAACAGACTTCTGCTTGCACCTCCTGCTTCAGTGATAGCTGCAGCATCCAATAATGTACTTACACAATGACACAAAGTATCCACTTTTTAAGGTTGAATCGTGGGTATTGGCTGAGTATGATATGATAAGGCATTTATAACACACCTATACACAAGTGTTTCAAGGCAGGACGAGGCAAGGGAGGGGGAACAGAGGGAAGACAGAGACAATGATCCTACTTGGCCAGGTGACATTGAAATCGCGCAAGTGAAGGGGAGGGAGGAAAGGGAAAAGTGCGGGGGGAACGGGAGGTGGAAGTACAGTACATAGGATAACAGTAGAATAAATAAGGCAATAAATAAAAGTGTGGCAGTCATATGGCAAGTGCAAGAGTAAGTGCAGACATCAGGTGTCAAGTGCAAGTAGGGGCTGTAGGGATGCAGAAACAGTCCTTGAGTGCAAGGGTTGTCAGGGTGCAGTGCAGGTGTGCAACTGGCGGGGAGGGGACCTGGCCCTGAAAACAGAGGGTACCAGGTAACCAATGCAGTATCAGATTCAGCCAGGAGATCAGCAGGGGAGAGGAGGAGAGAAAGCAGAAGCAAAGAGGAAGGTCTTGAGGTGCCTCCGGAACCAGAGATGGTTCTCCTCAAGTTTCAGAGAGGCAGGGAGGCTGTTCCAGAGGGAGGCCCCAGCAGAAGAAAGAGATCATGACACAAGGGAGTCACTTCTGATGCTATTGAAGAGACAGAGGAAGTGAGGTTCAGTGGAAAGCTCACACTCTGTTATTTTTGTACTATGAATTCACATCAGGATTAGAACAATTGATAATTGCTTATTTGTTTTCTGTTTTTTTTCCTAGGCATATGATATCAATGGTAGGCAAAATTGTAATTTAACGGTAATACCAAATAAATGATAAGAGAACCCAGAAATAAGGCCCCTATTGCTGACAAATATTTTGAGCACCTAGACAATATGAATTTGGTGGAAACACAATAGTTGTAGTCCTTAGTAGGTGAATAGGCAAACGTTTTATTAGGCCATTAATATTTTGCAAGATACAATGATCAGCATGCCATCCTAACCCAAAACCTACTAACCAATGCCTCCCACCGGCTCTGCTCCCCATACACTCTTCAAGAAGCTAGGCCCCACTATCTTCAAGATGTCCTACGTAAGCCTTTCCGGCATGCCACTCCACCTGCCTACAACAAAGAATTGTATTGTTTTGTTGCAAGAGTCTTTTCTCTCTTTCCTCCATTCTTGGGCACCACATGATGGGCCACTTCCTGGTCATGATGTCCAAGCACTGAGTTGTTTCATGACCCTTAGGAAGGGCTTATTGTTGAAACCAACTACAACAAATACAGTCCACAAAATGCTGGCTGATGGCCTTCAACCAGTGACCCCATGCGCATCGAAAAGTCCTGAGCTCCACAGCTCTCACAGTACAAATCCCCAGACGTTCATGTTATTGTTCAAGCACTGCCTCAGCCAAAGGGAATTAAAGGAAAACACTCACCAGTGTCCATTGCGTTTTAATGAAAGATAATAAACACTAGGGATTGTAACATATGGGTGTGGTGAAGGCATCATGTTGGGATGCAAGTGCAACCGTGGGAGGAGGTTCAGACTGCATAGATTTTATTAGCATAGAGACTTGGTTATTTAGTGTCAGCATTTTTGTCATTTGAGTTGGCATTTCTGTGCACATACTATTTGTAGTTAGCTTCAGCACACATTAGAGAACATCATACATTGGAAGGAGGAGCAGTAAAACAATTGTTCATTATGTTTGGAGTTTAGGCCCGCAATAGTTTAAGGGCTTTGTAGCTAGTGCTATTGAATTATGTGGTATCTTCTTTGTATTTATGAGAATTTAGAGTATGTTGTTTAAACAGTGGCTAGGGTGTTACAAGTGTGATATTCAGTAGGATAGAAGTTGATGTTTAGTGGCATGAGGGCTGTCAGCTGTGTTAGCAAGAGTTCCACCATTTTTGGTTAGCCCTCCTTAGAGGGTGTAGCTTCTGTTAGTTAGAACACTAGGCCACATTTTGGAGCTTCTATTTGGTTCATTTAAATAGATTTTATTCTTGCTCCAACCCTGCGAGTGTTCAGGCATCCAAGGTCTCTGGAGGAAGGGGAATCGCTGCACAGATAGTAGTTAATGGTGCAGGGCCAAGCAGCCCACAGAAGCTGAGAATGCAATGCATTATCTCCTGACGATTAGACAAGTGCAGCAGGTGCGAAGGGCCTGAGAGGTAGAGGGGGGTGGATTCGGAGGGATGAGGCCCAGGTTTGAAGGACTGTGTTGGACTTGTGGCAAGATAGGTGATTTTGCATGAGATTGCAGAAGCAGAAAACCTTCTTCATGCAATCACCACAAATATCCCAGGAGTCCAGCATTGGCGCTCACCTATCATCTGCCGTCTCAAATGCAGACCCCAGTTATCCCATATGCCCCAGTCCCCATGCATGGCCATAATCCACCACAAACACTACCAATTCAATACCCAGATCCAAATGTCACACAGATGTATGTGCAGCAGCCTCCCACGCAGGCCCCTACACCGACCTCTAAACTTCCATGGGATAAAAATCCCCTGCCCTAAGGCACAGTGATGCATTATACCAGAGATAGCATTTTAGGGGCAAACCCTTCCCACTTCCGGGCACAAACACTTATCCCCAATAGGACAGCCCACAGAGAGCTTTGACATGAACCAGTGTTATGCTCACCTGGTCTGTGCAGGGACGTTGGGGCACGGTTGGAGCCCTCCCTGGATTCGGTGAGCTCTTTGTTCTGTTTCTCATCAGCAGGGGTGCTTCAAGATGACCCAGTTGCTTCACTGATCCATAGATGCAGTGGCCCGGGCCGGCTGTGACCGAACCACTTTGTGATGATTATTGTTCATATAAGTATTAATGTCTTGTCACATGATTTAAGTTCGTACTGTTAATAATGTCTCTTTCTCCTTTATAGGTGACCTTAGCAAATGTCTCAATTAGGTTTCTAACCTTATTTGTTCTTTCCTCCTGCAGGTATAATCTGGCGGCGCTTGAAGAAGAGTTGCGGTGCGCGGACATGGCGGCGGGTGAAGGATGCCTGCAACCACGACGAAGCTGGCTGTATAGAACTTCTGAGTTGGTGTCCGAGCTGAAGGTCAGGTAAGGCATGCAGTCGGTGGTTGTATTCCATGAGCCAGGTAAGTGCGCTCTGGTCAATCACAGATGGAGTCACTGCAAGCAGGTAAGAGACGCTTCAGCGATGATTCAGCGGGTTCTGATGGAGAAAACGGGTAAGTTGCACCTCCGCAATGGTTTGGCTGGCTATGCAGGTAAGATGCCTCTCTGCGATGGTTTCACTGGATGACAGGTAAGAAGCTTCCACGAGATGGTTTCACTGGATGACAGGTAAGATGCTTCTCTGAGATGGTTTGCTGGGAGACAGGTAAGAGGCTTCTCCGAGATGGTTGCACTGGAAAACAGGTGAGATGCTTCTCAGGCGGCGGTGAGCGTTACGCTGCTTAGGCAGAATAACGCGAAGCCTAGGCCTACGGGCGGGGAAGGCTTAAATATCCTGGTCTCAGCCATGCCCCCTTGCTCTGCTAGATGGTTCCACCCTGCCACTCACAAATGATGATGCACATGCAGCTTCATTGATTCCTATAGCCACGCCCGGCCCAGATACACGTGGTTGACTGATATGAGATGGAATGACACATGCCCAAGGGAAAAAGTGTACAGAGCACACTTTCTTATGAGTCTGGCACCAAAGGCGCCAGGACTGGGTCTAACTGGACCCTTTAGGGGATGTGAAGTGGGGTTCCTGTCCAGTGGCCATGACAGCACTCCCCTTCAAGGCCCCTCTCACGATTGTCCCCCCTCTTGGCCTTGGTTTGGTGGGATTATTATGATGAAATCTTCTAACTAGCTGTGGGTTATGGACAAATTCACTGAGCTCCTAAGTTCGATCTTGCGGTCCATAGCCTTTCCAATCAATTATGTAGTACAGTTTGGATCGTACTACCTTAGAATCCAAAATGTCTTTGACTTCGTATTCCGGTTCCCCTTCTTTGACAGCTGGTTTGGGTGGTGTTTCAATCTGAGTATCTGGCTTCATTGGTTTCAAGCTGGAGACATGGAATACCGGATGGATCCGCATGTTAGTTGGTAAATCTAACTTCATGGCTGCAGGATTAATAATAGCCTTGATGGGATAGGGTCCTAAGTACCTGGGTCGGAATGCCCAGGGTCCTTTCAATGGGATGTTCTTGGATGCCAAACAAACTTTATCCCCAACTTGGTAATGTGCAGCATCCTTTCGGTGTCTATCTGCACATTTTTTCTGTTGTTCTTTAGCCCTGGTTAGTGTCTCTGTAGCCCTGTTTAGAGTTTGTGAGATAATTTTGTGTAAGGTTTTGACAGCTGGCATTTCCAAATCATCAGGAGAGTCAAAGACGAATGTTCGAGGGTGGCGACCTTGGACTGTATAAAACTGGGTTTGTCCGGTGCTAGTGTGGACTGAGTTGTTGTAAGCAAATTCTGTTAAGCAGAGAAGGTTTTTCCAAGGTTCCTCAGTTTGTTGCAGCATGCACTGGAGGTATTGCTCTAAGGTCTGGTTGGTCCTTTTCGATCTAGCCATCGGTTTGGGGATGGTGACTCGTGGATAGCCAGAGGTCAATCTTGGCTATTTTGCAGCATCTCCTCCAGAGAGCAGAAACAAATTGTGTTCCGCGATCTGAAATTAGCACCGATGGGAAACCATGTAGTTTCACAACTTGCTCTAAAAACACTGTGGAGAGTGCAGAAGCAGTTGGAAGCCCCTTTAAAGGAATAAAATGGCCCATCTTGGAGAACAATTCTACAATAACCAAAATTGTATTAAACCCGTTATAAGAAGGTAGGTCAGTAATAAAATCCAAAGACAGTCTATGCCATGGTGCTGGTGGTACCGCTATAGGACGTAATAGCCCCGCGGGGCTTTGTTTCTGAGATTTATTTTGTGCACACACCCCACAGGTGGCGATGTATTGAGCAATGTCTTTTCTCCAGGTTGGCCACCAGTGGCCCTTTTGGATCTTGTCCCGAGTCTTGGTGATTCCAGGATCCCCTTCCACTACTGATTCATGGTAATTTGCTATTATCTGTATTTGCAAGGTTTTGTCTTGAATATATAACCTTTCTCATAAATAAGGCAAATCGTCCTTAATGGATTATTGGTTTCCTCGAGCTAGCCATTCCTGTTGTGCAGTTGCAGTTGGAGTCATTCGAGATCGAAGATCAGTTTTCACTTCTTCCAAACAGGAGGTTGCAGCGATTTGATTCTGAATCTGTACTTCGTGTATAATGGCCACAGGCTCGGCGATTGCAAAGGCTTCCTTGTCTTCTCCCATACGGGATAGGGCGTCAGCTTTCCCATTGTGCACCCCTGGTCTGTATGTAATTACGAAATCATATTCTGCAACGGAAAGAGCCCAGCGGAGCTGGCACGAAGATTGGGCCTAGGCTGTCTTTAGATATTGTAAATTTCGGTGATCTGTAATAACCTTGACCGTGTGCCTGGCTCCCAAAATATAGTCTCTCAATGTCTTGAAGGCCCCTTTCATTGCCAATAGTTCCTTGTTGGTAATTGCATAGTTCAACTCAGGTGCAGAGAACTTACGGGACCAGAGGGCTATGGGATGCAGTTGTCCAGTATCCAGATCTCTCTGTGATAAAACGGCTCCCATGGCAATGCTAGAAGCATCTGTTTCAACTACATATGGCAGGTCAGGACGGGGATGCCGCAGAACTGGTGCTGAAGTTAAGGCCTTTTTCAGTTCCTGGAAGGCCTTTTCTGCCTCAGGAGACCAAAGGAATCTTTTATTCTTCTTCAATAAGGAAGTGATTGGATGGACTATTTGCGAAAATCCGGGAATTAATCGTCGGTAAAAGTTAGCAAATCCGAGTGCACCCTTTGATGGATGTTGGTGATGGCCATTGTAGAATTGCGTCCACCTTGCAGATATCCATATGAACATCTCGTGGGGTAATAATGAAGCCCAGAAATTCGACTTCTGTGACGTGGAAAGAGCACTTTTCCAATTTGGCAAATAGCCGGTGTTGATGTAGCTTTTCTAAAACTGCTCTTATATGGGTGATGGGTGATGTGGTCTTCCTTGGATGTTGAGTAAATGAGAATGTCATCAATGTACACGAGTGCACAAACGTCTAACAATTCGTGAAGTACATCATTCATGAAGAACTGAAATACAGCAGGTGCATTGCATAATCCAAAGGGCATGACCTGATACTCGAAAAGCCTGTACTTGGTTCGGAATGCCGCTTTCCATCCGTCCCCCTTTTTTACCCGCATGAGATGGTAGGACCCTTCTAAGTCCAATTTAGTGTAGATTTGGGCGTTCTTGACTTGAACGAGCAATTCCGGGATAAGTGGTAAGGGATACCTGTTCTTTACAGTGATTTGGTTCAGTGCTCTATAGTCTATACAAGTTCTCAAATCACCTTCCTTCTTAGGTACGAAGAATAGAGCCGAAGAGTCAGGGGACTTAGATGGGCGGATAAAACCGTTAACTAGGTACTGGTCCAAGTAAGATATCAGATGCTGATTTTCTTGCTCAGTTAAAGCATAAATTCAACTGCATGGAATTTGTGCCCCTGGCACAGGATTGATTGGCAGTTGTAAGGCCTGTGAGGAGGAAAAGTATTTGCTTGTTCCTTTTGTAATACGTCCTGATAATCCCGATATTCCAGGGGTAAAGAGCCAGAAAGTCCCAAGATGGATTTGGTTTTGAGTTCTTTGATCTTCTCTTCTTGGTGGAAGCAAACGTTAATGCATTCTGGAGGAAATGTCAGCACTCTTGTTCGCCAGTCGATCCTTGGGTTATGTGTTTCCAGCCACGGCATTCCTAAAATCATCTGGAACTGTGGAGCTCCAATAAGGTCAAAGGTAATGTCTTCTCGATGGCCACCCTGACATATCAGCATGACTTTGTCGGTATGTCGCATCACAGGGCCAGATGACAGTTGAGACCCGTCCACCGTTCTGACGTTTTCTGACTTGAGCTTTTGCTGGAGAGGAAGCTCTATTTGTTTGGCCAGATTTTGATCAATTTCCTACAGCGCCACTGTCAATACATGCCTCCAAGGCATGCACCGTTGTGGGTTGCTGATGGTTGACCAAAAGTACCGGGGTGACCAGGTGTGAGGTCTGTACAGATTCCTTCTTTTCGCTCGACAAGTGGACCCCTACACTTTCCGGGCACTGGAGTTTTCCTGATCTTGTTACTTTTCTTTCTTTCCATTGTCAGTTGCTCCTACACTTCTTTTGGGGGGTTTGATGGGGCACTCTCGAAGGAAATGTCCTGATTTTCCGCAGTATAAACATAGTTGTTGCTACCTCCTCTTCTCTCGCCCTGCCTTGGAGATAGGAGCGCGTATTGCTCCAATCTGCATTGGTTCGACTGTTTTATGGGTTTTGGCTGAATTGTCCCGGGGTCGCATATAGATGGACCTCCCTTCATTCCTTGAGCGGTCCATTCTTTGATTCTGCAGCCGGTGATCTAGTTGTACTGTCAGATTTATATACTCTGCACACCCTTCAGGAGGATTAACCACTCGGGCTAGCACATCTTTTAATTCCCAATGCAAACCCCGATAAAAGAGCGTGGTTCTCTTTTCTTCGGGCCAATTTGTCTGTGCCACGAGGCGATTGAAGGTGGTGATATAGGTAAGCAGGTCTTGGCTCCCCTGTCTGAGGGACAACAGTTCAATGTCCAGGGCTTGGCCTTGGGTATGTCTAGCAAACAACTTTTCCATTTCTAGTTGGAAATCCCCAAAGATTCAGAGCAGAGGATCATCCTGGTTCACTAATGGTATCGACCAGTCTGCTCTGCTTCTTCCTAAATAGTAAAGAACGAAAGCCACTCGTGCACTATCGTTTGGAAAGGCCCCAGGTCGGCACAAAAAGTGAAGATGACATTGATTCATAAATATTGCATATTTGTTTGGATCACCAGTGAAACGTTCAGGTGGGGCTAGTGGCACTGCCCCTGGAAGCACCACCTGGACTGGTGGTGATGGCTGCGATGTAGGTGGTTGTGACATCCCAGGTAGCGGAACCTGTCCTGCGTGTGTCTGAAGCATTTGCCTTGCCAAATCATCGGTTCGTTTCCGAGTTACAATTAAGTCCCTTCGCAAGGCACTGGTCTCTTGTCTGGAAACATGGACTTCAACCCGCAATTCCCCTAGTAATTGGGCCAGCTGGTCAGTTTCAGAGGTTTCCATAACGCCCAGGCAGAGATTCAGAGAGGCTTTGCATTCTGTTACGCTCACCTGGTCTCTGCAGGGACATTGGGGCACGGTTGGAGCCCTCCCTGGATTTGGCTCCCCGGGATCGGTTCTCACCCCCAGCTGCTGCCAAGTATACTGTTCTGGATGCTGGTGCTGCCCCTGCGGGAATACGGAGGCAATGAGAAGGGTGTGGAAGTATTGTGACTCCTTTCGGACCTTTCGTGCCAAGATTAGGTAAGTAAGCGTTTACCCATATAGGCTCACCTGATATTTAGTTAGGGCGAGCTCTCCGTCCTGCTTCTCATCAGCAGGGGCGCTTCAAGATGACCCAGTTGCTTCACTGGTCCATAGATGTGGTGGCCCAGGCCGGCTGTGACCGCACCACTTTGAATGTAGGAGTCTTTGTGATGATTATTGTTCATATAAGTATTAATGTCTTGTCACATTATTTAAGTTTGTACTCTTAATAATGTCTCTTTCTCCTTTATAGATGATGGCAGCTCAGCAAAGCCATTGTGCCGGTGGAGGACTTTGCAACTTTAGCAAATGTCTCAATTAGGTTTATAACCTTATTTGTTCTTTCCTCCTGCTGGTATAGTCTGGCGGCGCTTGGAGAAGAGTTGCGGTGCGCGGACCTGGCGGCGGGTGAAGGATGCCTGTGACCGTGACAAAGTCAGCCGTGTAGAACTTCTGAGTTGGTGTCCGAGCTGAAGGTCAGGTAAGGCGTGCAGTCGGAGGTTGTATTCCACGAGCCAGGTAAGTGCGCTCTGCTCGATCGCGGATGGAGTCACTGCAAGCAGGTAAGAGATGCTTCAGCGATGAGTCCACTGGTTCTGATGGAGAAAACGGGCAAGTTGTGCCTCTGCGATAGTTTGGCTGGCTATGCAGGCAAGATGCTTCTCTGCAATGGTTTCACTGGAGGTCAGGTAAGAAGCTTCTCCAAGATGGTTTTGCTGGACGACAGGTAAGATGCTTCTCCGAGATGGTTTGCTGGGAGACAGGTAAGAGGCTTCTCTGAGATGGTTGCACTGGAAAACAGGTAAGATGCTTCTTAGGTGGTGGTGAGCGTTACGCTGATTAGGAAGAATAATGCAAAGCCTAGGCCCGCGGGTGGGGCAGGCTTAAATAGCCTGGTCCCAGCTACGCCCCCTTGCTCTGCTAGATGGTTCTACCCTGCCACTCCCAAATGATGCTGTACGTGCAGTTTGATTGATTCCTATGGCCACGCCCAGCCAGATACACGTGGTTGACTGATATGAGATGGAATGACACGTGCCCAAGGGAAAAATTGTGCAGAGCACACTTTCTTATGAGCCTGGTGCCAAAGGCGCCAGGACTGGGTCCAACTGGACCCTTTAGGGGATGTGAACTGGGGTTCCTGTCCAGTGGCCATGACAACCAGTCTGTCAGTCACTGTCAATCCGGAAGAGGAGCCCCAGGTAGGAGTGAAGATAGGAGATCAGACATTCACATTCATGGCTGACGCAGGAGCTTCAAAGTTCTTTATTAGGGAAGGAAGGTTTCTCTTGTCATATAAAATAATGGACACGCAGGGATTCTCTGGGGCAATTATATTGGTTCCTTTTACTAAAGATTTACCTATCACTGTAGTTACTCAGTAATTGTCAGCACCCTTATTGTATTTGAAAGATTCTCTAGTTAACCTTCTCAGCAGGGATAGCCTGAGTAAACTGAACATGACTATTTAATTCTCTGGGGAAGGTATAGTGTGCTCAACACCTGGCATATACCATCCACGGACAGCAGCAATAACACAAGCACTTTGCAGCAATAGCACCATACTAGGAGTGCCCCCTAAATCTGGCTTTGTTTCTCTATGGGGTAACGGTTCTACTAGGATGGGTACCTAGGGTTAAGGGTAAGACACTGTGCATACCTGCTGAGTTTTTGTTCAGGTCAGCTGTTCTTCTCAATGGATTATTGCATTAGATTTAGAAGCAGTCGGAACATAAAAGGACAAAGTGATTTTGTCTGGTACAGATGAGGAAGGAGGGGAATGGCGTACAGTTTTGTACATAGACCCAACTCAGCCTCTGAGAGGCGTGTCTGATGAACAGCTGTTCGAAGCTATCGATGACACGGGAGAAACAAATTTGAAATTTGTATACACTACCAGATGATGATACAACACTGAAAATTACCTCACACTATGCTTATTGCTATGGCATTCCCATCACACTTTCAGGAGGATATGGAGAAAGTACACAGCCATATATGGACTACTGAAACCCATGATGTAGGATTATTGAAGAGCATTGGGCAGTTACAATAAAATTGAAACTTGGAACAGTGTTACCCCGAGTGAGACAGTACCCCATGTCAAGGGAAGCAGATGATGGGATATATTCCACAATTGTAGCATTGTGGCAGCAGGGCATAATAGAACCATCAGAATCCCCATGTAGCATGACCATATACCTTGTAAAAATAGAAAAGGGTTCCAGTTGGAGGATGGTACAGGACTTGCGCCCATTGAATAATATTGTAGAAGCAGAATTCCCAGTAGTGCCCAATCCTGCCACCATCCTTTGTAATATTCCCACAGAAGTGATTAACTTCACAGTCATGCAATTGTCTCCATCCCGTTGCACCCCCACTGTCAATATCTCATAGCATTTATATATCGAGGGCACAGATTTCAACACACATGATGACCTCAGGGGTACTGTGAGTCCCAGAGTATTTTTGACAGAGTATTACAAATGGATTCAGGAAACGTACAGGTACAAATCACAGTAATTCAATATGTAGACAACATTTTGGTCTGCAGCCCAACAGAAGAATAATGTAGGGAAGATTCAGTAACACTCTTAACTTTACTTCCCGAGAAGGGCTATAAAGAAGACAAAGAGACATTACAGTATTGCCAGAAAGAGGTAGTGTATCTAGAGAAAATAATATCATCAGCAGGAAGAAAAGCATCCCCTGAAAGAACAGCAGTAGTACAAAACACACCGCAGCCAACCACAGTAAAACAACAACAGTTCTTGGGACTATGTAACTACTGTAGATCTTGGATATGTGACTATTCCAGCTACACCAAACCCCTGTTGCAGGGGCTAAAGGAAGCACAGAAAGTGAAGGGACATATCAATTAAACAGATGAGATAACCAAATGTTTTCAGGAACTCAAAAATGCAATAAGTAATGCACCAGTTTTTGCAATGCCAGATTACAATAAACAATTATTTCTGTTCTCCAACCCCAATAGTCAAGTGATGATGGCCATCCTCACCCAGCAGACATACATAGTACACAAACCCCTACCTTACTACAGTGGACTATTAGATCCAGTAATGCATGGTCACTTTCTCTGCAAGCAGGCTCTAGCAGCAGCAGCTTTTGCAATACAGAAATATCCCACCATTACAATGGGAGGCCCTCTAACATTGTACATGGACCATGCCGGTTTTGCCATTTTAGAGAAATCCAAATTCATCCTCACTACATAGAGAGCCTCAGGATATGAGGTGATCTTATCAAACCCTTTTATTCATATTGTCACATATTAGACAGTGATCCTGACGACATTCATTGCAGAACCTGTGCAGCTACGCAATTCAGTGCATGATTGAAGGCATAAAGATGAGGGTACAATGGTCAGGGAAGATGCACTTGAGGAAGGGGACGTGCTGTTCGTTGATGAGTCATTGATGATTGATCAGAACAGGACTGCAACACAATTTTGCAGCTCTAGTGAGCCACCTACATCAACAATACGAGTTGATGCTAAAAAAAGATGTTTTTTTCACATTACTCTGCACAAGCAGAAGAACAAGTAGCACTCATAGAAGCATTAGAAATGTCTAAGGAAAGTATAGGTACCATATATTCAGACTAAGCATACTTTGCCTCAACAGTACATTCAAGATTGTTAAGATGGCATAGGAGGGGGTTTAAAAAATCAGATGTTGCACACGTGCAGCATGCAGCATTACTATCTAGATTAATTGAGGCTTTAACAAATCCCTCATTGTGGCCATGGTGAAGTGTGAGGCCCATACTAAGAATACAGACCCATAGCTTATGGCAATGATGCAGCAGACAGAGCTGACAAAGAATCAGCATATCTCAAAGTATTGGAGGACACACAGACCCCTGACATAGCATTGCAGAAGGTGCAATTACCAGCCCCATACAATGCAGTACCCCTCACAAAGATTATTGAACTGCAGGGTCGAGCACTACAACAGGAGAAGGATTTATGGATCAAAAGAGGGTGTTCCCTATCACCCACAGATTTACTTTGGAGACAAAATATTACAGGGAAAGCAGTAATGCCCCAGGAATTACTTACAGTTGCCCTTGAGTAATTGAAGTACCCTACACATATATCTAAGCAGTATATTGCAGGGGATTTCCAGGAGGGCTAGTGTGTTCCCAATCTTCAAGAACATGTAGATAATTTCTTAGCAAATTGTAGCACATATCATGTGTATAGTACAGGCCAGACCCTTAAAACATTGAATGGAAAACTGCCCCTCCCCTTGAGACCCTTTTGGGAGTTCCACATTGTTAACAGGTGCAGTAACCTTTGTTATTTAATTGTTGTTGTGTGCCCATTCTGCCATTGGCTTGAACCAGGACCCTGTGCCTACCCTGATGCCAAATCGGCAGCTACATTAGTGGTGTGTGAGGTATTTCTCTGCTGACGAATATGTGATATCCTGATATCTGTCAATAGGACTTTTTTAACAGGCTTTTCAAAGAAATTACCTCCGTTCTAGGATTAAAGCTCACATTGTGCTCAGTTTATCACCTGCAAGCCAACAGGATTGTAGAACGCCTTAATTGCCAACTCAAACAATGTTTGGCCAAACTATGTGATTCTTTAAGTAAGGACTGGCTTCATTGCCTTCTCCTTGCTCTGTTTAGCCTTAGGAATCATCAGGAAAGGGCACCTCTCACGAGATTGTGATGGGTAGGAGGCTGCAAACATCACTCACACCTGCACGCACAGCCTCTGATGCTCACAAAACAGCGCAAGTATTACTGGATGAGTTTCAGAGTTATTTTAGGGACCAAACAATAAGTGTTAAAGTTATATCTCAATAGCTTGGACCGCATTCACAACAGCCGGCTGCATCACAGATTAACGACTCAGCACTCCTGTGGCAACCACAGCTCTTCCCAGGTAATTTTAAGAAGATTTATCAGAAAATAGAATTAATGACATTTTAAAGGACCATACAAGGTTGTCTCTGCCACACCTACCACTGTAAAGCTTAAAGGACACATGATATGCCTCCCCAGGAACTGGACACAGAAAGGATGGTACCATAAACATGAGTCTCATTACTATATTCGTGACATTGCTGATGTTGTTGGGTCCCTTTGTATGAGTAAACACTAACGCTTCTTTACAGCCTCGAGGAACAACAGATTGTATTAGAAGTATTATGTTGTGTATAGGTTGTCTTTCTGTCTCTCTTTTTCTTTCCTTTGTTATAATAAGGTTTTTTGTGTTGGGAGATGGAGAGGTGGGTTTAAGGCTACTGTAGTAGCACAAGTGCAAGCGAATAGGAGTGCATTTATGATTAGAACTAGGAGGAACACTGAAGATGAAGAGGTTCTGTGAGAGAGTGTAGAGGAGGAGTCAAGTACCCCAACCAAAAGCTCTGCCCCCATGCTGCCTATATGTTGAGAGACAAAAATTGCAACACGTGCAGTACCAGTAAGGATGCCTGTACCACAAAAAATCATGGAAACAAGGTATCCATTGAGAAAAACGTACATGCATACACAAAGAAATAATGGCCTTTTGGGTAAAGTCCTGGAAGAAGTGTGAAAATGAGTAAAAGAGAAGACTGGTGACATCAGGCAGAGCAGAAAATGATGCACCTGGAAAAGATGCGTGAGGCAAAAGAACATAGATGTTCTATAAGCTCTAAAGAGGAGGTGGTAAAGATTAGCAACATTTCGGGCTCGAGATGAAGATGCTCATGCTACAGAAATGCTGAAGAATATGTAAATCAGTTTACACTTGTACAGACGCAGTAATGCAAGAATTCAAAGTAATCTTAAGGCTGGCTACGTAGTGAATAGTTTTGCAGCGATGTGCCAATGTATAATACATAGGAATGTATAGAACCTGGATATTCCACAGTGCACTTTAAGCAAGGCTGAAACCCTGTGAGTGGAAAGAGTTTTCAGTGTGGCCTAGTTGGAAAGTTTCTGATGGCGAGAGAGAAATTAAAGAAAGGCTTGGCTGGCCCAGCACCAAGAAGACGAGGCCACCGTGATCCTGGGTGCCCATCCAGTAGTTACATGAACGTGAAAAAGAAACAAACTTCTGTTTGAAATGGAATGGAAAAACACTGAAGGCGTCAAGTGTTCACCATTGAATAGAATTAAATGCTGCAAAAGGCTTGAAAATGCAGTGTCCCAGTCACATGGTCAGATCAAAATAGACATTGGGTTGAGCTACACTGTAACCAAGAAGATACTCCCTTTATTTCTCAGTCACAGAGAGCCTCTACAAGGCCAAGTTCAAAGCCTAATTGACTGGCAGACTGCAAGAGTGATGATATATGTGGGGCTAATTGGAAGGGGAGGCAAGATCACGCTGACATTCCATGCACCTGGTATGGTAGCCTAAATGCTGCTAGCATGTGGAATATTCCAGAAGAGTACAAAGGTGCAAAAACAATGGAAGAGGGCCATGTATCAAAGAGCCCTATAGTTTGTATAACCAATGAAGTGTTGATTATTAGAGTGACACAAAAGATGATTTGCACTTGGGATGGGCTTAGTTGGCCACCTGACAGTAGAGACCCAATCACTTCCCCCGTCAGTATGGAACATATACATCTAAGTATATGTTCCATACTGACCATGTAATCCTATCACATCCCCAAGTAGGTTTTTGTAGTTTGCCACATAGTGTGACATCACTTTTGACGAGTTTTGATTATCAAATTTGTGTTTTTTATGAGATGCACTGAGAGAAATCGAGCGAACGTCTGTTGATTTCCGTTTTAACTCCCTGTTTTAGACAATTGCAAATTAAACAGCACTGGGTTTTGTCAACTTCCTGAGTCAGTTTGATTATCGATGTTTGAGAAACTTCTGCATCCCCATTCATCTCAAAGTATTGCTACCTTGTCTTAAAGGGCCCTAGGTTACTGGGTTCATTTAGTAGTAGAGAGATGATAGGTCGAGGTCCGTCAACCTAGTAGGCTTTTAAGGGTCTTTGAAATATTGGATGTCCTCTGTCATTTAGCTGGAGGACCGCACAGCTTCCTGTTGATAGCGGCCACAACAAAATCTTGCAAGAAAACGAAGCAGGTGGGACAGGTCACTCTTTCACGGAATTCCCTCCCCGTTTCTACAGGCAGCTGAGCGGACCGAAGGCTAAGGTGGCTGGTTGAGGAGGAGGCAATCTCGAGGGTCAGGAGTTGAAAAGCGAATGGTGAGTAGATTGAGAGAGCTGGTAAAAACATAACTGTGCATTAAATGGGGAAAGTGATAATGGGGAGTAAGTAACAGAGGGTTGGAGGGGTATTTGAGGTAATGACAAAGAGCGTCAAGTAGAAGTATTTAGTTTTGGACGAGGAGCGATCCATAAAGATAAGCCCAGAACCGTATGCCCAGGGACGGCTAGAAGAAATTTGTCTTAAAATCCGAGCGGGTGAAACTAGGCTGCACACACATCGATTTGTGAGAGAAGGCAATTCACACTCGGATCAGAGTAATTATTAGGGGTGAGAGTAGCCATGAGGAGCGTTGGCAGAAGTCTATGTGGGCTGGCCAGTCTGTCTGCCTGTCTGTGTAATTGTATGTATTATATTTGATAAAGAAATGATGAAAGGTCGAGGAGCTACAACCTATAGATTGTGGTAAAAGGCTAGGTTACTGGGTTCATTTAGTAGTAGAGAGATGATAGGTCGAGGTCCGTCAACCTAGTAGGCTTTTAAGGGTCTTTGAAATATTGGATGTCCTCTGTCATTTAGCTGGAGGACCGCACAGCTTCCTGTTGATAGCGGCCACAACAAAATCTTGCAAGAAAACGAAGCAGGTGGGACAGGTCACTCTTTCACGGAATTCCCTCCCCGTTTCTACAGGCAGCTGAGCGGACCGAAGGCTAAGGTGGCTGGTTGAGGAGGAGGCAATCTCGAGGGTCAGGAGTTGAAAAGCGAATGGTGAGTAGATTGAGAGAGCTGGTAAAAACATAACTGTGCATTAAATGGGGAAAGTGATTATTAGGGGTGAGAGTAGCCATGAGGAGCGTTGGCAGAAGTCTATGTGGGCTGGCCAGTCTGTCTGCCTGTCTGTGTAATTGTATGTATTATATTTGATAAAGAAATGATGAAAGGTCGAGGAGCTACAACCTATAGATTGTGGTAAAAGGCTAGATTCTTTTTTTTTTGTTGATAAGGGTATTGACTAAACAGGTAGACTGAAGTAAAGTGAGACATAGAGAATTGGAGCTGCGACAATTGGTGCATGCTCAAATTGTGTTATTTTTCAGAAAAAAGTATTTTCTGTGTAAAACTACGGTAAGTATTGACAGTCAATCATGACTTGTCTTGATTGAAGATATTATTCCACTCATGCACCTGTGCAAACAGCTGCCAAAACGCACACCCAAGCTTGAACAATATAGTGCAGAATGGGTTAAGGGCACAGCAGATAAAATGTTCATGCCATGGCCACAAGGGGGATCACTGGCAAAAGCAGTTTTGCAACACATGGCCTCATACCTGCATGCAGCGTACACGGGAAAGAAGTTAGAAAAAAGGTTATCTAGTTTAGAGCTTTGGAAGATATAACAGGAGGAAAGGGAAGACCCGCCTCCTGAAGGCAGGATGCTTAACCAGTGTAAAGAGGGGGGTGATGAGCCTTCTGCTCCCCCTTCCATGCCTGAAGAAAATTATGACAGTACGAAAGATGAAAGAGTATATCCATTAAGAGAGCTTAAGGCAGCGGCTGGATATAGTAATCCGACGCATGAGCTGCCTGTGTATAGTAGTGATGAAAGTCCAGAAAAAACTCCAGAAAGGGATGTGATCTCTAAAGTCCCACAGGACAAAGAGAGAAGTGAACGACCGCTATGACTCTAGATATAGAACGGGAAATAAAGAGATGCAAAGGAGAAAAAGATAAAGCTGATGAGATAGCGCTCATACAGAACGAATGGATGGGCGGTCAGATATTGCTCAAACTTGATGGCAAGAGCATTGAGGAAGTACAGCAAGGGGAAGATGAAAACGAGCAAGATGAAAAAGACAGGCAACAAAAGAAACGATTAAGAGAAGACAAGGGGTGTCCAGTGAAATGGTCAAAAATAAAAGATCGAATGACCATTTGATCGACAGTCAAATGGTCGGAAAGAAAAGGTCGAATTTTTTATTTTTTTATTTATATATATTTTTTTCGTTTTGGTTGGTTAAAAAATATTTTTAATAAAGAAATCAGGGGATTGGGGGGAACCCCCCATAAAAAAATTAAATAAAAAATAAAAAATCAACCATTTTTTTCGACCATTTGACTGTCGATCAAATGGCATTCGATCCTTTGGTTTTCGACCAAATGACTGGTAACCAAGACGAGGAAGATTAGCCTGAGGCGAGAGAAACTGTATCAGGAAGAGCAGCTAAGAAAAGAGGAAAGGGTGGAAAAACAAAGATAATATGATCATAGGTAGAGAGCAATCGAAGAACGAGACGGGATAGAAAAGAAGAGAGAAGAGGAGGAAGAACAGAAATTGAGAGAGAAAAAATGCAAAGATGAAGAGACGCAGAGGTGCGTAGGGCAAATGAGAGGAGTGACGTTAGGAGACAGGAGGAAGAGAGTGTTAGAGATGAAGCTAAGAACGGAAAGGCATTTGATGAGGAGATGGAACGATAGAGAAGACAGAGGGCACGCAACGTTGATCGTATTGAAAAAGAGCTAAGAGAGCCAATTCCAGTAGTAGTATGGGAGGACATAGAGGAGTTCTTCCCATTGCAAGAACCGATACCAGGGCCTTCGAGAGTAAACCTAGAGGAGGATTTTGAGATAGGAGATATAGGAGATAAAATTGACAAGATTTATCGAGAGATGAGGACAAAAGGCGAATTAAAAAATAAAGCGAAAGACGATCGATTTGAGATTTCTCAGTCCCGATGAGGTAAGCAGGGAAGCTTGTTTAGTTTCAAACACAGAGCTTTGTCTTTGGACGGGCTGACTCTAAACAGAGATGAGAAAGAGAACAGCCACACGAGTTGGGGACAAGACATGCCAGACAAAGACGGAAACGTCCGTGGGAAGGACGCAGCTTTTGCCGGTTCTGAGGGATGTTTTCCGACAGATAAAGAGGGTAGCTGGTCCAATCTGGACTTACCTAAACTGAGGACGCCAGAATTTATGGTGCAGCCAGATCAACCTAAAGGGCAATCCTATAGTCTAAGAGGGGATTCGCCACAATACGTGAGCAGACTAAGGTGATTGCCAGGAAGAAGGCAATCGGGAACCATTGTCCCTACCATGGATAGGCAGATGATGGAAGCCGATTGCGATTTGGGGATTTCACAGTTTCCCTTGTTAGGAAAAGGAGGGGCCAGACTGAAGTATATTCCGTGGTCCAAAATGAGCAAGGATAATCAAAGGTGCAAACTCCAGAATTTGACTTCGGGTGACTGAAAATGGATCTATGAATTAGAAAAAATGACATGAGGAAACACATTGGCTATAGGGGACATTAAGGGTCTTCTAGCAGCTATCCTTGGACAGAGGGCTGATGACATTTGAATGAGAGCAGGAAACGCAAGTGTCGCGGCACAGAACACAGCGCATGACGGCGCACCATTCAATAATTGTAGAGCGGCAGTCTGGAAAGTGCTCAGAGTACAATAACCTGATACGTCAGATATTGGTGCTATAATGGCACGTAAAATGCAGGAAGGGAAAGATCCACTTGCTTACATTCAAAATGTTCAAGAGCAGTGGTCTTTGGAAACTCGAGAGCCGTGGGGAAAATGTATACCTGTATTTTATCATATATTATGTCAGGGGTTGCCAGACCAGGTACAGAGACAGCTGAAGAACCTGGTGGGCATGGAGGCGGAACCATGGCCAGAAATACAGCTAACCATTGCGTACCATTGCTGATTGTTGTAAGAGAAAAATTAAAAGAGAGAGCATGCTAAGAAGATCGAGGAAGCTAAGTTAGTGCAGAAGAAACTGTCAAAGTATTCTATAGAAGGGGCGATGCTGACGAGTGGAGAAGGGACAGGATCACAGCAAGTAACAGGTATGCTGCTGGTGAATAACCAATGGCAGTTTGATCAAGGAGGGAACGGATTTATACCGAGAGGCAGGGGAGGCTTCTGTGGAAGAGGAGGCTTTCAAAATAATCAGGGAAACTTTCAGAGTAATAAAGGAATTTTTCAGAATAACCAAGGTGATAATCAAGACATGCAGGATGGGCAGGCTAGAAGATTCCCTCCTGTATGTTGGACATGTGGAATGACAGGTCACATTGTGCGAACATGTGGGATTCAAGGGTATGTACAGAATGGGCAATTCCAAGAGCGGAGGAACAGTTTATCCTCCAGCATATAGCCTACAAAGCAGGGACAGGTTTGCCCAAGATCAGACAGTGAATCAAACACAGGCAACACCAGCAGAGCAGGCTTTGCAACCACAGCAAGCACCATTGAATCCACCACAAGGGCAGTCACAGCCCACACGCATGCAGATACAGGTGTTGACTCCTAGGATAGGGGGTTTCACTGTCCTGGGTGGAAATACTTTTACAGGTACAGGAATAAGTATGTACCCACAATAGAACAGCTCACGGGGTGACTTCATGTGTTCAGTACTATCTGTGATGCCTAATCCTCAAGAGGAACCAAGGTTTGACGTCACAATAGGAGGGAAATCCTTTTATTTTTTAGTAGAAATTGGGGCAACATGCTCATGTATACGAGAGGGAACCTTTTCATTATCGGGTAATGCCATGAATGCTCAACGGTTCTCAGGAGCTACAAGTAGAGTTCCTTTTACTGAGAAATTGCCAGTCTCTGTAGGAGAATGTGACATGTCTGTTGCATTGTTGTATTTTAAATAGACACTGGTTAATATTATGGGCAGAGATTTGATGACAAAGCTAAATATGACAGTTTCCTTCACTGATGAAGGCATACTGTGTTCAACATCAGGAATACATTATTTAAACGTGGGCAAATTTATCATGCCATTTACAGGACAAATAGCCATGCGAGGAGCGCCACTAGAGCCAGAAGTCTTTCACTATAGGGTACGTATTTTGTTAACATGGCTCCCGGGTTTAATGGGCATGGTGATGAGAATACCTGATGAGTTCTTGTTCAAGCCACAGATTCCAATGGATGAAGAGGGGGGACAAGTGTTTCCCTTAGAGTTACAGGCAGCTGTAGTGAGAGTGGAGTTTGCCATGTTTGAAGGCTTTGATGATGAAGGTAGAACATGGAGAGAAGCGATTGCTATTGGGGAAGGGTATAGATTGACTGGTATCAGGTAATAATATCGCAGCAAAAATGTCACGGTAAAAAAATATCTCGGCAAAAATGCCGTGGTTTGACCCGGAACAAGTGTGCCCCATTATACCATTTAAGGGGAGCAGGGGTTGCGGGGGTGTCCCCCGCTCCCCTTAAATGATATAATGGGTCCAGGGGTTGCGGGGGTGTCCCCCACATGTTTAACATGGATTGCGGTGCAAAAACAGCAGCATTTTTGCCGTGATATTTTGTTACCACAGCATTTTTTGCCGCAATTTTATCACATGGAACCGATTAACTGACGTCACTGACGAGGATATGTTTAGAGATGACCTGTCAGAAGACGAAGTAGTGTTTGAAATGAGCATTACATATTGGATCAGGTCAGAGAGTAGGGAGATCCCACATAAAATGATGCTAGTGCGGCAGCGCCCGCATATTTTGATGAAGATATGGAAAAAGTGCTAACTTCTTTATGGACATACCGAACTGTCTCAGCTATAGCAACGACATCCTGGTATTTGGGGCAGATGCCAGCAAGCATGAAGAAGCGCTAATGAAAGTGTGCAAAGCGTTGGAGGCGGCAAATCTCACGCTTAATAAATACAAAGGCGAGTTCCGAAACAGTACCCTGAAATTCTTCTGACATATATTTTCTGAAGCTGGCATGACCCCAGATCCGGATAAGGTCGCCGCGCTGAACGACACGGCACCCCGCCAACGTTTGAGAATTGAGGTCATTCCTAGGGCTTGCCAGTTACTGCACGCGCTACATCACGGACTTCGCGACCGTAAGTGAGCCCCTAAGACTCCTCACAAGACAAGATGCCACCTTCGAGTGGACAGACGAGTGCCAGAAGGCCTTTGAGATCATCAGGGAGAGGGTTGCCAAGGCCGAGAACATGTAGGACTATGATCCAAGTCACCAAACGGAACTGACGGTGGATGCCAGTCCCGTAGAACTGGGAGCCATCCTAGCCCAAGTGGACCTGAAGGACCCTACGAGAACGCATGTAGTTGCGTATGCCAGCAGGAGTCTCTCAGCCTTCAAACAGGCATTCTCGCAGGCGGAAAAGGAAGGGCTTGCCATGGTGTGGGCATGCAAACACTTTCACCTGTTCCTATACAGCAAGCCATTCCATGTCATCACAGATCATCAGGCACTGCTGTTCCTGTAAGGGAACCCATAGGCTAAGATGCCCCCGCGGATAGCCCGCTGGGGTCTGCGGCTCCAAGACTACGCCTTCGAGATCATACACCGACCCAGAAAAGGGGAAAATCCAGTGGACTTCTTGTCCAGAAGGCCCCGTGAGGGGTGTAAGCCAGAACCCTCAGTAGTGGACAGATACCTCCGATAACTGATACACCAGTCCACCCCAGAGGGACATGACATTGGGAAAATAGCTCGAGAAACCAAGGATGATCCTGTATGTCAAGTCTTCTGTGAGGGCCTCAGATCGGGCATGTGGAGGAGAGCCAGAGAGAGAGGGCGAGCCGCAGGAGATGCCATACGGGGAGAAGTGGAACGACTGCTGCAGGTGAAAGATGAACTCGCCCTATCAGATGAGCATCTGCTGCTGAAAGATTGCAAGTTGGTAATCCCACCCTCTCTACGAGCCAAAGTCAGAGAATCATTGAGGTATGGTGTCAACCAAACGCATGTTGTGCCAGAAGGTCTGGTTTCCCGACATGGACACCCTGGTGGAGGAGGCCTTGAAATTGTGCCCCACGTGCAGCCTCATCACACCGAACCGCCATCCTGAACCTTTAAAGATGTCGGAACTCCCCCAAGGAATATGGGAGGCCGTTGCCGCTGATTTCTTTGGGCCCATTGAAGACGGGAAGTATGTGCTGGCAGTAATGGACGAATACTCCAGATATCCGGAGGTACAACTCATATTCTCAGCTGTTCATCACGTCACACCGGCACTAGACCGCCTCTTCTCTGCCTATGGCATTCTGAGGGTGCTTAAGACAGACAATGGGCCCATGTTCACTGGGTACCATTTTGCACAGTTTGCACAATACCTTGGGTTCCATCACCGCAAGATCACACCCTTATGGCCCCAGGCAAATGGAATGGTAGAGCGGTTCATGGCCAACCTGAAACGAGCTCTTCAGATCACCAAGCTCACGGAACAGCCATTTGAGCAGGTGCTTAATCAGCTGATGCGAGACTACCGAGGCACGCCTCATAGCACCGCCAGGAAAACCCCTGCAGAAGTAATTTTCGGAAGAAACATTCAAACGAGGATTCCACAAGCCCGGCCGAATGAGCCATGTGAAAACCACAACAGAGACATGAGAGAGTGTGATGGAACTGCCAAAGAGCGCATGAAAATATGCGGACCAGCGTCACGGGGAAAGAGAACCCTGGTTTGAAGTGGGTGACATTGTTGCAGTAAAATAACCTCAGACTCACAAACACACTTCGGCTTTCCAAGAAGAGCCGCTACTTGTCACGCAGAAGAAGGGATCCATGATCACTGCACAGGGTATGGAGGGATCTGTTACTCAGAACTCTTCACATTTCAAGGGAATTCCGTCCCTGGGATATCGTCGACTGAGTGGGCGAGTGGTTATCCTGATTGACTATGCTTCTGATGACGCGTATTTAGGTGACCAAGGCAAAATGAAGGAATCGGACTTGGAAGACACTCCTCAGAGTGAAGCTTGTGGAAACACTCCTGAACTTTCGAGTGCCCATCCTCAAAGGGCCAGGAACAAGCCACGTCGGTGGATTGAGGAAATGGGTTAATAACCCTCCTAGACACTCACCCATTGTGAGGGACCTAGGTACTGTTTAAAAAGGGGGGAGATGTCATGTTGACATTCCCATAGTTACGTGGGGGTGGGAGTTCTGGAAAGGGAAGGACGTTGGGAGGAACGGGAAGTGATGGGAGTGGGGAGGCGGGGCAAGGGCAGACCAGATAGAATGTTAATAAAGAAAGACTTGTTCCAGCATCTCTCTGACTCCTGGTGATTATTGCGGCGCCACGCGCATGTACCCAGGCCTAGCCCACGCCGCGACAGACACTGACTTCCTTTGCACTGCTGGCCAAAACACAATAAATTGCCTAGTTTCTGTTACTCTTATAAGATGCACATTTGACTCAGAAACTGAAAACAACACTTTGGATCTATCATTTCCATGAAACAACCATCCACCAGTCTGAATCCATCCAGAGGCGTCCCGCTCCCAACCAATTCTATTTCTGACTAACAACACATGTCCTAAATGTGATGTTTTGTGACAATGCAGTTGCAGTCGCTGTTGAGGCCATAATTTCCAGGTTGAGACATTTTTATTTTCTCTAATTTTTAGTAATCACAGTCACATAGGGCTTTTTATACATATTTCAAATGCACGACATACATATATTCGAAGACAATATTTTCACTTAATAAATATTTCCATTGTAATGAAATGTACCTAATAACAATGAAACAGAATAAATAAATGAGGGAAAAACAAATATATATACTAGCAAAAGTACCAGTTCTACGAACGGGTTCTGTAGACAGACATGATAACACTCTCATCAATTGTTGAAAATCAATGATCCTGTAGGTCGCTGTTCCGATTCGCTCATCGCTTGATATGCTTTGCACCCTGAAGTAAACTGCACTGAGAATGGGCAAGACATTAGGGGGAGGCAAGAGTGGCTGTGCTGCTGCCTACTGGGACCTTCTGTGATCTATCCCCACCTGTCACCTCATCCTGGTGTGGAGCAGTTCGTTGTGGTGCATTGTGGTGCAAATATCTCAGAAACCGTGCATCCTAAGGCCTTGAGATGAGGTTTTTGAGGTCCCGCTGGGTTGTTCCTCATTTTGAGGCCGGTCCTTTTACCACCACATTGATGTGCCACCATTTCCGGCAACTGCCTAATGTGTGAAGGTGCTGAAATCCTGGGAAAGGGGTTGGGTGTCCACATATCATGTAGCCAGTAATGCCCAGAGGGTCCTAAGAGGTAACTATGCGTAATGTGGTGCAGATTGGTGAAACAGTATAGAATTGAGTAAGGTACAACGCTTTGCCAAGCCACAAACCCACAAACAAATTCAGAGTTTTGCTGAAATACAGTTAACTATGCAAAATGTGGTGCAGATTGGTGAAACAGTGTGGAATTGTATACAGGGAAATGCTTAGCCATGTTACAAACAAACCCACAAATGTTTACTTTTATAAATACATATATTCAGTGAAAGAACTTTGTTGAAGGGACGTTATGGTTACATTGCACTAATAAAAACCTATGAAATTTTGTGAAAACCTTTGTTAAAGGGACGTTATGGTTACAAGTAAAACCGAAAACCCCCAGAACATCGCCAGTTATGATAAGCTAAAAAAAACCATAACTCACGCCACCACCGTGCACTGCTGTGTCATTGATGACTCATTGACCAGGCACCAAAGTTATATCACAATTTTTTGTACTTATATTTTGACACTTTAGAAAAAATTAAACACAAGACAGAGGTCCTTGCTGATGCTCCTCTTGAATGATTCCTGTCCAGCACTAGGCCTGTATCCACGAGTAGAATTCTTTTTCCATTTCAAACCTATCCAGATTTCAAAAGATGTTACTACACAGCAGGTTCCTGGTGGCCATGCTCACTTTAACCCCATTGCCGGTCCCTCGTGGTCATGGCCAGTAGCCAGAAGGCCATGACCCGGATAATATGGGTTCTGCCCATGGCCACAGGCCATACTCCAGTCACCAAAGGTATATCACTATTTTTTGTACCTACATTATGACACTTTTCAAAAAATAAAACAGACACGTTTGGAAAACCATGCCAATGCTCCTTGCATGAGTTTGCTGTAAATCCGTCCATGTTTTCTTTTTTTTAAAGTGTCGAAATTTACATCGAAAGAATAGTCATATAACTTAGCCCCCACTTGACAAAACCCATTCAGACTTTGCGCAAACATTCAAGGTTTGATCCATAATCTTTCTGAAAACATTTGTGCAGATTCGTCAAACAGGAACAAAGTTATAAGCCATCTAACAATGTTGAGACCCCCTTTCATTTTGCCTCCTCTTGACAGAATCCTATCAAACCTTGCAATAGCATTCAAATTTGGGTCTAAAACTTTTCTGCAAACCTGTGTGTAGATTTGTCAAACAGCATCAAATGTATAAGCCTTTTCAAATATTTAAGGAACCCCCATCTAATTTTGCCCCCTCTTGACAAAACAGCACCAAACATTGCAGAACCATTCAGGGTCAGCTCTACAGTGATATTGCAAAATATCATGCTGTTTCATTGTGTGGCGCCAAAGTTAAAAGCCATCCAAAAACTGCTTTTCACAGAACCTGTAATGCAGAAATATGCATGGATGTCCATGAACATCTGAGATGTTCGTGAACATCACCGGAACGTCACAGCTGTTTGTGGACTTCGAAGATCAAAGAACACTAGATCTTTGTCTTTTTTATGATCCTATCTCACCCCATCCTCATCACCCCTCAACTCCCCAGAGATTGTTTCATTAGTTTGACAAGTGCAATGTTGTGTTTTTTAATGTGTTTTCACTGCGATGTCCCCAGACAACGGGAACAGTTTGTAAATCCAACAGGGATTCCATTCCAAAGGTTTGGACGCACCTCATGTTTTTAATTGACCAATCAGCAGGCGCATATGAGGTCCGCGAACATCACGCTGCTCCCTGATTGGAGAAGAGGCCTCTGCAGACTCACAATCAGGAAAGGAGTCCACGGACCAGAATCAGATATCAATATTTTTTTTTAACTACTTTTGGGCCATTTTTAAAAAACGATTGGACGGATTTACACCAAAATTGGTGCAAATCCGTCCAACAGTTCCGTAGGCACGAGCAAAATTATTTTTCCATTTTGTCTGTGGATTTAAAAAATGTTGGCTCCCCCCAATAACTTTGTCCCCCCTGGACGAAACTGCACCAAACATCGCAAAATCATTCTGAGGTGGCAATATACTTAATTGCAAAGTTTGATAAGGATTCGTCGTACGCACCATTGCAGCATTATTTCCGTCATAAAATTGCTCCCAAAGGGAGTAAACAGAATAATCATGAGCCAAAGCCATACCACAAGGTAACAAGATCTTCCTTCGGATAATTAATAAATTGTCACATTCTAACATCAGATGTGTGGCAGTTTCAAGTACATGCTTACCGCAAAATCTAGAAGATCTTGATTCTCTACTGGATCCCAGAAGTCCATCCATTACTTCTAATGTGTTAACCAAATTGAATCTAAATCTCATATATTCTTTAATGATCCAAATATAAGCCTACTTGTGCAGGTGGATTGGTAGTTTCATGCACGTTTGGGATTCAGTTACATACTCACGGTTTAGCGATTTAGAAGCCAGGTCTGTCAAGATTTGTTCAGTGTCCAAATCAAGTGCATGCTTTTTAATCAATGATTTTTACTGAACAAGAAGCGTGCCTATGGGATTAACAGAGAAACTCAAGCACTATCATTTGGCTTCACTAACCTGCTCTTAGAGAGGCACAGCTTCACCTCACTGATGATGCCCAACTAGGCTGATACACATGTATGGGGTTGCTGTGGTACTCTTGTTCAGAGGAGAATTGCCTAGCATTTCGGTGCTGGACTGCCCCTGGGCAGGACAAAGACTGATATGCGGGGAAATTTCTTCTCTGTGGAAAGAACAGCGAGCTGAAGACTTGGTTGAGACTCTCCCAGGGGCCATCCACTCAAGAACAAGTCAATGGGCTGTGTTCATGCTGGTAGAGAGTTTCCCAGACCCCACTCTGTTTTGCATCCCAAGTAACTTTGGGTCTTACCCTAAGTTACTAGGGGAATCCAGACGTGGACTCCTGGCTCACTGCTCTTAGAGAGGCACAGCTTCATCTCACTGATGATGCCCAACTAGGCTGAAACACGTGTATCGGGTTGCTGTGGTACTCTTGTTCAGAGGAGAATTACCTAGCATTTCGGTGCTGGACTGCCCCTGGGCAGGACAAAGACTGATATGTGGGGACATTTCTTCTCTGTGAAAAGAACAGTGAGCTAAAGACTTGGTTGAGACTCTCCCAGGGGCCATCCACTCAAGAACAAGTCAATGGGCTGTGTTTGTGCTGGTAGAGAGTTTCCCAGACCCCCTCTGTTAGTCATAATTATGAACAATGTCCAGGAAATGCAAACCTATTTGTCAAAGGAATAAAATGAGTTGCCAACACATAATTTGTGCCAGTCACCAATCAGTTATTCCAACATAGGTAACGTCTTTAAGTCTGTAGACACGTGTTTCGGCCTTGGGCCTTCTTCAGAGCCAGACAGATACCAATTAGTTAGTGATAGCTATTTTTTTAACCATTCATGCAAACTTGAGATACTGCATACAATCCCTGTACCGATTATACAGAGTTCTATTCTCCTCATGTCCGCTTACGTAAATTTATGAGAATGGAACTCAGTATAATCGGTACAGGGATACAAGCTTGCATGAATGGTTAAGAAAATACCTATCACTAACTGATTGGTGACTGGCACAAATTGTGTGTTGGCAACTAATTTTATTTCTTTTCAAGAAGGCCGTGGGAGCATTCTATGCTTGCACGCAATGCAACAGTACTTAACATTAAAAGGAGTCTTTTGGTTCAGCATTAATCCTGGTCGCATGAAGAGTCCATCAGATCAACCCACGACCACGACTATTTTTCAAAGGAACTTGTTCTTGTGCTTGGCTTTACCCAATCTAAAAACCATACTTTTTGGTTTTCTTCACATTGATAGTAAGTCATTTTTTATTAGAATATTTGCTCATTTTGTTTAGTAAAACCTGTAAACCTTTAGGTGTGCTATGTAAAGTCACAAGAACATCCGTGTACCCAAGCCATCAAACACATGAAGCACCTACTCTCACCATTATAGCATCACATAAGCAGAGATTCTCTGATGAATCAGCAATGAACAAATCAGAAATCAGGAGTTATTATTGGTGCAGATGTCAAGTATATGAACAGTCTGCCAGGTGGTCTGACTTCCCACAATTCTCTGAGAGGTTTCCATTCCGAATTTAATCCTTCCCATGGACGGGGCATTATCTTCCTGTTGTATTTAACTCTTTTTACTTGTGTTGTCCCCCGGGGATCTAATCTATGCCCCTGTTTCTTCAATGTCTACATGGCCCCTTTGGCCCACAAAATCTCTGCCTTCAGCTCCACCTTTCAGTGTTATGTGGATGACACACAGCTCTCTTTCAGGCTACCCTCGGCAGGTGCCTCCCTCTGAAACAGCCTACCTGCCTCCGTCTTGAGCCGGACCTCCTTAAGTTCCAGAAACTCCTCAAGACATTCCTCTTCTCTTCCTCTTTCTCTCTCCCTCTACCTTGCTACCCTCCTTCTCTCCTGCTTCCCTCATTCGTTCTCATCTCCAAATATTTCAGTCAGCTGACTGGTTGCCTGGCACACATCCAGAGGCTCACAGGTCCCAGGCTCCCCCGCCAGTTTTGCTCTTGCTTCCGGGCCTCCACACTGTGCCTTGCATTACTGCACTTGGAACACTTTCCATGAGAGTGGCACCCACTCTGCAATTAATCCTGGCCCCTGATGGACTGGGCGCACTTGTCCCTCTGCCCTTCCCTTGTACTTCTGTCTGCACACTTGCACAACCTGTATGTACTAGGTTTAGCATGTTTGTCTGTCATGTCCTCCTCAACATCCACTCCCTAGTTGGCAGTTTCTGCATGCATATGCCGCCAGCCATACTTCTCTCCCCACTCTTTGTCACACACTTATTCTAGTAGAAATGCCCTGGCTTAGTATGCTAGTTATTGCTGTTAGATCATTCAGACCCTGCAAGGCGTAAGAATTATAACAATATCCCTTGTTCCCTCCCGCCTTGAAGTACTTTGAAGTACTTCACTTGTGTTTAAGTGCTTTACAAATAAACAATTACAATTACTATTGGGGGCCCAGATGCCATTGTTAGGCCCCTTTGAGCAAAAGGTGCAGCTTTTCTGCTCACAGGACCATCAGCTGAACTGCCGTTTACTGGACAGAGTGATGATTCGCAGTATGTCGTCATTTCTCCCCAGAGAGGAGTACTTCCTTGTGAGGCTAGGGAGGTGAGCCCGCTATGCAACATTCTCCCTAGGGGTAGCAGAATGCAGGGCCTCACAGGGAGAGACTTCCCCTCATGGGGACAAGGACTCTAGTTCCATGATGGAACTCCCTAACCCCTTACCTTTGACACCATGCATTCCTCAAGGTCTTCCAAGAACCATCCTGAGAAGACTACTACCTGTTATTGTAATACTCCCTCCTTTCCTTATGAAAGGAGGAACACACAGAGTATTCTTAAGTCAAGTCCCAAAAGTACTGAGAAGAGGAAGATTGAAGGAGTGATGCAAACTACTCCTTTCCTTAGTATAGACAGAACTAAGAAGAGGTGGCCGCAGGGAAGTATGAAGTATACCACATCGATAAAGAAGAAGGACTCTGGCACTCTGCTGGGGAGGACCCAACTACAGACCATAAAAAGTAAGAAGGAACTTAATGAGAAAGGAACCTGGTGTGAATCCTGTAAACACAGGGAGATTCAAAACTGGGAACAGGGAAGTCAGCAGCAGACGGTAGTCCTTGATCGTGAGGATGTCGTGGAAGGCTCAGAAGAACTCTATGTCATGGAGTGGAGACTCGATCTATTCAGAGGCTGGAACAAGGCTAATGGTGGCTTCACCTCGGGGAGGTGGCCCCTGTGGTCCTTCAACTGTGCTGACACTGAAAGACCAGTAATCCACATAGCCAACGCAGTGCAGCAGGGAGTGAAGAGAGAGACACAGAGAGCGTTCAGCGAGAAGATGCAAGACCAACACCCTGGGAAGAGCCGGTCATGTTTCCTACGACAAAGAAGGTGAGTCACAGAAGATGCAGTAGGGGTTTCGGAAATACTGAAGTGTATGTCGGGAGTGATCTGTCTCATCACAGTAATTACAGAGAAGGTATCAAGATTGAAAAATGCATCCAAAGTAATCTCCTTCATCACAGTAATTACACAGAAGGCATACAGAGTAAAGAGTACATCAGGAGTAAACTCCCTCATCATAGTTATTACTGAGAAAGTATCACGTGGGTAGAGAACATTGGGAGTAATCAACCTTGTCATAGTGACTACAGAAAAGATCTCAACGCCGAAGAGTACCTCAGCAATAATATCCCTCATTACAGTTATTGGCTAAGGGATATTAATAACAAAAGTCGCCATAGTTGGACTCCCCTTCGTCATATCAGTTGTGCAATTAACAGCCAAAGCCAGAGACATTTCAGAAGTGACCTCCTTTATTACAATAGACCAGAAGAAGAACATCCAGGAATTTACATATCACTGAAGAAGAAAAAGAATTGTTGGACATTTAACCAAGTTAGGGGAGTAAGATAGTTTTTGGACAGAGGATGGATGCTTTAGTTTGACAACCACCCTCATGATGATCACCAAAGTTAGAATTCAGTTAGGTAGGACAATCCTTTTAGTTGTAGGGAAATAAAGGTCCTTCTTCATTTCTGTTGAATACAAACCTTGAGTTGAAATGCCACCACTTTTTCTGACCTCTTCTTCTGATTTACAACAACAGACAGAGTTTAATCTGGTGGTTTACTGGGAAGAGGTGAGCTGAAGCACAACTCTCAATATTTTTAATTTATCTCTGGTCTATTCTGCAGTTTGCAGTTGATAACCATTGAGCTGGAATAAGAGTTTATGAAGTCACTATTGGGAAATGGTGTTTTATTTACGCAAACATTGATCTGCTGATGACCTGTATAAGATATGTAATAAATCTGATAACATCATTATTCCCTTTCTGGCGGTGACCTCCCCCCATGCGGCCACGGGACGGCAGCCGCTACCTGATCCTGACCCTGTGGGTGGCTATATTTATTTTATTCTACTAGGAGGTCCTACAAGGGATATCAGGGGCATTGTGGCATGTTATAGGGAGGATCAAATGGGGGGAGACAACCTCTGGGGGAGAGTGGTGGTGTCCATGAATGAGAAAAGGTATGCCTCTTTCCCCTTACAGGATGAATCTCCCATACCCAACATTCTAATGGCCTATTGTGGTTCCTTCCCTGCTTCCCCAAGGGAGAGTGCTGAATTTCTCTCAATCAACTCTCCAGAACAATTCTCAAACTTGACTTGGCCTCAGAATATGATAAAACCATTCCTCCAATATTTCCATCCAAGTTTTTAAAAAGTAACTATTATTCCCAGAAACACCTTAACACTGAGAAGAGGAAGAGGGATGGAGGAATGCAGAGCAGAGGAAGCCTCGAGCACAGGCAATGCTGTAGTTGTTGCGAGCATAAACCTGTGCCCGTGACTTTTAAAAGAAAATCACCAGAAGAAATTACAGACTGCTGGTGGGAGCGGACTGCAGCTCTCGGTGTTGCTGAAGAACTGAAAAGAGAAGGTAGGAGCCACCCGGCTCATGCTGTGAGCATCAGTGGATGATGCAGAGAAGATTCCATGTGGGAACGCCAGAAGCAAGCACATTTCTCCTGGGCATTTGCCAGCGGAAAACCGTAAGAAGAAGCTTTACCAGAGAGCTGCGAGGAGAGCAGAAGCCCAGCCAGTGATTTTAACATGACATAACTGGGTCAAGGACTGGTCAAAAAACTGTGTGTATAAACGAAAGAAGTTAACAGTACTAAGGTTCAATTTTTCACAATTCTGTATATACAATGCACAGTGACTCCTTATGTTTATAAGGGATGAACTAGAGGTATCCACACTATTGCTTCTTAAGTGTTTTCTCTTTTCTCTTTTAACCCAATGCTTTTCAAGCAAAACTCATAAGAATAGCCACAAAAGTAATAAAAGGGCTACCACGAAACCAAACATAGCTGATGGTTGTTTCTTCACCTCATGATATGGATTCTCTACCAATGCATGGGGCACCTAGGAAGGTTAAATCATTTACTGCTTAAAATTGTTTGCAGCATTGAATTTAGGAGGACAGGACCACCCAATGTACACATACGTCACAAGCAATTAGCATGTGTAATTTTGCATTGCTTAGTGAACACTATACAGACTGTACCAACATGAAACGGGCACAACAATGACCTTCTACCCTTTCTGTCGCTCCCGTGCAGGTGATGTTGGATATCCCCAGATGCCATGGCTGATGATCCCTGTGAGGCAACCCCAGAACCAGCCCGAGCAGGGGTACAACCGCGCTCACATCTGTACTCTTTGTATGATAGAGTAGACATTTGGCCTGTTAAAGGCAAGGTTACGCTGCCTGAGCAGATCGGGGGGTGCACTTATGTACAGCCGTGTGAAGGTAGACAAGATAGTCCTGGCCTGTGCCATGTTGCAAAACTTGTACATCAGTCACAACATCCCACTGCACCCGACATGGACATGCACCCACCAGAGGAGGAGGACAGTGTTGATGAACTGCCATTGGCACATCACGGGGATGCCATGGATGGCTGTGTTGCACGTGATGAACTGATTTACCACTATTCCTGTGCACTTCACACATGCACGTGGCACAGGCAAACTAATGCACTGGGCACTGAACAGTAAATAAATCACTCACTTACACCAAAAAAGCAATGTCATGATTTCAATGCAACACCACCTGTAATGTGTATAATGAGATGATTGTCATGATGCCTACCCCCGGAGCACCAGGCCAGGCCCAGCACTCCCGGGAGCAGGCATCATGCCCCCGGGTAAAAGCCCAGCGGCACCTTATAGGGGCTCTTTGGACTCTGTCCTGGCGCCGTTGGCGCCAGGCTCATGTTGGACATCAGTCCTGGCGCCATAGGCGCCAGGCTCATAAAGGAAGGTGTTTTGTGCACTTACCTGATGCAGACCAGGCTGCAAGATTCAGGCCTCCCTGAGACCTGAAAGGGACTATTTTTTCATCGGGACTATTTTGCCACTCGGGCGTGGCCAGGGAAGGATACTTACCTGGAACTACTTTGGGGGCTATTTAAGCCACGCCCAGACAGTAGCTCACGCTTCGCGTTGTTCTGCATCCAAGCAGCTGAACGCTCACCGTGTCTGCTCCAGCATCTGGTCTCCAGCCACGCCCGCCTCGATCCTGGAACACCTGTAAGGAAAGAAGAGAAGAGAAAGGTGAAAACCAAGAATTTTATTAAACTTCTTACCTGCATCCGGAACCTTCACGCCAGCGTTCCTGAGAAAAGACTTTCATTTAAAAGCACTGCGTTGCTCGCTGCAGCGCCGCGCTTCACTCATCTTTCCCGGGAGTTCTTCTGGCTCCACCGCGACTGTCTGCACCGGCCGCCACATCTCTGCGCCTAGGGGAGAGAAGAAGAGACAAAAGGTGAGCAGAAGGAACATATGAGGAAAGCCTAATTTTCTGCGATAACACTTACCGGTCTTCTGTTTGTGGACCATTCCTCATTTCGGGTCGGCGCCGCTTCGTTGGCAAGTACCGCACCCCGGCCCCTATGGGGAAAGGACAAAAGACATTACTGGGGGAATATAAAGACATTAAGAGGGATCGCCCCCATCGCTAACTCACCTGAGTTTACCATCGGCAATTCAATCCCTCAACGCATCGCCTTCATTCTGCACCTGAAATAAAGGACAGATCACAGGTTAGGAAGGCAACAGAAAAGGAGGCTCAACACTTGAACTTTTGTAATCTTCATACTTACGGCGTTCCGCTCGGAAAAGTCAAGTGGATTTTGCTAGCGCCATTCTGAAAACCAGTGAAGTAACTGGACAAACACGCGCCCCTGCACCAGAAGCAGGATGGAGAGTTCATCCTTTCAAACCTTAAGGTGAGCTTCAACCGGGGATTTCGGAGGAAGTTAGAGAAGAACGAAGGGGCAAGGGGGGAGCAAGCACACTATTCTGCAGACTGTTAATCCCCTTTCTCATCTGCAGAAGGAAATTCCTACGGGCCAGACAAGCAAGATTTGAGGGTCCTGTTCAGTCGGTGTTCCGAGTTCTGTGCATCACGCTCGAAGAGGCCACAGCAACCCAGACTAGACCAGCGCCTCCGTGGGAGTCAAGTGAGCGTTACAGAACGCGAAGCCTTCCTACAAACTCCCACCCAGGCGCTATGGAAACTTCTGAGACTGATCAGTTGGCCCAACTACTGGGGGAATTACGGGCCGAAGTACACGTCGCTCGTCAAGAGACTAATGCTCTCAGGAGGGAAGTGATTGTATCAAAGGAAAGAACTGATGACCTGGCTAGACAGTTTTTGCAAGGTCAAGCTGGACACACTCCTCTACCCGGTTCCGGGGGGAACCCCGCTCCTGTGGTTCCCAGTAACCCTGTGCAGATTAATCTACCTGAAAACATGCAGCTGGCCCCACCTGAACGCTTTGCTGGGGATCCCAAACGATTTGCCGTATTCATGAATCAGTGTCGTTTGCACTTCCTATGCAGACCTGGGGCCTGCCCTAATGACCAGACCAAGGTAGCCTTTGTATTGTCATATCTCAGCAGCTGTGCTGCCGATTGGTCAGTTCCAGTGGTTACTCAAGATGACCCGATTCTCCGTGATTTTCAAGGATTTCAAGCAAGCATGGAAAGGTTATTTGCTCGACACTCTCAGGGGCAGGCTCTGGATGACGAACTCCTATCCCTGCGACAGGGCAATCAGGACCTCCTATCCTACATTGCAACCTTTAATAGACTAATTGTGGAAACTGGGTGGCCAGAGGATAAAAGAATCACGTTATTTTATCGAGGTCTACGCAGAGAACTTAAAGATGTCCTGGCCCAAGTTGTAAATCCGCCCCAAGAATGCACAGAATATATAGATTTAGTGGTCCAATTGGATCACAGACTTCAAAACAGAAAAGCAGATCGGTCCAAGTTTGAGACCCGGGTGTTGGTCAAGACCCACGCTAACCCCAAGGGTGCTGATGTCTCTGAGCCTATGCAAATCGGAGGGGTTTAAGGACCTTTAACTCAAAAAGAACGGGAAAGAAGACGGCAGATGCAATTATGTCTTTATTGTGGGTCCTCTGGACACTTTCTACGAGATTGCCCGGCAAAACCACCCAAGAAGGTGGTAGAAGCCGCTGATAAAAACCATGAAGACTCTGTTTCAGGAAACGACCACACCCGACAAGCGTAGGGGTCCGCTTGCCGAGCTTGAAAACTAACTCTCAGACCTCGCATTTCATTGTGCCAATGGTCCTCGTAGATCCGGAACAGCCTAAGCGGTTGCATGCAATAAAGGCATACATCGATAGTGGGGCTATAGCAAATTATGTGGATCGTGAATTGGTCTCTAGGATTAACCTCTCTCTGCGTCCTAAAACCAGCAAAGATGTCATCACCACAGTCGATGGAACCGAAATTGCCTCTGGACCGGTAACACATTCCACTGCTGAGGTGACACTTATGGGTCCGGACGGCCATCGGGAGGCAGTTGTGTTTGATGTAATCAAGGCTCCACAGTTTCAGGTTATTCTCGGAATCCCTTGGTTAGAGACACATAATCCTCGAATTGATTGGCGAGCGAAGAGAATAACCTTCCCGGATTGTGCACAAACCTGCTACCCAGAAAATCTGAAGATTAGTCTAGCGTCTGTAACCTCTGTCTCCATGCAACTACCTCCGGAATACCAAGACTTTCAGGACGTCTTCCAAAAGGAACAGGCCAACACGTTACCTCCCCACAGATCGTACGATTGCCAAATCGATCTGGTGCCCGGTGCACAACCCCCTTGTAGCTGGATTTATGCCCTTACTGAACCTGAGAATCTGCATTTGAGACAATATTTAGATCAATACCTAGCCAATGGTTTCATTCGCCCGTCAAAGTCTCCGGCATCCTCGGCTTTGTTCTTCGTGCACAAAAAAGAAGGCACCTTAGAACTTTTATTGACTACCGCGCATTGAACCAGATAACTGTTAAAAACCGTTACCCTCTGCCTCTGATCCCTGAACTCCTTGACCAGGTGAAGGACGCTTGCGTATACACCAAGTTAGAAATCCGTGGGGCTTATCATCTGGTGCGAGTAAAAGAAGGCGACGAATGGAAAACGGCCTTCCTTACAAAATATGGATTATTCGAATACCAGGTGATGCCTTTCGGGTTGTGCAACGCGCCTGCTGCCTTCCAATTCTTCATGAATGATGTCCTTCGGGCACTCATCGATGTTTGTGTTGTCGTATATATCGATGACATTCTTGTGTACTCCTCTTTGGAATCTGATCACAGAAGGCATGTCAGGGCCGTCCTTGAGAAATTGCGCCAGCACAAACTGTTTGCAAAGCTGGAAAAGTGCGTTTTCCATACCACCGAGGTTGAGTTTCTTGGATTCATCCTGACACCTAAAGGGCTCCGCATGGACTCACGAAAAGTGGATGCCATCCTCAAATGGCCATCACCCAGTTCGGTGAAAGGTGTCCAAAGCATGCTTGGTTTTGTTAATTTTTATTGCAAATTTATCCCGGAATTTTCACGTGTGGTACAACCCATCACTGCACTCTTGCGAAAAAATAAACGCTTCGAATGGACCGAGGAAGCCGAACAGGCCTTTCAGGAATTGAAAGCTAAATTCACGTCCGCACCTATTTTGAAGCACCCGCGTCCCGATCTCCCATATATAGTCGAAACCGACGCGTCCAGCTTAGCCATGGGAGCTGTCCTGTCTCAGAGAGACCCTGAAACCAACCAACTGCACCCCGTAGCATTTTGGTCCAGAAAGTTCTCGCCGCCTGAGGTAAATTATGCAATCACCGACAAGGAATTATTAGCCATTAAGTCCGCCTTTAAGGCTTGGTGGCATTATCTTCTTGGCGCCAGGCATACCATCACCGTGATCACTGATCACCGAAACTTACAATATTTAAAAACTGCCAAGGCTCAATCGTCACGTCAGCTCCGATGGGCTTTGTTCTTTGCTAAGTTCGATTTTGTAATCACTTACCGCCCCGGCTGTAAGAATGGAAAGCGGACGCGCTATCTAGAATAGGAATGGGAGAAATAGACACAAACTCAGAACCTGTGCCGATAATTCCCGAACAAAGAATTTTGGGGATAACCTCTTTACAAACCCTTGAAGACATTCAAGCACGGGTAAAACAACTCCTAGACTCTACAGCCTTGCAGGATTGGATCCAAAGGGGGTCTTACTTTTCGGTCAACGATGGCCCATTTTATTCCGTTGAAAGGATTACCTTCAGCTTCTGTCCTAGCCAAGGAATTCCTCGAAAATATCATCCGTTTGCATGGATTCCCGTCCATACTAGTCTCCGACCGGGGAAGCCAGTTTATTCCTCATTTTTGGAGAAAGTGTTGTCAACTGGCACAAATCGACGTAAGACTCTCAACCAGCCACCACCCACAGACCGATGGTCAGACGGAGAGAATGAACCAGACCCTTGAACAATACCTACGATGTATGTTGCACCAATCGGAGGGTAATTGGAAGGATATTTTATGGGTGGCCGAATATGCATACAATAACTCGGTACACTCTGGAACTGGACAAAGCCCCTTTTATACCGTATATGGACATCACCCTCGTACTTCAGACCTGGACTCACCTCTGAGCCTTGAAATGCCCGCAGTGGACCATTTGCATTCCACGATAACTCAAACCTTCAAGGATGCAACTGCACATTTGCAACAAGCGAAAGGGAAATATAAAAAGAATGCGGACTTACATCGGAGTGGGGCGCCTCCATACCAAATAGGGGATCAAGTATGGTTGGCTACCAAACACTTATTGCTCAAGGGACCTCGAACTTTTAATCCAAGGTATTTGGGCCCTTACTCGATCAAAGCTATAATTAACCCAGTGGCAGTCAAGCTCGATCTACCAGCTAACATGCGATTCACTCCGTTTTCCATGTGTCACTTTTGAAACCAGTGCAACCAGGAACTAGATTAATAAAGCCACCAGAACCAATCCAGATAGATGGGGAGCCTGAATTCGAGGTGAAGAACATTTTGGATTCTAAGATCTCAAAATCAAAACTTTTCTATCTAATTGATTGGAAAGGGTACGGGCCTCAGGAAAGGTCTTGGGAACCCAGCGACCACGTACATGCACCTCGGCTGGTAAAAAGGTTCCATCGGAATTTCCCAAACAAACCGAAACCTCCAGTGGGAACGGCCTTGGGAGGGGCCTTGGGGGGGAGTGCTGTCATGATGCCTACCCCCGGAGCACCAGGCTAGGCCCAGCACCCCCTGGAGCAGGCATCATGCCCCCAGGTAAAAGCCCAGCGGCCCCTTATAGGGGCTCTTTGGACTCTGTCCTGGCGCCGTTGGCGCCAGGCTCATGTTAGACATCAGTCCTGGCGCCATAGGTGCCAGGCTCATAAAGGAAGGTGTTTTGTGCACTTACCTGATGCAGACCATGCTGCAGGATTCAGGCCTCCCTGAGACCTGAAAGGGACTATTTTTTCATTGGGACTATTTTGCCACTCGGGCGTGGCCAGGGAAGGATACTTACCTGGAACTACTTTGGGGGCTATTTAAGCCACGCCCAGACAGTAGCTCACGCTTCGCGTTGTTCTGCATCCAAGCAGCTGAACGCTCACCGTGTCTGCTCCTGCATCTGGTCTCCAGCCACGCCCGCCTCGATCCTGGAACACCTGTAAGGAAAGAAGAGAAGAGTAAGGTGAAAACCAAGAATTTTATCAAACTTCTTACCTGCATCCGGAACCTTCACGCCAGCGTTCCTGAGAAAAGACTTTCATTTAAAAGCACTGCGTTGCTCGCTGCAGCGCCGCGCTTCACTCACCTGTCCTCGGGAGTTCTTCTGGCTCCACCGCGACTGTCTGCACTGGTCGCCACATCTCTGCGCCTAGGGGAGAGAAGAAGAGACAAAAGGTGAGCAGAAGGAACATATGAGGAAAGCCTAATTTTCCGCCATAACACTTACCGGTTTTCTGTTGGTGGACCATTCCTCATTTCGGGTCGGCGCCGCTTCGTTGGCAGGTACCGCACCCCGGCCCCTATGGGGAAAGGACAAAAGACATTACTGGGGGAATATAAAGACATTAAGAGGGATCGCCCCCATCGCTAACTCACCTGAGTTTACCATCAATTCAATCCCTCAACGCATCGCCTTCATTCTGCACCTGAAATAAAGGACAGATCACAGGTTAGGAAGGCAACAGAAAAGGAGGCTCAACACTTGAACTTTTGTAATCTTCATACTTACGGCGTTCCGCTCGGAAAAGTCAAGTGGATTTTGCCAGCGCCATTCTGAAAACCAGTGAAGTAACTGGACAAACACGCGCCCCTGCACCAGAAGCAGGATGGAGAGTTCATCCTTTCAAACCTTAAGGTGAGCTTCAACCGGGGATTTCGGAGGAAGTTAGAGAAGAACGAAGGGGGGAAGGGGGGAGCAAGCACACTATTCTGCAGACTGTTAATCCCCTTTCTCATCTGCAGAAGGAAATTCCTACGGGCCAGACAAGCAAGATTTGAGGGTCCTGTTCAGTCGGTGTTCCGAGTTCTGCGCATCACGCTCGAAGAGGCCACAGCAACCCAGACTAGACCAGCGCCTCATGGGAGTCAGGTGAGCGTTACAATGATATACAAATGTGGAAAAACAATAACTGCCAAAACTATCCCTTTCCACTTCCCCTTCCCAACTATCCCTTCCTACTCCCCCTTCCCAACTATCCATCCCCACTCCCCGTCCCCAACTATCCCTCCCCCCTGCCCAACTGTCTCTACGCAACTCCGGTTATGTTCAGTAAGGAGTACTTGCACAAGTCACAGACAGGGCGCATGTGTGTCCTGGGCCTATTTATGTCCCCTTTTTGTGTCAGGCCTGAGGCTGTGTGCCGAGCTGGACAGCCGCATTAAACGCTGCCTTGGGCTGCTGGGTATGGAGCTAGCAGCCCTTGAACTGGTGGATGGTGCGTGGGACAGTTCCATGGGCCGTCTGTCTAGGAATGCCTGGAGGAACATAGCCATTGTCTCAGCAATTGATGACATCACACTGTTGCCCTCCCGTACTCTCCTGGACATCTGTACTATGGCATTCGTACAATGGCCAAATGCGCAAGAATTCCGACGCCCACTAGCCTGCACACTCTCCTGCATCAACTGCGCCTCATGGAGGTGCTGTTGCACTAGGGAAGTCAAGGCATCCTGGCATTCCTCCATGCATGAGTCTGCCATCCATCCAATTCCTTCACATTGGGGAAGGGTGGGCATTGTGGGCTAATTGGGGCCATGGGGTTGAATAGCGATTTATTATTGGTGCTGTGGTCGATGTTCTCCCCTGTGTCCACTCCACCGTCATCTTCTATGTCCTCTGCACTGGACACAGGTGCATGTGGCTGCAGTGGTGGTGGTGGTACTGCAGCAGCTGGGGTTGTGTGGAAGGGTGCACCTGGGGCAAGCAGTGCTGCCTGGATCAGTTTAGCTGGGTGAACAGTGCTGCCTGGGTGGGTGCAGCTCCGGAGACCGGTACTGCCTCAACGGGTGCAGCTGGGGCGACCGGGGGTTCAGCTGGGAGGACTGATGCTGCCTCAACGGGTGCAGCTGGAGTGGCAGTGGCAGTTGTGCCTGTTGAGGCTGTGGTGTCCTGAATGAAGGGGGTGGTCCGTTGGGTCCTGTGAGGTGGATGGCTCTTGTCCCTTGAGGTGCTTGGCTGGGGCTCTTCATTGTCAGATGTGCCTGAGGGAGTCAGAAAGGAAGGTTGTCAGTGAACAGTGTGGATTGATGAGACAGAGATACATGCATTATCTTGGTTGTGCCTGTGCTCTGTCGGGGACATGGCGGGGTACATGGCATGGTGCACACATGCTTGTGTCATGCGTACTGTGCAGGTTGATGTGTGATGTTCATACATGGTAGAGTGGTGTGCTGGAGATACTGTTGTGGTGTACTGATAATTGCTGGGTACGGTGTTAGGGGTGTGACCTGCACACTGTGGGATGTTGGGTTGGGGCAGGGTGTGGTACGGATGAGGTCGCCATGTGCCTGCTGCCTGTAGCACTTACAGGGATAGGTGGGCATTTATGCTCATGGGTAGGGCTGGCTGTGACGAGGGAGTCACATGTTGCCTTTGTGTGTGACGCTGGTCATTTGCGGGTGGAGATGGGGCTTAGCACTGATGTCACTTTGTGCCAAGGGATGCACGGTGGGCACACATGCATTAAGCTGTGGCAGGTTGATGTGTGTTTGTGAAGAAGCAGAAGCATGTTATGTTGGCAGCACAGGGTGCCTGTGCTGTGTTCTAGGCGTATTAGTGGTATGTGTCATGTTTTGTATGTCGGTGTATGCACCCACGTTTCTGGTCTCTTGGGGGGTCATGCAGGCTTTTTTTGGTGTTGTGGACTTGACGTTCATGTCATATGTTGGCACAGTAGTGGGTGCAGGGTGGACAGGGAGGTTGACATTACATTGGGGTTACGTGTACTCACCAGCCTCTTAAGGTGTCCTGGCTCCGGCCTCCGCAGCACCGACCCATTTGATGGCCTCGGGGTGCAGTACATTGCTGCACATCTCCCAGTGCAGCAGGCGTATTGGTGATGCGCTTCCGCCTCCTATGGCCATGCCCTGTCTACACTGGGCCAAGAGGAGGTTGAGCACCCTCAATCGCAGGTTGTCCCACCTTTTGTGGCAGTCTCGTACTGTGCAGGGGGTTGTGCCCACTGCAGAGACCTTCTGGGCTACCTCCTCCCAGGTGCTCTTCTTGCGCAGCTGGGCATGCATTCGCTGGTCAATTTAGAAGAGCTCTGCGGCATGCTGGACAATGGTGTTTCTCTAAGCAGAGAGTGGGAGGCAGATTCCTTTCATCAGCAGGCTCCTCCCTCTGGAATGGCCTCCCTGCCCCCTTCAGACTTGAGCTGCATCTTCTTAAGTTCCAGAAACTGCTCAAAACCTTCCTTTTCTCCTCTTCCTAGCCCTCCTCCTCCCTTGCTAATTATCCATCTGCCGCTGCGACTGGTGTTTGGTCCCCTCTGAATCATACAGGAGCCAGACCTTCACCGACCAGTCTCCTCCAGCATCCCTTACCAGCACTTGCTCTTGGGTACCCTTCCCCGGACTAGCCCGAATCCTGTCCACCTTGTCAATTGCGCTTGTCTTCCTTTCCTATCCCCTTTGTCCCCCAGCACTTGCCCTTGTGGCCCCCCTCAGCACTTGCCCATCCCCTTTGGGCCCCTGAATCCTGCACTTCTCCCCTACTCCACCCCCCTGCACTCTATTACATTTTACATTTGTTCTTTGCACACGTGCATGGTAGGATTGCCACATGAACACTATAACCGTCACTGTAGTTATTGTTGCTACTTTGTTACTATTGTTCCTTTTCCTATCCCCCCTAATTTTTTTTCTTGTGGCGCCTGGAAACATTTGTGTATAGGCACCATACAAATGTCCAATAAATAGATCAAATTAATAGATATTAGAGCCATTTCAGCACCTGTAAGAAACTAGGCATTGTCCTTAGTGCACATTGTTTTAAGAAATTACGTTTTTTTAACGAAGAAAAGCGAGATTACTTCTCTAACAAATCTGACATTTTATGAGAGCAAGAGGTCTGAAGATATACTGATGTCCGATTATATGCTGAAAAGATACAACCAATGATGTATTTCCCATGCTAACTCGTGTGGTTTGGTTTGCTAATAAAACACGTTTTAAGGTTGCCATAATGGGGGCGCAATTCATCTAAAATAAACGGACATGGTGTAGGAAAAGCGTTTACCAGAAGTAAGACAAAACACATACAATTTATAACATATCTTGCCAGTCAGTGTGGGGAAGGGTCTCCAGCCCCTAGATGATTGATCCAGACTTTCTTGTGGTGTTGAAAGGGGCCCCTAGGGGTCCCTTACGTCTATGGAAACAAGGTGAGTCACCACACACGATAGATACGCCAGACACGAGGTTGTATTCCCAAAGCTAGGGTTTATTGCAAATCAAATAGTCTCAGTTGGCCAACTCAGTCTCACGCCCCGCGACGTGTATCTCTAGACCTCGAGGGATGCAAGAGAGTGAATTACGTACATCAGTTACATATATACAAAATGCATATCATACAATCAGCTATGACATGTTTAACACCCCCCTTTATTGGGTTTCTTTGAACTCGGTGTGATGATGGACACTTTCGACAATTATGACACCTTCAAATATCTATTCTAGTAACAATATGCAATTTGCAAGTGCGGAGGCATCTTTCAGTTGTTGAACAGAACACAGTGCTTCTGTTCTTGGAAGCGAGCTACATACGGGGGAAGAGTCACATTCCAGACCTTGCTATCTATGAGGTGCTATTCGTGTCCTGGGAGCCGACACGCTCTAACAGAGCTCAGTAAAGGGGAGCCGTAAAATGAGCATAATTCAAGCCTTTAGCTGCTTTATTCTAACATATTCTACCATATAACAAGACTGGCTGGCAGCTGCGAAATGATTAAATGCCCTGCAGCTCTGCTTCAAGGCTACATTCGGGAGGGAGCCGGGCATTCTTTCCTGGCGCTGCCTACGTTGTGTTTCAACAAACTCCTGTTATCCTCGCGGCCCTGCGGCCTTGTCCTTTGACGTGCAGACAACAATGTTTTACAGTCGAGCAGTGTAAGCAGAAAATGTGCTGCGAAGCAATAAGAACAGAAAGCAATGAGCAATGGTTAGAAAACAAAATGGCGATCCTTGTTACATCAAAATGGCCGTTCATTGGCAAACTCGGAAACCGATATGTCTGTTATATCGTGCATAAGACGGTTGGCCCACGGCCACCAAAATACATTTGCCGTCAAATATGAGAGGTACCCATTTTTCTAGACTGACAAACCCTCCTTTGGCCGTATGCCAAACGTCTCATCCATTCATTGTATCCTCCTCTAATGACGATAAGTCTGAAGTATTTATGTGTGAATCTTGCATGCTATTGTAAGCATCATCATCTTCATTAATTTCTATTGCCATCAATTCTTACTGTTTTCATCTCATTTGTGTCAGCCCGACCATGAGTTTGTTTTCTTTTTGTCATCATATGCATACATCCCGTAGTACATCCCTCAGTTACCTCAGTGCAAACTATTGGTAGGCAGTGTATGCAAAAACAGCACGTTATGAATATTCCAAACACCACTACTAATATCGAAATCAACTTCCATCCCCAAGAACGCAGTATTCCCCAAAACCAGGACTCTATTCCCCAGCCTCCTTCTCCAGTAGGGACGTGCATTTTCTTTATTGCTTGAAAGATTGTAGGGGAATAGTCATCTACAAATACACAACATGCCGATCCCACTATTTTACAAATTCCCCCACGATCAACCAGGATCACATCGAGAGCCATTCTATTTTGCAGCGTCATTAACCTGATTCCTTTTTCTTCCAACGTCATGTTAAATAGTATATCTGTCGTTGTGTTTATGGTATTTTTTAGTATTCTGGACAGCTGCCTCATATTATAGGAGTTCACTATCTGGGACAAGAATGGAATGAATGATTTTGCTACGTCAGTCGCTATCAAAACACCTTCGCTACTCCTTTTGACTCTAGATCTGGATAGTCTGGCCATGTCTGCTGTTTCTAAGAGGAACACTCCTGGGAACAGTAGACCTAGGTAACATGTACCTCCCCAGTTTCTGGGCAATCAAGGATATGCTTTCTCTCCACATATAAAATAAACTGGATCTCCCACATATACTGGTTCTATTTCCCAATTCAGTACCACTGTATTCATGCATCCAGTAAATGTTCTGACTGAAAAGGAGCCTTTCTTTTTTAGACAAAAAGGGACAGTTCTTGGGTTATAATTCACTGTGTAAGAAGGGGGAACTGCATCTTTGTTCCCGTCTGTTCTTACACGAAACGTCATCACAGATGTTTTAACTGGTGGGGACAATCTATCTTGCCTATTTTGTCGTGTTATCTTTTGCGTACTTTTCCTCGTAGGCTCTGGGGTCATCACTTGTGCTTTATGGAATATGGAACAACCCACAGGCCTCATTATTATTTCCTCAAACTCATTCATGTTTGTTCTGTCTAATTGACCCGTACTACTCTTATTCCATTTCCCATAGAACATTGCACTTAAAGATGCACTACATGCAGAACTTAATGATAATGGCTGTACATACCAACCTATTTCTTTCCCAGCATGCTGCGGTAAATGGGCACATACCCAGCAATTTGTTTTCTTCAGAATTGTATGTGTCATATTCATAATTAATAACAACGTGTTGTTCCCAAACCCTTCCCTGTGTCTTTCTTCCATTGGGGACAGGGTATAGGTAATCACCTGAACCGGGCTTTCAGTAGTGGATATATTAACTGTTGGTAAAAACATTCCCAATGGGTGTATCGATTCCACATACCATAATATTAGGGCTGTCGTTATTGGTGCTACCACGCTCATAAAGCACATAATTATTGTGAGTGCCAGCATACAATTCTTTTTACCATGCGTTTTTCTTAAGCTTACAGTCTTTACAATTGACTCATTCTCAGCAGTGGTGCAGGAGGAGGCTGGAACCGGTCCCAACATGTTTCCCATTGTCCTTCTTCTTCCTTATTAGAGTTTGTCTTGGATATCTCTCTTCGTTGCACTTGCTCTGATGTCAATAAGTTCAACGGAATTGTCACAGTTCAGTTCTGCAGTCCTTTATAGCCTGGATTTGCTTATTTGTTTTTAGGTAAGATCACTTTCCTTTCTCACACTGCTCAGAGGACTTTCGATCAGTTATCTATTGCCTTAGTACCATGTGTGCCCAGCTTGTCCGCTTTGGTTCCAGACACATGTACTTTTTATGATCGCACCGAGGAGCCGCGAGTCTTGAATTGTCCGACTTGCACAATTTTCACACCTCTATTTCCTTCTCCGTCCATGAGCAGAAACAGAGGTTGACATAAACACCAAAGAACTGTGGATCACTTTGTCTTTCGAGGCCGCAAATTGCATCGCCTCACTCCTGGTATTGTGTGATCCGTGAACAGTGCCGGTGCACTTCCTGATTCAGGCTCAAAGTCAGCCTGTGGCGCTACTGCAGGTGCTTGTGTGCGCCGCGCCAGTGATGCAGATTCGGTCTTTGGCGTGCTGGCAAGTGCTGGTGGGCGCCAAAGGGGTACACGTTTAGTTTCTGCTGGTATTTGCAAGGCAGATTTCATGTCGGCCAACAGTGATGTAGATTCTGCTGGGCAACGTTGGGGCACTCTTTGCCCTTCCCCCTTTTTGGCAATCGTCTCAGGCTTTGTTTCAAGTTCCACTTCTCGCTTGGACAGATTTGGTGGCGGCTTACTGGCAACAGTTTCTTCCGTTTCTGGGGCCGCTGTCTCTTTCCGGTCGTCTGGGTCAGGCAAGTCTTTCAGTGAAGTTGGAATCTTTTTGGCATGGGTGGCATGGATCCACGACTTCCGTCCATCCACCCGTATCGCCGTCTGCGTTGCCAAGAGTACTTGATAGGGGCCACGCCACCTGGGTGCTAACGATGACTTTCTTTCAAAATTTTTAAGCAGCACCCAGTCTCCTGGCTCCAGCGTGTGTCTCAGACCGGTGTATCTCACTGATAAAGCCTCCTGCACCTGCTGATGAATCAAATGCAATTTCTGCATTAAAAGGCCACAATAAGTACTAAGCACAGGATGTTCTTCCTCTCTAAGTCGTTTTGGCTGAGGTGCACACCAAACATTTGCCGGCCTCCCCATTCACCCAACTCAACTTGCTTCCTGCACATATCTTGCTTATTTTTGACTTGAGAATCCCGTTGTGCCTCTCCACAAGACCGGCCGAACTCAGATGCCTTGAACTATGGGATCTCTTATCAATCTGAAGACCCGCACATATCTGTAACACCACTGCGCCCACAAAATGTGGGCCATTATCTGACCATAGGACACGGGGCAAGCCAAAACGGGAAAAATATTCTTTAAGCATTACTTTTGCCATGCTCATTGCTGTGCAGTCTTTTAAGGGATGTGCCTCCACCCACTTGCTGAATGCACAGATCACCACTAAGATATATTTCAAATTTTGGCATCTCTCCATCTCTATGAAATCAAAATGGATCACCTCAAAAGGCATAGAGGGCGGGCCAAAACTGCCTATTGAAGTCACTGTTCCCTTTCCTACATTGTGTTGTAAACACGTGATACAGTTCTGCACCAACCTCTTTGCATTCTTCTTTATGTTTACATTCTGCCATACTGTAGATAGGTGCTGTATTATATTTTTCGCACAGATGTGAGTAGGGCTGTGGGCCATTGTGACCATTGCAGTCACATACGAATTTGGCAACATCCAGTTTCTAGTTCCCTTGTCCACCCAACAACCCTCCAGATCTAAGTCAGCAAAGCCCTCTGCCCACCCTTGTATTTCATCGGCCGTAGCTTCGGCCTGCATTTCTTTGACAGTGGCAACTCCATTTTCTATCATACAGGGTAGGTACTTCCTCAGTCTGAACCGTCATCATTTTGGTATTTAAATCAGTGGCAGTTTGTTTCGCAATTCTGTCTGCAAACGCGTTTCCCCCTCCTACTTTGCATGTTACCTTTTTGTGTGCTACGCATTTCACTATTGCTAGGCGCTTTGGAAGCGTGAGTGCAGACAGCAATTGTACAATCAAAGGGCCATGTTGAATTCTGGCACCATGTGATGTCAAAAACCCTCTCTCAGCCCAGAGTCGACCAAAGTTATGAACCACCCCAAAAGCATACTGACTATCAGTATATATATTCACATTCAAATGTTCAGAAATCTCGCAGGCTCTGGTCAATGCTATTATCTCTGCGGCTTGTGCCGAGTTGTAGGGCATTCTTTTGCTTTCTACAACGCTCTCTAGGGTAGTGATAGCGTATGCGGCAGTTGTCGTGCCATCAGATAATTTAAAACAAGAGCCGTCACAAAATAACTCTCCATCTGGCTCTTTCTGTGGGGTATCACTTAAATGAACTCTCCCCTTGGTTTCTTACTCAGTGACCATTAAGCAATCATGGGGGGGTGATTCATTCTCACCCATTTCTTTTATGGATAGTGGTATTAATTCTGCAGGATTCAAAGCGCTACACCTCATAATTAGGATATGGGGCGCGAACAAGATAATCTCATATCTTGTCAATCTAGCAGAGGTGAGGTGTTGCGTCTGTGTTCTATTTAATAGAACGTCTATGGCATGTGGCACCATCAAAATTAAAGTATGCCCCAATACCATCCCTTCCGTTTGTTTCACTGACGCAGCAGCCGCCATGACAGATCGCAAACATGGCCTATTTCTTCCACCTTGTTCCTGTGTCAAAACCGCCAATGCACAACCTTCACTTTCACACACAAACAGTCTAAAAACCTTCTCATAATTTGGTGTTCCCAAAACTGGAGCAGAACATAATGCAGTTTTCACTTGAACAAATGCTTTCTGACATTTCTCATCCTACTGTAATGGCATAACCACATCCTTTCTAGTCAAATTCACCATCGGTTTCACAATTAACGCAAAATTACCGATCCATTGTTGGCAATATGAAGCCATGCCTATTATGGCTCTGACTCCTTTCTTTGTCTTTGGAATAGGCATACAAGAAATACTTTCTATGCGTTCTGGGGTTAGCCTTCTCCCTTCTTTCGAAAGTTGGTAGCCCAAATAAGCCACCTCCTTTCGATTATATTGAAATTTCTTCAAACTAGCTTTATGGCCATGTGCCGCTAAGTGTGACAGTAGTAATACAGTGCTTTCTTTACAAATCTCCTCTGTGTCAGCAGCTAATAATACATCGTCTATGTATTGCAAGAGTACGCAACCCACTGGTAAGTCTAGCATGTCTAGCTGCTCTTTCAATGCTCTACTGTAAATAGTCAGACTTTCCGTGTAACCTTGCGGAATCCACGTGAATGTAAATGATTGTCCTCCTAATCTGAACGCGAACAAATATCTGCTGTCCTTGTCCACTGGAATGCTAAAGAACGCATTTTATAGATCAACTACACTAAAGTATTCTGCTGAAACAGGTATCATTGTCAATATTGTAGTGACATTTGGCACTAAAGGAAATTGTGGATCTACTACTTTGTTTAGCGAGCGCAAATCAATTATGAAACGGTATGCTACTTCATTGCCTCCTTTTTTATAAACTGGAAGAATCGGGCTGTTGCATATACTGCCTGTAATTTCTTCAATTACCCCTAATTTCACCAAATCTGTAACAATACTCTTCAATCCTTTCTCACCTTCAGCCGAAATTCTGTATTGGGGAATTCGCGGTAGGGTAACACCCTCTTTCAAAATGATCTTTACTGGCTCTATTTTCAAGCATCCTACATCGTTGTCATGCATTGCCCATATACAGGTTGGCACTTTACTTAGTTCTCCTGGTAAAGTTTCAGACATGAATTCTGACACAGGGGCATCTTGTGGCCAAATCGTTAGGAACACCCCGTCTGCCGTGCAATGTATAATGGAACATAATTTTTTCAACAAATTTAATCCCAACAGGTTCTCCCCACAATTTTCTGTTAAAAGGAAAGGACAATGTTCAGTGAATGGTCCTATAGTAACTGGGACTGGTTGGGACACTGGGTTTATGACTGGTGTACCTGCGAACCCTACTGAAACATTCTTTTGCCCTGACAGTGGTATATCCGGAAACCAAGTGATGGTCTATTGAACACTTTTGCGTTCCTGTATCTACAAGAAAGCAGTGCTCCTCATTCCCGACTCTCATTTCTACGTAGGGTCCTCTCTGATTCACGGGAATAGACACTGGTTCCGACCCCTGTCCTGGGCTGTCCTATTGGGGAAATAACACATCGTCCGATGTGTAATCATTACTGTTACTGTAATACGTGTTTGGCTGTGTATCGAAAACGTTCCCACTCTTCCCTCTATTTCCCCCACTCTGGTTTCCATACTGTTGGTTTTGCTGTCCCTGACTCTGGTTAGGGGCACTTTGGTTTTGGGCTTGGTTTTGATTACCTCCATTATTGTGGTGCTGCTGCGTTCTATTCCTATTTGGTCCATTCGCTCCTTGGTGCCCTCTATGCTGTCTCCTCTGACCAGACCCATTTATTTCTGCAGATGCGGACATTGCGCTCGCCAGTGTCCTTCCTCCTTACAATACGCACACTGATTTGGTCACACTGCTCCCCCATGCATATTCAAATTACTCCTTCCTTGTGCGTTCCCTCTCCCTCTATTGTGTCCTACTACTTGCTGCAGTAGCACCGTGTTTTCAGATTTACCCTATCCTTTTCCTCTTTTTCTTTCTCCGCAGTCACTCTGTTCTCATAATATTAGGCCATGTGTAATACTTCGCCCAGCGTTTTTGCTTGCCATGCACTCTCTGATGTCATTTTTAGGTTCTGGATTGGAAGTTTTAACCCCCTCACATATTTGTCAACAAATAACCTCTTTCCTGCTTCCGAGCTCACATCCTGCCCACTGAAGTCTGTAAATACTTCTTCAAACCTGTTAAAATAATCTGTAGGTAACTCATCCTTGCCTTGTACACATGCAGTCAATTTGTCCAGTTGAATTCTTTTCTCTGGGACAATTTCTTTTAATTTCTGTACTATGCGTGCTGGTAATGCTACCAGGTTCGGTCCCGGTGTTCCTCCAACCGCTTTATTCCTGTCTTCTATTATCAAGTCCGCCCATGTGGCACCAAAGGTCGTTATGTCATCCACCTTTCTTATTTGCTTCCATATGTCTGTTGGCAGGATTACTGGGAATATTAGGTCTATGTCACCCATGGTAAGCACGGATGATTGCAGGCAGGACTCTACTTCCTTGTAAAACCCTGCAGGATTCTTTCTTATATCAGGAATCGTCTGCTTTATGTTGTTCACCTCCTGTCTGGAAAAGGGGACATGCACATATTGGGCGGTATAATGGGCTGGTGTTACCTGCGCCGCTACATTGCCCGCTGCGGGAACCTCTACTTTGGGCACAAAGGTAGGTGGGACCTCTCTCATAGGAAATGCCCCACTTACTGTCCCTCCCCCTTCTCTCATGTGTAACAATATTCCAGATGAAGTGATAGGGCTGTTTCTCCTGTCCCTCACTCTAGTGCTCTCATATATACTGCCATTATTTCGGGTGGGCTGGCCTTATCGTTTTTTATATTTTTGTCTAGTAAATGTTCAGCCATCGACTGCAGAGCTTTTCTTTTCATGGGCATGGAATATTCGTCAAATATCTCATGTATCTCCATTGTGGGGATACTGGGATCCGACATCCCTCTAAACGCTTCTCGTATACATACTTTCAACTTGTCGCCCCTCTGCACTGACGATATTGAATGTCGTCTTTGTATATACGGCTCTACAGCTTCCTTCCTATGTCTCCCGATATCCTTACCCCTGTACCCAGGTGTAGTAAACATTTCGGCATAATCATTATCTAATTCATCTTTAAGTTCAAAAAGTCCATATACATGTTATCTCACTTCTTCATCCCTTTCCCTACAGCGTGCTAATGCATTCAAATCTAACAATCGCTGCGGTGGTAATTTCCCAATTAACTGTTTCCATTTCTCCACCAAATATTCACCCATGCATTCCAACACTACCTGTCTTTCGTTGCTTCTTCGGAAGTCATATGTCGAAGCCAATGTTGTCGTCCCATCATTCCCGTCAATATACATCTCTGCCTGTTGCTGCAATTCCACCTTCCTTTCTTTGCTGATCGTACTGCGAGTTACCCTTGTGCATCCCCGTTGTTCAGTCCCGCCTCTCGCCCCCGTGGTTTCAACTTCAACCCCGGGAGGAACAGACGGTACCGAGTCTGTATCTAAGGCGGGAGGTGCGGATGGGACAATGGGAACAGGGAGTGTCTGCTGTGGGCCTGGTTGGCTAATAGGAAGTGTTACGTGCGCGGTCTGTGGCTGTGGAAGGGCTTGAGCTACAAGAGGGAGAGTTTGGGCTAGAGGCGGTGTTTGGGCAGTAGTTACTGACGTGTTTGGCCTCACTTCTGATCTTGGGCCTTGTTTTGTATGGGTCAATATGTTTTCTATCAATTCATCTGCTATATGTAATTCTGTTTGTGGGTATATTTTTTCTATATTCAACTGGTGACGTCTACCTGACCTCCTTAGACTCTCAGTCCACTCCTTCTCTTCCTTTTCTTCCGCTACTTCACCTTTCGATTTATGCCTGCGCGCATGCTTTGCTCTACTTCTAAATCGGAGCATTGCTTCCCTTCTCCAGTCCTTAACGATATCAAATGCTGCAGGACGTGCTTTCTTTCTTATCAACACCCTTTCCAAGTTATCTATTCTCGCTATCTCAAAACTACCATTAATCGGCCACTGATGGTCTTGTTGCTTTCTGGTTTGCCTATGCCAAGTCTCACAGAATATTATTGCACCCACTCCATACTGCACATACATCTCATATGCCGGCGTTCCCCCAGGTGGTGCAATTTGGCCATCTTCCAAAGATTGTCTACCACAGTGGAAAAACCCTGCTAGGGTGGACAATACCCCAGACATGTTTCAACCTTCCCCTGGTTAATCAACCTTACCTAGGGCGTTTGATTTTGCAAAGTCAACTCTCAACCAATATCAGGATTACTTTGAATCGGGGAATGACTCACCTGATAAATCAATTTGTCCTTTCGGACACAAGTCGTCTGTATACTGATGCAACCAATGATGTTGTGTCTGCTTTTCTTGTCTTCCGCCTCGTTTTGGGACCATCGCCTCCTTGTTCTCTAGCCGGGCACGTCGATCAGGGATCAGATGTTTGCAGATCTGCAAAGGAATCTCTCATCACTTCTACAGGGCGCCTCTTGATCCCGGCTCGATCGTCCCGTCCTCGCCGTTCTCCGCCTGGACTCAATTACAACGTATGCAATGGAACAAGTGGGGGAGGGTCCCTATTCGGGCGCCATCTTGAAAGGGGCCCCTAGGGGTCCCTTACGTCTATGGAAACAAGGCGAGTCACCACACACGATAGATACGCCAAACACAAGGTTGTATTCCCAAAGCTAGGGTTTATTGCAAAGCAAATAGTCTCAGTTGGCCAACTCGGTCTCACGCCCCGCGATGTGTATCTCTAGACCTCGAGGGATGCAAGAGAGTGAATTACGTACATCAGTTACATATATACAAAATGCATATCATACAATCAGCTATGACATGTTTAACACCCCCCCTTTATTGGGTTTCTTTGAACTCGGTGTGATGATGGACACTTTCGACAATTATGACAACTTCAACTATCTATTCTAGTAACAATATGCAATTTGCAAGTGCGGAGGCATCTTTCAGTTGTTGAACAGAACACAGTGCTTCTGTTCTTGGAAGCGAGCTACATATGGGGGAAGAGTCACATTCCAGACCTTGCTATCTATGAGGTGCTATTCGTGTCCTGGGAGCCGACGCGCTCTAACAGGGCTCAGTAAAGGGGGGCCGTAAGAAGAGCATTATTCAAGCCTTTAGCTGCTTTATTCTAACATATTCTACCATATAACGAGACTGGCTGGCAGCTGCGAAATGATTAAATGCCCTGCAGCTCTGCTTCAAGGCTACATTCGGGAGGGAGCCGGGCATTCTTTCCTGGCGCTGCCTACGTTGTGTTTCAACGAACTCTTGTTATCCTCGCAGCCCTGCGGCCTTGTCCATTCACACATGTAAGATTTACTCCATGGGATGCATAAAACGTACTGCCCGGGGAAGTGCCCTTTATGCATTGCTTACAGTAAATATTCCATGCAATAATAAAACATATTTAGATGTGTTTTAAAAATAGGAGGTACTTAAATTAGTGTATTTTCTTTCCATTAAAATAATATATAAAGGGCGCCTGGCAGGGTCCTGATATGCCCAGGAGGGTACCTGTATACAAAATGCTAGAAATCAGACTGGGAGGTCCATAGACAGTTATCTGGTTTGGGAACTATTTTATTCGGTCTCCAAACAAGTTTTTGCACAGATAATAAATTTAAATGTTTACATGACTTTCGATAAGCACGAAAGTAGTACGGACAGGTGTCATTTTTAACATGGGAAATACAGGTGTGTATCAACCCCTTTGGCATTGAGGTAAAATTTCCAAAAATGATGCACAAGTACAGAATAAAGACAGGTGGCGACAAAATGTACACAAAGTGCTGACCAGGACTATAGTAGGTCCGGGGGTACTGTACAAGACGGTGTACACAACACTATCTACAAACACATATACAAAGGAGTTTGAATAGTTGTGTCATGGAATATCGACACTGATTAATGCTTTATATTATTTAGCACTACTCGGAAGAGGGTGGTAGGGGTGAGGCGTGTGGAACTTGTGGAAATTAACTCAAGTATGGGTGCCTAAAATGAAACCTATCGTACCTCTGGGAAGGCAGACGCTACAAAATACACTCATGGAACAATATAATTTGATCAAATGAAATCTAAGGTGATGACATCGATTCTCCGGGAATGACATGGGTGAGTGTGGTTGAATTTGAAGTGTGTGTATTGCAGGTGGTTGTGTACATATTCAGGTTGCTTTGCAATGTTTGTGATGCCTGTGACTTATGGACAGAAACCAACTTCTGTGAACTTTGCACCAAAGTGACTGATGGCATCTGGGGCAGTAAGCAAATAAGCACGTGTCCCCCTGTTGCAAAGACCAGTACATTCAGCCTTTACTCTAAGGAACTGGCAGTTGAAACCTCATCATGACATGCACCCCCACAAACTGGACGATTGTGTGTTCATGAGAGAAGCAACAGAATTATTATGACATGACATCCAGAGCAATTGGACCTCAGCAACATCACCGTACATCTGTCAGGCACAACCATGGGCAGCACATGAAAACAGCTGTGGAAACAACCTTGAATCTGAAGAACCAATTCCCACACTCATCCACTGAGGGGCCATATCAGAAAGCAGTCTGACAAAGAGCAGACACTGAGAGTGGGGCCGTTAAGTGTTCAAGTGGTGTACAATGTATGGGGTGAGGTTGGATGGAGGAAGGAGGTGGTATTTGTAGGAGGCAGGTGGGCAACAAGAGCAGTCAAACGAGGAGAGCGAGAATGGCCAGCAGAGAAGGGAGGTGGGTGAGCAGAATGTGAGGATAAGCAGAGCCAGAGGTGCAATAGGAGGAGGGAGAAGAGGAGAAAAGAGATTGTCAGAAGCTGCGTAAGATATAGGGTCTGTGATACAGGAGAAGAGTGATAGATGGAATGGAGAAGGTTGAGAAAGAGGGAACTGAGAGGAGAAAAGAGTTTGGAGTAAAATCATTGAAAAATCAGAAGTAGGAGGAGGGAAGAGTGATAGAGAAAACAGAGGTGGTTGGGAAAGATCAGGCAGGAGGATACAAGAACACTAATCACAGTGGCGAAAGGTGAAGACAAGCTACTGCTACAGGAAGGGAAGGAGGGGAAGAGAATTAGGCATAAACAGATCTTGAAACAGGCAAAAGGAGCAGGACAGACAAGAAGAAGAGAGAGTACAGAGAAGAGGAAACATCAGAAGGGGAGCACGGTGGTCGAGAGAGGAAGAGCTGGAAGAAGTGAGAAGGGTCTGGACACCATGAGGGGAGGCTAAGAGGGTTGGATTGTTGGGGGGCATCAAAGAGGAATTATTGAAGAAAAGCACTTTGGCATAAGAGCCAGGAAGGGCAGGAGAAGGGTAGGTGAGAATCACTTGACTATCAGAGTGGCTTGAACCGCAGTTCCTGTTGAGGCAAATGTTGCCAATGGCACCACAGTGTCTATGCCTTGCCATTCCCAGGCACTGAAGAGTCTGTTGCAACTTCTTACAAGCTTGGAACTTTGGTCTGCTATCCAATGGGCCTAAATGGTCATCAAGCATCCCGACAAAAGCTTCAATGGAGCAACAACGAAGCCAAGACAAAAATTAAGTGCAGGGGTATTTAACCACAATGACCGTGAGTGACTATTATTGCTTAACCACCTGACAGTGCATCCAAAGCCAAGATAGAGGTGGCCTAGTTTCTGTCTACCCTAAACCCTCTGTAAAATAAAGCACGTTAAACTACATTTTCTGGGAGTCGAATTGCCTGTGAGTACTGAAAATGACACTTCCTGCTGGTTTTTGATTGCTACTACAGAGACATTATTAAAGCTGTGTTCTTAGAACGTTTGTTTTTCAAATTAGGTCTTTTTGGTTAATGTACTTCATTTTGTCGAAAACAATAGAATTCTTTCCCAAAAAAACGCGGCGTCAAAAGAACGGTACAATTGGTAAGTGGAGAGCAATTTGTTTTACCGATGTGCAGAGTTCAGCTTTTACTTTGGAACGTGTATTGTTTCTCTAGTATTACCATGCATATAATTCCATGAAAGTACTCAGACATAAACTACTGTGTCAGCGACGTTGGCATTGCAGTTTTTGGCACGGCACACACACACATTCATGATGCTGCTATTTTCAACCACAAACCTCAACTATTTCTCAACACTCTGGTGCGCACTTTGGTGTGACCTAATGCGTTGTTAATGGGCATATGATACACGCTGGCACCCTTCACTGAGCAAAAGGGAAGTTGAGATTACAATGTCTGGAGGGAAAAAAGAGAAGTAGGAGAGATGAGCGCAATAGATTGAAGTAACCATGACAACTCGGCTCACAAAAGTGAGGCAACAGGCGAGGTAACTTTAGAGAAATGTATTGCTGGATAGTCAGCAAACATACACTGTTGCAGCGGCTGGAACAGATCTTTGGTGGCTCAACATGTCATTCGGAGTGCAACCTAGAAATATTGCAGGAGCACATTTAATCCCTTATAATGAAGTCCTTGACCTCCCAAGCAGCGGGGCCAAATGGTTTTAGCAAATGTAATTCTCAAAGGGAACGCGGAAACCTGGTCCAAGATCCTCTTTATGCTGTTTCAAAACATTGTCAGCACAAGGTCCTTTCCGGAGACATGACATGTTTCCTATATAGTACCAATCTATAAGAAGGGAGATAGATCATGCCCGACCAACTATAGGCCCATAGCACTCCTGGATGCAGACTCTAAAATATTTGCTGGCCTTGTGCTGGAGCACATCCAGGAGTGGTCAGAAAAAAAAACATTCTGTCCAAGTTTCAATTTGGTTTCAGAAAGTATGTGGAGACTGATGCTGGAGGATTATTACAAAAGATCATGCAATATAAAGCTTGGCGGCAAATAGTCTTCCAAATGTAGTTATGTGGCAAAGGATTTCCTTATTTAGAAAGTTGATCACAAGCCCCAAATCTACATTATACGAGTCTGCGTAATGGTCTCAATGTCTCTGGTTACCTAGTTGATCTGAAAAATGAATGTATGTTATGCCTTGCAAAAATGGGTGTATTTTACGAGCTTCTCCTTTTTAATCCAGCGAAAGTAAAAAAAAATATGGGAGTATCTGGATTGGACTCAGACAATGGATAGGGTACTAGAAACAAAGCTCTAACCTCACTTGGGCTCTAATTTTAAAAACGGGGGATTCTGGAACCTTACTTGACCCAATTCAAGAGAGTCAAAGCTGGGGAGTCCAGTTTCGAAGTTCTTGCACCCACAGCATGGAACTCGCTACTTCTCAACCTAAGAAAAGAGCCCTCCCTTACGGCCTTTAGAAAAGCACTGAAAACTAATCTGTTCAATTAAACTGTGCCCTTGTTGTTCTTACCATGTAACGGATTTAGGGGCCGATTCATGGAACAAATGTGCGCCGAAAATCTTGGCGCAAGCTGGCGCAAGTGTGAAAAAGCAAGCGCACGCGTGCGATTCAAGGAAGGGCCTGTGCGTGTTTTCCCCTGGATGTGCACCAAATCCCTGCGTGGCGCACACGGGCGCACACGTCATTGCAACATCCAAAACACCGAAGCGCACAATGTCAGGGCACACACTAAAAAGGGGGCGGGACACGGGGCGTAACATGCGGAATGGGGAACAACGCGTGAAAAAGAAGGCGTAACTGGGGAAGTACTGCAGCGAAACACATGGAACGCCCACACGCACGCGAACAACACGTATTCATGGAATCGAATATGGGAAACCCGCGCACGCTAAAAGACGCGCACAGGCGTCAACACGTCTGCCACACGAAGGCAGGCGGAAGCGTCCCCGCGCACATTATAAAAGTGCGCTCAAACAACAAACACGTATATACAGCTACGATGAATGCCCCATTTGTCGCAGCACTGATCGTGGGACACCGCAGGAGGAGGAGAATAGCCAGGGCCCGCATTTTTTCCCCCCGGACTAGCCTTTTTGGGATGTCTGACGACCAGGTCTATGGCAGGTATAGGTTTCCACCTCGTATCATCCTAGACCTGGTCAAGGAGTGGGAAGATGACCTTACATCCCCCACCCTGTGCTCCCAAGCATTGAGCCCCTTGGAGAAGGTGCTCAATGTCCTGCATTTTTTGGCCACTGGGTCATTTCAGAGGACAACTGCCATAGTGGGGGGGTCTCACAGGCCACGCAGTCACGCTGCCTATACCAGGTGTTGGCAATCATGACTGCGCGCCCCTCAGTGCGCAGGCACATTAACATGCCCAGAACACCCGCAGAAAGGCAGGCCGTGGTCCAAGACTTTTACAGGGTGGCACACTTCCCCAAAGTGCTCAGTGCCATAGATTGCACCCATGTGGCCCTACGTCCACCTAGGCCACTGAGCACATCTATCGAAACCACAAGCACTGGCATTCCATCCACGTGCAGGTCGTATGCGAGGCAAAGGGAATCATCACCTCTGTCTACGGAAACTACCCTGGCTCCACCCATGACAGTTTCATATACAGAATGTCCACCCTGAGCCGGGCCCTGGAAGCTGCACAGCATGGCGACACATGGCTCCTAGGTGAGTACAAAGGCCTGTACACATGCATGTCACATACAGACAAATACACAAGCCCTAATAATCACAACCATTATCATCTCCCCAGGGGACAGTGGCTACCCTCTGAGCAACCACATGATGATGCCAATCCTGAACCCCACCACACCACCCCAGGTAAGATACAATGATGCCCATATTGCAACCGGGGGCATAGCGGAGCGCACATTCGGAGTGCTCAAGTCACACTTACGCTCCCTTGACCGCTCTGGCGGGCAGCTACTATATGCACCCCCTGTAGTGTGCAGGATCATTGTGGCAGCATGTGTCCTGCACAATGTTGCAACACGGCAGGGTGTACCGGTGGACATGGTGGTGCCCCCACATCTCCAACCACAGGCACGGGCGCTGCCCAGGGGAGGGGATAGGGCACATGGCGAGGCAGACTGGACCAAGCTTGTGGCCAAATTCTTCACCTAAACTCCCACCCCTGCAGAGTGCACACAGGCCTGGCACATACCAGGTGACAATCGATGATGACAAAGAGACAGTCAACCATCACAACCTTACCACCCTGAGAATGTTGCCATGGAAGTGCTACATTGTGTGCATCCCTAGCTACTTAAACCTAACCAATCCTGTGTGACCAAAAGGAACACATGCAAGGTGTGTATTACCCTCCACCCCCCGCATAACAGGCCATGACAATCCCTGGTATGTCACCCAAACCCTCCCAACCACATCACCCTTGTCTGCCACACCATGACATGGCAAGCAATAGCAAAAGCCCAACACATGTCCAATAAGATACAAAGTGACATGGGATAAATGGAAAGTGGCTCGAGACAATGACGCCTGACATGGAATCAGATGAATTGACTGACCAACAACCTCCCACACATACCAAGTCATACACAAATGCTTTCCACCAGTTGTAGCATGAACATAACACTGAATGCCTGTTCACATGCACATTGGGCAAGGCAAAATCCCTACTCCCGAACCCGTGTGCTGTGTGTGTCTCGTGCAATACACTGCTCAGCACACAGCACAGTGAGCAGCCATTGTGTTGCAGATACACCTTGAGCATCACATGAAAAGGACTAATTAAATAATTAACCAATTGTCACATGTACAGGATCCCCAAATGGTCAGAGATCATGCGCTGCAGGGAGACAGCGGGCCCCAGACGGCAATCCGTGTGCACCTGTGGCCATGGAAGGGTGGTTGTACATGTGGTGGATCTTTGTGCAACTGTGTGTGTCAGTAGGGACATGCACTCAATACATGCATGTGAAATCAAGTGACCCTCAGTGTCCTGTACACATCACATGTGAACATTGCCCATGTGTACACCCCAGCATGTCAAACCACACCAATCCCCTGACACCTGAAAAGTAAAGACAACACAGGAACAGCCATTGACCAGCAGAACACATCATCTACATAGTACCCCACCATTACAATGTCAGAGTGCCCAAAACACTGTAGCCCAAGCCAACTGTCCAACAACAAAAGGCCCTACCTCATTCACACATCACCATGACCTACTGAACAACTGTGACTGGGGTATGTAGCCTTCTTCCTTCAATTCTACCTGGCTACAGGATCACCCTACCCATTGGTCTCCATGTTCCACCCTGTGTGTAAATAGGGTCCAGCCCCCTCACAGGCCACCTTGACTGGCAAAAATACCAAATCGCAGAGAACTCCAAGGAGCCAAACCCACAAACCAGGGAAAAAGCCTGTAGGCACCAAAAAACCCTGGAAGAGACTCCAGTAGATGATTTGAAGTAGCAGAAAATGTCCAAGCACATGTCGAAGCACAATGATAGAACAACCAAGGTAGCACAGTTCAACAATGCTCAAACTGGATGGGTACCATGTTCGGTACATAATATACAATGATGATGCAACAACTGATGTGTAGTGTCACAGCTCTGGTGTCCAGGCGCAGGAGTGGCACAAACCAACCACCCCCTCTGTGGTCTGGGCGCCTGCAAGGTCAAACTTACACAGGCCTCTGAGACTCCGGGGGGGGGGAGGAGGGTCAGGGATATGTTGTTCGGACAGGCATTGGTATTCAGGATAACCAGAAAGAGGGGCAGGAGAGGGGAGTAGGATTGTCAAGGGAAAGTAGGCAAAATACAAAAAACAACTATTGAAAATAACACATACTCAATCAGACAAAACATGTTCATCATGCCCATTGTACCAAATGAGTCAAATGCAAGCCAAAGAGAGACCTATCTCTGGGATGAGTGCTGGCCTCCTGCCTGCGCACTCTCAGGTCCGGTAACAGGAGCAGTTCAATGCTGCAAAGAGAGTGTGAGTTACTAATCTGTGTGTGTTTACAACACACACACACACAACACCATTCATGCCCCAAAGTAAGTGACTCCTCCACAAATACTCTAGTCTGCTGCTTTGTACCCATACGTTAGCTTGCCCCGTGATGGTTCATACACTGTCAATGCAGTAAGGTAGGCGCACATGGAAGCGCGGGAAATGGAAGACCAATGCATCAAGAATCACACATCATACAATGGTCCCTGGGTGAGCAGCTAGACATGTACAGCGAGGTGCGACTTCAGTACAAGTTGTGTTCTGGCATCCGCAGATTTCAATATGTAGTGCACGTGTCAATTTGCACATGCCAATGATATGCACTGCACACAAGTCTGTGCCTCGCTGGGTGTCGTAGTGCGCTGTATAAGTATCTGGCTAGGAACACTACTGCGCTAATAACTCTGCTTCTATGGAGCAGGGGGGACCGGAGGATATGTGTGACAGCCCCTGCGTGTGCCCCTGACAACTAGGAATGCTACTTGCCATTTGTCCCCCAATGCATCTTAGCTATACTGTGAGCTTCAACAACAATATCTGTCCAAGCTCCCCATCAGTGGCGCTACTTAGCATGCATGTTCAAGTGGCCTGGTGGAAGGTTGGCTGCGGTGTGGCCCCTTGTGCTGCTCACCTTGCTTGGAGCTCCTGGGGACACGTCTGCTTCTGTTGGACATCTGAGCACAAGCCCTGTGCCACGGCTTGTGCACACATGCGCATGTCTGCCCCACCAAACGTGGCCAGCTGTCTGTAGTATTATGTCCCATGTCTGCTGGCAAAGGTGGTCTGGAGGCTCATTCTCCTGCAGAAAGGGCACAAAACATATAATTAATGCTGGAAAGTTCCCTGTGTGTGTCTCTTCATGCTGGTTGTGACTGGGCCATGTCAGAGACCTACATCAGAATTCCTTCCACCATCAGTGTAACTTTGACAGGCAAAGGATGCCGGCCACTGTCTACACCATGAAGTGCATCAAGCACATGTACAGCAAAGAAAAGAAACATACATCACAATGTATATCAATTAATGGACACATCAATCATGAACCCACCCAAATCTAATACAGACATGCCGTGGATAAAACCCCCACAATCCCCACTAGGGGTGTTAACACAAGTAGTACAGAATCAGACAGGCCACAGATATGACAGTCCAAAGACCTTGTGTAAATGACTGTAACACCAAACCATCCTTGCGAGCCCATGGATAAGGGAAGCAGGAGTGGCCTATGTGAGTCAGGACCCCAAGCTGCAAACACATACACGAGACAAGCTTGAAGGGCCCAGACAGTGGATGCTTTCAAAAGCCACAAAGCACCACACCGTCACATGAATGCACAATAGACAAGCAATTTTAAACTATATTAACTAATTAAACTAACTATAAAAAACCTACATTACCTAATTAAACTAACTATCAAAAACAATTTTAACTAACTAGACTAAAATGAAAAAGCAAAAATGGCCACATACGACCCGGGGGGGGGGGAAGCACACAGGAGGGGGGAGGTACAGGGTGCACCTCAACACCCACATGCGATGATGTTGAGAAAAAAAAATACCTCCATGGGCTCAACGCCTGCACAGCCCGACATGTGTGGGAGATATATATATCTTTTTTTATTTATTATTGATATTGTTGAAATAAATCAACTTTTCAATACAAAACATTACATACAATTGATCTTAAAAAGTACATAAGATTAAGAAAGAATTCATTATAATTGATTGAAGCATTAAAATTGATACATTAGGATGATGTACAATTCACATGAACAATAAAAGAGAAAAAGAAGTTATTCAATTCAGTTCATATAAAACACGTCTAACCAGAAATACTGAGAACGAGAAGATTCAACATGCCCTGGATAAATGACAGAGAACTCAAGCAAACAGCAACAATTATTTAACAGGTTAAGTTCACTCCATAAAGAAAATTGACAATGGCAATTTGAAGGGAAACATTGGTCGTCAGCAATAATGTGAACCATCTTTCTACTGATTCTAAGTTCCCTAAATAGCTACAATGCCATGAGAAATATTTCAAGCGTTTTTGAATTAGCGCGGGGCATAGCGAAAGTATATGCTCTAAGGTTTCTATGGCTTTAGTATCACCACAAAATCTACAGAAAGAGGCTAACTCCTCACTGCCCTTCCATTTGGCCAAAAGTTCACGAGTGTGCCATAAGTTCAGGCGCATTCTGAGGATGGCTGAGCGTATTCTCTTACAGGGAAATTTTAAGAGATAAGGTTCAATACATCCCAACCTCTTATGTCGAAATTTTTCAGGGATTGCTGACTTATATTGCAAGCATTTGTTCCGAGTATTAATCCAATCATTGCGGTAAATTAATTGTTTTACTTTGTTTGGATTGTTCAAGAGCAATTTAAGCGACGCATCTGCCTCTACCAAAGTGCGTTAAATTGCCCGCAACCACTGTTTGACAAAAGAGTGTTCAGTATGGAAAATGTAATTCGACAAAAATTGTAAAATATTGTGCTCACGGTGAGGTAGAAGAGTTTTCCGCAATAATGCACATGTTCTCCACTGATACTGGGCATAGAGAGAAGTGAGACCCATTTCATACCGTATCCAGACTATCGGGATACATTGAGGCAGCTGGAGACTGGCTTTCCAGAATTTGCCTTCGAGCTTATCAAAGACTTTTGGTAGGCATGGTGATTGAGACTCCAAACCATATAGGATACATGGGGTGGCTTTTTGTTTCCAAAAGAGGACAGCTGGTTGCATCGAAAAAGCACCATATCGATGCATTATAATTTTTGTTTGGGAGATAGCCGAGTTAAGCTTACACTTAATAGCATTGAGGTGAGCATTAGTTGTGGCACTAACATCAAAGACCATACCAAGAAAAACATAACTTGATACTGTCGCCAGATTTGTGTGATTAATGGACCAAGATGAAAGAGATCTTATTGTGTTACGTGGTCTGTAGACGACAACCTGGGTTTTGGTTGTATTTACATGTAAATCATTGGCCAATATATAGCTATTAAAGCCATCAAGAAGTTTTTGTAGTCCGACTGGAGTTTTGGAAACTAACACTAAGTCGTCGGCATACATTAAAGTTTGAATCTGGCAATTGTTTATCTTGGGGGAGTCCGATGTTATTTCCTCGAAAACCTTTCGCACGTCATACATAAAGTAGTTGAAAATTGCTGACGCAAGAAGGCAGCCTTGTTTAAGGCCACGAGCAGTTGGAATTGCTCTAGATAGAAGACCTTCTAGGTTCAGTCTAATGCGCACTGAGGTTTCCCCATGCAACAACTGAATAATTTGTTGTAGAGTGGGCGGACACTTATCTCTGGTAAGTTTTGCAAAGAGAATCGGACGAGAGATGGCATCAAATGCCGTGTGGAGATCCACAAAAGCAAAATAAAGTGCTTGTTTGGTATTTTGCGCTTGAGATTTAAGACCGTTAAGACAGAACAAGTTAATATTTGTGCCTAGCCCCGCAAGAAAACCCGTTTGAAACGTGTCTCTTGCATGAGCTACTTTGGTCCAGATGTTAAAGTCCCTCAAAATAAGTTTTGAAAAAAGCTTTCCGGGGGCATCAAGAAGGGCAATGGGTCTATAATTGCACGGTAAATTGCGGTCGCCCTTTTTGTGAATAGGAACTATAATAGATGTTTCCCATGAGTTGGGAATCTCGCGAGTCCTGATGATAGATTGGAAGAGATTATTTAATATTTCAGCCCACTTTGTAGGGTTCCATTTAAACATATGATTACTAAGGCCATCAGGGCCTTTAGCCCGAGAAGAGCTAATATGACTGATGTATTCTTCAAGTATAAGTGGGGAACAAGCAAGAGACCAACGCTCGGAATCACTAGGTAGCTTGAGCAAAGGCACAAACGACGACTCTGCATATAGGCTAGAATAGTGTTTGATCCATTGGGTCTCAGTAACACTGGAGGTCTGTAAAATACCTTGAGATTTATTAGCACATTGGTTGAAAATTGCCCAAGTTTCGGCCGTATTCTTATTTGCTATTAATTTAAGCATATGTTCACCATCTAGTTGTAAAATGTGTGCACAATGTTGTTTCATCCAATTGTGGAATTTGCTTTTAACGATTCGCAACTGTTGAATGGAGTTAGGCAAATTCATTTTGAGAATCATTCTTTTTTCACGATGATATTCAGTCTTTTTAGCCTTGATTAGTGGATTGAAGGTATGTTTGTGTGGATGAAGCTCTTTTTTTTTATATGGTTTCATACGGGAATCAAGAGTAAGGAGAAGGTTAGTATACTGTTTTGGATAAATAGAGCTATCATTTGAGATGACTAGACGAGCTAGAGATGACAAGTTACTATTTGACCAACGAAGGCGCGTTTTAGCATTATTGACTATTAGGTCGTTCGTATAGTATGACCTTTTGATAGTTAAATAATTCCACTTAATTGTAAGCACTAGTAGATGGTGATCACTATGTACTTGTGGAAATATTTTAAAAGTGCTTATTTGTCCAGTTAAGTTGGTATGTGTATACATATAGTCTATTGTAGTAGATATGGAACCCCTATGCCATGTGGGCTGAGCCGGAATATCGCCTTGAATTTCACCATTGGTCATGTGAAAATGGCGATTTGACATAAAGGAGGTCCATCGCTTAACCTTCTCCATTGTGATTTTTCCTTTAGGATTAATACAGTCCAAGTTAAGATCACCTACGATAAGGGTATCCGTAATATCTTGGGAAACGAGTACCAAATCTAAAAGTCTGGACAAACCTGCAGAAAAAGCAGTATCAGTCAACCCTAAAGGATTGCGATAAATATTAATCAATGCAATAGTATGTGCTGGACATGTAATCTTGACAAGTTGGATAAAGGCAGAAACAGAATCCCAGGCTTCAATGGCGAAACCACTGGATATGTTCACTCCTGTCATTAATCCTGATGATGGTCGACCTCTTTGACTCCTAATGGCTGGAAGGAGAACAATCTTGTAATTGTTCCATACAGGTGTTTGCAGGAGCCAAGTTTCCTGTAATGCTATTATGTCCATAACAGCTGGAAAGTTAGCAATTGAGGTTTGTAGATGAGAATAACCTCTAGTGTTCCAACTAGCAACATTAATGAGATGTTCTTTAGATGTTTCTAATGGTTATGACATATACGACTCGGCACGACCAATATTCTGCATCAAAGGGAAGCTTGCGCTAGATTGATTAGATGGTTGCTTTACATTAGAGTCCCCATTCATAAATGCTGGGTCTTGTGCTAATAAGAACCCCATCGAAAATAATTGCATTTTTGATTTCCAGATGGTATTTAGAACGATACCCGAAGGTATCCACAAACGCACCACTGAACAAGTATTCTCAGAAATAAATTCTATCTGCTCAATGTCACTCGAACTTATGTCTTCGAGCTCCACCACTTCAGAGAAGATGTTGAGCACACTACGACGGTTTAAATCGCAGGTGCCAAAATTTCCTCCTCGACACTTCAAAATTAAAGAATGGCATTTGCGCCGTGCCAAGGGATGAGAAGTGGGTACCGCTGGGGTGTTATTTCGGGAATTGTGGCTAACAGAATAAAAAGGATCGTTTAGATTAGGTTTAGATAGATCTGAAGCGTGAGATGGAGTAGCATGAGGGCGATTGTCAGTACGCAGAGAAGATTGTTGAGTTACTATGGATGCTGGCATAGAACTCGGTAAGAGCCACTGGCTCAGAGACGAATTTGGACCACTTGGTTTTTGAGAAAACTTAGAGGGGATAGGCTGAGAGCAGGAGGCCAAATATGCATCTACAGCCTCTCGTATTTGTTCCGCCGAGATTGTGGTGGAAGAGTCGATGCTCTTTTTGGTGGCTGAAGACACAATTTTGTCACTAACAACTAGATTTGTTTGGCCTTTGCATTTGGTTGGCAGTTGGCAAGTGGAGGCTAACTCAAGTTCACGAATCAAAGCATCTAAGGGAGGATGGCTAGAGGCCATGGTAGTGATAGACACTGAAGGCAACACTGGGATAATAGACCCAATATTGGACTGTAAAGGGTGCTGACACGGAGATGAGGCAATTAAAATCAGGTTTGGAGAAGGCACTACAGTATTAGCCAGGGGTACAGTAGGAAATCCTAAAATGGGTTTAGAATTCTGCAGACCAGAGGTAGGAGGCACTAAAGAAGAGGATATTGCTATCGGTCGTGTATGATCGAGAGTTTGAACTGGCTTACTTGCCAAAGGAGCAATTGACGCTTGGGACAGAGGACAAGAATTTGCACTACTAATAGTAGAAGCTGAATCGGGAGCCGGCGTAAGTGAAGGTTGTTTAGACACTGGCGTTTGTATTGAATCTTGAGAAGCTTGTGGAGCTACCAAAGACTCAGGTACCGGAATCAAAGTTTGAAAGAAAGTTTTCATAGTTTGCTTCTGTAATGTCAGAGTAAACAGGTTAGAGTTTTTCTTGTTTTTTTTCTGGGTATTGTGAGAAATTTTGGAGGTCTTTTTTCTGTTTCTTCTTGCTGGTAAGGACGGAATATCATTTCCTTTCTCAACAGTAATCGCAGAAGACATAGGGACTGAGGGGGGTGAGAGCACTAGGGTAGAAGGATCAGTTGGGAGAATGGTGTGTGTATCATGCACAGGATCACGAGTGGTGGCAGGATTCAGCCGTCCTTCAGAAGTAATAATATCTGCAAATGCAGGTATAATTTGCAGAGGTGGAAAATTAAGGGACAGGGGACTTGTAGATCCGATGGTCATGATTGAAATATCGTCATCATGAGCATTGTTAGTTGGACAAGGATCGCGGGGATTTAATGACAGATTATCAGCTAAAGTCTTGAGTAGTACTAAGGTTTCGTGTGCTTCTACTGAATGAGCAGTAAGTTTGGCATCTAGACATTCAAATAGTTTAAACAGACTTTGTAGATTTAGCTGCACAGCGGCCAAAGTAATGTAGGATGTTGATAGAGCAACCCTGGCTTCTATTGGGAGGGTAGCTGTAGGGAGATAAGAGTCAACTGGTAATACAGTCCGCACTGGTGATGTTGTTGCAACAAGAGATAAGCTCTTAAACGGCATGTTTGTTTTGTCCACCAGATTAGATAATGAAGTATTAGATGGATTCTGAGAAGTGAGTTTTCCCATAGCACTTTGAAAAGAAAGTTCCTGTTGGACTTGTATTTGGACTCTGCGAGGAGTCGGATAGACAAAGGAAATTGAAGGGGAACTTGGTGAACACTCCGAACGTAAACTGGCTGAAATAAGATTAATTACGCTCTGAGAATCCTGCAGTATCGAATTGTTCAAACCAGAGTGTCTAGCATGTAGTGAGAGTTCAGGTTCGAAACATGGAGAGGACGTTAAAGGACTATCTAAGTGCTTAGCGCTTCTTCTTTTAGTAGTCAAACATGGTAAGGGTGTATGCAACATTGTGTTGTCTGAGAGTGGAAGAGCCGCTCTCATAGCGTCACTTTTAGTGTGTTCCTTCGTTATGGGCTCATAAGGAGACAGGGTGTCAAAAACTGGAAGAACTTCACTAATGTGATCAAGGGTTGATGGAATCTTTTTGCAATGGGAGCTGGCTAACATAGTAACAGAAGGAAGATGGACAATCCTACGAGAGAGACAAGGGAGTCGTGCCGCAGGTATTGTCAATCCCTTCTGACGTAAATTTTGAGGCATACCCGATGTTAATAAGTAGGCCATGTGAAACAAATTAGAAATGGCCAACAATTCAAATTTGTAATTTAGATGAAATACAAAACTGAGTTTCTCTCAATGGTACCACAACAAATAGACACACAGTGGTTGAATTGGGTGCCTTCAAAGTTCGAATAGAACGCTTGTAAATAGAATACAACAGACACTTGGTTCTCTTAATTCAAGCAAAAGTTCACAATTTATCCAGCCACAGGGTGAGGAACGCCCGACAGCTTAAGGAGCTGCCAGAGTCCGTCTCTCCCCCCTTACCCTTATGGCATTTGGGGGCTTGTGCAGCTATTGGAACAAAGTACCTCCAAACTGGAGTACTCACCGCACAAGGACACGTACACAGCCAAACAGCAAAACAGCGTCTCCAGCCCTTACTGCCTCCAGGGCTTAACGACGCGAGGGTGGTTGAGCCGGCACTAAATGCGGGCTGTGAGTCACGTGATTCGTCATGTGACCGCAAGTAAGTCCGCCTCCTCCAGGAAGCGTGGCGTGTCCAGCAAGAGCAGCGCTCGCAGTGCTGGAATAGCAAAAAGTGTAGCAGGCAGGCAGGTAAGGAGTCAGCAGGGCACTCCTTGCAGAGTAAATAACACATTATCTCATCGTCCGAGTCAGGAGCCTGACCATGCCTAGGCGCAGCTTGCCCCTCGTCAGCAGCAAGTCTGCTGGACGGGTGAGCCTGGTTCTGTGCGGTGTTATCAATTGCTGGCCCCTGGTGTTCTGAATTGGCAACCATGGCTTGCTCCCACTCAGTATACCCCAGTGGCACACGGCCACCGCATTGCTGGGCTTGACACCTGCGGGGCCCAAGGCGCTGATGTTCTTGTTGGGTTGGCACCGCCCGCGGCTGCAGGACTACATTCCCCCTCGACGTGATGCCCCAGGCACATCAGCAACTGGTGTGGAGGGTGACCCTGTGTCCAGATCCACCATAGGCGGATGTCATGGTCTCTGCTTCCAAAAGGTCAGGGTTTTCCCAACTCCCTTGGAAGCAGATCCATAACCCAGGTTCCGAGTGCCAACCAGTCCCAATTGGGACCTTTTGGACCCAGTCCTGGCGCCAGTGGCACCAGGCTCATAAATATGCCCAGTCCCAGCGCTGGAAGCGCCGGGCTCATAATGCTTGGGTGGACTTACCTTCAGCAGACCATGCTGCTTACTTGCCTGCCAGTTGAGCCTCTGATCCTCTTCTGTTTGGAACTACTTTTCCTGTTGGGTGGGGCTGGAGCCACTCCCTAGATTCAGAACACTGGAACTCTTCTGGAAGGCAGGAACTCTTTTCTTACCAGGAACTCTTTTCTTACTTAGGCGTGGCTGTGGAAGGAGACACCTAAGCACTACAGGAGGCTATTTAAACCACACCCGGTGGATGAATCTTGCTTTGCGTTATTCTGCAACCTCTGCAGCAGAACGCTCATCGTGTCTTCTGCATCCGGTCCTGGGCCTAAGGAAAAAGGCTTACCATCCTGAATCCAGTCTTCAGCAACACCTATAAAGACAAGAAAGAACAGGTTAGCATTCCGGCATCTGAAAGGCAGAGGCTTACCATCCTGAATCCAGTCTTCAGCAACACCTATAAAGACAAGAAAGAACAGGTTAGCATTCCGGCATCTGAAAGGCAAAGGCTTACCTACTCTTCGTGCGCTCCGGAAGTCTTCACACTGCATTCCGGAATCTGAAAGACAAAAGTTTACCAACTCTTCGCACGCTCCGGAGGCCTTCGGCGCTGCATCCCGCATCTGAAAGACAAAACAAGGTGCGTTTAAAGACATTGGGGAACTTTAATACTCACGTGCCATTACTCCTTTCCACATCTAATCCAGTGGGTATTCCGGCACCCTGCAGCCGCTCCGAACTCGTACCTGCAAAATAAAAAGACAGTTAGAGCGCATAGTGAAGCAGGCAACAAGCGCTTACTTACGTGCTTCCAGGCGCTTCTATTCATCACACGGGCTCCATCTTCAACTCACTTCAGCCCGTCATCCGCCATCGCCGGAACCCTGCAAAACAAGAGACATCATTACTAAAGACTTTAAAGACATTTGAATGACTCGAAACTTACCGTTCGTGCAGTAAACGACGGACAGCAGTCCTCTGAAGTCAAGAGGCCTGCGCTACCTATCTAGTGAAGAAACTGGTTACAGCACCCTGCCCCGAGGCAGATGGAGAGCTCGGCATTCACTTACCTAAGGTGAGAGCGTTAACCTTTGGGGGTCTACAGGAGAGGAGAAGAGGAAAGAGATAGGGACACCCCAATAACCCCAGTTCATTAACCCCATATTTTCTATCTGCAGACATCTTACTCTACACGTCAGGCATACAGTGCACAGAGGTCCAGCCCAAAGAGCCAACCGGGTGCTACACATCACCTTTGAAGATACGGTAGTCGCCCAGTCAAGACCGGCGCCTCTGCGAGAATCAGGTGAGCGTTACAGCGGAGGTCCCACCACTGTCTGGCCCCTCAGTGCAGGTGTCGTGGACATAGGAACGTCCAAATCAGAATCACCCACCCCTGACGAATTGACCTGATGCACATCCAACTCGACATTGTCGTCAGAGTGATCATCCGGGCTTGACTCATTGCCAGCCACAGACAAGATGGTCTGTAACACATGTGGGTTCTCGTGGTCTACCACCCCATGACCCCCACTTGTGGCGGGTTGCTGGTGTGATAGCAAACCTGTGTCTGGCATGACAACACCATCCTCTGGCTCCATTTCATCATCATCTGGAAAGTGGAGAAACATTTACATTAGTACACATGTCAGAAGCACATAACACACACACACATAGACATCACACAGACAGCCAACACATGAAAGAGACATGTCACACACAAATGTGAACCTGGCATGCATGCTAGGTCACTTTGACATAGCATCATGGAGTAGGCATGTAGAACGGTGTAACACGGCTCTGAAGTGGGATGATGCAGTGCAGAACATGTGTACATTATCCACTATCTACATGAACAAGTACATCATGATGTGTATAAATTAACTTGAAGGCAGTGCAAGGGCAAGTTCAGGCATCATGTGCAATGAGCATGCAATATGTTGCATGGCTACAAGAAACCCCCCCAAGTGAAAATGCAGGGATGCATTGCATGGCAGCGAAAGGGCGACCAGAGACCTGTGTATTGGCAGACAGTGGTGGCTAGTATCAATTGCATCATCTGAGTCAACTGACAACACAGCAGATGATGATGGGACAGAAAGCAGGACACATGATGCACCCTCAGTAGTAAAGCCATGTGTGCAGAAGCCGCTACACCAGTTGAACAGAGTCAGTGGGCCTGAAACGGGGGGAGGCCTGTGCCCCGCACAGACTGTGACACCGTAAACATGTGTGTGATGCAGGACTGAGCCAGAGTGGGCATCGATTGGATGATCAAATGTAAAGAAATGTAGGTCATCCTGGAAATGTACTACAATGATCATCCAGTCAAGGACACATAGGGGCATGCATGTAATACACATGGAGCATGAATGGGAACTCATGTCCCTGCGGAGCATATGCCATCTGCACAGTCCAAGTGAGACACCCTGCATGAAGTGCAGAGGATGTACCCCACTGCATGTGTCTGGCAGGTTGGCTGGTGGAAGTTTGCATGTACACAGGAGTCTTGAACAGGCCATTGCAGTATGCCAACATGATGCACACCTGTGCAATTTTGAAATTGGGGTGCAAGCGTGGTGGAGGGGCAAAGGAGCATGCCTATGTGGAGTACCCACATGCATGCAGAGGACACATGCACGTCAGTCATGCAATGACATAGTCCCAGTGCTGAGAGGAAACACACCCCAGGCTACATGCAGAAGGTGCATTGAGCTGGAACATGGACTGTAGTGGCAGCTGGGTGACTAGCATGTGAGTAGGGTGCAAGTGTGGTGCTGAGGACAGTCCCCGTCTGCTTAACATGTCCACTATCCTGCACAGCTGGCACGCATCAGTGAAGCATTGCATGACTTGCACATGAGAACCATGTACACATGACATGTAGTGGCAGTCAAGCACAACACATCACACAAGCAAAACAAACATGTCCTCGACGAACAGGCGACAACACTCACTGGACGGGGCATCAAAGTCTGGCATCTCTCCCACTCTTCGACCATTCCTGTTGGTATGAACTCCGCAACGAGTGATTCGTGCGGAGTGAGGTCTTCCTCCTCAGGTGGTGGCCACTGGCAGTCACCAGAGTCATGTTGTAATTAGAGGCACGCTTCACCTTAGTGCTGCATTTGATGTCATCCCAATGCTTTTTGCACTCCTGCACTGTGCGCACCTCATGGCCGAATGCACTCACATGATCCACAACTTGCTTCCAGTGGGTATTACGAAGGGCAGCCGTAGTTTGCCAATTTGATCCCACTAGCATGTCACGGTTGTGTTCCCGCACGTGGTCCATGAGGAAGTCCAGTTCCTGCTTGCGTAAAGGCTTCTTCCTCGACGTGCCGGAGGCCGTAGCTGTGTCTGGCGTCCCAGCCTGTACTGCAGGTGCAATCTTCCTCCTCTTGGACGCTGGTCCGGACCCTGGCTGGCAAATGCCGCCCTGATCAGTATGGGCTGTGGTGCTGGTGGAATGAGCCGAGGGAGTGGCAGGTGGAACATGGAGTGAAGCCCTGACTTGCGTCAGTGGCTGCTGGGTGCCCTGGGATGGACCCTGCGCAGCAACATCCGCTGTGCCAGGTGTCCTGGTTGGTAGACTCACAACCGGGGTGGTGTCGGCTGCATCTGCCCCTGCATTTTCCAACACCCGGCTGGTCGGTGCAGCAGATGACATTACTGCCCCAGGGACACGTGCCTCGGTCAGGGCATCCCTGCGTGCTCCTACGGTGTGCCTCCTGACCTCCTGGAAATCTTCCATGGACTCTTCATTGCCAACGCAGCCTGCGCTGGCAGACCCTGAGCCTGGGTGGTGGTGTCCACAGCTGCACCTGCAGCTACCACTACCCTTGGGCCCGTGGCAGTCAATAAAACGGACTGCCGGGTCACATGGGTGCCAGTGCCAGATGCAAGAACTGCACCTCCCGGAGCCGCAGCGGGTGGTGGCATGACTGCACCAACATGTGGCACAACATCGTGTCGAGCTGGCGCACCCCTGCCTCTTCCCCCTCTGCAGCCACCCTGGAGTCCCCCTACTCCCTGGTCACCCCGCCCACATCCCTGACCACGCCCACCACGGGGAATACGCCCAGCTGAAGCACCCCTCACCTTTCGTGGCCTCCCAGCCATGGCACAGATGGAGTAGTGCCGACACAGATGTAGTAGTGCCAATGGGAGGTGTACACGCCAATTGTCCTGGGCAATTGGGGTGAAGGGGGTGGGATACAAGATGTTAACAGCACCCTGCACCTGCAAGGCTGTATGTGACCCCGGTGATTAAGTGACGTGTCACGCAACGCTCAGGCACCCCAAAACTGCTGTAAAACCGTGCACACAACCCGCATAGCCCACATGCGTGTAATTAACCTCCCGCAGTACGCGGTGGCACCCAGGAACACGGAAAACGCATATGGGTGGGACACGCAGGCTACTATGACCTCGAAAAACGGTACGCGATACACAGGGGGGCCCGCAGTGGGAAAAATAGCATGCGCGACTCACCGTCTGACTTACGTGATAATGAAAAACATGTGTAGCCAATACCCCTGCCAAAAGAAGAGATACGTCCTTGATCCGCTGTGAAGTAGTGATGGCGTGCGAAACAACATGAAGTAGCAACACACACGTCGGTCTCCACGAAAGGCACGTAGAGCAAACTGCAGGCCCCGCTCACCTTTAACCCGTGCTGAGGGAAACGCCTGCGTGCGTCACGTCACTTACGCGCTTAGGCCCTTTCCTCGGATTACACGCATTAACACGGGGAAGTGCAGTTTTTTCACGTGCTGATTCACTATGCACCCATCACGAGGGAAACGCCCGCGCGCGTAACGTCACAGAAGCGCTTACACGCTACGGGCCTTTCATCGAATTACATGCTGACGTGCAGTTTTTTCACGTGCCAAATCACTCAGTATCAAGCTGGTCACACAACAACACATGGAAGACCACGCTCCTGCCCAGAAGGCCATTTTCCTGCCCCCCAGAGTCCCGAGCAGCCTCCCACGAGCCATCTGCTGCTGCCTGCCTGCTGCCACCGTGCCCTGCCATTTGGTGCCAGCACATCTGCCATCTGCAGGGGTCCAGTTGCAGTGACCACCCCTGCTGGAACAGAAGACTCCCAACTGGTGTTCCATCACTACACAACACCTTCCGGCACCAGTGGCAATGCCCTGCCAGAGAGGCAGAGGGCTGCCAGCTTCACTTCCGATGAAGTTGGCATCCTGGTGGAGCAAGTCCTGGGGCAGTATGATGCCCTCTTCACACCATCGCACGCCGACAAGGAAGGACGGAGGAGGATCTGGACGGACATAGTGGGTGCCATCAACGCGGAGGGGGTGGCACCCCACGACATGAAACACGTCCAGAAGTACTGGGAGGACAGGCGCATCTTAGATGCAGAGGATGCAGTGGGGCACTGGGGCCAGCTTACCAACCAGCAGATGAGGGTCCTGGAGTGCATTCGCCCAGTGCTTTGCCACCAGATCCTCAGGATGCAGGCCTGTCTAGAGTCGAGCGGTAAGTGGCCATGCATTGCTGTGTGAAATAGGGCATGTTGCAGTGTGCTGCTGGTCAGCTACTTGCCTGTATGTGTGACATACACCATGTATGGATGTGTGTGTGCAGGGACATCATGGTGCTGCATGTGAGACTAGTCATGCGTGAACCACATGGATGGTGCATGTGTTACAATGCAACATGCAGAGCAACATGCGGAATGCACACATGAATGCATGCCTGTCTCTGTTGTTGGACATGGATGGGGTGTGAGAGATGGGTGCTGCTGTCAAGGACATGTATGGTGTACATGTCTGTGTGTCTGAGTAGCATGTGTTCTGATTCACTGGATCAGCCTAGTCATCCTTGTCTCCACTGTGTCTGCGGTGTACGAGGCCAGATGGATAAAACTACGGTGATGTGTGTGAATGTGATCAGTATGACCCATGATGCATGTGAGTTTCAAACCACCATTGTATGTTTCAACAGTTCCTTGGACATGTATGCAAATGTTCTTGCCATGCCTGTTTATCCATGTGTGTTGCCTGCACTGACCCATGTGTTGTGGAGGGACATGATGGAAGTGACGTTTGACAGTGCCACTCATGTGCTATTGCTTCCTGTCTACGGGACTATTGTACAGGACCCTGATTCTTGTGTTCTATGTCTCCCTCTACACAGTGGCGAGTGAAGAAGCGGGCGGAGACGGCGCTGTGGAGCAAAGCGGCGGGGATGCCTCCACCGGCCGGCGACGCAAAGCCCAGTCACCCTCCCAGGAATTACCATCATCTGGGAGCGAGGGGACTGGTGCCGCGTCTGCCACTACGGCTGCAGCAGAGGGGTGGGTGAGCCTCACACGGGCTTGCAACGGCAGAAGACGGTGTGGAGCCATCCAGGTTGGTGGTTCGCAAAGAGGAGGAGGAGGCCGCTACTAAGCCGCACATGGGGCCTGGTGGGGGTGGTACCACTGGTGCAGGTGGTGCAGTCCAGGGGCAGGAGGCAGCACAGGTCGCTGTGGAGGGGCCTGTGCATGTCACTGTCCCTGACACTGTGGCTGCACCACCATGCACCAGCAGGGATGCCCCATCCCAGGCCCGTCCACAAGTAGGGGGGAGGTCCACGTCATCTGACACTCCTCTACCTGCAGATTAAGGGACCCGTGACCGTATGGAGACCATCCTGATTGGTGTCGCATTGCGCACGCATGACATTCGTGATGACGTGCGTGCTTCCTGGGGGGAGCATGCACGTCATCACGAAGAGCTGCGTGCCAACGTGGCTCAGTTGGGAGCGGCCAGGGTCGGAGGTTTCGTACATGTGTCGGGCACCCTGGCGGCCTTCTCCTCCTCTGTGGAGACTATATGCCAGTCGTTCTCGATGCCGTCTTCCGGCCCACATGCCACCAGGGCCCCCTGTGCACCTGCCCCGACCAACGCAGCCAGCTCGGTGGAGATCACATCCCTGCCACAGTCGGGAGTCGGAGGTCCAGCAGGGGTGGACACTCCGGCAACTGGAACCCAGCAGATGGAGGATGTGCCAGCATCATCGGACAGGGCACGTGCACGACGCCGGTCGATTCCATCAGCCTGGATGCCGTCATGCTGGCAGAGGTAGTTGCATCGGAAGCAGCGGCAGGCTCAACGTGGGAGGCATCATGGCTCGGGGCTATCAACATCAGAGGGGCAGGCATCGGCCGGAGGGCAGGAGAACCCTAGAATGGGAGTGTCTTCCATGTGGCAGCGGTTGGGCCAGCGGATAGATGCGGAGCGGCAGCGGGTGGAGGAGGCACAGTTAACTATGGTCAGGATGGAGAACTCCATGTGCTGGGTGCTGAGGTGGGCTGAGTGCCTTGAGGGAATTCACAGGGAGTTGGAGGCGGACATGGTGTTATCCCTGCGAGACCTCGGGGCCAGGGAACAGGGCCACCTCCAGGACGTTGAACAGGAGTTCGATGATGCCCTGGCCCGGGAAATCAACTAGTGAGCCGTAGGACTTGCCCGCTGCCATTGTATATAGTTCATTAGTGTTAGGTTTCCTTTGTTTATTTTTTATTTTGGAGTTCATGGACTTTGCTCCACTTTATATACATAGTTATTTTTATAGGGTTTTTTGGTAGGTTTCCTTTTGTTTGCCCATCATGGACCCTTCAAACTTACAGTGTATATAATTCAAGACTTGTACATATTTTGGTTATTCTGTCATCACCATGGATCAATGTTTTTTTGGGATTTATTCAAGTACTTTATTTGGACTTTTGAAATGGACCACTTCCCTTTTTTTCTCTTCTGCTTTTTTGGTTTACATTGGATTCATCATCATTTTTGGATTTTGTCTTTTCTTCATTTACTAGTTTCATTTTTCTTTCTGTTTTTTTGATTACGTATTTTAATACACATCATATTTCTTCATTATTGTTGTTGGGTACTCTCATTGGTTTTGGCCATTGCTCAATGAGCATTGCCTCTGTCATGTGTTGCCACTTTGTGGCTCTGTTGTACATTTACGCATGTCCATGGTGGTTCTTTTGAGGCTTGCATGTGTAATTTGTGAGTGGGGTCAGTGGATGCTTGCATGCTTGGACTGGGGGGAAGGGGGGGATTTGTGTAGGCATTAGACCCATGGGTCTGTTTTGAGAGAACATGGTGTTTGGTGAGTCACGTATTGGGGCCTGCTGGCAGGTACCCATCACTGGGGGTGGGGTTGGGGGGACATGGGTCGAGTCCTGCTGGCAGGTACCCGTCACTGGTGGTGGGGGTGGGGGACATGGGTCGGGGCCTGCTGGCAGGTACCCGTCACTGGGGGTAGGGGTGAGGGGACATGAGTCGGGCCTGCTGGCAGGTACCCATCACTGGGGGTGGGGTTGGGCGGACATGAGTCGGGGCCTGCTGGCAGGTACCCGTCACTGGGGGTGGGGGCGGGGGACATGAGTCGGGGCCTGCTGGCAAGTACCCGTCAATGGTGGGTGGGGTGGGGGACATGTGTGAAGGCTCCCAGGTGCATGGTGACATGTGGGCTGCCTGCGGGGCATGCCCAGGGGTGATGGGCTGCCTGCGGGGCATGGCCAGGGGTGATGGGCTGCCTGCGGGGCATGCCCAGGGGTGTAGGGTGCTTTCCTGTAGTGTGGGTTGCCAGCAGGGCATGGGGAGGGGGTTAGGGACACACCAGGGAGGGCCCTCACTGCCAAAACGCGTGTGGAACTTTCTGCGCACACCTCTGAATACACGTACCCCTCTTGCGCTAGCGAAAACGCATGTAAAACTCCCTGCGCACCCCAGTAATACACGTACCCCGCTCGCACAGGGCCTATCCCGTGTGAAAATTCCTGCGCACCCCCCAAATACACGTACCCCGCTCGCGCCAGTGAAAACGCGTGTAAAAGTCCCAACGCACCCCAGTAATACACGTACCCCGCTATCACAGGGCCTATCGCGTGTAAAACTTCCTGCGCACCACCCAAATACACGTACCCCGCTCACACAATGCCTATCGTGTGTGAAACTCCCTGCGCACCCATTAATATACGTACCCCGCTCGCACAGGGCTTATCGCGTGTGAAACTTCCCTCACACATCCCAAATACACATACCCCGCTCACGCCAGTGAAAACATGTGTAAAAGTCCCCACGCACCCCAGTAATACACATACCCCGCTCGCACAGGGCCTATCGTGTGTGAAACTCCCCGCGCACCCCCCAAATACACGTACCCCGCTCGCACAGGGCCTATCGCGTGTGAAAATTCCTGCGCACCCCCCGAATACACATACCCCGCTCGCACAGGGCCTATCGCGTGTGATACTTCCTGCACACCCCCCAAATACACATACCCTGCTCGCACAGGGCCTATTGCGTGTGAAACTTACCGCGCACCTCCCAAATACACACAGGCACCCCATCCACCCTGGGCATAGCCCACAGGCAGCCCACGCCACAGCGGGTTGCTTTTTCTACACAATTTACCTGGCGCGAGCGGGGTACGTGTATTCTGGGGCGTGCACGGGGAGTTTTACAAGCGTTTTCGCTGGCGCGAGCGGGGTACGTGTATTCAGAGCGGCGCGTGGGGAGTTTTACATGCGTTTTCACAAGCACAAGCGAGGTATGTGTATTCAGAGGGGTGTGAAGGGAGTTTTAGACACGTTTGCGCTGGCACGAGCGGGGTACGTGTATTCTGGGGCATGCGCGGGGAGTTTTAGATGCATTTTTATGGTTGGGGGGTTGTGTGCTGGTCCACTGGCCTTTGCGTCATGTACTGGATTTTTGCGCTGTTCATGGTGCACAGGTTGGGGTTGGGGGCATAACTGGTGCTGCTGCAGGGTCCCTGCGCCACTCTGCACCACGGCTGGTTATGAATCTTGAAATCCATGAATGCGCTGTGCGCTGAAATGGGTTATGGCGCACGTGGCTGGTGCAGACTGCCGCACACGCACACTGTGCACCAGCCGGGTGCGCCACTTGTGCGCTGGTTTCTATGTACTACCCCCTTAGACTTAAACTGCAAACTTGTATTACTGTACCCAATAATGTATACTATGCCTAAGTGAATATTCTGTAACGGCGCCACGATGCCCCCGGGCCGCTGTGCACGTTATAAATGCAAACAAATAAATACATGTATAAATAATTCCCAGATAAAAGGTGGCGCCAAGAATTTATGCTTTTTAGATTTAACGTACTTTTGACTGGAGTGATAATAGATCTAAGGGTTAGACTACATGCGAACCAACTGTGTGCAGGTTCTGCAAGGCGGCAGACCTTATCGAAACACTAAGACACCTTGTCATGCAGTGTCCCTCTCTTAGATAATAGCGTATTAGTTGTTTCAGAAGGTTTTTGCCTAATCTAGATTGTGTAAATCTTGACAATTTGTGGTTTCAAATGCTCCATGGAAATAGGGTGCCGTTACAGATTGCTGCGCTTCGTTTTTTGATGCACCAATGCAAACTGTGTTCTAACATTGAACGTAAGATTCCACCTATTTCAGAAGTAAAATCTTTTGTATATTTATGTTGAGGTTTGCACTAGGCGCTCTGCTGTAAATTGTTTCCCTAATAATTAATTGAATTTCAAACCTCTCAACATTAAATGTAAATACTGAGGAGTGAGGGAATTAACTGTACATGCATGCTGAGGCACTGCTGCCTGTAATACTGCAAATCACGCTATAATACTGGATGCACGGGACCATCTATCTTTGCTGTGTAAATATCTGAGCATTCTTCAGGGGGGTCACAGACCGAATCCTTTATCTATGTTGGGGACAGTACAGGGGGTCCCCATCTTTGCAGATACGACTTCCCCGCTCTAATATGGTTTAAAGTTGCTTTTATGTATTGAAAGTTTTATGGATAGATGGAGAAATTTCGAAATTTTGAAAAGTTTTCTGCGTATGGATGAAACTGTTATGAAATTTGGAGTATGTCGTTTTACATTTTTTAATTGTTTTGTTCTATACTGTATGAGCAAGAAGTTTGTTTGCTTGTTTTGTCTATGTGTTTTTGTGATATTTTCTTGAAAATCGATTTGTAAAGGTTATTTACCTTTTTAACCAAAACAAATAAATAAATTAAATGAAACCTGAAGGTGTCTCACCCACTAGTCCCCAGGGATCTGTCATCCAGGTGGCCAGCACATGGGCATCGCTACTGGATCCAGTACCTGGGGGTGGACCAGTGCAGGAGGATCACCTGGATGAGGGTTGTTCGGGGAGTGGAAGTGGGACACTTAAGGTTGAAACGTGGTATCGCCTTCCTTATGACACCTTTTCCCATGCTGTCCAGTAGGATTCTTAGAAACTCTACCCCCCTTTTCCAACACAAACACTTTCTCACAGCGTGAATAACAATGGACTAATACCCGAGCCATTTACCTGACATGTCCCAACAAAGGGGTCAGGCAGAGTCAGGCAATCACTGACAACTACACACACCTTACTACACTTTCCCTTCCCATAGGGATAAAAGGCGGAGCACAAGAGCACACTCCGAGCAAGGAACACATGAGGAAGCAGCCATTCCAGGATGGCAGTTCAAATGGAGGAGAAAAGCAGCAAGACCTGAAAGGACGTCAAGGAGGGAGTTGCCCTTGCCCTTTCCATCCCAGACCCGAAAAGCGTCTGATGAAAGAAACATAAGACAGCGAATTGTAGCTTGCAAATGGTGTGACGGATGTCAGCGGTACATTGCACTCTCCCACACTGATAGCCAGGGCGGGGAGACAAGGGTTGCCATTGTGGTACTGCCCTTGACTCCAGCGGCAAAGGAACCACCAACGAGTTTAGAGCAGCCAGTGAGTCGGAAGAACCTGATAGCCGACCGGACTGTCTTAGGCTCAAGGTTGCAGTGGCAACATTAAGAAGATAGACAAGAGGTCTTTTGTGAACAAACTTGGCAACAGAGATAGAGTGGACTGGCGCAACGTGGGTTACCAGCCAAAGGTCACTGGCTGGTACCCCTCTCCTGAACAAAACGACTGTGTTGAACATTGTGAGTGGTGAAACTACAAGTACCAAGAGACCATAGGGAAGGCCGGTATAAGGTGTTAAGGTGGTCATACAAGGGTCAAGCCAAATCCCTTGTACAATCGAAAGTCCTTGACACATTGCCGACATTTTTGATGTTGTGAAACAGACGTTTGCGCCCGCGCAGGAGAACGCTGTACGAACTGTGATGATATGAAACCTGCGCTTGCCGTAGGCTAAGAGTGACCCAGCAAGACAAGAACGCCCTTCGGAAGTCTCTATTTAAGATTGGCAAGTGCTTTGAAAGGTCTGAGCCCGGATGAGGGGGACCTCACTAAACCGAAGGGGTTGTTTAAAAAGACATTACGACTTTTGAATATTACAAATGAGAAGGATTGTGATTGACAGGCGATAGTAAGCCCGACTGAGGGACGTCAAGAGTAAAGATGTGAAGAAGTTAAGTAAGCAGCATTGTGATGACAAGTATGAACCCGAATGATGGATGTCCACAGTCAGTGGTTTGTCTGAACCCGACTGAGGGAGGCTGACGACTGAGAGAAGGATCAGAGCCAGGCTGAGGGGATCCAAGGTTGAAGGGTAATTACCTGACGTAAAGATTAACAGGAGGAAGGATCAGAGTCTGGCTGAGGGACATCTAAGGGTAAAGGGTAATCACCTGACGTAAAGGTTAACAGAAGGAACTTTGTTTTGTTGCATAGTCGATGCTTGAGACTTTGCATGAGAAGAGACTTGGGCACAGAGCACCCTGATACTGAGGAAGGAACTGTAAACTCATGCCAGAGAAGCCCAGGAGTGTGCTGTGCACAAGAGTCCCACCTTGTCCCGTGCTAAAAACATGGGTAAGGGAGACCACGGCCATAACATCCTGATTTATAATTTTGTGAACACTTTTTTCTTTCTTTTCGTGGACATTATCCCACACTCTATTGTCGCGTGGCGGTAATGATTGGCAATAGGCTTTTTAGTAAAAGCCCTTTTTATTTGACTAGACTCCACTAGGAATGTATTATTATTATTTGATGGTCGTAGCTTGCTCCCATCTTAGATTTAGATTAGGCTTTTATCTCACACATTTTCCAGTTTAATAAACACTCTTGAACTGTGATCATTTGTGTCTGTCTTACACTGATGCCACAGCACCCATCCACCCAGAACATCCACAGTCAGATTAATTTTCATTTACTAATCTGTCATTTGCCCATACACCTTCCCTCACATCCCCTCACACTGCGTTCACCACATAGCACCCACCCAGATCATTCATATAATCACATTCATACATATTTGCCTACTGGTCACTCCCTATGCGCCTTCTCTCACATACACTCACATACACTCACACTGCATTCTCCACACAGGTAACCCCCCAGAACATGCACACACACACGTAATCACTTCCATTCCCATTCACCCAGCAGTCACTCACCCATATACTTTCCCTCATATTAACTCACACTTCAATCTCCACATGAGCACCCACCTATAACATTCACACACACAATCAAATGTATACCCATTCATCCACCCACCAGTCACTCACCTTCTCACATTCACTCACAATGAATTCTCCACACTAGCACCCACCCAGAACACACACACACCACACACACACACAAACACACAAACACACACACTCACACTCACATTCATATCCATTCAACCACCAATCACTCACCCATACATCTTCTCTCACATTCACTTACACTTCATTCTCCACGTAAGCACCCAGAACCTGAACCACACATGCACACACACAAACACACACACCAAATTCTCAAGCGAAAGCGCTGAAAACTAGTTTTTTCCAATAACTTAGCGCAGCGAATTATCGAGAGACATAAATTGCAAAGGACCAAAACTGCGCTTCACCGCGCCCTGATGCCTGCGGGCTTTCGGCGTGTAACAAGCATAAAGTAAAGTAAAGTAAAGTAAATCATATGACAGGTACACTCACCGCCCATACATACACACCCCATTGACATGAATGCATGCATAACCATGGCCACATACATCCATAACATTACATACTTGCATTACAATGACATCAGACACGCACGCATGCACACACTCCCACTTACATATAATTATTTTTCAAAAAAATGATTCCTTACCTTTTCCATGTGATGCTCTGTCTTCTCTCCAGGCCTTTTTCTCCTCACTGTATGCAGACACGAAGCAGAGACTATGCTTCCTGCTTCCCGCCTGACATGTGCAGCGAAACAATTTTGTTTCAGCTTGAAAATTGGTATAATTGCATTCCAAACCCCACTCCAGAAATTAGATTTAAATTTGCATTCTACAACCATATGTCTAAAGGAACCTTCGGTATCTAGAAAACTCTAACATTTATTATCAGGCAATATTTGCATGTAAATAATTTGACAGGAGATCCGGACATGTGGTCCAGTATACTATTAAAACTTTATCGTGAAATTTTAAGATCTAATGTTTTTCCTCCAAGTTGGCAGCTTTCGTATATTATACCAATCTTTAAAAAAGGGGGCTGTACGGACATGCGAATTACAGACCGGTGTCCATTCTTGATCCAATAAGTATGATTTGCTCTACTCTGCTGTTGCAAGAATGACATGTTTGGATCAACAAAATGCATATTTGCATTAAATTCCAGGCTGGCTTTCTGAAAAAATGTAGGTATTACATTAAATGGCATCTTTAAGTCCAACATATGGAACATGGCAAAAAAAGGAGGAACAAGTCCAGTCTAAATTGTCAAGATGGACATGTCAAACGTATTTGACCGTCTAATTCCAGACTCCGACATCCTCTTTGTTGTTCCTTCGCCAGATCTATGTACTCTTCATATGATCTCTGTGCTCTGTCCTCTCTCCTCCTGTTCCATTATTTGTGGCACCCACTGGGAAGCCCTTATGGACCCCTTCTATTCCCCTAAGGTCATCATTAATGTCTACCTAAATGGCACTGTCATGCTCCAAGGCCCTCATGCCAATCTCATCCTCTTTGACAGGTGCTTCCCTCGCCTTATCAATTTCCTTTCATCTCCTGTTGTTCCCCCCCCCCCCTGCTTTGGCTATCTTGCCCTCTCTTCCCTCCTCTCCTACCCCATCTCAGGCTCCTTCTATACCTCCGCAGGGCGTACCTCTGATTTGTACCCCTCCCTGGAAGGCCTTTAAGGCTGGCAACCTTCTTCATTTTGCCACTCTCAACTCTCGCTTTGCTGTCAAACACTCCTCTGACATTGGCCACCCCCTGGAAGAACTTGACCTCTATGTCCTCGGTCTTACTGAGACATGGGTCACGGCCAGCTCTGTCACAAGCTTTGACACTCTTCTCCCTGATGGCTACAAGATCCTTTCTGCACCCAGATCCACCCGGTCTGGAGGGGGTGTAGCCCTGATCTTCCCTGAGTGGATTCCTGCCTCCATCATTCCCATGCAGACATGCTCCTCTTTCGATTGTCTTGTCTGAAGGCTTTCTCTCCCCTGGCCACTCTCTTACTGTGGCTACTCTTTACCGGCCCCCTGGCCAGATCACCTCGTTTCCCTCTGAGTGGGCGGACCTCTCCTCATCCCTCCTGCCCTCTACCACTCAACGTTCCCTTCTGGTGACCTCAATATCCATCTAGACTCTTCTTGTTACTCCTCTGTACTCTTCCGTGACCTCTGTGATTCCTTCTCCCTTTCTATCTTCCCCTCTGGCCCGACTCACTCTGCAGGGCACACACTTGCTGTCCTCTGACCTCCCCTCTCCATTCTTCTCATCACTCCTCTCTCCTCGAGTGATCTCTCCTTCCTCTCCTCCCAACTCACACTCTCTACCCCCCAGGCCAAGCCAACCCCAACACTGCCACCTACATTCTTGGACATCCGGCTCTTGAAGCGTGTGTCAGTTGAGGCTTTCACCACCACCTTCTCTCCCCCCCTCCACCTTTGGCTGACTCACATCCTGACACAGCCCTGCCTATGCTCTACTCTTCCATTTCCGATACTCTTGATGCTCTTGTCCCTGTCATGAGGATAAGCTTGAAGCCCAAAGCCAAGTGTAATTCTTGGTATGACTCTGACCTAGCTACACCTAAACGTAAGTGTAGGGTGGTTGAGAGGAAATGGAGGGCTTCCTGTTCATCCTCTGACAAACTGGCCTGTCGCCTGCTCCAAAGACAATACCGACTCTCTGTCCACACTAACAGGAGAGCCCACATCCAAGCCTGTGTCTCTGCGGCATCTGGTAACTCGGCCGAACCTCTTTAAAATTTGCAAGGAGCTGGCCAACCCTGTTGCTCTGTCTACCTCTCCTGTCGCCTCCCAGGCCCTTTGCACGGCCCTTGCCTATCACTTCATCTCAAAAACCTTTTCCTCTCGGACCTCTGGCCCTCCTACAGCCACCCCCCACCATCTTTCTCATCCTTTCCTCTTTTCTCCCCTGACGAGATCTCTAAACCACTCTTATTTATGAAAGTCTTGTCGAAACAGGTTCTTCCCTGTTCTTCCAAAACCATCAAGGACCACATTGACACCCTTTCTCCTGCCCTGGCTGATTTTGGCAACCACACCTTTGCCTCTTGTACGCACTCTTCTCAAGAAACCCACAGCTGACCCTTCTTGCCCGGCTAACTATCGCCCCATCTTCATCACTCCTTTTCTGGGCAAACACCTGGAAAAGCTGGCCATCTCACAGCTTAACCTTCACTTTGATTCTGTGGTTGTCTCCATGACCACCAGTCTGGCTTTAGAGCGGCCAGAAGCACAGAAAAATGCTCTCCTGAACCTAGGTGAAGATCTGCTCTCCATCCTTGACTCTAACATCACCTCTGTCCTCATCCTACTCAATCTCTCTTCTGGCTTCGACACGGTCAACCATAACATCCTGCTCAATCATCTCTGTGACAACCTGGTTATCATCGATCAGGCTCTGGCCTGGCTGACCTCTTTCCTCTCTTATAGACCCTCCCAGGTCCAAATTGGGTCCTTCCTTTCATCTATCTCCCTTTCTACTTACAGTGTTCCCCAGGGTCTAACCTTCCACCCTGGCCTTTCAACCACTACCTGGCAACTCTCGCCTACTGCATCGCCCTTTTCTGCAAAAATTTTCAGTGCTAAACTGATGACACTCAACTCATCTTCAGGCTTTCTTCAGCCACCTCTTCTCCTTCTCTCATCTCTGATTGCCTATCTGCCATTCATGATTGTTGTGCAGCCAATGATCTCTGCCTGAATGCCAGCAAGACGGAGATCCTACTCATCGGCACACCTTCACCCTCCTTTCCTGTCCCTCTTTGGCTGGCCTCTCTTGGCCCTGCTCCTACCCCCACCGGCGAGGCTAAGAACCTTGCAGTCATCTTTGACTCCACACTTTCCTTCTCTGCCCACATTTCTGATGTCTCTAAAAAGTCAAACTTTCTACTGCACCTCCTCGGAGGTATTCTGCCTTTCCTCTCCTTACCGCAGAAGCTCACTGTCTCTCAAGCCCCGGTTCTCTCTAGGTTGGATTATTGCAACAGCCTCTTATTAAATCTGCCTGTTTCTACTTTTCTCCCTTTTCAACTTATTCAGAACAGTACTGCAAGACGTGTCCTTGGCCTCAAGCCCTGGGATCGTATCTCTCCAGCCCTGAAATCTCTCCACTCACTGGCTCCCAGTGGCTGCAAGGGTTAAATTCAAGACCCTTTGCATTGTCCACAAGGCTTTCTGGGCCCAAAATGCCTTCAGTTCTCCCTCCGTAAATACCTTCCTTCCCAAGCTCTTTGCTCCTCCACCTCTAACTCCATCAGGGTCAGTCGTTTTTTAAAGAAACAAGCTACCGGTAGATCTCTGTTTTCTGGTGGGGCCTCCCTCTGGAACAGCCTCCCTGCCACTCTAAAACTCTAGGAGAACCATCTACGGTTCCGGAAGCACCTCAAAACCTTCCTCTTTGCTTCTGCCTTCTCTCCTTCTCTCCACTGCTGATATGTTCTGTCTCCCCATCGTGCACCTGGTCACCCTCTGACTTTAGGGCCCAGGTACCAGCTTACCCTACCACCCACCTGCACTGCCTTCTCGCAATCCCTTGCACTGGGGTCTGTATCTGGAACCCTACAGCCCCCCAACCCCCTGTTTTCTGCACTTATCAAACTCCCCATCTCTGTTTGCCGTAAACCTAGTACTTGCCACTTGCTGACTGCACTACCACCGTTTATTGCTCTTATTATTTATTTTATTTATGTTTTATTTATTTGCTCAGCACTTTCCACCTCTTCTCCCCTCGCATGCACTTTCCCCTTTCCCTCTCACATGCACTTGCGCGTTCTCAATTTCACTGGGCCTAGTAAGATCGTTGTTTGTTCTCCCTTGTTCCCCTCCCTTGCCTCGTTATGCTCTGAAACACTTGTGTACGAGCACAATGCAAATAAAATATCAATATCAATAATTCGATCTAAACTTTGGTACAAATTGCTGAATTGGGGAGCCCCTGCTCCTATAGTTAATATGTTACACTTGTTAAATCAAAATATGTACATAAAAATCTGTTTGATTCAAGACGGTTCATTGACCAGACCAATACAGAGCTTAGTAGGACAAAGATATGGTTGCTTCCTTGCACCAGTTTTATTTAATCTGTACATCTCAGATATCGATTTACTTTGGGACTCAGTTAATGACTTTCAAGGGAGATTAGGATCTCTAAGATTGAACTGGTTGCCATTTGCAGACATTCTGTTATTTTTGATTTAACACTGATCGTTCTGGAAAGGAAATTAACAGTGTTCTCAAATTATGCAGTAGATAATAACCTACTAGTCAACAGTTCAAAACCCTTATATACACAAACAAGAGGAAACGTACGCTAATGACATGAACAGTGGGTGATTCTAAACTGGAAAGCATACAATGCACAAGGTATTTGGAATTTATTATTTCTAATAATGTGTCAGTTGGATATCACAGACCAATTAAATACAAGAATGCACCCCATGTCAGCCCAGTTAAATAGAGTCTGTCTTGGTCTGAGTAGATTCTCGCTTATCCCATCTCTGTGATTCTATCAAGCAAAAAGTATACCTTCTGTAATATACGGTCTGGAGACTGTCTTAACGGACCTGGGTGATGTCTTGAATACTCCACAAGGCACATTCTGGAAAAAAATATTAGGGCTCCCTTTATCACTGCTGAATTGTGTTAGAAAGGACACATTGGTCTTAATTTCTCTTGAGGTAGTGGTGTTATGGAAGAAACTTAGTGTTTACGGAAAGATGGTCAATCCTCCTAGTAAATCGCTCTTTGTGGATCTAAATGCAATCCTAAGAGAGAAATCCATGGTGTCTCTAAATATCTTTGAACAAAAAAACCAAAAGAATTGGTCAAATGTTTAACAGGATTGGTTCAGACTAGAAGAAGCCCAACCCCAATTAGAATACAAAAAAGGGAAACTATATGATAAGGACTGTAGAGTGACCATTGGGAAGCTGGGACAATATTCCCTACATGAAGAATATTCTAATATTGTAAGGAAAAGGAAGTCCTTATAAAAATATGTTTACAGATTCTCGTGCAAAGAGATCCGAAATGTATATATTAAATTGAATCTGCTACCAACTCTGGAGTGTGAAGGACTGAGGTTAAGGATTATGTGGTGAAGTTAGACCTTGTAGACTATGTTGGAATCGGGAAGTGTGTGGAACGTTCAAGCATTTAGTGCTATATTGTAGAGAAGTAGGGTCCATTAGAAAACTCCATTTCGAAACCTATGTATACTATGATTAGAAACACGCTGGGCAATCTTTATGGTTCTGAATAATAGTAGGGAATAGTGTTACATTATTACTGGCACTCTACATGTTTTTAAATAATCTTTTTTAATTATTGCATATGCAAATCTCTTCATCAGTATTTTAGACAATTAGCTTTATTGGTGCTTTTATAGGATGTTTTTAGAAGGCACAGGCACTTTGGAATGTAAGATACTATCGATTTTAGAAGTACAATGAAGAGATTATGGTAAATGTACAGGAATGTATGTGTTTTATATTGGAACTATACATTTCACGCCATTCCACATCATTTGTTTTCAAGAATTGATTATATACTTATATCTAAGTGCCTGTCGAGTTGCTTATTTAATTCCAACATTGAAAGCATTACTTTATCGGATTATGTGAAAATATATATTAAACTAGAAATTTCACAAAAAGATCATAGAACCAATAGATCGAGACTTAATACTTCTTTATTAAAAGATTAATTATTTACCCTATTTCTTACGGAAATCCATCATCAATTTTTTACAGAAAATAAAAGTGATGATACTTCCATCTTGAATAATTGGGACTGACTACTATAAAGCAGTTCTGAGAAGACATATCATTTCCTATGTGGCTAAGAAAAAAAGAATGAAACAAGAATCTGAATCAATTTTAAAACAATTAAAAACTCTAGAGAAAGGTTACAACCTGAATCCGTATCCCTCTATTTTTAATTTCATCATGGGGTTAAGGATTAAATATAATAAAATAGCATCTGAATGTTCAAGTACTACATTGTTGAAGTATAAAGCTAAAATATATCAATTTTCCAACAACACTAGTACATGTCTTGCTTCATATTTGAAGTTCAAAAAAAGAGAAAACTAGAATCCTGGTTATTAAAGACGAACTAGGGGTAAGGACATTTTCAGATAAAGATAGCTTGAGGTCTTCTCAAAATTCTACCAAAATCTGTATTCCTCAGAAGCGCTGCAGAAGAATCCCGATTTTTAGGCATTCGTAAGAGATATTTTACATGTCACTTTTCTTAACCTAGACTTTAGCTCTTCGGACAATCCCATTACCACTGATGAAATCCAGAGAACAATGGGTGATCCTAAAAAAGAAAAAGCTTGAGATCTGGATGGTCTTTCTATAGAGTTTTATGCACATTTTTACAACTTGCTAGTCCCCAATCTTGATGAGCTGTTCTCCTATATTGCATAACATGGTAAATTGCATTGTGCTTTTCTGAGGCCATGCTTGTGATCTTTCCAAAAAAAAACAAAGATCCAGAACTTCCTCAAAGCTATAGGTCAATATCCCTAAGAAACACTGATTAAAAAATATATGCAAAATGTTTGGCTAATTGTTTAGTCCCCTTCATGGCCAGTTTAATTATAAAAAGAGCAAGTTGGATATGTCAAAGACAGATTATCATCTAACTCTAGACTGTTTCTAGATGTTCTTGATATTGCAAATAAAGCTAGTGACAGTTATGCAGCACTGGATGCATAAAAATCATTTGACAAAGTGGAATGGGACTACTTATTTGAAGCACTAAAATGGCATGGTTTTGGACATACATTTCTATCCATTATCAAATTATTATACGCTGGTCCTAAAACCTCTATTTTTCTGAATGGGCATATGTCATCCTGCTTTGCCTTCTTTAGAGGAACATAACAAAGCTGCCCTTTATCCCTTATCCTATTAATCCTTGTTCTAGAGCCGTTTCTTGAAATGATTAGATTCGATAACAACATAAAAGGTATAGAAATAGATAACTTAAATATCAATTGGCTGCCTATGCAGAAGATATTCTCCTATTTCTCGGAACCCCAATGTTAGTATACATCATCTCATGCTCAAAATATCTCTATTCTCGTTAGTTTCAGGATATACATTGAATACTAATAAATCGGAAATCTTACCTTTAAATATTCATTGTACAAAACAAGACAGCCAAACTTCTGGTATGAAATGGTGGCCGAATGGAATCAAATATCTGGGGATACATGTTTCATATTCATACATAGATATTATTAAACAAAATCGAAGAGTAGTAATGTCGAGTGTTCAACGCGCTTACCAACTCATGATCTCCTTTATTTCTAACATGAACAAAGATGGGATCAGAAATTATGTGGGTACAAGAATTTAATCTGGTTGAAGAAGAACATCTATGGCCCCAAATTCAGAATGCAAAAGTGTAAGAGCAGGAATTTTCATAAAAATATGCAATAGCCTTGCTCGAGTCATCTGCAGGGTATTATTCACTTGAACTATATATTCAAACTCCATGACTCGCGTATTAAAGTTCACATCTTCTTCCTTTCTTTTTTGTGCCTCTGATGAATAGACATGAATGGTAACATCACCTCAATCTACAGTGGCTCCCTGAGTGTCGCCCCCTAAATTCCTTAGTGGATCTGCCCCGGTCAAGTCACCACATTCATTTTTGCCACTAGGCAAAATAGTAGTCACCATTGTTTAGTTCCATATTCCACATTGCTGACAGTACTAGGTCGCATGGAATCATGATATGGTATGATATGGCATTTGTAAGGTGCCTGTACACAAGATTTCTAGGCACCACAAGACAAGGGAGGACATGAAAAACAGCCCTACTAGGCCTCCTTTCATTCAGATCGTGCAAGTGTGACAATAGAAGTGCAAGGAGAAGGAGCAGGAAAATGCAAGTGGGAGGAAAAGGGGGAAGTGCGATCAGGGCAAAATGGCTCTGAGTAAGACTCATGCATCAACCATGCGATTGTGGAAATGCTGGTGCCTCCATTGACTGTGCCACAAAGTTCCCTCCCACGGCTCCATCTAGTGGTCTAGCTTTCTTCCAAGATGGCCACCACTACTACAAACCGGCTTCCAACCCGCCAGATGGCGCGTTACAGCCCGTTCCTCAGGTTAGATGCTCGTAGTACGCTTCCTAGTTTCCTTTGTTGTTCTGTGCTTACATTTTCCCTCCCAGAATTCTGTCTCCCTCAGTGACGCCGTCTGCTGTCTTCCGTTCCACTGCCTATGGTCAGAGTGTCGTTCCCTTCTCTGCTTACCCAGTGATACGGTGTGTACCCATTTTTCCCCGGCTCCCTCTTTTTGTCCATGCTGGTGATCTTTCGTCATTCGGGAGGCTCGCTGGGCAGAGGTTCTCGTCCGCTGCTGTTTGGGAATCCTTCTTTCATACTTCCCTGAAGTTCTCACAGGTTTACCTTACCTGTGTGTGCCACTGCATTGGGGAGGCTGTTTTCTGGCTATTTCCCTCACTACCTGATTATACTCCCTCTTTCTCTAACAAGGGCACCATGATTTGCCATTGGACCTGCAAGTTATCCGGCCAAACCAGACTCAAGTATTCTCAAGTGAATCGGAGTAACTTCTTCCTTCCGATTTCTTCCACAATAAGAATCACTCAGCCCCAAAGGAGACCCAGGGTTTTTTCCGCTGCAAGGTTTTTTCTCTGGTGGGGTTGGCTCCTCGTAGTCCCCACTGCTTGGCGTGTTGCTCATCCAGGCAAAGTGGCCTCCGGAGGAGCTCGCCCTTATCTCTTCGATAAAAAGGAAAAGAAGGTAAAGAAGTCTGAAACACAGAGGAGAAAGAAGAAGAGTGAGAGACCCTAGGATTCCGCCGAAGAACAAGGTGAGGAGGGTGAAAGGGAAAGATCCCAGGATTCTGAGTGTAAGTGCAGCCAGGGCAGCACAGCTATAGGTAAGTGCAGGAGGCAGGGGTATGTAGTGGTTACAATTACAGCCTCATAGTGCATGGTAGACTGAGAGACAGTGCAAGGAAGACTGGTCGTGGAGGAGCCTGGTACCCATTGAAACTCTGAGGGAACCAAGCAACCAGTTGTCACAGCAGACAGGTAAGTTAGCAAAAGAGAGAAGGCCGAGGAGAAAAGGAGGGTCTTGAGCTGCTTCCAGGAAATTCAGGCGGTCCAGCTGAGGTCTGAGTGTGGCAGGGAGGCAGTTACAGAGGAGGTGCCTGCACAGGAGAGAGATCTACTCCCCACTCTGGAGAAGCGTCTGACCCTCAGAGAATTGGAGGTAGCTGAGCGAGGGACTCTAAAACGAAGGTATGTTGGAAGAGAGAGTTAGATGTTGTGCAGGCTCTGGCCCCAGAAAGACTTGTGGACAAAGCAAAGGGTCTTGAATTCGATCCTTGCAGGTACCTGAGCCAGTAGAGAGATTTCAGGGCTGGAGAGAAACAGTCCCTGGGCTTGAGGCCAAGGATAGGTCTTGTAGTCCTGTTCTGAATTAATTGCAGGGGGCAAACAGTAGAGGTTGGCAGACTGAGAAAGAGGCTGTTGCAGTAGTCCAGCCTGGAGAGAACTAGGACTCTGGAGACAGTGACTTTCTGGGGCAAGTGAGGAAAGGTAGGATACCTCTGAAGAGATGCAGCTGGAAGAGGGCCTTTATGGCAAGTCAGTGATGTTAGGGGGTAGAGGGCCCAAGGAAGGCAGCCAGAGTGAGAGCAGGAAAGCGGGAGCAGGGGTCCCAATGAGAAGGATATCTGTCTTAGTGTCATTGAGGCAAAGATTGTTGGAGTCACACCAATCCTGAATCACAGATAGACAGTCAGGAGTGAGCAAGGAAGGAGAGGAGGCTGAGGGAAGCCTGAAAGATGGCTGAATGTCATCCACATAACATTGAAAGTTAGAAGAGAAGGAGATCAGGTGGACCAAAGGGGCCAGATAGACATTAAAGAGCCAGGGTGAGAGGATAGATGTTACGCTCACCTGGCTCCCACAGAGGCGTCGATCTGGACTGCTGCGGTCTCCACCAATGTGACGCGTAGGGCCGAGATGACAGACTGGACTGGCCCACCTAGCTTTGTTTGCTTGGCACGTAGGAATATTCTTCTGCAAGTGGAGAAAGGGAGTTAACCACCCGTGGAGTTGAGCGTAAATCCCCCCACCCCGCTGTTCTCCCCACTGATCACCTTGGATGTTCCCTCTTATAGTCTCACCTGATGATTTGAAAAGATGAGCTCTCCATCCTGCATTGAGCAGAGGGGCGCGTAGATAACCAGTTGCTTCACCGGCTCGAAGGAATTGGTGAGTTCCAGGACAATATTGACTCCGATATTCCCGGCAAGACGCCGTAAGTATGTAGTTTGTAAGAGTTCAAATGCCTGACTTTCCCTCTTGTCCGATTCCTTGCAGGTTGCAGCTTGACCCTACTGAAGAGTTCCTCGTGGCAACCGGTAATGTTCTGGTAAGGATTTGTATTATCCAACACAATTCGATAAAATAATGTCCATATGTAACCTGTTGCTTTCTCCCTTATTCAGGCGCTGAGAGAAAGTATGAAGTCTCAGGGAATAATGCCTCTGGCGGTAAAATCAGGTAAGTCGCTTGTGGTGCGGAGGGTTTCCCTTGTTAGTCCCTTGTATCACCTTGCTGTCCTTTTGTTTCCCCTTAGGGGCTGGGGTTCGGCTAGGATGCAGTGGAAGCTGCGCCGACCAGTGCAGAAGAATAGTAGCCCCAGTGGTAAAATCAGTTAAGTCTATGGGGGTATTCGTATTCCTCTGTGTATTCCCTTGGCTCACCTTGCTGTTCTTGTCTTCTCCTTAGGTTCCGGAGTGCAGCGGTAACATGCAGGAGGATGCGGTGAAATGTGAAGATGCTGCGAAGGCCGGTGAGTTCAGCGCGGCGCTGCAGCTGGCGAGGCGACGCGCATAAAATAACTTCTTTCTTCCAGCTCGAAGGCGCGATGGATCGGGAATTCAGGTAAGGATCAAAGGTATTGCTCTTGTTCTAACCTTTTCCCCTACTTTCTCCCTTTTTCTAGGAGCTCCAAACTCGAGGCGGGCGTGGCAGAAGACTGGATGCAGACTTGCAGGCACGGTGAGCGTTACGCTGCTGGATGCAGAATAACGCGAAGCGTGTGCTGCTCTTTGGGCGCGGTTTAAATAGCCTCCAAAGTAGTCCCTGGTAAGTATTCCTCCCCAACCCCACCCGAGTAAAAAAATAGTCCCTAGGTAAAATAGTCCCTTCCAAGCCTCGTTTGGCTTGGAGCTCTTGCAGCATGGTCTGCATCAGGTAAGTTTGCAGCATGGTCTGTATCAGGTAAGTTTTAATCTATGAGCCTGGCGCCTATGGCGCCAGGACTGACTCTCCATATGAGCCTGGCGCCATAGGCGCCAGGACTGCACCCAAATAGCCCCTAGCGGAGGTTGTTGGGCTTGCTTGGGGTAACTTGATGCCTGCTTCCGGGGTTGCTGGACTTGGTCTGGGTCCCCGGGGGTAGGCATCATGACAATAGAGTCCTGGAGGACACCACATGTGGAAAAAGAACTGGTTGAGAGAAAGGACCCAAGTTGGACCTGGGAGGGACGGTCCATGAGGAAAGAGGTCAGCCATGCCAGGGCCTGTTCTGTGAAGCCCAGGTTCATACAGAGTCTGTTGATCAGGGTGGCGTGATTGACCGTGTTGAAAGCAAAAGAAAGGTCAAGGAGGATGAGGACAATGGAAGAGCTGGAGTCGAGGTGAGAGAGTAGATCATCACAGGTATTCAGGCATGCAGTTTCTGTGCCTCTGGCTGCTCTGAAGGCAGACTGATTGTCATAGAGGCAGCCAACACATTCAGTGTGGAGGGTAAGTTGGGAGATGGCCAGCTGTTCCAGGAGTTTGGCCAGGAAAGGTGTGATAGAAATCGGGTGATAGTTTTCCAGACATGCAGGATCAGCGGAAGGCTTTTTAAGGAGGGGGTGCTGTGAGGAATTGGACCATCCACACGGCGGGTGTGCACTTGCCTGGGCTTTTTTAAATATTTTTTAAAGAAATTGAATGATGGGCTAATCCTATGCTCACCGCTCAACAAACACATAGGGCCTCATTCCGAGTGTGGCGGTCTGGAAACAAGGGTGCTGGTAAACTGACTGGAATCCTTGTTTCCGGACCGCCATACTATGAGTCTGCCTGCAGGGGCTGTTGCGTGCAACAGCCCCTGCAGGCAGTCTTTTCACTAAAGCACTGGCACCATTAGCAATGGTGCCAGTGCTTCTGAGTCCTCATTCCCGTGTACAGGACTCCACGGGAATGGGGACTTACCGAATCCCCCACCTGACTTCCCGCTCAACCGGGATGTCACTGGCACCGGGAATTCAGGCAGCGGGTTCAGTGTTTCGGGGGCAGCAGCAACCCACGGGTAGCACCAACGGATTAACGTCAACCTTGTAATGAGGCCCATAGTCACGTGTACTCTGGCTGGACACAGCCTACAGGCGCAGTCCTCCTGTCATGTTCAGTTGGAATGTGAGAGCCAGGAGTACATGAAAGCAGCAAGAGTAGGAGGGCAACACCTTCCTCCTGACATGGCCAGCCTAATTAAATATCAAAGGCTCCATGGATCCACGCTATACTTTGTCTGCCTGCTCGTGGCAGCACATACTGATGAGAGTTAATTGAAGCAGGCCTGCAGGAAGCCTGGTCGTAGGACTGACAAAGGACAGGATGCCCAACACCCTTTTGATATGCATCTGTGTCAACTTGAAGTCAGCTCCCGCCCCTTAGTACGAAGTGCAGTGAATGTCATGTCTGGGACAACTTATTACAGTGATCATCCCTGCAGGGGGACCCCATTCAGGAAGGTACGAATATGTGATTTGATGGAGACAGAAAGTCTGTTCTCACCATAACGTCAATGGAGACCTGCTCTTTGATCAGGAACTACAGAGAGCTCAATTAACCAGAGATACCCTTTGATCCACAACAGAGAGGCGGATGGGTGGGACTTAGTAGTACATGTTTTCACCCCTTTACCTCTCCTGTTGCAGAACATTCTGGTTATGACCTCACTCATAACAGAAGACTCTTGGTAGGAACCCTGGACTGGTTCATTAAGGTAGAATCAGCCTGCACAAATCACTGGGGCCCATTTGGCTTTAAAAGAGGGCTGAGCCCCTCTCTTAGCAGATCACCTGAAGACTTTGAAAGGACTAGTAAAACAAACTCATTTGGACCCTGGTTGAAGGTACAGTATGCCTTACAGCTTCCGCCAGTGAAGGAAGGCCAGGATTTGCAAGAGGGAAGCAAGATCCCTCCCCTAAACATCTCCCAGGAAACAGAGGGAAATACTGAATCCAGAGGACCCTCTAGCAGCTCCAGAATGGGTACCCAGTCAGCACACAGCATGCCCTGCTAGGCTCTGTAAGCAAGCTTCCTTGGTGAGAAGTGCCAAAGAATCTCTGAACCAAAAGAAGGACAAGGCCATTGCCTGCAACATTATCCTCATCTTTGGGCCATCTACCTTAAAGAACCATGCAAGTCCAGCGATGAAGCTAGGAGGTGTGCACCGACAAGCAGCAACCAGCATCCACATTTAAGGACATTTTTGAGGCAGTCGAGCCCTTCGAGCTGCAACCGACTGCACCGCTGCATTTTGTCACGCGTCAGTCACTCACACCATCTGAGAAGCCTCGACCAGTGTTTCAGACCTGCCAACCAGCACTGAGCCAATGATTCCTGACCCCGAGCCGCCCTGTAGGCCAGCTTGCAGCCATCCGTCCAGCCTCACTCGCCGAACTGCCTGCCGCCTGATACCCACAGCTGACTCCCATCTTGAACTCTATTGCAGAAACTGCAAAGGGCCCTGAAACCGACTTGACGCTGTTGAGCACCCAGGACATATACACACACAAGGTACATTGTGGTTCTGTCCCCCTGGTCCTTTTCCAAAAGGCCCCTAGTGAAATTTCACAACCCCTTGCTCCCTTTGTACTGAGACCAAGTATCCTTGAACATTACAATCGATTACTTTACCGACTAGCCTCCTGTCAGTATCCAGAGTGCATCCTCCTTCTTCTTGAAAGTGTCTGTCTGTACTTCTTTACATGGTGGGTTGTATATTGTAGATTGCTATAACTGTCTGTTGTAATAATAATAAAGTAGATATTTGTATACAACCTTGACTGGACAGCCCCTTTTATCATTGGGTAATAATTGTATTTTCGCTGTGTTGCAACTAACCAACGATCCAGGACCTTGCAGAGATAAGCCTGCTGTTCTGTCCACATAACCAAATATTGGACAAGGATGTTTATAATTTACTTGTGTTTCCAATCTGATCAGATCCCTTCTGTTGTGCTAGAGGTGTGGGGCTGATTGAAGGTTTAGAAACCAATATTCATCCCTGGACCACTGATGCCCCGGAAGTTGATTCGTCACAGGTGAGCAAGGGAGTGCTTGAGGAGAGAGGGAAAGGTCCAGTGGTGAAAGAATGATTGCAGAAATCAGCCAAGGCTAGAGCGATCACACAGATCTGCATTTGCCTGATGTACCAAGAATCAGGCCCCTCCAGGAAAGGGCATGTGTGTGAAAGTCCCTAATACTACAATGGGACCTTTTGGAATTTTGCCTGCCGGCCTCCACTAGGATCTAAACAAGTCTAAACCCCTGCCAAGAATGTGTCTTATTTTCTTCTGGAAAATGCCCTTGCAGTTCTTTTTTTCTTCATAGACTTATTTTTGTAAGTCTCTTCAAACGAGGATATCTGGGGAATGATGTCTTCAACAGAAAAAGCCTTTCCCATCCAGGTATTCAGATATATTATTTCCTGATCCACTAGAAGGGAACAGAGAACCTGTTTTAATGTTGAAGACAAACAATTTGAACTGATGCTCACCTGGGTGTATTTTGAAGGGGGTAATGTCAAGGATCCCCAGAATTAAACTACATGGACCCTTTCTGAAGAATTCTTTAAATAACAAGCTATATCCAGCCAGGATAATGGGCCTCATTACGAATCCGGCGGTAACCAGGCGGTAAAACCGCCTGGTTACCGCCGGACTCGTATTACCATTCCGCCTCCATGATTCCCCGAATTACTGGGGCATTACAACCCCGGTTTCCCGGGAATCACGGAGGCGGAATGGTGTTAATCCCCATTCCCATTGAGTCCTATGGGACTCAATGGGAATGGGGAGCATGGAAACACCGGCAGCATCTCGTAATGCTGCCGGTGTTTCCTCGGCCGCCTGCAGGTGGGAGGTGTTATACCCGCGAGGTCAAACCTGGCGGGAACATCACCTCCCGCCTGCAGGAGTCGGGATCAGGCGGTCCGGAAACAACGGTGGCGGCGGGTTTACCGCCACCGTTATTTCCGGACCGCCTGATTTGTAATGAGGCCCAATGTATTGATACAGCTCACCTGAAATGAAAGGCAGAACCTATAGAGCTTCTGTTCCCTCCACATCTTCCTATCTCCCAAGACCCCCTAATTTCTCATGGAGCCTTCATTACTTCCCTGCATCCAACTTCTATGCAGCAAGGAAAAATAACTGTGCTCTAACACCTTGAAGCATTTGTTGAGCTAGATAGAATTACCAAGAAAATACTTCAGACCCAATAACTGAACAGACTCAAAGGAGATGGTAAAATACTGCTTTAATCACAAGAAGTAAAGCAGGGCAAATAAACACTCATCAATTCTACTCATGCAGGATCACACTGTCTTATCATTTGGTTTCAGTTTATATAATGCTATTGAGGGGCAGGATTTGATTAGGGGATCATGTATACTTGTAGAAAGTGTGTGTGTTAGTTCCTCATTGGTGGTCTCTGTTCTGTAAAACACACGCTGAGCTAATCACATGGTTTAGGGTATTCGTCATGGCAGAAAATGTGGCAGCTGAATAATATTAAAATGTGGCAGCTGAATAATATTTTGCAACATTGTTTGTAAACGTGCATAGCAGGCTATTCTAATTGGTTGGCAAACCAAATCCATCCTTCAACTTTCGGCTTGTTTGCAGCACATACATGGAAACCAAACCCAGGTGGTTGGATATATATCCGCTTTCCCCTTGTTTCCTAGTTAGGCCACCCTCTCACACTGGTAGGCCTCATGCCAGTGTCTTCTATTTGAAGACTGTCCTTTCCAGTCTGCACTGTCTCGGGACATTCGAGGGTGTGTAGGTAGACCGCTATCTTAGCTCCAGGCCAAATGAATAGCCCTTGTTTGCCAGCTATTCGTCACGTTTTAATACCATGAAATTGTCAATTTCGACAGTGCATTTAACATCATTTGATTCAATTTTTGTAGCTGCATTAGCTACTCTTGGACTTTAGAGACTTGCTCATTCTATCCTATATTTACTGTATGCCTTTAAATCATCCAATATTTGCAATCAGCAAATGTTCTTGTTCCTGTTAATCTTTGGGAAATATGTCCTTGCATATGGTCTGCTCGTAGACTCCCTTTGTGCTTTTCCTTTATCCCTCAAAATAGCATCCTTGGTTCAAAGCCAATGTACTCCCCTATTTCACAAGGAAAACAGCTTCTTCATCATCTTTCCACATTAAACTCTGTGCTCATATTTTGAGGCAACTGGGTTAATTCACATGAGCTGTCGACCATCTTGTTCGGATGGTAGTCCTAAACGTTGAATACATACCTCTAATAAGCAAGCTTCTATTTACTCTTTCTACTGTGCATTTCAGTGTATGTCCAATTATTGACCAGGGGGTCACTTCATACTTCATTGTGTTCTCCCATACTGCATCATGCAGCACATGTTTCTCCTTAATACTTCAGTTACATTGTCATTCTTAAGTATTTTCATATCGTTTCAGCATAGATTCATACATCTTCGTTGGGACATTATTTTGCTGTTATTGAACTTTGCTTAACGTACATCCATGTTGAGCATCATTTTATTCATGGCTACTTTCCAACAACTCGGCAAGGGACAGCCTTCTTGATAGGTTTCCTCCACTGTTTCAATGTGAGGGTATCTTCTGAATGGCTGCCTGAGTGCATATCGCTTTTCATATAGCCGACGTGGTATGAACATATCACATAAACTTGTGCATGGTTTCCCAATTGTGGCTCGTTTTCTGTCAGTCCAATAGGGTGGGGGTGACTAGGGAGAATGCATCCACTTGCTCCTCTACATTCCCCCCTCTGGTTCCATTCTAGATCAGACTCTTCTCCCCCTCTTCTGCAATTCCTGCTTCATCTTCTTCAATCATCTAATCATATTTACTTTTCTTGGAACCAATATTCTTGTCACCCCCCTCAGGTGACCAGCATTCTTTATGTGTTCATCCACACTCCAGGTCATCAAACGACAATCTCCTGCCGGTGCACAATATATCCACTGTCCCACCTATTTTTTACGCTCTTGGGGATAATAGAACTTTGTTCCTGAAGGTGCAAGAGAGATCTTTATATTTTCTCGGGTACCTTCTTCTGTTTACATCTGTTCTCCAGTAGGTTTGTAAATGTCAATAATTATTTTTATTCCAATGGCTTTCTTGGCTGTTTTCTGGCTTTGTCCCAAGATAATCCTTATGAGACAGAATACCAACATTACTAATGGTAATATTGCTCCAAGTAATCAAAATCATTAGCCAACCACAATGGAATCCATCCAATCAATGATGAAAGCAAGTTGTCCCCTGCTGTTTTATCAGCTTCATCTTCCATCTGTGTGTGCATGGGCACTGGCTCATCCTTTTTTTTTTTTAAACTCTTTATTGTTTTACAACAAATAATAACCAACAACAATTAACACTACGCACAGTCTGGCACTTCATGTTGGAATTCCGCACATCACTCTCAACTGTCTTGGTGCCCTTCCATGGCCGTCCTTGCATGGATCACTGGTGGTTCTGCACTGCTGCACATTTGTCCTTTCCGGGTCATCCGATATCCGATTCAGGCCCTGTGCAAGATTGTCTCCATAGTGGAGGCATTCTTCTGTTGTTTCTGTTTTCCAGTCAGCATTTTCTAACGCACTTAGTTCATATGTGTCATTTGCGTCTCTATGTACAAACAGTTCCTGTATCAGTGAGTTCCAAGCAAGTATCTTATTTCCGCTCTCACTTTCCCCCCTTTGTCTATTTCTTCAAGTTAGCCCACCATGGCTCTATGTTCGGGCCTGAGCTGGAATTCCACGCCATTGCCATGTAATGCTTTGCTAGAATGGTCATTAAATCTTTCATTTTTGCTATATGCATCCTCTTTTTGCCATCTCTTGGAAACAGGCCCAGCAGGTAAGACTCAGGCGTCCACTCTTGCATATGGATTCCTCCCTCTGCTGCCTTTACTTTGATGTTGTCCCGAAACTTCATTATCACCGGGCAGGCCCAGAACATGTGCAGCATGTCTGTGTTTTCCTTTGCACACTGTGGGCAACTTCGTGTTTCCTTGTTTCCGATGCTGGACTTCGTCTGGGGGTGAGATATGCGCTGTGCGTGAGATACAGTTGTGCTTGTCTAAATCTTGCATTTCTGGAGACTTTCTTCATGTATCGTAGGGCTTTGGACCACTCTTGATAGGTGTAGGTCTTCTGGAGTTCCGCTTCCTATCTTTCCCCTGTCTGGAGTTCTCGTGCGTTGTTACCTTTCAAGAGCTGTTTGTATAGTCTGGAGACCGTATGTCCACCTTCCGACACATCGTACCATGTGTCTAGCTCCCTTTCGGTTTCCACGCCTTTGGATAATTCTGGCCATCTCTCTTGATTGTCCAGACCATACTGTTGTACAGTATACATTGGCCTATGTGTATGTTGTAATCATCCATCAGGGTTGGGAAATCCACCCATTGTCCTTCTTAACATAGATTACCAATCTGGGCTACCCCCTTACTTTCCCAGTGTCTCAGATATGTTGCAAGGGTCTTGGTTCGGGCACCGGCCAATCCTGCAAGGTGAATCTGCATGGAGCAGGGGTCACTGATCCCTCAGGCTTTCCATGCCTTCTTCCATAAGGTCAGGCCCAGTCTGACCATGGTGGGGAGGGTTCTGGTCAGTGACTTGTCTATCCATAATGCTTCTCTCAGATAGTACTGCCACAGCGCAGGTTGGAACAACAGTGAGTCTATGGATGTGTCATTTCCCAGCCATCTGACAACAAATTACAGCTGTCCTGCCAGATGATATCGTTCGAAGTCCTTGCGATCTGATCCCTCCCGATTCATAGTCTCTTTGTCGAGTGTTTAGGGCTATCCTGTTCCTCCCCCCTCCCCACAGAAATTCCTGTGCCATTGTATTTAACTGTTTGAAGAATGTTCCAGGTATGTTTTGAGGTATATTTGTAAAGTCATATAACAGGCAGGGCAGTACCCTTCTGAACAGGGCTGCCCTTCCTATCATTCCTAGTGGGAGTGTCTTCCAGAACTTCATGGCCTTCTCTGTTTTGCCTAGGGCTGCTTATGTGTTGGCCTTGTGTGTCTCTGTGGGGTCGTAGTGTATATCTATCCCCAAATAGCGGAAAGTGCGTGGCGCCCATGTGACACCTAAGTCCGGCAGTTGGTCGGAAGTGACCTGTCTCAGGTCAGCTAGGGGGAATAGGGAAGATTTTCCTTTATTAATGGAGATTCCTGACAGCTTAGCAAATGGGTCTATGGCTTCTAGCAGATCTGGTAGATGCACCTGTGGGTTCTCGACAAATAAGAGCATGTTGTCCGCAATTAGCGAGACCTGGTTTATGATGCTATCGATTTCTATCCTGGTTTCCTTGTACTCTGCTCTTAGGAAGTCCGCCAGTGGTTCTAAGGTCAATATGTAGGCCAATATGTATAGCATCGGGTATAGTGGGCATCCCTGCTTTGTGCCCCTGTATAGTCTCCAAGCCTGCGAAATATGTCTGCGAGTCTTCACCCTTGCCCTGGGATCCTTATATAGCAGCTTGATCCAACAAAGGAATCCCTTCCCTATCCAAAAGTGTGCCAGTGCGCTCAACAGCCAGTTCCAGTTCACAGAATCAAAGGCTTTAACAGCATCTAACAACGTTATTGCTCTTTCACCCCATCTGTGAATCTGTGATTTGTTTGATCTACTACGTGGTGTAACCTTTGCAGGTTCCACGTAGTGTTCGGCCCCGGGACATAGCCCTTTTGGTCCAAGTGCACCAATGTGAGTATGACTCGTTTGAGTCGACTAGCAAGAGTCACTGTCAGGATTTTGGAATCCTGATTAATCAGGGAAATCAGTCTATAGGAGCCACATTCTAGTGGTGATAACCCTGGTTTTAGAATGGGTATTATTACAGATTCTGACATGCTGTCTGGTAACTGTCCTCTCTCATACGCTTCCTCATATATCTCCAGCAGCTTTGGTGCCTGGGTGCTTTTGTATTTCTTATAAAATTCACCGGGTAACCCGTCGGGTCCTGGGGACTTGCCGGTCGGGAGACTAGTTATTACAGCTGTCAATTTGGTTGTATACTAATTGACCTTTTAACAATTGACCTTGGTAGAATTGACCTCGGGAGAATTTACCTAATTTAGAAGGTCAATTAGGACATATATGTGGGGGTAAACCCCCTGTAACTCTCCACCCAATCCAAACCCCCCTGCAACCACCCACCTAATCCCCTTATATTATTTATAAGCGGAGTAGGAGCCGAGTAGGAGCAGTCCTGCAGTCCACTCTGAGCAACTGGCGCAGTCTGTCTACAGTCTCTACAGAGGGTGGAGTGAGCAGTCAAAAACCCCTTTATACAGCGGAGCGGAGGGGAGCTGAGTAGGAGCCGAGTAGGAGCAGTCCTACAGTCATGTCTGTCAGGCATGAAGGAATGGCCCCTATCAACCTGGCGCCTGAAGAAGCAGATTCCAGGAGACTGCGTAGCTCTCACCCACGTTTGGGCATGGACATTTTGACTGCCAAGCCCGTTACAGGCAAAAAAGGTGAGCGATTACAATTGTCACACAAAAGTGTATTTATGTCAACTAATGAGAGCACGGATCAGCTACAATCAACATCGTTGCCATTACAAAGTGCTCTGCAACCAAAGCTCCCCGAGTGCCCCCTCCCACCCCAACTTCACTGTCCTGCACTATCCCCCCCCAATCCGCCCGACGACCCAGAGCCTCTTACCTGGGAGGTGGTGGGGGCGGGGGAGTGGGAGGAGGAGGAGGAGGGGTGCGGTGCGGGGCTGGAGGCCACAGAGATTGAGGGGCGGGGCGGGAGGCACTCCTCTCCTCGGCGCCACAACACCGGGCGACTCAGAAGCCGCTCAGGGCCCGGGAAAGGGATGTTTCCCCCGCCGCGGTGGAGTCAGCGTTGTGGGACAAGAAGCCGAACGGGGGTGGCCGCTCCCAAGGGTCCCGCCCCCAAACACAAACCAGGAACTTGTCGGGCAATCAGTATTGGTCGAGGCAATGATTCACCTCCCACATGACCTTGGTGATCCGACGCCACGCCAGACAAGCTTGATGGAGTGCGAGTCGGAGACAGGGTCCTTTGATTCGCACGCCATTGGAATAAATCAAGGCTTAAAAAGAAAACGACAATACACCTATCTAGAAGCTATGGGAAAAACCAGGAGAAAGCGGGACATTAGTACCACCCTGGTTAAACACAAAACAGCGCCCAAAAGAATATTTAAAAAAAAAGTCCTACAATCAACAAAAGCCCAAGATGCATGCCTAAATAAAAGCATGAATAAAGCTCAAAACGAGTGCCTAAAAGGAGGTAACAATCTAAAAAATTACTTCCAACCTTGCCACAAACTCTACAGATGTCTGATAAAGGAACTTTCAGATGCAGAAATTTTACAGGCCGTCAAGGACTGTTGGCCGCTCGCCAAACATCGTAGAACTGACGAGCTGGTACCCCTGTCTGACTGATCTCCCCTAGAAGACTTTCAAGAAGCAACAGGGGAGAGAGGGAATTTGGGGCCTAAGGGGCCAAAGGAAACAAACATGACACCTAGTGAGACGGTGGCCTCAATTCTGAGCATCTCTCCAACCATGTGTAGTGAAGAGCCAGCCCCCGCAAAAAGGCCTGAACTAGCTCAAACCAAGACAGGGTCAATGACTCTAGGGGAAGAGTCTACTAAGCTTACGGCCTCAACAGATAAATCCCCTTCAGCACCTTGTACCAAAGAACGAACATGTGAGGAAAATAGAACAACTGGGATAAAAACGGCACCCTTGATAAGGCTTGAACTCGACAAGGCGCCACTAATTCCAGCGAGACAAAGAGAACCTTCAACTTTAGAAATTTTACAATACAAATCCCAAAAAAAGGACAAGGAGAACATAAATTTGTCACCAACTGACACTCACTAGGATCCGGGGGGTGTTATACCAGCCACCAATCTACGAGACAGCCCAGGATCCAGGAGCTACAAGAGAAAGCAAGACCAACTACTTTACAAAAACTGCCACCTCCAGATACACCAACGAAGAAAGGTGACATGCTGTCAATAATGTCAGCGATCACAATAGCTTTAAACCCATTCATGAAGCTATATGAAACAATCAGTGATAATTTAAAAGACCAGACTAGTATCCAAGTAACAATGAACAATAAATTAACTTGTCTGGAAGCTCACATTCTGGCTAGAGAACAATTGGAGACTGCATTGCTCTCTGGGAGAATGGCTTCACATTCCTCCCTTACACCAATGCAATCTGAATCTACGTGTTCGGAAACAAAAATATCCAGTAGCACGCAAACAGAATCAAGGATTGACCCGAGTGAGTAAAATAACAATTTAGGGACAAAAGGTACCATCGTGTTGGGCCCGTGCAGTAGCAACATAAAGGACTGCATCTTATCAGAGTCGCCAAACACCAAAACAGGAGGTATAAGGTCAAAAAAAGCTGCATCTGGAAAATGTGATCAAAATCCAAGTGAAAAGGTAATAAAAATAGCTACGAAAGAAAACATAAGTTCCACCCTGTTGCCGGGCAACAAAATCTCATTGGCCCCAGTGTTTAAAAAAACACTTACTACGAAGGTCGTTGCGCCCACATCTAATAAAGGAGATCCTAAACTGGTCTTGGGTGAGAAGGAAGGGATTGAACCCCAAATAGCAAGATCTGGGGTCACCTATAGAACAACAGGCTCCCCAAGGTCGGTAGAAGATTTCTTGGCTGATAGCGAAATGATGAACTTAAGTCAACATACGATGGTCGAAAAAAGAGGAGAGATCACTTCATCACCTACCTTAGTGTACTCCTTACAGATAGAGGAGTCTGGGGCAATGACAAAAACTGAAGGATTTTTTACCTTGGAGGAGGGATGTGAGAAAACATCTAAGAAAAGAGGATGGCCACTAGGGTCTTCTACAGAAACAAATCAAACTCAAGATAAGAGACTACAAAGAATTACCACCAGTGCAACCAGGAGGAAGTCCCATTAGACACATCAAAATGAGATCCCACTAAAAAGAAAAAGAACTAGCCCCTCTAGAACAAGCGATCACTCCCCGCACAAAGCGACAGTTGAAAGTAAGAGTTACGGGAAGAAATGGGGAAGTGTCCTTCCTTTGACAAAAAAGGATAACTATAATAGAAAGGAGACAGATCCTGAGACGAAGTGATGGGTTCTCAAACTTGAACAGATCCCAGGGAATGAAGATGACGTGTTATTAAATCAGGGCTCTGTCCTAAGGCTTTTTGCCTTCATTCCGAAGTTAGGATCCATTAAATCAGACGATTTACTGATTGTAGATCCTAGCCAGACACATCGAAAAGCTACATCTCATTTATAACTCTCCTCTAAACGGGTCCACGACCTCCTAAAAGAAGAGACTAAATCTCTGTTACGATTGGGCTACGACATCACTGAATCATCAAGGTCGATAGCCCCGAGGCTAAAGAGCAGGCGTGATGACGAGCTTAAACCAAGAGAAAGAATGTCCAACACAGGCCATCAAATACATCGACTTGACAGAAAGTTATCCATTGACTCTGATAAACTAGAGGATGAACATCAGCACTACAAAGATAGAAAAAAAGTTGCAGACCTGGGAAAGACTCAGGATCGCCACTTGGTACAACTTATAGATGAAAAAGAAAAGGCCTTGAACAAAAACAATCTTGAGACCCAAGAGCATAGAAGAGTCAGAAGACAGAGCGACAAAAGTAAAGCCAGCATGATAACAAGAACCATAAAGAAATCAGCGACGAATGACAACAACAGGCCTGAATCAGAGCCAAAATCGTCTCACAGCATTTGGTCATGGTTACCAAAAGCCCTCCAAAGGGAGGAAAAGAGATAGCAATGCAACAAACAGACGTCAGAGAGAGGCGACAACAACAAAGAGACGAAGTACAGACCACTTTTTCGAATAGGCTCATGGAACCAGAGGCCATACTCATTTGATGGCTCATGGAGTCATAAAACTAGCTGACTACGACATATTGTGTCTCCAAGAGACATGGTTAACACAAGCACCAACACTAGATGGCTACGAAATAGCTTTTTCCCCAGCTAAAAAGGGGCCGATTGGGCGACCAGCTTTGGGGCTCCTGATAGCTTGCAGGCAGGGATGTGGTTGCGCCTTGAAGAAAATTCTTGTTTGCAACACTTCTTTGTTACTGGTCAAGGCCACATGGCCGGAGGACATTTCAAAAGAAGACAAGGGAAAGCTGTCAGTTATTATTATAGCAAACACCTACTGGAACCCAGCAACGCTAACCGACTTGGCGTATTTGGAAATGCTGGAAAGTGCTATTGACGACGCCATAGCAGACCACTTGGCACCTTATCTTCTGATTTGTGGGGACCTCAACGCCACTTGTACACAGGTCTCAAATGCATTAATTTCTCATCGGCCAACAAGCTCAACAGCTAGAAGAGGAGAGGCTTGGTTCAAATTGATGAAATCAAGAGAAATGCACAACTTAGATAGTGTGTTTCCAGACCCTACCCGGTTACCGACCTGGAAACGAGACTCCGTAAGGGCCACTATAGATTACATATTTGTATCAACAACCTTATTATCGGTTTTGACGGCATTTGAAGTAATTGAAATGCCAGCCAGTGACCACAACCTCCTCTGTGCAACATGGCCTAGAACAAGTGCTGAAGACCTAAGGAGGCAACCTCAATTGTGCATCAACAACCAGCGCACGAGACTGAAGCTGTCAGAACCACTGAATACTTAAGATGGAGCGAGTTGCCTCGTAGTGTAGACGAAGAAGTCTTCCAAATAATGTACCTGTCTGATTGTTATAATTCACAACCAGAATGGTCTATTAATGGAAAGACAGGAGACCGATGACACTGGCGTAGTGGAACTGGATACAAGGTAGGCAGGAGTACACACCACTGGCGTCGTGGAACTGGACACAAGGTAGGCTGAAGTACACACCCCCAGCTGAAGACAAGGCAATAGTCAATATAGTATAACAAGGAAACACAAAGTACCCAATAAAATAATAAGCAGCCAAGTGAATTCACAGAAAGGGGAACCAGGAATTAGAAATTGGCTAAGGCAGAAACATGAAAGAGTCAAGTAGCAGAATAACAGTCTTACCGTATTGGACTCCTGTCCGACGGCCAAAACAAAGTTCAAGAGCAACTGACATGCGTGGCAAGTCCCTTGATGGCAAAACGTACACCCAGAAGTCTCTAGTCCGTGTACTTAGTCCCCAAATACAATCTATATTCCAGGCACAGCGCAAAGTTCCGTGAAGCAAGGAGAGCAAGGTAAGGTAGACGAAATCAGAAGACAATCCTATGAGTTTTCCAGGTAAGGCAACGTGCAGGCGGCAAGGTACTTAAACGTGTCCAAAGCTAAACCCAAAATCGGTCCGCGATCAGGCAGGAGGCAGGCAACGAAGAGTTGAGTCGAAATCCAAAGGCAAAACAGCAGCGGTCCGTGGTCAGGCAGGGTGCAGGCGACAAAAGGCAGAATCAGAATCGAGATAAGCAAAACTATTAGCGGTCCGTGGTCAATTCGAGGAAGGCAAGAAGAAAAGTTTACAAAAAAACAAACAGCAAGGTTTGTAACGCCACCGAAGGTTGTTCAGAAGCGCCGGCAACTTCAGGGGGAAGGGCTTAAGAAAGATGAATCATGTGACTGCATGGCGTGCTGCCGTCAGCGCAGGGCGGGCCCACCTGCGGTGTAGAGGACGCCAGCGTTGCCAAGTGACCTTCCAGGCGCCAGGCTGCGTTCCAGGTAAGCAGAAAGTTTTATGGATGCGGCCCGCATCCTTGTGCAAAAGCATGCGATTACGGGCGTGCCTACACTTGTATTTCGCTACTGCCCGCATATTCCCTGCTACTTTACCAGGACGGCAGGGAAACCTGACAGAAGCTATCAGCAGCAGCGATCTGCGACTTTAGGTCAAAGTACAATACTCAGTCAGATTTGGCCCCCGAAAAACAGATAGACTACCTCCCATCGTTATCGATATATAGTCACCAAATTGGAAAAAGTGCCCCTAAAAGAAGACACATACATATGTACGATCCAATATTGGTGACTAAAAGAAAAGAAATGCAAAATTTTAAGCGACAAGCAACCGAACTAGGGACCCTACCCGCAATTAAGGCGGCAAACGAAGGCCATCGCTTATACAAAGCCTGGGTCCACAACCATCGAGCGGCTTTATACCAACAAGATGCCAAAAATATCATAAAAGCAATAACAGCTAACAACAGCCGAGAGTTCTGGTCCCTCCTAAAAATGGCCACTTCCCTACCTGAGCCAGTGTTTATCTCAAATATTGGCGAGGGCACCTGGGTGAACTTTTTTCAGACTTTATTTGAGAAGACACAAACTTGGCCAAAATCATCTAATGAGATTGCTACCACAGCCTGGAGATGCCTGGACGATGAAAAAGAAAAAACAAGACAAATAATGAAATTGAAAAATTCGAGAGCCCCCGGCCCAGATGGCATAACTAACATAAACCTCAAGGCTTTTCCATCAGAATGGGCAAGATTCTTGAGTGAAATCTTTAGATGATGTGCAACACTAAAATCAATTCCGCCATCATGGAAATCTTCAATAGTTGTACCTGTCTACAAAAAGGGGAACAAAGCTGGCCCGACAAACTATAGACCAATAGCTTTATTGGACTTTATATGGAAGGTTTTCGGTTCGATGCTCCTGGAGGAATTTAACTTATGGGCAAAAACCGTGCCATGCAGAGACTATCTTCAAACAGGCTTTAAAAAAAACATGGGAACTTCGGCCAACATCTTGTTACTAAGTGCTCTGAAGAGTAGAGTTCTGGACGGAGGTCCTCGACTTTTTTTAATCTTCATCGACCTTACCCAGGCTTTCGATCGGGTTGATCGTGTCCTCTTATGGGCTAAGCACGAAGCCTGGGCCTGTCCGCAATCTCTTCTGGACCCAATAAAGGCTCTGTATACAGATACCAGCATGAAAGTGAAGCTTACTCAGCAAGGTCTACTCTCAAAAACCATCCCAACGGCCAGAGGAGTTAAGCAGGGGTGTCCCCTGGCACCAGCACTTTTTCTGGCCTTTCTAGGTGACCTACAAGAAGAGAATTTAACAGTCCGATGTTTCCCCCCCCCAAAATGGGGAGTGCCCATATAAATAGATTGTTGTATGCTGACAATCTAATATTACTGGACCACACACCTATCGGGCTGCAGCGCCAGTTGATCAGCCTTGAGGAATACATGAGGGTAAACAATCTGGAGATAAATGAAAAGAAAACCAAATTCATGACTATTTCAACCAGCATTAAAAAAAGTGAAAAGGTAGCATTACATCTGGCAAACAAATCAATCGAAAAGGTGTCTGAATTTAGATACCTGGAGTGATCCTGGATAGTTCGAGACATGAAAAGGTGATGCAGGCTCACTTAAAATTGAAGACAAAAAAACTGATTGGGCAAGGCAAGGCCATCAATAGGAAATTTGGTCGATTCTCGCTCCTACCAGTGTTAGAGTTTTACAAAAAAAAAGTTGTTCCATCACTTACATATGGTGCGGACGCAATGCCAACTTTACCAGTTACACTTTGGCCAAAATTAGAAGCCCAATTTTGGAGATCAATACTAATCCTCCCAAATTCCACTTCTGTAGCAGCGATAAAACAGGAATTAAGCTTGTTGTCCCTGGGAGGCATAGTAAAAATCAACTCCTTGATGTTATTTCGGAAATGTAGAATGTCAGAGGACCAGTCAATACACAATCTGATACTGAGAGAAATTGAAAGTGGCACTAACAAAATGCTAAATGCTTGGTTTACTCTCAACTGTGACACTTTAGCATCAGTGGAAAGTGATGAAAAAACACTGTTCATAAATCCAACAAAAATACAGAAAAAAAGGAAAGAACTAGATTGGATAAGGACTAAAGAAACAGCTTCAAACAACAAATTAATCCAACACCTCCCACCAAATACCAGGAAAGTAAATGAAGTACAGCCCTATATCAAAAGGTTTCCATCTAGTCTGGCACGAGACCTGATTATGAGAGTGAGATTAAACCTCTTATAAACAAATGAAATTCTAACTATTAGAGGTTTATCATCAACAAAAGAATGCCGTTTTTGTACTGATCAATCAGTAACGATGTCAATCCGCCATTTGATCTTAGAATGTTCCAGTACTAGAGGACTAAGAACATTGTATTTGTCGGACATTCTAAGCGAGTTTGCACTAAGTGACCAAGATAACTGCTGGGCTAAGCTAATAGGGGGGAACAGAACACGATGGCAGCTGGCAACCTTCAACATGTTGAAATATGTAAACTCTGTCCTACTTCTACAGGACCCCCAAAGCTAGCTTGCTAGTTATCTAAAGACTTTTCTTTGAAAGACTTTTCCTTGAAGAAATTGTTTTTGCATACAACTGTTTTTGTAAAAAATCATACTGATTAAACACAAATAAAAAAAAAAAAATAAACAAAATTATTTATAATCCAAAATCAACCCAATCATTTATAAAATAACTAAATTAATATAAAGGTCAATTGTGCAGAAGGTCAATTAGGACCACTATAATTAGCTCAATTGTGCAAAAGGTGAATTGTAAAAGGTCAATTTGGGTAATACTGTCAATTCCTCTACTGTAAGGGGGGCTTCAAGTATCTGTGCCTGTTCGTCAGTTAATTTGGGAAGGTCAATTTCGGCCTGGGTGTCGGCAATATCCGAGGCGTCTGCTAAGTGGTTTTGGGAGTACAACCTCTAATAGAATTGCGAGAATACTTTATTAATTCATTCTTGGGTCCTCATTTCCTCCCCTGTCTCATCATTTATTGCGTTAATCGGGTAATTTTTTTCTTCCTGCTTAGTTAACCAGGCTAAGAGCCTGCTGGGTTTATCACCTTCTGCATGTAGTTTCTTTACATGCTTCCCATAATCTAGTTTCCCCAGCTTCTCCCCGATGGTAATGCACTTTATTCTCAATGATGTGAGTGTCGCCGGCTCCTCCCCAGTTATGCCCGCTTGTGTTTCAGCTCTTTCTATTTCACGTTCTACTTCCCCAAGTTCCACCAGAACACTCCCTTTGAGTCCCCCTACCTTCCCAATCGCTGCTCCCTGTCCACCACTTTAAAGGCGTCCCAGACCTACTGTCTAACCCTACCCTTATTATGCTCAAAATGATCATCTATTGTGTGTTGTAGGTGCTCCTGGAACTCCCCTTCCATTAGTGCCTTCGCCCTTAGTCGCCATGTCGGTATGGGGGCCTTCCTGTATGTGTAAGCTCAGGTTGCCACTAGCGGTGCATGGTCTGATAGTGTTCGTGCTTTGATATGTACCCCCGCAAATTCCCCCAGAGCTTCACTGCCTGTAAGTAAGTAGTTCCATGTGGGGCGCTATAATGTGTGTACCCTCTGGTTTATGCATGTAATTTCCTCCAGATGTCTTCCAACGACATCTGGGTCAGGATCATCTGTAGGGCCTTAGCTTGCGGTTCTGGCTTTTTGAATTTATTATCCAACCTGTCCAACAACGGATTTAGTGTGCAATTAAATTCTCCTGCCCAGATGAAGAACGCCTCCCTGTATGGGGCCAGTATGGGTGCTAGTTTCTTGAAGAACATGGTTGCATCGGGATTCGATGTATAAGTGTTTGTCAGGCAGACTTCTTTGTTTTCTAGCATGCCATCCACTATCACCATTCTAAGCTCCATATCTCTTTCCTGTTGTATGAGCTGAAATGGGATGCCCGGGGCAAACCACGTCAGCACCCCTCTGGCGTAGTTGGAATAAGTTGAGATATACACTTGTCCGCCCCATTTCTTAGCCATCTTGGATTGCTTCTCTGCCGTCAGGTGGGTTTCTTGTAGCATTTCTATTTTCACATTTGACCTGGTTAGCCAGGCGTATACTCTCAGTCCCCTGACATAGTCATTCAGCCCCCGGACGTTCCAGGTTGCTATCATGACTTCTTTTGAGCCCATTTTTTGAGTTTTTTTGCAGCCTGACCTTTCCCATGAGCCTGCATGCCCTATCGTGTTTATCTTCTAGCTCTTTGGCTCTATGTTGTGCAGTCCATGTCGTTCTTTGGCATCCCTCCCCACTGTTATGCATGTGGCTGTTGTTCTGCATGGATTTTGCAGAGTTCCCTTGTCTTGTGGTAGTACCTTGGCAATGCTCCTTCTGTTGTGCTTCGACTACGTTGTCACTTGCGCCTTCTCGTTTTCCTCTATGTGTGATGTGTCTTCCTCTTCTCGTGCAGTCCTCCAACCAACAAAACAACATCCAAACTATAACTGTTAACAAATGCTCAGCCACCCTCCTCCTGCCCGGGCCCTGCCGCCTTCCTTGCACCAACCCCCATCCTGGGGGTGTGCTCGCTGCAGCGTGATGCCTTGAAACTGGCATCTTGAGTTATTTCACTCCGTGGGGTTCCAGGTTGTGGCGTCCGGCGGGCAGCCCTCGGAATGTTCTAGCTTGCGCTTAATTTCAGCTGGCTCATGTCTTTTCTCTGGTGTCCCTTTTTTTTTTCCTTTGTTGATGTTGTCTCGCTCCATGTCTCTTTAGGGATCATTCCTGTTGTTTTGCTCATTTTTGGCTCTTATTTGTGGGATTCCCTGCTGGTCCATCCATTTGTGTCCCTCTGCCATAGTTTCGAAGAGATACGATCTGTCATTGTGAAGAGCCTTTAATTTGGCAGGGTACAGTAGCATGTATCTCACATTAGCAGGCATTCTTTGGTTGGTGAAATTGTGCTTTTTACTTTTGTACCATTGCTGTGTAGTCCGGGTATATTGCTATTTTGGAAGCATGTCTCCTGATCCCCCTCCTTCTCTGGAGAATGTCAGTATCTTCTCTCGGTCTTTAAAGTTCATGATTTTTGCGATCATGGGCCTTGGGGGCGCCCCTGGTGGGGGTTTTCTGATCAGGGCTCTATGCGCTCTTTCTACCAATGAGTCTTGGGATAACACTTCGGCTCCCACATCTCGAAGAAGTTAGTTCCCTACATAGTTTGAGGGATCTCTGCCTTCCTCTCCATCCAGCAGTCCATCGATGCGCACATTGTTTTGTCGGGCCCTCCCTTCTGTATCTCCTACCCTGTGTTTAAGGGTGCTAATAGGATCCAGCCCATCTGACATTTGGGATTGGTCGGTCGTGATATTCGCTGTGTTGCTCTGCACTTGCTGCTCTGCCGTACTCACTCAATCCGCCAGGGCCCGTATGTCCTGTCTGAGGAGACCCACATCCACAATAACAGTGTCCATTTTATGCTCCAGTGATGTCTTTAATCCAGTGATGGCCTCCAGTATGAGGCCGTCTTCCTGTCTCCCTCCTGGTTCCTTGGCGTTAGGTGTGCTTGTGCTGGCATCTGATGAGGTGGACTGGTTTGTGTTGTTTTTTTGGGCATATGTTTCCGTACTGGTCTGCTTGCCCTTTCCTCCCTTCTGCTTATCCAGCATGTCAGGATCTCTTACATGCAATATACTTCTTGTCATCTCAATTGTGTTCCCGTGAGGGGCTTGCCTGTTCCAGTCCCGTCACTCAAGTGTGTTGGGGGGCAGCTCTGTTTTTGGGGATTCCGTACTGACTTCTGCTCAGAGGTAACTTGCTGCTGTGTAGCGTTGTGCCACCCGAGGCACTATCCACCTCCGGTGCCCTCTGTCTGTGAATCCCAGTGCCCCTATATCGATTCCTCTGGCTTTCTTCTCTTGCACTTATGTCCTACTGTGCGGCACAGTGTTTAAATGTTCACCCCAGCTATCTCGATTGTGCCCCTCACCGCTCCCCCTTGGTGTTGCAGGGGGGAGCATATGACAGCGCTAATCAGGGAGTGGTCTGCTCCACCTTTGCGCCTCTGTGGTAGTGATCTCATCTCCCCTGTGCCCCGTGCACAGTCTTGTGTCTGCCGTTAGTTAGGTGGATCCAGTAAACTCCTGTGAGTCGTGGTTTTTCATTCCCCGCCTCCCTGATAGTCCTTGACAAGTTACTCCTTGCCGTATACAGTACTGGTACGCTGGGCCGGTGGATTATGCTCTCCCATATTGAAAGTGTACTGTTCCTGAGTTCTGTCAGGGCCTTTTCTCACACTGATGTGGGCAGACTGCTTAAGTTGTGACTAACGGTGTTGGCTGGAGCGTTCCGGATGCAGAATATTCCCTGTTTCCCCACTACAAGTGTGTGCCAGCGTTAATCAGGCTGTGATCTGGTTCACAGGTGCGCCACTGGTGTGGTGGGCTCGTGTCGCTCCCCTCCTGCACGTCGGCCCCTATCTGCTGTTTAGATGAGCTGAGGCCGTAGGGTCACGGAAGCCATGGTGGTCTGTTTCCCGCTGCCTTGATAGTCCCTGACCAGCTACTTGTTGCGGTCTGCAGCGCTTGTACAATGGATCAATGGATTGTGCTCTCCCATGTAGTTGTTGTACTCTGTATGAATGGTATCTGGGTGCTTCTCACCGATGCATGCAAAGTGGTTATTTTATTTCTATTGGCGGCCGGGGGGAGGGGTTTCTCTAGATGCTTGATCGTAACCTCATCTTCCATAAGGGCCACCCATTCAGCCCTGCTACCCCATTCCTGTTGTTTCACTGCGCTGTGGCTTGGTCATGGGGGTTGCGCGGCGGGGGCAGTCGGGCCTTCCCCCTTCTCTCGGGGGACCTGTCTCCCTGCACACGTATTCTGTTTCCTCTGCCGCTGCCAGTCTCCAGAGTTGGGTGCCCTGGCCCAGCTCGTCCCGCGGCGTTCTGTGGGCTGAGGTCTAATGTTGTGCCTCCTCTCCCCCTGTCTTCCTAACATGCAGCTGTTATGCGGTGCGATATATGATGCTGCCGGAACAATTCTATGGATCACCGCCGGGCTTCTTCTCGCGCTCGTGGGTTGCCCCTTGTTAGGGGTGTGTTGTCTTGCTCTCACCCAGTGTGCATTTCCATGCTGTCATGGAGTGGCAGGAGTGCTGCTCGGCAAGGATCTTGTCAACCGGCCCTCTTCCTCTCTCGGGGGCCATATTCTGGGTTGCTGATCTGCGCCCTGCTGTCTGCATTGCTAGGTTTAAGCCACGGCCAGCCCGCTTAGGGTTTCGTGGTATTGGAGGCCCCAGGTGGGGGATTGTGGGGGCAATCTTACTCTGCCTTTACGGACCCTTGTGCCCTTCTTCTGATCCCAACACTGCCCTGTTGCCGGTCTTCCCACTCCCTTGATGCCTCACCACCAGCAGGTCACTTGCCCGTCTGCAACTCCCTGGTGATCTATGTCTCTGTACCTACTGTCTTCATATGGCGGTTGGATTCCTTCCCTGACGCGGAGTCTGGTGGTCTTTCACTGCTTGCAGTGCTGCCGGCCGGTCTCTGCTCTTGGTGTGCTCCACTCCCCTTCTCCACACTGTCACCTGGTCTTTTCGTTCCCTCCGACACTCCACCAAGCGCTGCCTCGTTGACTGCTCGTCAGCGAGCCTAGCTGTTTGCACCTGCCATTTTGTTTGATGGCTCAGCGGTTTCTCTCTGGCCTTTCTATGCCAGTTGCCGCTCTGCTTCTTGACAAGGTTCACCCCAGCTGTTCTCCGTACCATCTGACAATTTTATGTTACGTTTTCTTTGAATTTCATTACCAAATCAGGCCAGCTTAACTTATCTGCACTCGGGATCTCTCGGGAGCTCGGAGGTGCTGCTGCTTATCTCATGGCCGCTAAGCCACGCCCCTCCGGTCATCAGCATCCTTATTGCCTACGTCAATGTCCCAATTTTTCCATCAAGAGCAGCTATAAATGTACAGCAAGAAGGCCCGACCCTGCCGCACATGCCTCCTTCCATTGCTGTTCTCAGATCCAGAACATACCTGTTCTGGCGAGTCATCAGCCTGATGGCTCTCAACTCTTCCGGTATTACATTAAATCCTTTTATCGTTGCATTGATCATCTGCAACAGCTCCGATCTTGTAATCTGGAGCCACTGGCCATTCATGGCAGCTTGAAGTCCTGGTAGGAATATAGATATCATTATTGTGGCGGTCTTTCGGAATAGTTTGTACACATCAGGAATGTTGTTGTAAGCCTCTATTGACTTTGATGAGAAGTAATTCTCTCTCTTTAGTCTGCAAAGATTAAGTGATGTCTTCCTCCTGTTATATTCATTCATTTTTGGGAACTCTTCAATAGGCAACTGCATGTAGGCTATGGATCCACAAGCCCAATATCGATCCATCAGAACTGCAGTTCCTCCATTCATTCCTGGTACTTCAATTGTTTCTCCACATCCTTTGTTCTTTCCAACATAGATCTTGCCATCATTCTTGAAGCAGGTGGTCGCATTCTTGACTTGCAATATATGCACTGGTCCTGCTTCGTTCTCAACCCCGGTTAGTAGTCCTGCATTCTTGGCCCATGATTCCCTTGATTCTAATCATTCATCATTCACCTTCCGCACCTTGCAGACTGATTCTTTCTTCAATAGGGTTGCAGGGGTTGATATTAGGCCACCTTCCCATCCAGTGCTGGTTGCTACGTGCCCATACACCAAAAGCTGTGTTCTTTACCAGCATCCATGTTATCCGGATTCAGAGCAATTCATTCTCTTCATAGCAAAAACTTGTATGTTCTCTCCAAATTGGGATGGATATATACGTTTTGTGTTTGTCCACCCTAATCCACTCTCCATCCTTTTTGTCTTTACCTATGTATCTTCTTATGGAAAGCCTTTCGCGATCGCTATCTTAAAGTTGCCCACTTCCCTTTGAATTGGCCTCACGTAGTGTAGTCTGTTAGATGACAGACATTTTGTATCATGTGGAGACATTTCTCTTGCAATAAATGTTCTTGCCAAATTCATGGCATATAGCATAGGAACAGACATACCACTTTCTTCTGACGTACTCTCTCCCACCTCTTTCATGTGTTGATACCATAAATTATTTGTCAAATGAGCCGATTTATATAAATATGAGTTGATACTTTAATTATCTTCCTCAGCATCTCTTTTTACTCAGGAAAAGGGTTTGTTGATATCAGAACGTAATGGGTTCACGGTCTCTTAATCTGTAAAATAGGAATAATGTGACTGGTGGGGATGTCTTATTTTTTGGTTTCTCGCTGATTATAATATTTGTGAATGACAACATTATAAGAATAGTCAAAATCAGAATGCCACAGAAAATTCCACAAATTATTTTGCGTTTGGTACATCTTTTTCTTGGAGCTACAGCTCTCACTTCCAGTTTTTATCAGTTTAACTGCAATTAATACATTTGTAGCAAAAACTGCAAAATGATTGCAAAAACAATCCCTAAAATGATGAAGCCATTTTTTGGATCTGCAGAAAATGTCACAATGTTTGTATTTCTTCATATTAAAGCTGGATAAGATTGAAGTATGTAAGAGAAAACAGCAAGCAGGAATGTATGGATGATCAGCAATATAAAAGCTCAAATATTCTTTTCTCTCTTTGATTATTTCATATTTTTCTAATCCTAATCTAAAAGTGTTTTGTTTTCTTTATCCAAGTTCTTGACCATCAATCTTGTGGTCATTCTATGCTGTTCTTCTCTTGCTTCGATGTGGGGATTTGATTTACTGGAAATGCATGCTTCACTGGAAATGGGTGCAGGAGAGGTCAATGTTGCTTCATGTTTATAAGGTTTGACACCCTACAGGTGGATCCAAGCCCTTCTTCCTTTCAGTTTCACAGCAGTAGGGTGTATGTCTCCCACCTCGTGTGGGCCTTCAAATTGAGGGGTACTCCAGGTGCATACAAATTTGCGTACTAACACTTGGTCCCCTATATATACTGGCAATGCCTTTAATGCGTTTCCAAAATTGGCAGGCAAATTGTCATTTTTGTTTACATTTGACCCCTCCTGTTGACGCTTGATCTGTTGAGAAATGAAAGAGATACTTTGAGTCATCATTTTTAAATAATCATGCATTTCATCACCTAGTGCCCTTGCTACACTGTGGGTGTCTGTATTTGTCCTTGTCAGGGGTGGGGTGTGAGAGTAGTTCTCTTTCGGCATACAGTCACTAGCTCACAGGGGTGTTAAATGGTGATCTGAACCAGGTTGGTTCCTCAGTGCATATAATGCAAGAGGTAGGCAATGTAGACATCCTTTCGTTAATGTTAGCTTTGCCATCCTTTCCTTCAGAAGTCAGAAACGTATGCTTAATGCCTAAAAGTGAGACTATATTTTCAAAGAGTTAATTCCCAAAATGTGGTCCATTATCAAATTGCAAAACTTCGCACACCCCCCATCTTGGAAAGATCTCATGGACCAAAAACTTTGCAGCACATGCTGCATACGGATGTGTGCACAGACCAGCCTCAATCCATCTGGAAAAGGGACAAACTACAACTATCATGTATCGATAGCCATTACATGTTTGCAAAATATCCTCATAATCTATGTGCAAATGTTGGAAAGGGCCCTTTGGTCTGGGGATTACACCTTTCACCGTTTGCAGGTTATGCCCTGCTGTGAAATTTTGGCACACAATACAGTTTACAATGAACTGTGCCACATGCTCACTGAGGTTCAGTACGAAACAGTCTTCTGCTATAGTAGCAGCTAGGATCTCTCGACTCACATGCGCAGGATAGTGGAACTACTCTAATGCTACTCTCAATAAAGCTATAGGCATAACTGGCTTTCCTGTTCTACCCTGCCTCCAAATTGCCTCACAGGGGTGGGGGGGATAAAGAACACCCCTGCATTTTTCCATAAATCATTTTCTTCTTGTGATGCTCATCCTCTTCTCTCAATTAACTGTACAATGGACATCATATTAAACCCTTCTTCAAACAACATGCATCGCCCTTCCTTTAAATTGTTTAACTCATCTTTACACATACTTGAATAATATGCGGCACGTTGAGCCTTGGCTTTTTTCCCGTGAGAGATTAAGTCTGTTCTTTTTGAATGCGATGTGCATTTTACGATGGCCATGGTTGCTGGGAAGATTAAGGCTTCAATGAGCTTGTTTAATAGCCCACATGTTGCACTGGAGGGCTTCTGTACGAAGGAAGCCCTCCTTTTCCAACATGCTTGGCCTGTGTGTACAGTTGACGTCACATAGGCAGTCAGAATACAGCATCACCTCCTCATCCTCAAAACTTTGTACTGTATAAATAATCACAGCTAATTCTGGAGTCTCTGCTGAATATGTTGACGGTAATCGTCAGCTCATTAAGACTTCAAAGGTGCCCTATTGGGTCACCTTTACTACTGCCAATCCCGAATGTCTCACTCCAGTCTGTTGGTTGATTTTGGATGAACCATCAATGAAAACAACTGCCCCTCTTCCTAGAGCATGCTCTCTAACCTGTGGAATATCATTATAACATTCAGTGTAAGTAACATGATCATGCACATCATCATATTCTCCCACTGGTTTGGCTATGAACTTTGCTGTATTCACTACACTACACCTTACATATAATTTTGATTGCATGGTTTAAGATACCTACCTCATACCGCAATGCCCTTGAGTGGTCAATGTGCTCTTGGGATACTGTAGAAATGCAAATAATGCACAGAGTTACAGAACACCCCATAGTTGTACTTGAAGCCATTTCTCTGGCAAATACGGCAGCCACCAAAGATTGTTTACAGGGATAGTGTCCTTTGATAACTGGGTCTAGAATCCCACTATAGTAAGCCAATGGTTTATGACCATGTCCTAATGTCATCTTCTGTGTAAGGACTGCTGTCATGGCTTCTCCATTTGAATGGGAAAATAAGTACAATTCTTCACTGTAAATTGGAAGCCCTAATACAAGAGCTGTGCTGATCGAATTTTTAAATTCATTAAAACCTTCAGTCATGTCTTCTGTCCATACCAATTTAGTATAAGCCACCTGTGCTTCTTTAAGCGCTTTTAAAAGTGGTTGAATATATGTACTGTGGTTAATGATGCAAGCCCAGCAATAATTTCATAGACCCAAAAACTGCTACAATTGTCTCACCATGTTTGGCTGCACGGTTCTCATAATAGTTTCTACTCTTTCAGGTGTCACTCTTTTCCGTTCATGCGATATCAACTGTCCTATGTACAATACTTCTTCTTGACAATACTGTACATTTTCTTTGTCTACTTTGTACCCTTTCTCTGCAAGTATCATCATGTTTGACAGAGGGGGTCATTCCAACCCTGGCGGTAGGGGGTTAATGGCACCGGTAAGGACGCTGGTGTGGTTAACCCCCTACCGCCCTATTACAAGGTCCCTTAGCGGGTCCCACTAGGACTGGCTAGTTTTACCAGCCTATCTTAGCGGGACCTGTTAAGGGACCATGGAGCTAATAACGGGCCCGTAATTTGCGGGTCCATTATTAGCTCCTTCCCCATTCCCATTGAGCCCCATCGGGGCTCAATGGGAATGGGGAATGGTTTTTGAAATGGGGTCTTACCGGGTCCGCATAGGTCGGAATGTCCCGGTAAGTCCCCATTCCGACACCACAGACCCAGACTCTCTCTCCTGTCTCACTATACACTAAAAATGCCATCCACATATTGAATAATGGTGCTTTTGAGCTCAACATTTCCTAAGTCCATCTGAAGGACTCTGTTAAAGATGGAAGAGGACTCACAGTACCCTTGAGGTAATCTAGTATGTTTCAGGCAAATTGTTCTATATGAAAAGGAAGTCAAATCCTGTGAGTCTTCATGTAAGGAAATTGAGAAGAATGCATTTTTCAAAACGACAACAGTAAAATACCTGGCTGTTGAAAGGATATTGCATAATAGTGTTGCAGGGTTTGGAACTAAAGAAAACTCTGCTTTGACTATATGGTTTAAAGGGCAAAGGTCCTGGATGAATCTCCAGGACCACCACTTCAGTTTCTTGATAGGGTACACGGCTGTGCTGCACAGTAACTCTGATGGTACCAGAATGCCTTGTTTCATTAGTGCGGATATGGTTTTGAATATCCCCTCATCCGCTTCTCTGGACATCGGATACTGTTTTGCATGTGACAAAATAGCTCCTGGTTTAAGCTTAATTTGTACTGCTCCTGCTCCCTTCAATAGGCTGACCTCATATGGACTTGTGGTCCATAAGATACTTGTGACTTTTTTGCATGTCTTCCAGAAAATATGTCGGCTTCATTTTTACCAACGCCATTCTCTGTGGTATCTCTATACTCTCAACTTTAATTCAATAAGTGAGATTTATAAAGATTACTAATTCATCATATGAACAGTCATCCCTGAATAGTTCCTCATCTGTCAAGTCTGTCAGTCTATAGCCTTCATTGAGGGCTATCACAGTTCTCCATCCTCTTCCCTCATCATCTGTTTCATGAAGCATCACCCTTTCTTCTATTACCACTGCTGCTTCTAATTCCTAAGGAATAATTTGCCCTTCCTCATCAACATGGGAATTTCTGTCCTGAACAAAATTGTATCAGGCATCCTTATTATTTTACCTGCCAACTTAGGTAACCATGATAATAAGATGAGCACTCCATACAAAAACACTTCCTTGTCTAGATGGACTCCCCTTAAAGCTTCCCTTCATGCAAAGGTTAATATAAATTCCACCACATTCATATAATGTGTCCCCGGGATTGAACACACCATGGGCCTCATTACGAGTCACCCGGTATGGAAATAACGGTGGTGGTAAACCCACCTCCACCGTTGTTTCCATGCCAGGTGATCTCGAGTCCTGCAGGCAGAGGTGTCATCCTGCCAGGTCTGACCTGGCGGATTTAACACCACCCGCCTGCAGGCGGACGTAGAAACACCGGCACCATCTCGTTTCTACTTCCCCATCCCATTGGGTCCTATGGGACTCAATGGGAATGGGGATTTACTTAATTCTGCCTCCGGAATTCCCGGGTCCCTGGGGTCGTAATGCCCCGGTAATTCTGGGAATCACGGAGGCAGAATGGCAATACAAGTCCGGCGGTAACCTGCCGGAATTTCAGGCACGGTTACCGCCGGACTCGTAATGAGGCCCTATGACTTTGTCAGTAAAAGATATCATCATGTTAAATTTTGTCCTTAAATCACGTCTTTATATATTCACTGGTGTCTGTTTAGAATATAGCAATGGTATAGACATGTCAAGTTCCCCTATAGAAATAGGTAATTCATGTGTAAATGGAGCTAAAGTGGTCACCACAGTAAATTCCTGAGCATTCATGGCAATGCCTGACATTTAACATTGTCCCTCACGGATACATGAACGAGTCGCTCCAATGTCCACAAGAAATGAGTATGTCTTGCCTGCTATCGTCACCTTACCCTTGGTTCCCCTTGGGGGTCTGGTGTTACAGATAGTACTGAACACAGAAGGGTATCCTTTAGGCTGTACTATTGTGGGTATACATTCATCCCTTAGCCTGTGAATGGATTTCCTCCCAACTCAGTCACACTCCCTAATTTGGGTTTAACTACCTGTGTAGCTCCCGTGTCCATCTACCATTGTGATGCACCTGTCTGTTGCATCGGAATATATTGTATCTGTTGAGTGGGTGCCTGTTGCATTTGCATAGGTGCTTGCTGTGGCTGCCCCTGTAATGATTCTGTTTGTATTGATACTTTTTGGGATTGCTGCAGTTGTGACAATTGTGTCTGCATTGGTGCTTGCTGAAACTACTGTGGTTGTGGCGCGTATGCCTGATTTTGCATGTGTTCTTGGACATAATATCCTTGTGAATCTGTGTTATACTGTGGAGAATATCCCATCCCCCTCTTGAAGATTGCCAATTCTATGCTGCTCTACTTCTACATGTTCTAGTCATGTGCCCTAATTTTCCACATTTCCAACATATTAATGATTGTGCACCATGGAATCCCCCCCCTTCCTTGAGAGCTTTGAAATACTCCTCGTCCTCCTCCTCGAGACCCATTCCTTCTGCCTCTTGGCACATAATTATTCTCATTCTGATCTTGGGCATTGACAATGTTATTTTGTTGTGGAAACTGCACTATTTGCGTTGTGCTTCCCTCATTGCTTGTCAAGACTGCTCCCTCTATGGCATACTTGGTTAACTTTTTCTGCACCACAGTTTTCTTCTTGTCTTTCTCTTTTAGTATTCTGCAATAATGCATGATTGCCAATTGTATCTCTGCCCGTGGTTTTGCTTGCATTCCAATCTGTTTCTTTAACTGCCTCTGCACTGGCTCTGGCAGTCCCTGAAAAATACATGGTAAAACAATGCTACCATTTTATCCCACAGTTCATTCGTCTCTGCACTTGATTTATCTTGATATCGCAACAATGTCTGATGAATCTGGATATTGTACTTTAAGCGCGCGACATAGGTCTGCTCTACAATTATTGAATGACACTTCATTATGCACTGTGTTTTGCGCTGTTACTTTTGGATACCCTGCTCTTTTCCAAATGTCATCAGATCTCTCTGCCTAGAATGGTTGGCAATAGACCTTTTATATCACCATAGCTAACATCACTCCTGACATCCTTTTCTCCAATTCCTAATCCATTTTCCCACCCTGGAAGTCAAACTCAGCAGTGTGCATTTAAAATTATCCTTATCCATCTGAGGCCATGGTATATATAGTGGTCGAGCCCCTCCTTTCTCTAATAGTGGGAATTGTGAAAACCCTGATCCTTTATCATACCTACCCACACTCCTTGTCTTCCAGGCAGCATTATCATCACCTGCTTGTTTTCTCCCTGGAAATGCCCTGCTCACATAGGGTGGGGATGCAGCCCCTGTACTATGCAATCATACCTCTGATTGTTCAGTATATGGTATTGGTTCTGATATTTTTCTTATAGGGTCCTCTAGATCTAACCATTGTACCCCTTTTATCTACACTTGATTCTCTTGAAAATCCATATGCGCCTTCTTCTAGTGTCTCTATATTTTGTTTCTTTTCCTCGTCTGACATCATTATACCCCAACTTGTATGGCTATTGTCCGCTTCTGCATCCTCAAGATCTAACCCACTTAAGGATATAGTACTATGATCGTATATTCTGACATTATCTAAGCTTGCTCCTGGTACCTTAAAGGATGCTCTGTGTTCACCCTCTTGAGTTCTGTACCCTTCCGTATACCTCATTTGTCTATACAGTCTCCCCATTCTTGTTCCTATGCTCTCTGTATCTTCGCCTCTCCATGTTGGCATATCTAATGGTCCTCGCCATACCCCACGGGACGGTTGCGATAATTTCCCTTCTACACTTCACTCTCATGTTTCTATGGGTATTATGCTTCTATGGCATAAATATTCAATCTCATCGTCTTTAAATCCCCTGCTTCTGTTAATTTCATCCTCCCTTCTCCTTATTTACGTTGATTCCTCCTCCTCTCACCTTCGTTGTAATCTATGTGCTTTCACTCTTTGGGCTTCTACTTCTTCTCTTTTCTCCTCTTCTAACCTCTCCTTCTCCCTTTTCACATTTTGCTTTCTTCGCTCTTCCCTCTATTACATTGCTTGTCTCTCTCCTGCTTATATGTCCTCTCTTTTGCTTTTTTGTCTTCTTCTTCACGTTCCTCTCTTTCTCTGACTTCACAATACCTTTGTTGTCTAATTTAAGTAATATCTGTCTTCCCATCCATTCATTCTGCACTATTGTTGTACCCTTGGTTGTATCTGTTATGCTTCTTAGTTTCTCTGCCACTTCTTCTATCTCTATCTGTTTATTCTGTCTATCCTTCTCATCACACTGTTTACTTTCATCGTGTTTCTGTATATATTTGTGTTCTCTACTTTTGCTCTCTTCTTCTGTCTCTTCACTAGTATAGGCAGGGGGTTTTGTTGGGTGTCATGACCGACGTTTGGACTATTATGCTGCAACACTTGGTGCTGTGGGTTTAGGAAATCCAAGAGGGCAGAAAAGCCCACATTTGCGCCTGAATCCTGGAGAACCGCGCAGTCTTTGCGCACAACAAAATGGTCGCCTGACCTGCCACCCACCAGTGTGAGCGTGAGGGGCCAGAAGTGCCATGAGCGAAATCAGTGCTAAGGAATATGGTGCTGTGCAAAATCTGTTGTTATTAATGTCAAAAATAGGTGTAATACCGGTGCTCACCACTAACAGAAAGCCGGCGTTTTAAAACCACCAGACACTTGTGTAAAACTGAACAAATGAACCAAACCAGGCCAAAGAAAGACTTACTAAGAGGTGGATACAATGTAAAACTATATTCTGAAATGACTTGAAGGAAGTAATTGTCCAATGTATGTATTGAAAATAGCTGGGGATGTCAGCAGTTTAAGTGAATTTGGGTTTAAAGCCACTAAAATCGAAATGTTTAGAATAAATGAGTGACCAACTTTTGAGTATCACATAGGTTGAAATTGTTTAAATGTCATAGTTTTGAACTTAGAATCAGTGTTGTAGCTGCATGTGTAAAAATTGCAAGTTTGGTTTGAATGTAGAAAACTGGGAACCAAAGTGACATTTAGCTGAAGCCCGGCTGAAAGAGATTGAATTCTGCCTGACAACTACCCCCGACAGGAGTTGAAACTTGATCAGGAGCTGTGTTCCCAGGCCTGGCTGCATTCTGCTGCCCCTGCCAAAAGGAGATGACACCTCTCTGATTGAATTAGGGGAGTGGCACCTGGGGACTGCAGGAAACTAAACAAAGCACTGTCCTTGGCCCAGGCAAATGTTAAATTAGGGGGGTCGTAAATGGCTTCCTCTTGGAAGGAAACGGGGAGGGGCACTGCATCTGTGAGCAAGCTGAGCTTGGGGGAAGTGGATAAACCAGAAATTTCACCATGTGCTTTGGAAAACCACACCCCTCGGGCCATAGCATAATTTTAAAAAGATGGATAATTCATAGTGCGGACTTGTAAAAATCATATAAATAACATCATCATTCTTGTGATTTTTCTGTGCACATTTTAAGAGGTGTTAGAACTCTGTACCATGTTCTGAGGCAAAACCCCATGAATTATGGAGATTGCAGACACGGGGTTCACGCTAGAAAAATGAGAATTTACTGGAATATGTGTAGAAAGGCGGTGTACATGTGTGCCATTTTTGGTAAACGTCCGATATTGGTAAACCAACTAAAAATGAAAATAAGTTGTCATTTTTTAATGCAAGCTCTTAAAAACATCAGAGTTGGAACAGAATGTACCATAAGTAATCTGTAATATGTACATGTAATGTCAACCACTTGTGTATCTGGGAAATATGTATTTGGATCAGAAATAGATTTGTGTGCAATTTGACAAGGGGAGGATCCTCTGACCATAAACCTACCTCATTACTCTGACTCACAACTCAGTTCCCCCAATCAAGGGAGAGAGGAGAACTGGGCCAATGATAAGTTGAGAGGGGCAGGCTCAGTTATGCTACGCACACACCCACTTTCAAAAGACATAAAAAGAGCCACTGGAAGCCAGACAGGGATGTTCACTGACCACTTTCTTGCGGGACGCTTTGCCGGGAGGCTCCAGACTTCAAATCCATCAATCTCCAGAGACCAGAACTTAACTCCAGAACTTGTAGCAGAGAGGCCTAAATCCACAAGCTGAATCCTTTTTCAGCAGGCCTCCAAATCATTTGCAAACTATTCAACAGCCGGGCGAGCTGTTTGAATTCTTTGCCAAGAACTTTTGCCAGAACCGGTAGCAGAACCAGAAGGCAGAATTATCCAGAGAGACCAGAGATCCAGAGAGACCAGACCCAGACCAGATCGCTGAGGGCTGACCTAGATCGCTCTGCGCAGAACCAGTACCCAGTGGCAAGAGAACCGCAGCCAATCCTGACCCGATCCGTGACGAAGTCGCATTCCTGTCCAAAATATAGTGTGAGTACTCAGCCAGAACTGTGCAATACCAATCTCTTAGTTTAAAATAATCTAATTCAAACTATTTTAACCTATCTAGAACTACACCATAGCATTGTGTGTCCTTCTGTGACTTTAAAGCTGTAAAACTGTCATCTGTCATTCTGAAACTTTAAAATGTCATCTCTGAAAATCCACCTCCACAAAATCGTCCGTATCTCTTGAACCGTTTGTGATAGAAGCAAGATCTAACTTTATTTTAAAGCTGAGATTCTAAGCTTTCCAATGAGCCCTAAACCGACTTGCTAGTCCTTATAGTGCCTCCGTAACTGCGCTTGACGCACGCGACTAAATTGCAGCGATTTGACATTTTGTTTCATTTCAGCCACGTGTAAAAATATTTGTATTTTGCTTCCATTACGAAATTCCGTTTTCAACCTGGTAACCATCCCTGAATCATTGATAGGGATGGCCTGAACTGATTTAAAGTATCTCTCACTCACACAAACTTCTAGAGGGAATTAAAATCATTTTTAGCCTATTTTTCCCTTCTTTGCTTACCACATTTAAAGTACTTTGCCTGTGTTTAAAATCATCCTTGTGATCTAAGCTTGCTAGGGGGGAACTGAATTCGTATTGTACTGTGATTGTATTCCTGAAGACTGTGTGTGTTACTTCCATCTCCTTACATTGCATAGGGGGGGAGTGAATTGTCAGAGAAAAAGTGATCACATTATCTCTTGTTGAAATCATATCAAATTATTTCTTTGTTGCATTCTGTCCCACCTTGCATTTCCTTGAACCATATAAAGCATTCTCTACTACCTTAGTCCTCTGTTCTTATTCATAAGTAACCAAGAACTGTGCCACTGTAGGATTACCTATTGCTGATTACTGCCTATATTCACAAGTGTGTTAGCAATTATCAATTTATTTATAAAAGTGTGATACATATATATTGTTTAATTATTCAATAAATCTTTTAAATTGCAAAACAAACACACTTCTTGGCTCAGTGAGGTCAGGGGAATTCAAAGAGAGGGGCGTTATATAAGGGTTTATCATCCAGAGTATAACGTGTCATAAAAATATATAAATAAGGGCTTCCCTTGAGCAATCCCAGACAAGGCACTGACCTAGTGGGAATGCTTGATTGGAGTCATTAACACAGTGGGGGCTTGTAGCCGGGGATTCTGGATTAGATCTATCACTTGTGCAGATTAATACAGTGTGCTAACTGACAGAATATATAAATTCTGTTGGATCACCACGCTGTGTTACTGTAACGCTCACCTGGCTCCCACGGAGGCGCTGACCTGGTCTGTGACCTCTTCAAGCGTGATGCGCAGGATTCGAAACACCGACTGAACTGGACCCCCAAATCTGGCTTGTCTGGGCCGTAGAAAAATCTTTCTGTAGCTGGAGAAAGGGGATTAACTGACTGCAGAGTATTGTGGATTAATACTTAATGTTTGAATGGATGAGCTCTCCATCCTGCTTCTGGTGCAGGGGCGCGTATTTGACCAGTTACTTCACTGGTTTCGGAAGGCGAAATGCCGTAAGTATGCAGTTTAAAAAGTTCCAGAGTAGAGTCTTCTCTTTGTTTGCTTTTCTTAACCTGTGATCTGTCCTTATTTTCAGGTGCAGAGTGGAAGTGATGCTTCGAGGGATATTGCCGAAGATAAACTCAGGTGAGTTTGTGATAAAATGATCCCTTTAAATGTCTTTGAATCCCTCTAGTAATGTCTTTCTTTTTTCCCCTTAGGGGCCGGGGTGCGGTACCAGGCCAAGAAGTGGCGCCGACCCGAAATGAGGAGCGGTTCCGTGAAATATGGCCAGGTAAGTCTTGTGACGGAAAATCAGGCTTTCCTCATTTGTTCCTCCTGCTCACCTTTTGTCTCTTCTTCTCCCCTGCAGGTGCAGAGATGTGGCGGAATGCCCAGAAGGTCGCAGTGGATAGTGAAGAGCCCACGAGGCAGGTGAGTGATGCGCGGCGCTGCAACAAGTAGCGCGATGCTTTTAAAGAATGTCTATCTTCAGGATCGCTGGCGTGATGGTTCCGGACACAGGTAGGAAATTAGATTACGTTCTTGGTTTTCACCTTTTCTCTTCCCTTCCTTCCTTTCAGGTATCCCAAGATCGAGGCGGGCATGGCTGGAGGCAAGATGCAGGAGCAGGAACGGTGAGCGTTCAGCTGCTAGATGCAGAGCAACGCGAAGCACGTGTGGCAGTCCGGGCGTGGTTTAAATAGCCTTGGAAGAAGTTCCAGGTAAGTATTCTTCCACGGTCCCCACCCAAGTAAAATAGTTCCTTTGATAAAATAGTCCCTCCTAAGCCTCATTTGGCTTGAGGCTTCATGCAGCATGGTCTGCGTCAGGTAAGTGCACCAAACACCCTCTTTTATGAGCCTGGCGCCTATGGCGCCAGGACTGATGTCCAACATGAGCCTGGCGCCAAAGGCGCCAGGACAAAGTCCAAAGAGCCCCTATTAGGGGCAGCTGGGCTTTTACCCAACAGCATGATGCCTGCTCCCGGGGGTGCTGGGCCTGTCCTGGTGCTCCGGGGGTAGGCATCATGACAGCACTCCCCCCAAGGCCCCTCCCAAAGTCGTTCCCTCTGGAGGTTTCGGTTTGTTTGGGAAATCCCGAAGGAACTTTTTTTACCAGCCGAGGTGCATGTAGTGGTCGCTGGGTTCCCAAGACCTTTCCTGAGGCCCGTACCCTTTCCAATCAATTAGATAGAAAAGTTTTGATTTTGAAATTTTAGAATCCAAAATGTTCTTCACCTCGAATTCAGGCTCCCCACCTATCTGAATTGGTTCTGGTGGCTTTATTAATCTGGTTCCTGGTTGCACTGGTTTCAAAAGTGACACATGAAAAACGGGATGAATCCGCATGTTAGCTGGCAGATCGAGCTTGACTGCCACTGGATTAATGATAGCTTTGATCGAATAAGGGCCCAAATACCTTGGATTAAATGTTTGAGGTCCCTTGAGCAATAAATGTTTGGTAGCCAACCATACTTTTTTTTTTTTTTTTTAAATATTTTATTGATTTTATATTTTAGAAAACCAAACAACACACAACACAATACAACTGTTAATTACTTACAGAAACACAAAAGAAAATACGAAAAAACTCCCCCCACCCCCCATCAAGCCAGAGCCGGCTCCCTTGTATCCTCAGTCGGGGCACCGTCAGGTGAAGCATTGTCCGTATGCCCGTCATCCGAATTCTCAGATTCGTCCAAACCCTGTTGTGGGTTGGTCATAGAGGCCACCAATTGTCGCCAGGCCAGCAAGGGCCCTATCTCCACCTCGCCCCCTCTAGTGACCGCATCAAACCATACCACGGATTCCGCCTCCGCCCACCTCACGAGGTCCGCCCACCATAGTTCCACTCTCGGCCTGCTGGCCGATTTCCAGTTCATGGCAATCCTGCGTTTGGCCAGAACATATGCCAGGTCCCTCATCTTGCTCAGGTGCCTAAAGTGTCTGGGCCTGGGGAAGATCCCAAGCATACACGACCAGGCCGATCTCACGTCCAACACCACTCCCCCACCTGCGAGCTTCATCTTGACCTCCTCCCAAAATCTATACACTTCCGGGCAGGCCCAAAACATGTGTAGCAACCCTGCGTCCACCTCCCCACACCTGGGGCATTTTTGAGTGATCGAGCCTCCAAACCGTGCGATCTTCTGGGGAGTCAGGTAGGCCCTGTGAGTAATGTAGAACTGGAGTTGTTGGAGCCGTGCATTTCGGGACACCTTTTTATGATACCCCAGGACCCTCTTCCACTGACCCTCCGTCATGAGTCCACCCATCTCCTCCTCCCATTCATGCCTCAGTTGGAGCAACTCTTTCCCAGCCTTCGCTCTAAGGAGTTCGTATATCCGTGATATTTCATGCCCGCCCTCTGAGACATCATACATAGTTTCAAGGGTGGCATCAGGGTCATCTGCCAGTGCCGTCACCGGCCATCTCTCTCTTACTCGTTTCACTAGCCTGGCATAGGTGATGTACTGGCCTCTATGCACCCCCGTCTCATCCTGCAACTTTTGGAAGTCCAACGCCTCCCCCTCCTGCCATATGTCCCAGAGCGTGGCCAGGCCCACCGGCTCCCAGTGCCTACGGACAGACTGAAACAGTTGGGAGTCGTTTTCGCACAGGGCCACCAGCGGGACCTGCCGAGATAGCGGTTCTGACTCCCCCATCAATTTCCACGTTCTGTGCCAGACCTCCCATCCCAACCTCAATAGCCGCCCTCTTCCCGTCAGTTTATTCCTTTGCAGCCACACCACCTCTCTCAGGAAGTATGGGGCCGCATCCTCCCGCAGCAACCTAGATTCCGCCGAATCTTCATCAGACAACCACCTGGCTACATACAACAGCTGCCCCGCCAGATAATATAGTTCGAAGTTGGGCAAGCTTATACCCCCCTTCTCGTGCGGGTTCTGGAGCTTCCACAGGGCCACCCTATTCCTGGAGCTACCCCACACGAAGCCCCTACACATACTATGAAGTCGCACAAATAGGCTCTTAGGGATCAAATACGGGACGTTCACGAAGAAATGCAGGAGTCTGGGAAGGACCACCATTTTCAGCAAAGCCGCCCTCCCCATCATGGACAGGGGCAATCTGGACCAGAATGCCATGCTGTTCCTGACCCCCTCTATGGCTCTCTCTGTGTTATGCTTGTGTACCGCCTCAGTCCGGTGGTAAATATTTACCCCCAGGTACCTAAACGTGTCGGTCCGCCATGGTATTGGCAACACAGGCAGCCTCTCCAGCGGGACGTCCCTGTACCCGCCCAGAGGGAACAGGCTAGACTTCCTGGGGTTCACTGATATGCCCGAGAGGACAGCGTAATGATCCAGTACCTCCAGTACGTACTGCAGGTTCTCCTCCGGGTAGCGCAAGTAAAGCAGCATATCGTCCGCATACAGAGATATTAAGTGACTGCCGCTGGCGGTGTTAATGCCCACCTCTCCGTATTGTTGCCGCAGGCATATCGCCAGCGGCTCCAGCGCGAGTATATATAACATGGGTGACCAAGGGCATCCCTGCCTGGTCCCCCTGCTGAGTTGCCAGGCATCCGAGACTGTGGCCCCTGTCTTGACCCTCGCCACCGGGCTGCTATATAACAACTGGACCCATCTGATATACCCAGGGCCCACGCCGTATCCCTGCAGGGCCGCTTTCAGCCAAGGCCATCTCACTGAATCGAAGGCCTTGACCGCATCCAGCGACACTACCGCCATCTCGCCCATGTCGTCCTTAGTATGGTCGATAACATGGTGCAGCCTCTTATGGTTATCAGTGATATTCCTGCCTGGGACATATCCCATTGGATCCGGGTGGATCAGCTTGCCGATCACCTTCTTCAACCTGTTGGCCAGCACCGCCGTGAGTATTTTGCTGTCCTGGTTTAGCATGGACAGAGGTCTATAAGATCCACACTCAACAGCCGGCTTGCCTGGTTTCAGTAATGGGACAATCATGGCCTCACGGAGGGACAACGGGAGTTCTCCCTGTTCGTATGCCTCGTTAAACAAGGCCAGCAGTGGCTGGAGCAGCTCCTGCACGTACACCTTGTAAAACTCACTAGGCAGTCCATCCGTTCCAGGTGCCTTACACGTGGGGAGGCCCCGGATCACCACCTCCAGCTCGTCCGAAGTGATAGGGGTGTCCAGTTCCTCCCGCTCCAGGTCGTCTAGGGTGGGCAGACCAATGTCTTCGTGTGTTCAGGATGTCCTGACTCCTGTCCTCCCCAGTGTCCTCATACAAACGTTTGTAGAACCTGAGGAATTCCTCGTTCACCCCGTCCTGAGTGTTGCGAAGACAACCGTCCTCACCACAGATCTCATGAATAACCACCGGGGGGGACTCGCTCTTGTACAGCAAGGCCAGCAGTCTGCCTGGCTTGTCGCCCCCCGCGTGCAGCCTCTCTGTGTATTTCCTATGGTTCAATCTGCATAGTCGATCCCAAAGAGCACTGCACGCCACCTGAAGGTCCCTCGCCCTAGTCTAGTCCTCCTGAGTGGCGTTCTCGAGACGAGCTAGACTCTCCAGTTCCCTTTCGGTGTCCTGAAGCTCCCTCTCGATACCCCCTTGAAGTCCTTTGGATTTAGAGATGGCCACTCCGCGCACCACTACCTTAAAGGCCTCCCACAGAGTTCCCACAGAGCGCACGCTACCGTGTTTATCTCAAAGTATTCCCCGATGGCAACCCTCAGGTCCTCCCGGAATCCCTCATCCTGCAGTGCCTCCGACCGAAGCCTCCATGTGGGGACCCGAGGCCTAGGGGGTTGGTGTCGCCACTCTACCACCAGGGGCGAATGGTCCGACAGTACTCGGGCCTTGTATTCTGCCCCCACTATTTAACCCGCTATCTCGGCAGTTCCAAACACATAATCCAATCTCGTATATGAATCGTATGGCGCCGCATAGTGCGAATACTGCCTATCTGTGGGGTGGAGTTTCCTCCACACATCTACCAGTCCCAGGTCTCCCAGCAATGTCCCGAGCGCCTTGGCCGCCGGCGACATTTTCCCTTTGGTATCAGCGGACCGGTCAATTTTGGGATCCAAGACGCAGTTGAAGTCCCCACCCCACACCATCGCACCCCCTACCAGGGGGCCTAGTTTGCCATAGAGGGATCTAAAATAGGCTGCAGTATCATGATTGGGGGCATACAGGTTGAGGATGTGTACTTCCCTGTTCTCCAGGAGTCCTGTTATCGCCACCATTCTGCCCTCCGGGTCCACTATCGAGTCAAGCACCCGGAACGGCACGTGCAGCGCCACCCAGGTGATAACCCCTCTAGCATACGCCGAGTACGTGGCACCCACCACATTGCCCTTCCACTTCCTCTTGACCACCTCCAATTTCTCCCTAGTGAGGTGGGTCTCTTGTAGCAGGGCTATATCTATCCGCATCCTCTTCAGGTATAGCATTACTTTGTTCCGCTTGAGGTAGCTATTGAGGCCTCGGACATTCCAGGTAGCTATGCGAAGATTATCCGATGCCATCAGTTCGGTCTATACTCAGCCCCGCCCTCCCCACAATGCTCCCTTGGTCTAACTCTCCGCCGGCTCTTCCGTCCTTGATCCCCGTCCCCCCTCCCTATTTCCCAACTACACACCACAGCAAACAACCCATCCCACCCCAACAAAAGCCCAGCTCCATCCCTGGATCTCAGGCCCACCCGCGTCTGGTCTTATCCCGTATTCAAGGAGTAGGACCCCGCGGGGCGTCGCCGATCTAACAGCGACCTAACTAACTAGATATGTTACTACTGGGGACAAAGGAAGCCTCTCGGAGCTCCCAACCAAGTAACCACGGGTAGGCACGCCCAATGGGCCAGCCAGTCAGCACCATGTGCCGTATAAATGACTATATTCAAGTCCCAATGTCTCGGCCCCATTGCCCTAGGCGACCTAGCCGTAAGCTACTTATCTTCCGTAGTCTCCGCCTGGATGCCCAGTTCTTGAGGACTGCCCAGCGCGTCCAGCCAGTCCATTGCTTCAGTCGGTGTTTCAAAGAACAGGGATCTGTTTCTGTAAAAAACTTTCAATTTGGCCGGGTAGAGTAGCATGTAGCGATGGCCAGCTTCACGCAGTCTCCTTTTCACCGCCCCGAAGTGCATCCGACTCCGCTGTACTTGTAGCGTGTAGTCAGGGTAGGCCGTGATCTTGGCCGATCCTCTTTCAATCGTTCCCCCTTTTCGAAAGAATTCAAGAATCTTTTCGCGATCTCGGTAGTTCAGAATTTTCGCGATCACCGGCCGCGGGGGGGCCCCAGGAGGCGGCCTCCTGGTTAGGGCCCTATGCGCCCTCTCGACTGCAAACCCCTGGGTCAGCACCCCGCCGGTAATCTCCTGCAAAAGCATGGATTCCACAAATTCCGTGGGGTCTGGTCCTTCCGTTCCTTCAGGTAGGCCCACAATGCGAATATTGTTGCGCCTGGCACGTCCCTCCGCCTGCTCCGCTCTGTCCTCCAGGTTGCCCACCCGTTGCACAAGGGCGTGTAGTTCCCTCTTATGAGCAGCGCAGTCTGCCATGTTCGTGGCCGTCTCCTTCTCAATGGTCCCCGTGCGCTCCGAGATCGCCCTCACATCCAGTCTTAGCAGATTCACCTCCTCCTGGACGGCACCGATCTTAAGGTTTAAGCCTTCCTGCAGCCCTTTCATGGCAAGGCCCAACTTGGTCTCCCATGACACTTTTAAGTCCGCAATCGCCGCCAGTACCTCCTGTATCGTGCCCGGCGACTCTGCGACCGTCACGGGGGTCTCTTTGTTCTTGCCTCCTTCCGCCCCTGAGGGGGACTTGGCATAAGCCTCCATCGTGGGCTGTTTGGCCTTGGGCTTCACACCTCTCGTGGTCATACTGTTGTATGAGTCGGGCAGGGGCCCGTCCCGCCAGGCACCGAAGGGGAATCACGCCACTCAATGCGCAAAGCCTGGCCCGCCACACCATGGGGCATCCAACACGCCCAAAGCACCCCAACTCCCGGGCCCACGGTCCCGTCGTCACAGCTACATCCGTTCGGCCCTCCAGCTCGCCGGGCCACCGTGCGTCCTAGGCGGTGCTCACGTGTACTAGTCCCCAAGCGAAGGGACCCGTGGGTCCTGCACTCGTGATCGCGACGCTGACTTCACGGTCCTCGGTGTTCGCAAAGTGTCGCCGCCATTTTGTCTTGTCCGCCTATTCAGGGCTCATCCCAGTCAATCGCATTTATTTCGTTTCCCGGGTCTCCCAGACATCGCAAACTTTCAGCGGGTGTAGTGGTGGCATTCCCACACCTGGACAACGATTTCCAGCGTCGGCCGGCCCCCGTGGACGCACCTTTCCATCAGGATCAAAACAGGATCAACGGAGCTCCTCCAGAGTGCGACCCTTTACATGGCCGTCCAAGCCACGCCCCTTAGCCAGCCAACCATACTTGGTCTCCTATTTGGTATGAAGGCGCCTCCTTCCGATGCAGATCTGCATTTTTCTTGTATTTTTCTTTCGCTTGTTGCAAATGGGCAATTGCATTCTTGAATGCTTGAGGTATAGTGGAATGCAAATGGTCTACTGCGGGCATTTCAAGGCTCAGAGGAGAGTCCAGGTCTGAAGTACGAGGGTGATGTCCATATAGGGTGTAAAAGGGGCTTTGTCCAGTTCCAGAGTGCACCGAGTTATTGTGTGCATATTCGGCCACCCATAACAAATCCTTCCAATTACCCTCCGATTGGTGCAACATACACCGTAGGTATTGTTCAAGGGACTGGTTCGTTCTCTCCGTCTGACCATCGGTCTGTGGGTGATGGCTGGTTGAGAGTCTTACATCGATTTGTGCCAGTTGACAACACCTTTTCCAAAAATGTGAAATAAACTGGCTTCCCCGGTCGGAGACTAATATGGATGGGAATCCATGCAAGCGGATGATATTTTCGAGGAATTCCTTAGCAAGGACAGAAGCTGAAGGTAATCCTTTCAACGGAATAAAATAAGCCATTTTAGAAAACAGATCCACCACAACCAGAATAGTATTGTATCCATTACAAGGGGGCAGGTCCGTGATAAAATCTAGTGACAAGGTGTGCCAAGGCGCTGGTGGAATGTCTAAAGGCTGAAGAAGACCGGCGGGTTTTGTCTTTTGGCCTTTGTTTTGGGCGCAAACTCCACAGGACATCATGAAAGATTTAATATCCTTTCGCCAGGAAGGCCACCAGAATTGTCGTTTAATTTTTTCCTCAGTTTTGGCAATGCCAGGATGTCCTTCCATCAGGTTATCATGATGACGGGAAATAACCAGTTCTTATAATTCCTTTTCTGGCAGAAATAAGCGTCCTTGGAAGTAAGGTAGGCCATCGTTGACCGAAAAGTAAGACCCCCTTTGGATCCAATCCTGCAAGGCGGTAGAGTCCAGGAGTTGTTTTACTCGTGCTTGAATGTCTTCAAAGGTTTGTAAGGAGGTTAATCCCAAAATTCTTTGTTCGGGAATGATCGGCACAGGTTCTGAATTAGTGTCTATTTCTCCCATTCCTATTCTAGATAGTGTGTCTGCTTTGCCATTCTTACAGCCGGGACGGTAAGTGATTACGAAATCAAACTCAGCAAAGAACAAAGCCCATCGGAGCTGACATGATGATTGAGCCTTGGCAGTCTTTAAATATTGTAAATTACGGTGATCACGGTGATGGTGTGCCTGGCGCCAAGAAGATAATGCCGCCAAGCCTTAAAGGCGGACTTAATGGCTAATAATTCCTTATCGGTAATTGCATAATTTACCTCAGGCGGTGAGAACTTTCTGGACCAAAATGCTACAGGATGCAGTTGGTTGGTTTCAGGGTCTCTCTGAGACAGGACAGCTCCCATGGCTAAACTGGACGCGTCAGTTTCGACTATGTATGGGAGATCAGGACGCGGGTGCTTCAAAATAGGTGCAGACGTGAATTTAGCTTTCAATTCCTGAAAGGCCTGTTCGGCTTTCTTGGTCCATTCGAAACGTTTATTTTTCCCCAAACGTGCAGTGATGGGTTGTACTACACGTGAAAATTCCGGAATAAATCTGCGATAAAAATTGGCAAAACCAAGCATGCTTTGGACCCCTTTTACCGAGCTAGGAGATGGCCATTTGAGGATGGCCTCCACTTTCCGTGAGTCCATTCGGACCCCATTAGGTGTCAGGATGAATCCAAGTAACTCCACCTCGGTGGTATGGAAAACACACTTTTCCAGCTTCGCAAACAGTTTGTGCTGGCGCAATTTCTCAAGGACGGCCCGGACATGCTTTCTGTGATCAGATTCCGAAGAGGAGTACACCAGAATGTCATCGATATATACGACAACACAAACCTCAATAAGTTCCTGAAGGACATCGTTCATGAAGAATTGGACGGCAGCAGGCGCGGAGCACAACCCGAAAGGCATCACCTGGTATTCGAATAAACCATATTTTGTACGGAAGGCCGTTTTCCATTCGTCGCCTTCTTTTACTCGCACCAGATGATAAGCCCTCCGGAGATCTAACTTGGTGTATACGCAAGCGTCCTTCACCTGGTCAAGGAGTTCAGGGATCAAAGGCAGAGGGTAACGGTTTATAACCGTTATCTGGTTCAACGCGCTAGTCGATACAAGTTCTATGGTCGCCTTCTTTTTTGGGCACGAAGAACAAAGCTGAGGATGCCGGGGACTTTGACGGGCGAATGAAACCATTGGCTAGGTATTGATCTAAATATTGTCTCAAATGCCGGTTGTCAGGTTCAGTAAGGGCATAAATCCTGCTACAAGGGGTTGTGCACCGGGCACTAGATCGATTTGGCAATCGTACGATCTGTGGGGGGGTAACGTGTTGGCCTGTTCCTTTTGGAAGACTTCCTGAAAGTCTTGGTATTCCGGAGGTAGTTGCATGGAGACAGAGGTAACAGATGCTAGACTAATCTTCAGATTTTCTGGGTAGCAGGTTTGTGCACAATCCGGGAAGGTTATTCTCTTTGCTCGCCAATCAATTCGAGGATTATGTGTCTCTAACCAAGGAATTCCAAGAATAACCTGAAACTGTGGGGCCTTGATTACGTCAAACACAACAGCCTCCCGATGGCTGTCCGGACCAATAAGAGTCACTTCAGTAGTGGAATGTGTTACCGGTCCTGAGGCAATTTCAGTTCCATCGACTGTGGTGATGACATCTTTGCTGGTTTTTGGACGCAGAGGGAGGTTAATCCTAGAGACCAATTCACGATCCACATAGTTTCCTATAGCCCCACTATCGATGTATGCCTTTATTGCATGCAACCGCTTAGGCTGTTCCGGATCTACGAGAACCATTGGCACAATGAAATGCGAGGTCTGAGAGTTAGTTTTCAAGCTCGGCAAGCGGACCCCTACGCTTGTCGGGCAGAGTCGTTTCCCGAAACAGAGTCTTCATGGTTTTTATCAGCGGCTCCTACCACCTTCTTGGGCGATTTTGCCGGGCAATCTCATAGAAAGTGTCCAGAGTTCCCACAATAAAGACATAATTTTAACTGCCGCCTCCTTTCACGTTCCTTTTGGGTTAAAGGTCCTCTAACCCCTCCAATTTGAATAGGCTCTGAGACATCGGCACCCTTGGGAGTGACATGGGTCTTGACCAACACCCGGGTTTCAAACTTGGACCGATCCGCTTTTCGGTTTTGGAGCCTGTGATCCAATTGGACCACTAAGTCTATATATTCTGTGCATTCTTGGGGCGGATTTACAACTTGGGCCAAGACATCTTTAAGTTCTCCGCGTAGACCCCGATAGAATAATGTGATTCTTTTATCCTCTGGCCACCCAGTTTCCACGATTAGTCTGTTAAAGGTTGCTAGGTAGGAGAGGAGGTCTTGGTTGCCCTGTCGCAGGGATAGAAGTTCATCATCCAGAGCTTGTCCCTGAGAATGTCGAGCAAATAATCTCTCCATGCTTGCTTGAAATCCTTGGAAATCCCGGAAGATTGGGTCATCTTGAGTAACCAGTGGTACTGACCAATCGGCAGCACAGCCGCTAAGGTATGACAACACAAAAGCTACCTTGGTCTGGTCATTAGGGAAGGCCCCAGGTCTGAATAGGAAGTGCAAACGACATTGATTCATGAATACGGCGAACCGTTTGGGGTCCCCAGCAAAGCGTTCAGGTGGGGCCAGCGGCATATTTCCAGGTAGAAGCCACAGGAACAGAATTCCCCCCGGAACCAGGTAGAGGGGTTTGCCCAGCTTGACCTTGCAATACCTGCCTAGCCAGGTCATCAGTTTGTTCCTTAAATACTATTAGTTCCCTCCTGAGGGCATTAGTCTCTTGACGAGCGGCATGTACTTCGACCCGTAATTCCCCCAGTAATTGGGCCAACATATCAGTCTCAGAAGTTTCCATAGCGCCTGGGTGGGAATTTGTAGGAAGTCTTCGCATTCTGTAATGCTCACCTGGCTCCCACGGAGGCGCTGACCTGGTCTGGATTGCTGTGACCTCTTCAAGCGTGATGCGCAGGATTCGAAACACCGACTGAACTGGACCCCCAAATCTGGCTTGTCTGGCCCGTAGAAAAATCTTTCTGTAGGTGGAGAAAGGGGATTAACTGACTGCAGAGTATTGTGATTGCTTCCCACCTCCCCTTTGCTCTTCTCTGACAACCTCCGAAATCCCCAATCAAGGCTCACCTTAATGTTTGAATGGATGAGCTCTCCATCCTGCTTCTGGTGCAGGGGCGCGTATTTGACCAGTTACTTCACTGGTTTAGGAAGGCGAAATGCCGTAAGTATGCAGTTTAAAAAGTTCCAGAGTAGAGTCTTCTCTTTGTTTGCTTTTCTTAACCTGTGATCTGTCCTTATTTTCAGGTGCAGAGTGGAAGTGATGCTTCGAGGGATATTGCCGAAGATAAACCCAGGTGAGTTTGTGATAAAATGATCCCTTTAAATGTCTTTGAATCCCTCTAGTAATGTCTTTCTTTTTTCCCCTTAGGGGCCGGGGTGCGGTACCAGGCCAAGAAGTGGCGCCGACCCGAAATGAGGAGCGGTTCCGTGAAATATGGCCAGGTAAGTCTTGTGACGGAAAATCAGGCTTATCTCATTTGTTCCTCCTGCTCACCTTTTGTCTCTTCTTCTCCCCTGCAGGTGCAGAGATGTGGCGGAATGCCCAGAAGGTCGCGGTGGATAGTGAAGAGCCCACGAGGCAGGTGAGTGATGCGCGGCGCTGCAACAAGTAGCGCGATGCTTTTAAAGAATGTCTATCTTCAGGAACGCTGGCGTGATGGTTCCGGACACAGGTAGGAAATTAGATTACGTTCTTGGTTTTCACCTTTTCTCTTCCCTTCCTTCCTTTCAGGTATCCCAAGATCGAGGCGGGCGTGGCTGGAGGCAAGATGCAGGAGCAGGCACGGTGAGCGTTCAGCTGCTAGATGCAGAGCAACGCGAAGCACGTGTGGCAGTCCGGGCGTGGTTTAAATAGCCTTGGAAGAAGTTCCAGGTAAGTATTCTTCCACGGTCCCCACCCAAGTAAAATAGTTCCTTTGATAAAATAGTCCCTCCTAAGCCTCATTTGGCTTGAGGCTTCATGCAGCATGGTCTGCGTCAGGTAAGTGCACCAAACACCCTCTTTTATGAGCCTGACGCCAAAGGCGCCAGGACAAAGTCCAAAGAGCCCTTATTAGGGGCAGCTGGGCTTTTACCCAAGGGCATGATGCCTGCTCCCGGGGGTGCTGGGCCTGTCCTGGTGCTCCGGGGGTAGGCATCATGACAGCACTCCCCCCCAAGGCCCCTCCCAAAGTCGTTTCCTCTGGAGGTTTCGGTTTGTTTGGGAAATCCCGAAGGAACTTTTTTTACCAGCCGAGGTGCATGTACGTGGTCGCTGGGTTCCCAAGACCTTTCCTGAGGCCCGTACCCTTTCCAATCAATTAGATAGAAAAGTTTTGATTTTGAAATTTTAGAATCCAAAATGTTCTTCACCTCGAATTCAGGCTCCCCACCTATCTGAATTGGTTCTGGTGGCTTTATTAATCTGGTTCCTGGTTGCACTGGTTTCAAAAGTGACACATGAAAAACGGGATGAATCCGCATGTTAGCTGGCAGATCGAGCTTGACTGCCACTGGATTAATGATAGCTTTGATCGAATAAGGGCCCAAATACCTTGGATTAAATGTTTGAGGTCCCTTGAGCAATAAATGTTTGGTAGCCAACCATACTTTTTTTTTTTTTTTTAAATATTTTATTGATTTTATATTTTAGAAAACCAAACAACACACAACACAATACAACTGTTAATTACTTACAGAAACACAAAAGAAAATACGAAAAAACTCCCCCCACCCCCCATCAAGCCAGAGCCGGCTCCCTTGTATCCTCAGTCGGGGCACCGTCAGGTGGAGCATTGTCCGTATGCCCGTCATCCGAATTCTCAGATTCGTCCAAACCCTGTTGTGGGTTGGTCATAGAGGCCACCAATTGTCGCCAGGCCAGCAAGGGCCCTATCTCCACCTCGCCCCCTCTAGTGACCGCATCAAACCATACCACGGATTCCGCCTCCGCCCACCTCACGAGGTCCGCCCACCATAGTTCCACTCTCGGCCTGCTGGCCGATTTCCAGTTCATGGCAATCCTGCGTTTGGCCAGAACATATGCCAGGTCCCTCATCTTGCTCAGGTGCCTAAAGTGTCTGGGCCTGGGGAAGATCCCAAGCATACACGACCAGGCCGATCTCACGTCCAACACCACTCCCCCACCTGCGAGCTTCATCTTGACCTCCTCCCAAAATCTATACACTTCCGGGCAGGCCCAAAACATGTGTAGCAACCCTGCGTCCACCTCCCCACAACTGGGGCATTTTTGAGTGATCGAGCCTCCAAACCGTGCGATCTTCTGGGGAGTCAGGTAGGCCCTGTGAGTAATGTAGAACTGGAGTTGTTGGAGCCGTGCATTTCGGGACACCTTTTTATGATACCCCAGGACCCTCTTCCACTGACCCTCCGTCATGAGTCCACCCATCTCCTCCTCCCATTCATGCCTCAGTTGGAGCAACTCTTTCCCAGCCTTCGCTCTAAGGAGTTCGTATATCCGTGATATTTCATGCCCGCCCTCTGAGACATCATACATAGTTTCAAGGGTGGCATCAGGGTCATCTGCCAGTGCCGTCACCGGCCATCTCTCTCTTACTCGTTTCACTAGCCTGGCATAGGTGATGTACTGGCCTCTATGCACCCCCGTCTCATCCTGCAACTTTTGGAAGTCCAACGCCTCCCCCTCCTGCCATATGTCCCCGAGCGTGGCCAGGCCCACCGGCTCCCAGTGCCTACGGACAGACTGAAACAGTTGGGAGTCGTTTTCGCACAGGGCCACCAGCGGGACCTGCCGAGATAGCGGTTCTGACTCCCCCATCAATTTCCACGTTCTGTGCCAGACCTCCCATCCCAACCTCAATAGCCACCCTCTTCCCGTCAGTTTATTCCTTTGTAGCCACACCACCTCTCTCAGGAAGTATGGGGCCGCATCCTCCCGCAGCAACCTAGATTCCGCCGAATCTTCATCAGACAACCACCTGGCCACATACAACAGCTGCCCCGCCAGATAATATAGTTCGAAGTTGGGCAAGCTTATACCCCCCTTCTCGTGCGGGTTCTGGATCTTCCACAGGGCCACCCTATTCCTGGAGCTACCCCACACGAAGCCCCTACACATACTATGAAGTCGCACAAATAGGCTCTTAGGGATCAAATACGGGACGTTCACAAAGAAATGCAGGAGTCTGGGAAGGACCACCATTTTCAGCAAAGCCACCCTCCCCATCATGGACAGGGGCAATCTGGACCAGAATGCCATGCTGTTCCTGACCCCCTCTATGGCTCTCTCTGTGTTATGCTTGTGTACCGCCTCAGTCCGGTGGTAAATATTTACCCCCAGGTACCTAAACGTGTCGGTCCGCCATGGTATTGGCAACACAGGCAGCCTCTCCAGCGGGACGTCCCTGTACCCGCCCAGAGGGAACAGGCTAGACTTCCTGGGGTTCACTGATATGCCCGAGAGGACAGCGTAATGATCCAGTACCTCCAGTACGTACTGCAGGTTCTCCTCCGGGTAGCGCAAGTAGAGCAGCATATCGTCCGCATACAGAGATATTAAGTGACTGCAGCTGGCGGTGTTAATGCCCACCTCTCCGTATTGTTGCCGCAGGCATATCGCCAGCGGCTCCAGCGCGAGTATATATAACATGGGTGACCAAGGGCATCCCTGCCTGGTCCCCCTGCTGAGTTGCCAGGCATCCGAGACTGTGGCCCCTGTCTTGACCCTCGCCACCGGGCTGCTATATAACGACTGGACCCATCTGATATACCCAGGGCCCACGCCGTATCCCTGCAGGGCCGCTTTCAGCCAAGGCCATCTCACTGAATCGAAGGCCTTGACCGCATACAGCGACACTACCGCCATCTCGCCCATGTCGTCCTTAGTATGGTCGATAACATGGTGCAGCCTCCTATGGTTATCAGTGATATTCCTGCCTGGGACATATCCCGTTTGATCCGGGTGGATCAGCTTGCCGATCACCTTCTTCAACCTGTTGGCCAGCACCGCCGTGAGTATTTTGCTGTCCTGGTTTAGCATGGACAGAGGTCTATAAGATCCACACTCAACAGCCGGCTTGCCTGGTTTCAGTAATGGGACAATCATGGCCTCACGGAGGGACAACGGGAGTTCTCCCTGTTCGTATGCCTCGTTAAACAAGGCCAGCAGTGGCTGGAGCAGCTCCTGCACGTACACCTTGTAAAACTCACTAGGCAGTCCATCCGTTCCAGGTGCCTTACACGTGGGGAGGCCCCGGATCACCACCTCCAGCTCGTCCGAAGTGATAGGGGTGTCCAGTTCCTCCCGCTCCAGGTCGTCTAGGGTGGGCAGACCAATGTCTTCGAGTGTGTTCAGGATGTCCTGACTCCTGTCCTCCCCAGTGTCCTCATACAAATGTTTGTAGAACCTGAGGAATTCCTCGTTCACCCCGTCCTGAGTGTTGCGAAGACAACCGTCCTCACCACAGATCTCATGAATAACCACCCGGGGGGACTCGCTCTTGCACAGCCAGGCCAGCAGTCTGCCTGGCTTGTCGCCCCCCGCGTGCAGCCTCTCGGTGTATATCCTATGGTTCAATCTGCATAGTCGATCCCAAAGAGCACTGCACGCCACCTGAAGGTCCCTCGCCCTAGTCTTGTCCTCCTGAGTGGCGTTCTCGAGACGAGCTAGGCTCTCCAGTTCCCTTTCGGTGTCCTGAAGCTCCCTCTCGATACCCCCTTGAAGTCCTTTGGATTTAGAGATGGCCACTCCGCGCACCACTACCTTAAAGGCCTCCCACAGAGTTCCCACAGAGCGCACGCTACCGTGTTTATCTCAAAGTATTCCCCGATGGCAACCCTCAGGTCCTCCCGGAATCCCTCATCCTGCAGTGCCTCCGACCGAAGCCTCCATGTGGGGACCCGAGGCCTAGGGGGTTGGTGTCGCCACTCTACCACCAGGGGCGAATGGTCCGACAGTACTCGGGCCTTGTATTCTGCCCCCACTATTTCACCCGCTATCTCGGCAGTTCCAAACACATAATCCAATCTCGTATATGAATCGTATGGCGCCGCATAGTGGGGTGGAGTTTCCTCCACACATCTACCAGTCCCAGGACTCCCAGCAATGTCCCGAGCGCCTTGGCCGCCGGCGACATTTTCCCTTTGGTATCAGCGGACCGGTCAATTTTGGGATCCAAGACGCAGTTGAAGCCCCCACCCCACACCATCGCACCCCCTACCAGGGGGCCTAGTTTGCCATAGAGGGATCTAAAATAGGCTGCAGTATCATGATTGGGGGCATACAGGTTGAGGATGTGTACTTCCCTGTTCTCCAGGAGTCCTGTTATCGCCACCATTCTGCCCTCCGGGTCCACTATCGAGTCAAGCACCCGGAACGGCACGTGCGGCGCCACCCAGGTGATAACCCCTCTAGCATACGCCGAGTACGTGGCACCCACCACATTGCCCTTCCACTTCCTCTTGACCACCTCCAATTTCTCCCTAGTGAGGTGGGTCTCTTGTAGCAGGGCTATATCTATCCGCATCCTCTTCAGGTATAGCATTACTTTGTTCCGCTTGAGGTAGCTATTGAGGCCTCGGACATTCCAGGTAGCTATGCGAAGATTATCCGATGCCATCAGTTCGGTCTATACTCAGCCCCGCCCTCCCCACAATGCTCCCTTGGTCTAACTCTCCGCCGGCTCTTCCGTCCTTGATCCCCGTCCCCCCTCCCTGTTTCCCAACTACACACCACAGCAAACAACCCATCTCACCCCAACAAAAGCCCAGCTCCATCCCTGGATCTCAGGCCCAGCCGCGTCTGGTCTTATCCCGTATTCAAGGAGTAGGACCCCGCGGGGCGTCGCCAATCTAACAGCGACCTAACTAACTAGATATGTTACTACTGGGGACAAAGGAAGCCTCTCGGAGCTCCCAACCAAGTAACCACGGGTAGGCACGCCCAATGGGCCAGCCAGTCAGCACCACATCACACGCACCATGTGCCGTATAAATGACTATATTCAAGTCCCAATGTCTCGGCCCCATTGCCCTAGGCGACCCAGCCGTAAGCTACTTATCTTCCGTAGTCTCCGCCTGGATGCCCAGTTCTTGAGGACTGCCCAGCGCGTCCAGCCAGTCCATTGCTTCAGTCGGTGTTTCAGAGAACAGGGATCTGTTTCTGTAAAAAATTTGGCCGGGTAGAGTAGCATGTAGCGATGGCCAGCTTCACGCAGTCTCCTTTTCACCGCCCCGAAGTGCATCCGACTCCGCTGTACTTGTAGCGTGTAGTCAGGGTAGGCCGTGATCTTGGCCGATCCTCTGTCAATCGTTCCCCCTTTTCGAAAGAATTCAAGAATCTTTTCGCGATTTCGGTAGTTCAGAATTTTCGCGATCACCGGCCGCGGGGGGGCCCCAGGAGGCGGCCTCCTGGTTAGGGCCCTATGCGCCCTCTCGACTGCAAACCCCTGGGTCAGCACCCCGCCGGTAATCTCCTGCAAAAGCATGGATTCCACAAATTCCGTGGGGTCTGGTCCTTCCGTTCCTTCAGGTAGGCCCACAATGCGAATATTGTTGCGCCTGGCATGTCCCTCCACCTGCTCCGCTCTGTCCTCCAGGTTGCCCACCCGTTGCACAAGGGCGTGTAGTTCCCTCTTATGAGCAGCGCAGTCTGCCGTGTTCGTGGCCGTCTCCTTCTCAATGGTCCCCGTGCGCTCCGAGATCGCCCTCACATCCAGTCTTAGCAGATTCACCTCCTCCTGGACGGCACCGATCTTAAGGTTTAAGCCTTCCTGCAGCCCTTTCATGGCAAGGCCCAACTTGGTCTCCCATGAAACTTTTAAGTCCGCAATCGCCGCCAGTACCTCCTGTATCGTGCCCGGCGACTCTGCGACCGTCACGGGGGTCTCTATGTTCTTGCCTCCTTCCGCCCCTGAGGGGGACTTGGCGTAAGCCTCCATCGTGGGCTGTTTGACCTTGGGCTTCACACCTCTCGTGGTCATACTGTTGTATGAGTCGGGCAGGGGCCCGTCCCGCCAGGCACCGAAGGGGAATCACGCCACTCAATGCGCAAAGCCTGGCCCGCCACACCATGGGGCATCCAACACGCCCAAAGCACCCCAACTCCCGGGCCCACGGTCCCGTCGTCACAGCTACATCCGTTCGGCCCTCCAGCTCGCCGGGCCACCGTGCGTCCTAGGCGGTGCTCACGTGTACTAGTCCCCAAGCGAAGGGACCCGTGGGTCCTGCACTCGTGATCGCGACGCTGACTTCACGGTCCTCGGTGTTCGCAAAGTGTCGCCGCCATTTTGTCTTGTCCGCCTACTCAGGGCTCATCCCAGTCAATCGCATTTATTTCGGTTCCCGGGACTCCCAGTCATCGCAAACTTTCAGCGGGTGTAGTGGTGGCATTCCCACACCTGGACAACGATTTCCAGCGTCGGCCGGCCCCCGTGGACGCACCTTTCCATCAGGATCAAAACAGGATCAACGGCCTCCTCCGGAGTGCGACCATTTACATGGCCGTCCAAGCCACGCCCCTTAGCCAGCCAACCATACTTGGTCTCCTATTTGGTATGAAGGCGCCTCCTTCCGATGCAGATCTGCATTTTTCTTGTATTTTTCTTTCGCTTGTTGCAAATGGGCAGTTGCATTCTTGAATGCTTGAGTTATAGTGGAATGCAAATGGTCTACTGCGGGCATTTCAAGGCTCAGAGGAGAGTCCAGGTCTGAAGTACGAGGGTGATGTCCATATAGGGTGTAAAAGGGGCTTTGTCCAGTTCCAGAGTGCACCGAGTTATTGTATGCATATTCGGCCACCCATAACAAATCCTTCCAATTACCCTCCGATTGGTGCAACATACACCGTAGGTATTGTTCAAGGGACTGGTTCGTTCTCTCCGTCTGACCATCGGTCTGTGGGTGATGGCTGGTTGAGAGTCTTACGTCGATTTGTGCCAGTTGACAACACCTTTTCCAAAAATGTGAAATAAACTGGCTTCCCCGGTCGGAGACTAATATGGATGGGAATCCATGCAAGCGGATGATATTTTCGAGGAATTCCTTACCAAGGACAGAAGCTGAAGGTAATCCTTTCAACGGAATAAAATAAGCCATTTTAGAAAACAGATCCACCACAACCAGAATAGTATTGTATCCATTACAAGGGGGCAGGTCCGTGATAAAATCTAGTGACAAGGTGTGCCAGGGCGCTGGTGGAATGTCTAAAGGCTGAAGAAGACCGGCGGGTTTTGTCTTTTGGCCTTTGTTTTGGGCGCAAACTCCACAGGACATCACGAAAGATTTAATATCCTTTCGCCAGGAAGGCCACCAGAATTGTCGTTTAATTTTTTCCTCAGTTTTGGCAATGCCAGGATGTCCTTCCATCAGGGTATCATGATGACGGGAAATAACCAGTTCTTATAATTCCTTTTCTGGCAGAAATAAGCGTCCTTGGAAGTAAGGTAGGCCATCGTTGACCGAAAAGTAAGACCCCCTTTGGATCCAATCCTGCAAGGCGGTAGAGTCCAGGAGTTGTTTTACTCGTGCTTGAATGTCTTCAAAGGTTTGTAAGGAGGTTAATCCCAAAATTCTTTGTTCGGGAATGATCGGCACAGGTTCTGAATTAGTGTCTATTTCTCCCATTCCTATTCTAGATAGTGTGTCTGCTTTGCCATTCTTACAGCCGGGACGGTAAGTGATTACGAAATCAAACTCAGCAAAGAACAAAGCCCATCGGAGCTGACATGATGATTGAGCCTTGGCAGTCTTTAAATATTGTAAATTTCGGTGATCAGTGATCACGGTGATGGTGTGCCTGGCGCCAAGAAGATAATGCCGCCAAGCCTTAAAGGCGGACTTAATGGCTAATAATTCCTTATCGGTAATTGCATAATTTACCTCAGGCGGTGAGAACTTTCTGGACCAAAATGCTACAGGATGCAGTTGGTTCGTTTCAGGGTCTCTCTGAGACAGGACAGCTCCCATGGCTAAACTGGACGCGTCAGTTTCGACTATGTATGGGAGATCGGGACGCGGGTGCTTCAAAATAGGTGCAGACGTGAATTTAGCTTTCAATTCCTGAAAGGCCTGTTCGGCTTTCTTGGTCCATTCGAAACGTTTATTTTTCCGCAAAAGTGCAGTGATGGGTTGTACTACACGTGAAAATTCCGGAATAAATCTGCGATAAAAATTGGCAAAACCAAGCATGCTTTGGACCCCTTTTACCGAGCTAGGAGATGGCCATTTGAGGATGGCCTCCACTTTCCGTGAGTCCATTCGGACCCCATTAGGTGTCAGGATGAATCCAAGTAACTCCACCTCGGTGGTATGGAAAACACACTTTTCCAGCTTCGCAAACAGTTTGTGCTGGCGCAAATTCTCAAGGACGGCCCGGACATGCTTTCTGTGATCAGATTCCGAAGAGGAGTACACCAGAATGTCATCGATATATATGACAACACAAACATCGATAAGTTCCCGAAGGACATCGTTCATGAAGAATTGGAAGGCAGCAGGCGCGTTGCACAACCCAAAAGGCATCACCTGGTATTCGAATAAACCATATTTTGTACGGAAGGCCGTTTTCCATTCGTCGCCTTCTTTTACTCGCACCAGATGATAAGCCCTCCGGAGATCTAACTTGGTGTATACGCAAGCGTCCTTCACCTGGTCAAGGAGTTCAGGGATCAAAGGCAGAGGGTAACGGTTTATAACCGTTATCTGGTTCAACGCGCTAGTCGATACAAGTTCTATGGTCGCCTTCTTTTTTGGGCACGAAGAACAAAGCTGAGGATGCCGGGGACTTTGACGGGCGAATGAAACCATTGGCTAGGTATTGATCTAAATATTGTCTCAAATGCCGGTTCTCAGGTTCAGTAAGGGCATAAATCCTGCTACAAGGGCGTTGTGCACCGGGCACCAGATCGATTTGGCAATTGTACGATCTGTGGGGGGGCAACGTGTTGGCCTGTTCCTTTTGGAAGACTTCCTGAAAGTCTTGGTATTCTGGAGGTAGTTGCATGGAGACAGAGGTAACAGATGCTAGACTAATCTTCAGATTTTTTGGGTAGCAGGTTTGTGCACAATCCGGGAAGGTTATTCTCTTTGCTCGCCAATCAATTCGAGGATTATGTGTCTCTAACCAAGGAATTCCAAGAATAACCTGAAACTGTGGGGCCTTGATTACGTCAAACACAACAGCCTCCCGATGGCTGTCCGGACCAATAAGAGTCACTTCAGTAGTGGAATGTGTTACCGGTCCTGAGGCAATTTCAGTTCCATCGACTGTGGTGATGACATCTTTGCTGGTTTTTGGACGCAGAGGGAGGTTAATCCTAGAGACCAATTCACGATCCACATAGTTTCCTATAGCCCCACTATCGATGTATGCCTTTATTGCATGCAACCGCTTAGGCTGTTCCGGATCTACGAGAACCATTGGCACAATGAAATGCGAGGTCTGAGAGTTAGTTTTCAAGCTCGGCAAGCGGACCCCTACGCTTGTCAGGCAGAGTCGTTTCCCGAAACAGAGTCTTCATGGTTTTTATCAGCGGCTCCTACCACCTTCTTGGGCGATTTTGCCAGGCAATCTCATAGCAAGTGTCCAGAGTTCCCACAATAAAGACATAATTTTAACTGCCGCCTCCTTTCACGTTCCTTTTGGGTTAAAGGTCCTCTAACCCCTCCAATTTGAATAGGCTCTGAGACATCGGCACCCTTGGGAGTGACATGGGTCTTGACCAACACCCGGGTTTCAAACTTGGACCGATCCGCTTTTCGGTTTTGGAGCCTGTGATCCAATTGGACCACTAAGTCTATATATTCTGTGCATTCTTGGGGCGGATTTACAACTTGGGCCAAGACATCTTTAAGTTCTCCGCGTAGACCCCGATAGAATAATGTGATTCTTTTATCCTCTGGCCACCCAGTTTCCACGATTAGTCTGTTAAAGGTTGCTAGGTAGGAGAGGAGGTCTTGGTTGCCCTGTCGCAGGGATAGAAGTTCATCATCCAGAGCTTGTCCCTGAGAATGTCGAGCAAATAATCTCTCCATGCTTGCTTGAAATCCTTGGAAATCCCGGAGGATTGGGTCATCTTGAGTAACCAGTGGTACTGACCAATCGGCAGCACAGCCGCTAAGGTATGACAACACAAAAGCTACCTTGGTCTGGTCATTAGGGAAGGCCCCAGGTCTGCATAGGAAGTGCAAACGACATTGATTCATGAATACGGCGAACCGTTTGGGGTCCCCAGCAAAGCGTTCAGGTGGGGCCAGCGGCATATTTCTAGGTAGAAGCCACAGGAACAGAATTCCCCCCGGAACCAGGTAGAGGGGTTTGCCCAGCTTGACCTTGCAATACCTGCCTAGCCAGGTCATCAGTTTGTTCCTTAAATACTATTAGTTCCCTCCTGAGGGCATTAGTCTCTTGACGAGCGGCATGTACTTCGGCCCGTAATTCCCCCAGTAATTGGGCCAACATATCTGTCTCAGAAGTTTCCATAGCGCCTGGGTGGGAATTTGTAGGAAGTCTTCGCGTTCTGTAACGCTCACCTGGCTCCCACGGAGGCGCTGACCTGGTCTGGATTGCTGTGACCTCTTAAAGCGTGATGCGCAGGATTCGAAACACCGACTGAACTGGACCCCCAAATCTGGCTTGTCTGGCCCGTAGAAAAATCTTTCTGTAGGTGGAGAAAGGGGATTAACTGACTGCAGAGTATTGTGATTGCTTCCCACCTCCCCTTTGCTCTTCTCTGATCACCTCCGAAATCCCCAATCAAGGCTCACCTTAATGTTTGAATGGATGAGCTCTCCATCCTGCTTCTGGTGCAGGGGCGCGTATTTGACCAGTTACTTCACTGGTTTCGGAAGGCGAAATGGCGTAAGTATGCAGTTTAAAAAGTTCCAGAGTAGAGTCTTCTCTTTGTTTGCTTTTCTTAACCTGCGATCTGTCCTTATTTTCAGGTGCAGAGTGGAAGTGATGCTTCGAGGGATATTGCCGGAGATAAACTCAGGTGAGTTCGTGATAAAATGATCCCTTTAAATGTCTTTGAATCCCTCTAGTAATGTCTTTCTTTTTCACCCTCAGGGGTCGGGGTGCGGTACCAGGCCACGAAGTGGCGCCGACCCGAAATGAGGAGTGGTTCTGTCAAATATGGCCAGGTAAGTCTTGTGACGGAAAATCAGGCTTTCCTCATTTGTTCCTCCTGCTCACCTTTTGTCTCTTCTTCTCCCCTGCAGGTGCAGAGATGTGGCGGAATGCCCAGAAGGTCGCGGTGGATAGTGAAGAGCCCACGAGGCAGGTGAGTGATGCACGGCGCTGCAACAAGTAGCGCGATGCTTTTAAAGAATGTCTATCTTCAGGATCGCTGGCGTGATGGTTCCGGACACAGGTAGGAAATTAGATTAAGTTCTTGGTTTTCACCTTTTCTCTTCCCTTCCTTCCTTTCAGGTATCCCAAGATCAAGGCGGGCGTGGCTGAAGGCAAGATGCAGGAGCAGGCACGGTGAGCGTTCAGCTGCTAGATGAAGAGCAACGCGAAGCACGTGTGGTAGTCCGGGCGTGGTTTAAATAGCCTTGGAAGAAGTTCCAGGTAAGTATTCTTCCACGGTCCCCACCCAAGTAAAATAGTTCCTTTGATAAAATAGTCCCTCCTAAGCCTCATTTGGCTTGAGGCTTCATGCAGCATGGTCTGCGTCAGGTAAGTGCACCAAACACCCTCTTTTATGAGCCTGGCGCCTATGGAGTACCAAGAAGGTTTGGACGCCCTACTGCAGAGTCAGAAAAAGCTGGAGCAACAACTGGACTTCAATAGGGCATGCACAGAGCAGGTAGTCACCCTGCAAAGCCACCTAGATAGGGAGAAAGAGGAAAGCAATACATTGATTTTGAAAGACCTGGATACCCAGGCAGAGTTTGATCAAGAACGCCAGAAAGCTGGTGCCTTTCAAAGGCAGAGGGACAACCTGGCGGCACAGATGCAGGCTCTTAGTCAGGAAAGGGACACCTTAGGCCAGGAAGTCTGCCAATTAAAAGAAAAATTGAAGGAAATCACCTGGCCCCCAGGGGCTGGGTGACCTCCAAAAAGAGCACCAGAACTTGTTAGAGCACACCAGGAGGGTGGAAGATGCTCTGGCAAGAAAGGAGCAGGCCAGTAGGGATGGGACTCAGGAGGTAACCCTCCTGCAGCAAAGACTGGCCCAGTATGCCAGCACCAATCAGGAGGCACAGAGAGATAATGAGGCTCTCTGTCAGCACAATGATAGTCTCCAGCAACAGGTAGCCATGCAGGAGAGACTGATATAGTCCAGTAAGGCCTTAACTGAGGAACTGAAAGCGCAGGCTCTTGCATTGCAACAGGGAGCAGGAGCTGAAAGAGATGAAGTTTGCTGGGAAAGAGAAACTCCCGAGCATAACCTCAGGAGCCCTGATACCAGAGGCCTTAATCTCTCCCAGTCCCTGGACTCTGCCACCCCCATGTCCCCTCGCGCACATGAGCCCAGGGCCACGGGGATGGCAGATTACTATCCAGCTAGAAGTATGGGGCTCATAGGCCAGTACCTCCCAGGAATGGATGGGCGGGCATCCGGGTATGGGCACCTAAGCATAGTTCAATTTAGTGGGGAACCCCAGGAAAGTAGACCCACTAAGGACATCCTAAAAACCGCTGCCCATTTAGGTCAGTGGGGGGGTACCCATCAAATCCTGGCAGCAAGGAGGGATCTGAAGACTCCTCTGAGCGGCCCAGGACACAGGAGACCAGGTCCCAACATTCTGCCAGCCATTCCCAGGCTCGCAGAATCCAGGAGAGCCTGGAAGATCAGACGGGCACCTCTGGGAGCAGTGCCTCTGAGTCTGAGGATGAGTGGACCAGGGTTACCCGAACCAAAAAGGCCAATAAGGCAAAAAGGGCCTTGCTTAAGGACCCCTTAAAGCAGATCAAGGCAATAAGGAGTGTCATCACCCCTTATCACAAGAACGCCAAGTATTCTGTTTGGGAACACTTGGAGCTATATGAGCAAATGATGGAGACTTTCCATTTGAAGGACAGCAGTAGCTGCATTCAGTATGTCAAATGGACATTCTCCCCAGAATACTCCAGTTTCTTTGCGGGGCTGGAGGAGCAAAACCATTCAAGATGGTCCACATATAGGGCGGCCATCTTGAAACATTTTTCTGTTCACCGGAATCCCCAAGAGGCTCGCAAGGCAGCCTACAATTTGCAATGTGGGGAGGATCAGGCCCCACAAGAATTTGTGCAAGAATTGAAGCGTGCCTTTGCGCAGACCACCAGAAGGGTGCGCATGGACAGCAGAGAATTCATCAACACATTTTTCAATGCTCTCCCCAAATACATAATGACCCAGCTCGTGAGAGATTTTCATGAGAAAAGATCTTTAGACTGGGTCATTGAGAAAGCCACCCACATCTATGAGGTGCAGAAACCGGTGGAAAATAAGAATCAGCCCAAAAACCCCAAAACCAACAGCACCCCTGCTGCTGCCAAGGTGGCAGAGGTAAAGGTTGCCCCTGTTTTAGATTTGGAGATGGGGGAGCCTAAAAACCTGCCTGCACCAAACAATTCACAGTCCAGAAGGCCCTCGGGCCAGTCACAGACAGGGAGTCAAGGAGGTAATCCCACAAATGGGGTCCCTCGCTCCCCTGACTATGTAAGTCCCCGCTACAAGGGAAACAGACCAATCCTGGGTTATGTGTGGACTCCTCCAGCCCAAGGGGGGGGGATCCAGCCAAGAACCTGACCCAGGGAACTTCCCTCCTAACTTCCCACAGGAGGGCAGAAATTCCCCAAACACTGGGCCGAAAATTTTTCCCAGGTATCCACCCAATTTCCAGCCCCAAAATCATCCATCCTTCTTTCCCTACTTCCCTGAGCCCAGACAACCTAATCCGGGAGAGGGGAGGCCAAGGGTGGAGGGGTACCCAAATCTTCCCAATCCGTAGCACTACCAGAGAAGGGATAGCTACCCTTCCCGGGATCAGCCCAGGGGAGAAAACAGAACCCAGTATCAGCCTGAGCGGGTTTCCCAACTTGAGCGCCAGGTCCAAAATATGGCACGGGATCTGGGTCACATACTGATGGCTCAACAGAACCCTCAGATGAGCATGCCACCGCAGAATTCCCCAAACTCTGGGCCTGGTGCTCCAGAACAATGACGGGGGCAGCACCCCGATAGCCCACCGGTTCCCAGGGAGGAGGCACAAGGGGAGGGGGGTGTAAGGCCTTGGAGGAAGCTGCCTTCCCCACTTGTAAACAGTCCCTGGAAGCCCAGGAACCGGAAACAAAATCTCCTACCCCTGAAAGTCTGCCACCCAAGGAGCAAAGAGGAGGTAGGAGAAACAAAGGACCCAAACAGACCTATTTTGTGGAGGAGGTACAGGTCTTCCAATTTGAGGGAGAGGGATCCTCAGAGGATCCTGGGAAAAGGATCTTCTCCTTCAGAGATGGGGGAACTCCTCCCAAGGAAAAATGGGTCCCAAGGGATTCCAACCCAGACTGGGTAGATGTGGGGATTGAGCTGTCGCCGCCCATCATTCTATCCCAGAACCAACAAGACCGAAAACCCCTGCTTCAAACCCATCCAGGTGACTGCCTCCAAAAAGGGGTGGGGGGTGGCCCAGAACCAGAACCAGGGGAACCAAAAACCGCATCAATATCCAGTTGCAAACTTTTTCTTTCAGATTCCCACGACTCTCCACAGTATTCTGCCCAAATTTCTTCTCTCTAAATGTCCAAAACCAGACAATTAGCCCACCAGTTGTCCAAAAATGTGCATTATCTGTGCCCCCTTGAGGAGAAGGAGGGAAGATACTATGCCCCGGTACAAGTGCAGGGGCAGGGTACAATTTTGGTGCTGGTGGACACTTGATCTCAAGCTACCATTCTGTCCAGAAGGGCCTTTGATTAACTGAATTCAGGTAGGGGGGAGAAGTACCAAATTCCCCTCACCTCTCTTCCTGGACAACTCCATAACTTTGACGGGAAGGAAATTCCCATTGAGGGGACTGCAGATTTGGACATTAAAATTGGGCGACACAAGGTGAAACACCCGGTCATAGTAGTGACTCCAGAGGGCACCCCTTGATTACTAGGTAATGACCTCCTGGAAGGTTGTCACCCCTAATAGATTGCGTAACCAAGGTCCTCTGGACCCAGACTAGCCGACCAATAAAATTAAAACAGAGTGTCAACCATGTTAGTTTAAACGGCACCTGCCACATGGTTGAACAAAAATCTGACCAAGTAGAATTTCACTTCCAGAACAACCAAATTCCAGACGTGACAGTAATAGCAGTAGGACAACAGACTGGTGATGGGGGGTCCTCTCTATTTCTGAAAATCAACCTTCCTTCCAGTTTAAGGTGGTATTCCACACTGGAAGGAAATACTCTGAAATTCTTTACTAATCCACAATCAGACATTCCCACTCCGATAGTCCAGAAAGATGTGACATCAGCTCAGAGCCTGGCTGATATTCAGCAAATTGGAGAGCAGTTGTTCATCCCTGTTCAGTTAAATGATGGGAAGGACTCTGTTCTCGTTCAAGTGTGTGTGAACAACGGTAAGAGCTTCATCAGCGAGGCCATGTTCCGCCAACTCCCAAAAGATCCAGCCATTCCCACATTCAAACTGATAGACAAATGGGAAATGGATCTGGAAACACCCAATTCGAAACATCTCCTGCCAAGCAGGTGTATGCTCAAAATCTCCATTGGCAACAAGAGCATAGTCCATAATTGTGGGTTGTGCGAGACGTCACTGCCGCCTTTTACTTGGGCAGTGACATTCTCAATCGCTTTGCCATTAGTTTGGACCTAATAAACTTCAAAGCTTGGTCCCGATTAGCGGATAATCCCATGGGCTTTGATGATCCAGAAAAAGCATTTAGGTCAACTCAATTGCTACCTTATGCAGTTGAAATTCAGATTAAAGAGGAAGTCACCATCCCAGAAAGGACCCGACAATTCTCCCTGGAAGTGAAAGTGAAAAGAGGACAATAATTGAAAAACCCTGATGCTTATATTCATCTAAATGCTTCCCTCCAACAGCAAGGGTTAGGGGTAAACCCAACACCATTAGTCAACATAGAACATGACACCATTCCAATAGAGGTGGATAACAGCGACTTAAAAAGTATTACTCTAGCCGCCGGCACCATTATTGGAATGGTGGTTGATGACCAACATTTCTCCATTGATTTAGGAAATTAACTGTTAGGACCAACCCCCAAGGACTGTTTTGACAGTGACATTTATGACAATACAACACCAGACAGGATCTTTATCCGGCATGGGGGGAACTTCCTGGTGTACACTTCTTGCCCTTATGTAAGGAAGATGTGACTTGTGACTTCAGAGGGGATGAGGTGATTTTCCAGGTCCATGAGGGCTGCCTTTCCCACCTGAACCCTCCGGTCCAAATCACCACTCTGACCAGGGACTTCTCCACCCAGCTGGAGGAGGCCGCTGAGATAGCAAAACCAGAAGTCTTTCCAGGCTACAGGCAGATGTGGAAGAGAGAGTCAACCTAGCTGATGCCTGCGTGACTCTGGAACAGAAGAAAAAGTTGAAACAAGTTTTCTTGGATTTCCAAGATCTCTTTGCGGTAGACTCATATGACTGTGGTCGCACTGACATCCACACAACAACAATTCCCACGGACCCTGGCATGACACCAGTGTTTGTGAAGCAATATCGCTTGCCTCTCGCATCAATGGAGTCCCTTACTGAAATAATTAAGAACCTTGAGTCCCGGGGAATAATCCGTCCAGTACACAGCACCTTCAATAATCCGGTGCTGGGAATATTGAAGCCAAACGGCCAGTGGAGACTCTGCGCTGACCTTAGGGAGCTCAACAAACGGGTCCATACTTCCCGATGGCCTCTGCCCTACACTGACCATGGGCTGGCCCAGATTCAGGGGTCACAGGTATTCACTGCAATAGACCTGACCAATGGATACTGGACCGTGCCTGTCAGTAGGGAGGACCAATACAAACTGGCTTTTACCTTTGGGGGCCAGCAGTACACATGGACCCGGACTCCCTTCGGATACCTCAACTTCAGCAATGAGTTCAACATTTTCCTACATAAGGCCATGCCCGACCTGGGTGCGAGGGGTAACCTGGCTTATGTAGATGATGTCCTCATCAAAAGTTCATCTGTGGAGAAACATATAGCAGAGATCCGTTATGTTCTGACACAGTTGAGGGCCGCCGGAACAAAACTTTCCTTTCAGAAAGCACAGTGGTGTAGAACCCGTGTTAATTTCTTGGGGCATGAGATTACTCCTCAGGGTCTCTGTCCCCAAGAAAAGAAAGTGGAAGCACTTCAGAAACTGAAGGATCCCACAACTCTGCGGGAACTAAGGAGCCTCCTTGGACTGACTAATTACAGCAGAAAGTTCATTGAGGGCTACGCAGAGATCACTAGACCGCTTATTCATCTTTTGAAGGGGGGGTCAAGTGGGAATGGGGTCCAGAACAATCTGAGGCAGTAAGTCAACTCAAAAGAAGCCTCTCACAAGCGCCTTGCCTAGCTTACCCTGTCAGAAACAAGGCGTTCTTCCTGGAGACAGGGTTCTCTAATACATGCTTGATGGCAGTATTATACCAAAAGCATGACAAGGTCAATAAAGTAATCTCCTATGCGAGCAAAACAATATCCTCTGTGGAGGAAAAATTCAACGATTGTGAGAAGGCACTCCTGGCAACGGTGTGGGCATTGAAGAATTACCGCCCGTTCATCCAGGGGGATCACATCATAGTGGAGACTCCACACCAGCCTCTGCAATACCTCCAAAGTGACAGAATCCGGGCCGGAAATGTGAGTAATTCCCGAATTACTTCCTGGATTCTGTCAATGCAAGGCTTTCCTGTGGCGGTCAGATATGGCCAAAACAAGAAGAGTCCCTCGCGCAAGGTCTGGCTGACTTGCATGATTGTGCCAGAGAAAACTGTCTCGAGGACGAAAGTCTAAAAATCAAGGACAACATGGAGGCATACCTTAATTCCCCACACAAAGTCTTTGAAGAGGACAAGTGTGAGGGAATGCCCACTGTCTATGTGGATGGATGCTCTTACCATGTTGACAACAACGGGGAAAAAGAACTGGTGGCCGGCGTAGGGAATGCGTGGGTGAATGAGTCTCCAGAACCCTCCGCTGGGTACAAAATTGGTCCCCGAAGTAGTCAGGAAGCAGAGTTGATGGCTGTGCATCAAGCCATCCTCACTGCTGTCCAACATCAACTCCACGAACTGGTCATAATCACGGATTCGTATTATGTACGGAACGGGTTTGTGGAGCACCTGGTTAATTGGAAAACCAGAGGCATGCTATGTGCTAACATAGCTAAACCCTTGAAACATGGGAAGTTGATCCAAAACATTGATGATCTGGTCACCTTGAATGGGATGACCATTTATTGGAAGAAGATCAAGGGTCATTCCAAAGTCGAGGGACCAGACAAAACTGGAAATGACTTAGATGATCAGCTGGCCAAGACCGGGGCTATCCAAGGGGATCTAATAGAAATGGAGTCCCTGTTGGGGGAAATCCAGGTCACTGCTATCACTAGGTCCCAGACAAATGCTCACAACGATCTTTCAACTGCAAAATGGAGTAAGGAGTCCCCTGATGCTGATTTAATTACGGCTCAGAAGGGGGACACAATAATTGGTAAGTTTTACCAACACATTGAGGACCCTGAGAACTTTTCCCTGACGGATACCGACTACATTGGGAAAGAGGATCTAAGAGTGTTGATGAAATGTCCAAAAATGATCCGAATCCAAGACGGTTTGTTGGTAAGGAAATCCCAAGCTGGCCATGATCAGTGGGTGGTTCCTACCTCATTCCGAAGCCTGATGTTAAGTCACGCCCATGATGCGGCCACCGCCGGTCATAGGGGGTTTTACACAACACTGGAAATCTTAAGAGAGGTTGCATACTGGCCACACATGGGGCAGGACCTCGACCAATACATGAAGGGGTGCTTGTGTGTGCACAATTTCAGCCAACATCCCTCACACACCGGGCGCCTCTCCAAAAGAGGGGGATGACACTGCCATGGTCAGATTTGCAAATCGACTTCGTAGGCCCTGTGATTCGCTTGTCTAGAGGAAATAAGTACATGTTGACGGTCACATGCTTGTTTACCAAGTGGGTGGAATGTCTCCCGGCCCCAAACTGCAAGGCAGAAACAGCAGCTGCCCAGATGATTAACCACATCTTTTCCCGTTTTGGTCTACCTCAAAGGATTGAGTCAGACAGAGGTAACCATTTCACCAGCGAGGTAATGACAAAGATGTGGGAGATACTGGGGGTCAAAAGGAAGCTACATATTGCTTACCGGCCAGCTTCTTCTGGGGCAGTAGAACGCTACAACCGGACCATTGTGAGCATATTAAAAATGTTTGTGGCAGATTCAGGGCCAAGTTGGGATATCCGATTACCTCTGGTCCTAATGGCCATCAGATCTACCCCTTCATCTGCAACCAAAATGTCACCGTTTGAGCTGATGACTGGACGCAAGATGGTGCTTCCCCAGCATTTGCTCTAAAGGACCCAAGAGCAGACATTGATAAATGCCTCCACAACTCATGAGTATGTGGAGAATTTGAGGAAACACCTCCAACATGCTTTTGCCTATGCTCAGCAGAATCTAGAAAGATCAGCTGATAGCATGAAGACCCACTACGACCTGAAGACCACCAGGAAGGAATATAATGTGGGAGACCGGGTCTATCCATACAATTTCCAAAGGAACCAGGCCAAACAGCGAACATTTTTGCCTACATGGAAGGGACCCTTTGAAATTATAGACAAGGTCTCCCCAGTTGCATAAAAGATCCGCATCCCCAAAGGTAGTTTGGCGGAAGGGGAAGACAAGTGGATCCATATAAATCAGCTAAAGTGTTGCCATCCCAGGCACACTCTGCAGCAACTGGAGGAATCCTCTGGAATCCCAGAGGGGGCCGCTTCAGAGTAATTCAGTTCCAACTCTAAAATATCCCGCATATAGTCTCTAAAATATCATGATTCTGGTATGAAAATGTTTCCTGTTATATTTTGTTTTTTTAAAATAAGACTGAAAAATGTATCCGGATGTATAAAATGTATATTTTCGCCACACCATTAATAGTGGTGGAAAAATGTCTAGGAATGTGTATTGCCACTTTGCTTTATCATCTAGGAGAGATGAAACCCGGAGACTGACCACGGAAGACGACCTGGAGACCGGGAGCAAAGATCTGAGGGGCCTGGGGTACTGCCCAATACTCCCATCAGGACAAGCGAGGAGAACCGATCGATCCAACCGGATGGAGGAGAAGATGCTCAACTGTGCCATCTACGGAATTTGAAGAAGAGGATGCGGACATACCAGCGCGTGGATCAAAAAATCCTTCTTTGCACCCGACTCCTCCTCGACTCGAAATCAAAGCGCAGTCGGGCGGGGGGGCTTGTTGGGTGTCATGACCCACGTTTGGACTATTATGCTGCAACACTTGTGGGTTTAGGAAATCCAAGAGGGCGGAAAAGCCCACATTTGTGCCAGAATCCTGGAGAACCGCGCAGTCTTTGCACACAACAAAATGGTCACCTGACCTGCCACCCACCAGTGTGAGCGTGAGGGGCCAGAAGCGCCATGAGCAAAATCAGTGCTAAGGAATATTGTGCTGTTCAAAATCTGTTGTTATTAATGTCAAAAATAGGTGTAATACCGGTGCTCACCACCACCAGAAAGCCGGCATTTTAAAACCACCAGACACTTGTGTAAAACTGAACAAATGAACCAAACCAGGCCAAAGAAAGACTTACTAAGAGGTGGATACAATGTAAAACTATATTCTGAAATGACTTGAAGGAAGTAATTGTCTAATGTATGTATTGAAAATAGCTGGGGATGTCAGCAGCTTAAGTGAATTTGGGTCTAAAGCCACTAAAATCGAAATGTTTAGAATAAATGAGTGACCAACTTTTGAGTGTCACATAGGTTGAAATTGTTTAAATGTCATAGTTTTGAACTTAGAATCAGTGTTGTAGCTGCATGTGTAAAAATTGCAAGTTTGGTTTGAATGTAGAAAACTGGGAACCAAAGTGACATTTAGCTGAAGCCCGGCTGAAAGAGATTGAATTCTGCCTGACAACTACCCCCGACAGGAGTTGAAACTTGATCAGCAGCTGTGTTCCCAGGCCTGGCTGCATTCTGCTGTCCCTGCCAAAAGGAGATGACACCTCTCTGATTGAATTAGGAGAGTGGCACCTGGGGACTGCAGGAAACTAAACAAAGCACTATCCTTGGCCCAGGCAAATGTTAAATTAGGGGGGTCGTAAATGGCTTCCTCTTGGAAGGAAACAGGGAGGGGCACTGCATCTGTGAGCAAGCTGAGCTTGAGGGAAGTGGATAAACCAGAAATTCCACCATGTGCTTTGGAAAACCACACCCCTCGGGGCCAGAGCATAATTTTAAAAAGATGGGTAATTCATAGTGCGGACTTGTAAAAATTATATAAATAACATCATCATTCTTGTGATTTTTCTGTGCACATTTTAAGAGGTGTTAGAACTCTGTACCATGTTCTGAGGCAAAACCCCATGAATTATGGATATTGCAGACACGGGGTTCACGCTAGAAAAATGAGAATTTACTGGAATATGTGTAGAAAGGCAGTGTACATGTGTGCCATGTTTGGTAAATGTCCAATATTGGTAAACCAACTAAAAACGAAAATAAGTTGTCATTTTTGAATGCAAGCTCTTAGAAACATCAGAGTTGGAACAGAATGTACCATAAGTAATCTGTAATATGTACATGTAATGTCAACCACTTGTGTATCTAGGAAATATGTATTTGGATCAGAAATAGATTTGTGTGCAATTTGACAAGGGGAGGATCCTCTGACCATAAACCTATCTCATCACTCTGACTCACAACTCAGTTCCCCCAATCAAAGGAGGGAGGAGAACTGGGCCAATGATAAGTTGAGAGGGGCAGGCTCAGTTATGCTACGCACACAAAAGACATAAAAAGAGCCACTGGAAGCCAGACAGGGACATTCACTTTCCACTTTCTTGCGGGACGCTTTGCCGGGAGGCTCCAGACTTCAAATCCATAAATCTCCAGAGACCAGAACTTAACTCCAGAACTTGTAGCAAAGAGGCCTGAATCCACAAGCTGAATCCTTTTTCAGCAGGTCTCCAAATCATTTGCAAACTATTCAACAGCCGGGCGAGCTGTTTGAATTCTTTGCCAAGAACTTTTGCCAGAACCGGTAGCAGACCCAGAAGGCAGAATTATCCAGAGAGACCAGAGATCCAGAGAGACCAGACCCAGACCAGATCGCTGAGAGCTGACTCAGATCGCTGTGCGCAGAACCAGTACCCAGTGGCGAGAGAACCGCAGCCAATCCTGGCCCGATCCGTGACGAAGTCGCATTCCTGTCCAAAATATAGTGTGAGTACTCAGCCAGAACTGTGCAAAACTAATCCCTTAGTTCAAAATAATCTAATTCAAACTATTTTAACCTATCTAGAACTACACCATAGCATTTTGTGTCCTTCTGTGACTTTAAAGCTACAAAACTGTCATCTGTCATTCTGAAACTTTAAAATTTCATCTCTGAAAATCTACCTCCACAAAATTGTCCGTATCTCTTGAACCGTTTGTGATAGAAGCTTTTATTTTAAAGCCGAGATTCTAAGCTTTCCAACGAACCCTAAACCGACTTCCTCCTCCTTATAGTGCCTCCGTAATTGCGCTCGACGCACGCGCTAAATTGCAGCGATTTGACATTTTGTTTCATTTCAGCCACGTGTAAAAATATTTGTATTTTGCTTCCATTACGGAATTCCGTTTTCAACCTGATAACCATCCCTGAATCATTGATAGGGCTGGCCTGAACTGATTTAAAGTATCTCTCACTCACCCTGAACCTCTAGAGGGAATTAAAATCATTTTTAGCCTATTTTTCCCTTCTTTGCTTACCACATTTAAAGTACTTTGCCTGTGTTTAAAATCATCCTTGTGATCTAAGCTTGCTAGGGGGTACTGAATTTGTATTGTACTGTGATTGTATTCTTGAAGACTGTGTGTGCTACTTCCATCTCCTTACATTGATTGCATAGGGGGGGAGTGAATTGTCAGAGAAAAAGTGATCACATTATCTCTTGTTGAAATCATATCAAATTATTTCTGTGTTGCATTCTGTCCCACCTTGCATTTCCTTGAACCATATAAAGCATTCTCTGCTACCTTAGTCCTCTGTTCTTATTCATAAGTAACCAAGAACTGTGCCACTGTAGGATTACCTATTGCTGATTACTGCCCATATTCACAAGTGTGTTAGCAATTACCAATTTATTTATAAAAGTGTGATATATATATTGTTTAATTATTCAATAAATCTTTTAAATTCCAAAACAAACCCACTTCCTGGCTCAGTGAGGTCAGGGGAATTCAGAGAGAGGGGCGTTATATAAGGGTTTATCATCCAGAGTATAACGTGTCATAAAAATATATAAATAAGGGCTTCCCTTGAGCAATCCCAGACAAGGAACTGACCTAGTGGGAATGCTTGATTGGAGTCATTAACAGTTTCTATGGTGTATTAAAATACCCCGCTGCTGCTTTCAATTCCTTTAGAGGGTGAAACCCCTGCTCTTTATTCTCTACATCTTGTTTCTCAGGATGGGAAAGAGGATCTGAAGGCATTACGTCTGCCCCTTTATGCGGACTAAACATTCATGCCTCATAGACTGAATCTTCTTTCTCATTCTGGTACATTTCCCAAAGCTCTAATACTGCCAATCTCTTCTCTAGCTTCTGTCCCTTATACGTGGCATGCAAATATGTTGTCAGAATACGTAATACTATATTTGACAATGAACCTCCTGGAGGCCAGGGCATAAATGTTTTGTTGATCATGCTCTTAATCCATTCGGAATGGTACTGCATAATCTTAGCTGTATATGTTGGAAGTGTTCTGCACATGTGTGTGTGAGGTGTCTCCTCCATTACGACAAGCCGATTCAGGCTGTCAATACTTATTCAAATGTTTCTCTTACTTCCAAATTAATCAAATATATAGTTTCAATATTTTTGAGTAGGCATCATCAATTGCCAGATGATCAAGATGTTTCCCCTATCTTTGTTTATTATTTTTTAAAACAAAATGTATTCAACGCTATTTTTATAACTCCTTCATTTACACTTTCCGGTAATAATTTTTATATAGTTATTGTTTTTTTTTGTATTTTTAGACTATCTTCTTTATTTCTGTTTTAGTTTTGTCTATTTCTAACCTTTTGATCGATGTCGATACTTTGTCAAAAAAGTGTAAGGAAAAAAGTAGTTCTATTTATTTATTTACATTGCGCTATTCTTTCTTTGTTTATGCTGTTCATTTTAAACACATAATCTTGTACACCTTCATATTATACCCTTTATATATGTGCACTTTCAATATACACTACAAAAAAAACTTTGTTAAAGGGACATTATGGTTAAGTTGCCCTATTAAAAACCTATGCCATTCAGTACAAAAACTTTGGTAAAAGGACCTTATGATTACAAGTAAAATCTAAAAACCCCTGAAATTCGGCAGTTATGGTAGGTAAAGCGCCCATTTTTCCCATCAGCACTCTCCACTGCTACCACTGCCACCCCGGACATGAAGGATGCCATCACACATGTCATTGCTGCCATCACTGACGCCATCACATGTTTAGCCCCTTTGTTTTATGTCAGCTAAGCAACCATAACTCTTGCCACCACCATAACCATAACTAACACCCATATCAAAGATGACATGACAAATGTCATTGATGACATCACTGATGAAATCACATGTGAAAGTAATGGTAATGAAAAATGCCTAACTACAAGGGGTTGTGTGTATTATGTTGGTAGCAAGATTTGAGGGGTGTTGGTGCAATGGTAAACATGTAATAACTAGCTAACAATGCAAGACTTCATACACACTTATGCTAGTAGAAACAATACATATGAAGAGCACAGCGCTAAATCATCGCCCTATTCTCATTTGCATAGAAATCGGAAGTTTCTGTCTGTGCTGCACAAAGAAAATGGTAATTTTGACGGTGACGTTGATGTTTTCCCACACAGTCACCATGCGTTGGCGGCACAGTTTTATCACACACACAGTATGTATTGGCGACACAGTAGTCGGTTTCCTCTCATATTCAGCGCCAAAACGGCATCAATCGCTGTAATATAGTCCATCAGAAAGCATGGTATGTTACTTAAAATGTTAGTGGTAATGGTGGCGTTGTTGTTTAACCACACAGAAAATGTGCGTTGTTGACACATTAGTAGTATTCCTCTCAGAGTGATTTACAAGGCGGCATGAATGGCTGTGAACTATGACCCCAGAAAGGATGGTATGTTGCTTCTTACTGCTACAACTGCGTATGGACATAGAGGTCCCATGCGATCATCCCATTCAATGATGACACACATGCAACCGGTGACGAATAGCTGCATTTGACGATTAAAAAAAACCTCACTTGGGCGCTGCAATCCATGACAATCACAATACGGAAGGAAGTAGCTGAGGGGAAAATGAAAATAAGGATCTATCAATACGAAGCCTTTGCGGAAATGAAAGGTGGAACATATAACATTTCTATAAACAATTAATGTTATATGGGGAAATGTAGTGACACCCTACAAACGGCGACATTGTGCAGTCTGCATAATTGGTAAAAAAAAATCAATGACTCATAAATTACGTAGAAAATAGTGGAAATTGTACTGACATCGTACAGACGGCGGTAATGTGCAATCTCCATAGGGGGGTACGTCATTATTAATATAAGACTGTGTGAAATTAAAATATGTAGCAGTATGCAACCTCAGCACAAACCAAACGTGTAAAATGTACCCTTTTTTAGTAAACATGAACTTTTTATGGGGAAATATACTACCACCTTACAAACGGCGACAATATGCAACGTGCGTAATGGCCATTGAAATTTCAACGGCACAGAAACGTCCAAATGCATTAGTTGGTAAAAAACATTTTATTTTACAGACTAAGTAATTAATGGAAGTTTAGTGTACAGGCCTGAAAAATAAGCTTACATGATATGCACCGGCTCCATTGCGGCCTCCGCAGTCACACAGTAGGTTGTTTGCAGGAAGACGTCCTCGGGAACTGATTTTTAATGTGCTTCACAAACCTTTTTGAAGCATAACTTATCAAAGGGTATTTTTTACAAACTGTACTTCCCTACATTCTTTCTGTCTCTTCCCTGTATGTCAAGGTCGAAAAACAATTGACCCTTATGAGTTTTGGTACATGTGCGACCATACTGAGCGCCTAGTGAAAAATTGAAATGAAGTGACCTTCACTCAGAACGCAAATACATTCTCATTTTGCAACAACTTATCATCAGTCATTCATGAGAACCGTTACCCCAGAACACGTGCAAAAGCGCTGTGTTTACGAAACAGTGCAGGTGGCTGCCTCAGATTCCACACTATAGGACGCCAGTTGGACTGCATTACTGTTGGTTATGGCTTCTTACATAGACGCAGTAAGGGCTTGTCGTACATTGCCTACCAAGTCCCACTGTACGATATGATAGTGGTAACAAGAATAAAGCACTGTTTCACTTCCTACTGCCACATATAAGTAATGCTTACCTTTCGACACAGTGTTCCATAAGGTTTTGTTTGCTGTGATTTCGGCGTACAACAGAAAACGAAATGACCATGGCGGCTGTATCGAAAGAATGCTACGCACTTGACGCTGTGGCAGAACCAATCGGTGAAAGCGCAACATCTTGACGTGCAGCATGCCACATATTAGCCAATAGAAATCTTCTCCACTGAGCGAACAGGGAAGTGGGACCGCGGAGCGGACATAGATATCACCAATTCTTAGAGTGCCACTTTTTGATTGTTTTAAAGGAAACTACTGGATGATTTGTCACAAAATTTACAAAAGCACGCTTTCAGGAACAAGCCCCTGCCCTGCCGCAAAATTGGTGAAAATCCGTCCAGTGCTTTGGCCTGTAGCTGTGCGCAAAGTTTTTGCCCCATTCAGTCTATGGGAAAAAAAGACGTTTTTGGAACCCCCTATAACTTTGCCCCCCCCTGGGCGAATCCTTACCAAACTTTGCAAAAATAATTCATAGTGGCCCATATACTTTTTTGTGAACTTTGGTAAGGATTCGTCCAAGGGGAGCCACGTTATGGAAACAGCAATTTAGCCATAACTTCATGGCCACTACTGTGGCCATGTAATATATATATATGTTCCCCTTTACGCACATCTTCTCCAACTACCTAGTGGGTGCATTCTCCTATCTTTTTATTCACCCCCTCTGGGCGTTTGAAACCCACTCTTCTACCTATAATGTGTGCCCTTTCCGTCTCTTTTGAACCCATGAATTTGAGGTAGTCTTATCTCTCTTCTTCATATAATCCCCAAAATCCAGTTACTCTCTATGTTTTTGTTTACAACATGACATAATTACAATCCCTCATCCCATATGTTTTTATCAACTATGATGGTCTACTTACGTCTGGTCCTCAGCTCAAGTCCCCTGGCATCGACTCTCCCGTAATCAGCCAGTTCGCCTTTCGTCTGCAGGGCACCTACGGCGACCAAACAGGAATTTCTTCAAAGAGGGACATGTCGACCATGTATCAATCACATTATTTTAGTTTAGCGCACCGCTCACGGCAGAGAACTCCACACTCATCTGGTTTATGATGGGAGTTGTTGAGCATCCGGGAAACTAGGTCTAGGTTCTAGGTCTGAGTTCTAGGTCGATTAGAGCAGAACCATCCGCACTTCTACCAAATGTGCTCTAGCACCTTGAAGCATTTGTTGTGCTAAATGGAATTACCAAGAAAATACTTCAGACCCAACTACAGGACAGACTCAAAGGAGATGGTAAAATACTGTTTAATCTCGAGAAGAAAAGCAGTGCGAATAAACACTCATCAATTCAACTCATGCAATATCATGGGCCTCATTACGAGTTTGCCGGTACAGTAACAACGGTACCGATAAGCTTGCTGGTACCGCTGTTACCGTACCAGCAAACTACGAGCTCTGCTCGCGGGTGCCTTTGCAGCCACCAGGTCTGACCTGGTGGCCGTAACAGCACCGCGAGCAGAACATGACGGTACCAACGGTACTGCTATTAACGGTACTGGCACTACCACCCTCCCCATTCCCATTGAGCCATAAGGGGCTCAAAATGGAATGGGGAAGAATTGTTTCCGGTACCCAGAAACCCAGAAAAGAGCAATTGACGTGTCTGGCAAGATCGTAATGACCCGGTAATTTCCCTTTTCTGGGTGCCAGAAAAAAATGAATACCGAAGGCAGCCGTGCCACCACCAGCCTTGCAATGAGGCCAACTGTCTTATCATTCAGTTTATAATGCTAGATGCGTAATCTATGATGTCATTCTATGTGGCAAACTTCAAAAACCCTTTGGATTAGGGGATCATGTACACTTATAGAATGTGTGCGTGTTAGTTCCTCATTGGTGGTCTCTATTCTGTCTTTAACACATACCCTGAGCTACTTTTAATCACGCTGTTTAGGGTGTTCGTCATAGCAGAAAATGTGGCAGCGAAATAATTTTTTTCAACATTGTATGTAAAGGTGGATGGCAGGCTATTCTAATTGGGTGCCAACCCAAATCCAACCTTGGACATTTTGCTTGACAGCAGAACGTACATAGAAACCAAACCCATGTGGTTGGAGATACAACAGTTTTCCCCTTGTTTCCCAATTAGGCCATCCTCTCTCATCGGTAGGGCTCATGGCAGTGTCTTCTGTTTGAAAACTGACCTTGCCAGTCTGCACTGTCTCGGGACATTCAAGGGAGTTTGGGTAGACCACTGTCTTAGTTCCAAGCCTAATGAATAGCCATTGTTTGTAAGCTCTTTGCCACGTGTTGTGAGACCATGAAATTGTCCATTTCAACAGTGCCTTTAACATCATTTGATTCAATTATGCTAGATGCAGTTGCTCCTCTTGGCCTTTAGGGACTTGCTCACTCCATCCTATATTGACTTTATGCCTTTTATTCATCCAATATTTGGCATCAGTAAATGTTCTTGTTCTTCCTAATCTTTGGGAAATATGTCCTTGCACATGGTCTGCTCATAGACTCCCTTTGTGCTTTTCCTTCATCGCTCGAAATAGCATCCTTGTTTCAAAGCCAATGTACTCCCCTATTTCACAGGGAAAACAGCTTCATCATCGTCTTTCCATATGAAACTCTGGGTTCGCATTTTGAGGTAAGAGGGTTGATTGACATGAGCCGTCATCCATCTTGTTCTGATGGTAGTCCTAAAAGTTGAATATATGCCTCTCATAAGCAAGCTTCTATGTACTCTTTCTACCTTGCGTTTCTGCATATGTACAATTATTGCCCAGGGGGGTCACTTCATTATTCCTTGTGTTCACCCATACTGCATCATGGAGCACATGTTTCTCTTAGTACTTCAGTTACATCGTCATTCTTGTCATTCTTAAGTATTTTTATATTGTTTTAGCATAGATTCATACTTCGTTGGGACATTCTTTTTCTGTTATTAGACTTTGCTTAATGTACATCCATGTCGTGCACCATTTTATTCATGGCTTTGACACCTCGGCAAGGGACATCCTTCTTGGCAGGTTCCTTAAACTGTTTCAACATCAAGGTATCTTCTGAATTGCTGCCTGAGTGCATATCGCTTTTCATATAGCCAACGTTGTATGAACATGTCACATGAACTTGTGCATGGGTTCCCAATTGTGGCTCCTTGTCTGTCATTCCAGTAGGGTGAGGGTGAGGCAGTGTTCACTAGGGAGAATGCGTCCACTTGCTCCTCTACAGAACTACTCTTGAAAGTAGAGTGTGAAAGGCTGCCTACATCACTAGATCCACAAGCTCCAGGCTTCCGGAATGTTGTTGCAAGTACATAATATGGTGGTATGTGTTGGAGAACCTGAAACACCAGTACCAGCTTTGTCAATCACATCTATGATGCTTTCCACCAAGGATCAGTGGGCAATCTGTGATGCGAGTGTGTGAGAGGCCAGAAAATCCGCAACACTCCAGCTGTGGGTCTCTCCCTCCCCCCGGCTTCCACACACTCACTAATGCGCTTCAAGAGTCTAAATGCATGCACCAAACAGCATTGTTTTCAGATTATGATAACAGTAATTGTACTTTGAATATCCCTCTTGGTCATCCTGTGATGGTGATTCAATGCACATTGTTGGTCTGCTTGAACGTTTCTTAAATTGAAAAATGTAATGTGTGAAAGAGATCTGGGGAGTCAAGGTTAGCAAAACTGGCAGGAAGTCACAGCAGTGGGGCCCGGGCAAGAGAGGCTGGAGGATGGGGATTGAACAAGTAAGTGCTTGTTTATGGCATTTGATCATGCATTGATATTCAAGTAAAAGGATTTTATCTGCAGCTCTCAGATTCAGCTAAATCCTTAGGGTTCACCATTGACAGCAGACTGCCCTACCAGAAACACACATCCAAAATTACCCAAATGGGCTGGCTCCAAATCTCCACCATATCCAAAATCAAACCCTTCATCCCAGCGAAGGACTACCATGTTGTAGTGCAGGCGCTTGAAGTCTCACACATCGTTAGAGACAATATGATCCTCTTAGGGCTCATAGCCACTCACTTGGCTTCCTTAAAAGCAGTGTACCACACCGCAACATGTTTTATTACAGGTGCAAGGAGATTTGACTGATTCACCCCCATCCTATGCAACCTACATTGGCTTCCTGTCCAACCCAATGTTGGGGTGGTCAGGAAAGGTGCCACCGATAAAGAGGGGTTCAAGTTGCACACACCATATTTGTGACTGGGGGTGCAGTGAACTGGGCGCAATGTTGCAATTTCATATGTATCCAGTGTAGTTAAATGTGATTGGGATATGTTACTTTAGTGTTACTTTTTGTTTAAATTTGATACATATTAGATTTGCACACACGTGGAAAGATAAAATGCTAAAACCGCAAAATGCAATAGAAACACGATTCAGACATGATTTTCTACTGAGTGCCCAGAAGCTGGCAATGAGGAGTTTCATAATGCACATTCGAGGAAGGGGGGCCTGCCTTGACGAATCCAGTGTAGAGAATAGGCAACATTTATTAAACATGCATGCACACTGATATAAATACACAAGGCGTTTATAAATCGATATGTAGTGTGCTTTTTTTTATAAATGTTTTTTATGACCTGCTAGTATCGCAGAAAACAGATGTAATCTCTTAAAGTGCATGAGAGCTTGACAGAGGGTTTTGACTATTTGTTTTTGACCAGCAATAAATGTTGGGTGAAGCAATGCTAGATGCCAAATTGATTGATACTCCTTGTGATTCTGTTATTTACTCGAGGTGTGGCCAGGGGCCATGAATGTTGATATGGTAGTTATTTAGATTTTAATGTTCCTGTATTACAGTAAAATTGGGGTGCATGAGATAGTTAGCTTCAGTTCAAAGAGAACCTGTTTATTCAGCTTTCCTCATGTTACTTGAAGTATTCATCTGAACCATGTTCAATTACATTAAGGGTTAAAATGTTCAGGCCAGTCGTGACCTGTAATGATTAAATGAATTATGTTTGTAAATGAATGTGTAACCATGTGCTGATGTCATGACCTACCATGAACAGATCCCAAGAAGGGGTGTGCTATGAATACGATTTGAAGATGGTAGTTAAGATACCATGTGGCCAATGAGACTTGAAGAATTGGAGAAAGATGAATTTCCTTGTATGGGTTTTGTCCAATAACACATGAGGGGTGGATTGTACTAAAATATATGGGAGTGTTTTAACTGTTGCAAAAATGAATATAATATGTCAATTTATGTGGTTTGGTGAAACTTGGGTTAGTTTGGCTTGACAGGGTCATCTATCTGCTCCCTGGACTATTGTACAATAAACTTGCTTTACTTACAATTGTGCTTTCTCTTCTTAAGTGGTGGCCCTGCCTTGCGTGAATGTGATTAGGGGCCCACTCCAACAGTTAGGGAGTCAGGTAAGAGCAGAGGCTTTCCAAGATGTTGGGGGTCTCCTGTCGGCACAACCCGGCCGTAACACCTCACTGAGGGGACCAGTCTTCAGTGCACAGTGGAAAAGAAAGGTTTGTGGGTGCCATATTGGTTAAAGGCCTGTCTGTTCCCCGAAGGCATAGCACCATGGTCCAGGTGTGCAGTAAGACTTCACAGAGCACCACATCAGAGCGCTACAGGTCCATGTGAGTGCACGTTTGGGGGTTAAAGCAAGAGGGGAAATAGGAGTAAAAGAAGGTTGTTTTTTTTCAATTTAAGGAGTTTGATAAGGGTAGACTTGGAGTGCATGTGTGAAGTTAATTGAGGATATGGGGATTGAAAGGGTGAAGGCTTTGAAGGAGTGAGTGAACTTTTACTTAGTTTGTTATTTTAGAGGTTTGAGGTGGTATCCTTCCGAGCACGTCCATTGTGAGGTTTATCCTGATACTCCTCAGTTTGCTTGTCTGGTTGGCTGGAGCCCTTATCTAGGAGTGAGGTAGCATCTTATGGTAAGTCCACCTATAGAGACCTTCCTGAAGTATACCCTTGGCATCTTTCATTCTGTATTGACTGTGCAGGCGGAGCCCTTGCCTCGCTTTTCTTAGTTATTGAAGTAGTGAAGGGAAACTTCCTGTAGTCGTGAAAAGACAGTATTGTAGTAGAGAAAACCGTACCAGTGATGAAGAAAGCGAGAGCAGCAGTGTTGTATGGAAAAGCATTCCACTCCTTCTATGCTCAAGTGAAGGCGATATCTCAGAAATATTGGCCGGTATGTGGTTTTCATTCCAAGTTTGCCAGTACAGTAACAATGGTACCGGTAAGCTTGCTGATACCATTGTTACCGTACCGGCTGACTACGAGTTCTGCTCGCTGGTGCCTTTTCGCCTGCCAGGTCTGACCTGGAGGGAAGACCGGCACCCGCGAGCAGTCCATGCCGGATGCACCGGCACCATTCTGAATGGTGCCGGTGTATCCGGCCTCCCCATTCCCATTGAGCCCTATGGGAATGGGGAGCATTTTTTACCGGCGCCCGGGAATTACCAAATACCGGGTCCGGCAGGACCGTAATGACCCAGTAATTGCCCATTCCCAGCCGTCTGTAAAAAAACGACTCTGATGGCAGCCATGCTGGTTCTACCAGCATGGCTACTGCCAAAGTTGTAATGAGGCGCATTGTCTTTTGTGTAAAAGTGAGAAGTGAGAAGTGCAACTAAAGTGAATAGTTAAGCAAGGTGATTGCAGTGAAAGCGAGTGAGTTGGGTGATTGTGTGGAAGATTAAGAAACCAGGAAGGGGAAAAAGGGGGGTTCTTTGGGTGGAGATCTTATGTGTCCCAGGTTCGGCTTCAGTGTTGTTTTTTTAAAATTATTTTGGATGACTTGGGTTGGAGTATGGAGACTCCATTGAATCATTTATGTCAGGTGCTTCCTGGTTATAAGGCAAATATTCTAAAATATCATCGGGAATGGCTGCGGGAAACTAATAGTAAAATGTTCAATTCTTGGCCTATCGAGGGGACCTATGATAAGGCGATATTGGAATACCTGCATACGTTTTTAACTACAAGTTATAAGGGCACAAAATTAAAGAGTGCGATTGAACATCTAAGAGCTATGGAGGACGTACGGAAAAGGCGGGAAGTGCCAGCATGTTGGAATTTCAGAAAAAGGGCCGAAAAAGGAGGGTGCAGGAATTCCTTTTGAACCACCCCCATATGGGTGCTATTGTTTATCGCCTGCAGATGGGTATACAGACCCCAAGTTCAAACCTACATTTTCCCCAGTGGCCACTTTAGTGGTTGCAAGATGGTACACTGTTCATTCACCACCTGTTTTTTTTTTTTTTTTGCAGAGATTTTTGCCAAAACATTTTGGCTGAAATAAAGTCATTGAAAAATATGGTTGGGTGAGTAAGGGCATGTAAGGGATAAGGAGGGTGGGAGGATAGAGAATAAATAAAAGGGGGTGAGGGCCTGATCAGTTTTTTCAGCCAAAAAATGTCAGCAAAAAACTCAGCAAAAAATAATGGGGATGAATAAACATACAACCTGCAAGACGGACACATGTAACACCTCCATCGGCTAGGATTCCTAGAAAATGGGGCAGCGAGGAAAGTGGAAGGGTAACTCCTTCAATGGTTAGGGCTAGAGAAAGGCTGAGAAAAGAGATCAGGAAGGGAATATCTCCCCCAAATGCTCTATTAGCAGAGAGATTAAGGGTGGAGGAATGAGAAAGAGTGAGGCCAGCAGTAAGAATAGTAGACTAAGGGTTAAGAATGAGGGGGAAAGGGAATAATATGCCTTTTTCCGATAGGATAGAGGATAGGCTGCGAGGGGTAGTAGAGACCCTGGAGCAGAGGAAGAGAAAATGCTGTTACGGTGGCAAAGAAATGAAGAGCGGGAGAAAGTGAATAGACAAGCAAAGGATGTAGAGGAAGGAAGGTGGAGGCATGGGCCAGTTCTTGTTAGGTTGGATAAATCGGTTATCATGGACGTCAAAGTGGACATGGAGAACAGAGAAATTGCCATGGGTACAGGATATGAGCAAGGAGGACGGGAGGCTGCACCCTACGGTAGTGCTGAGTATACCTGCATGCCTTTAAAAGTGGCAGATGAAGGAATAATAGGAGTAGGAGATGAATAGGAATGGGAATCAGAATTCGAACAAGGGAGAGCCAGGGTTAGCAGCCCTACCTCCCGCTCCAGTAGCAGAGATAGAAAGTACACCATGAGGTCTTAGGACATTCTGTGGTACTTGTATGGCTGTACTTAGTACCAGGGGAGAGATGGGGAAGCCACAGTGAAAGTGGGTGAATAATTTCATGAAGACACTCCTTTGCACGGGTGAGAAAGTGGATTAATGCATTAGAGAAGCACACTGCCGTTGTCATGCTGGCCATAGGGGACATGAAGAGCTTATTTATGGTTCTGATCTGGAAGCGATCAGACAAGCTTTGGAGGTGATTGGGGTATCTGGGAGTTCATTTGGACACAAATGCCCACAATGGAGCAGCTTTTAGTAATTGAAGGACGCAGGTATGAGGAGCAATGCTGATTATGTATCCTGATATGTCAGGTATAAATTCTACTTAGCTAGAATGATGAAATTGGATGATGATCCTGCCACACACATCCGGTTAATTCAGGAGATGTGGAGGGCCAAGACAGGAGAAGCATGGGAAAAGAATGTGGCAATTGTTACCCACATGCTAAACAAGGGACAACCAAGGAAGTTCAGCACGATCTAGATAAGGCAGAGAGTGACGCACATTTATGTGCATCGTCCAACCTTATCACTAAGGGTCGTGTCCAAGGAGCAATTGTTTCAAAGACACACAAGACACAGGAGAGATGGTTTTTCAAATTGGGGTGCCTTGCCAGATAGTCATAGAGCAAAGGGAAGTACCACAGACCATGCTCTCCATTAGAAATACATCTCCACATTGGAATGAGTATTTGAAGGTGCCGGACCATTTGTGGAACAGCAATCCTCATGATGTGGCGTTGCTAGAGAGTGTTAGAGAAGTGTGAATACAACTGAAACCTGGTGCAATATCACCATGGGTTAAGCAGTACCCCATGTCTAGAAAAGTGGAACAGGGGATTTACGAGACCATTATGGTGTTGTTAAAGCAAGGAATAATACAACCTTCTGTGTCCCCATGCAATACGGCCATCTACCCTGTGAAGAAGGCGATGGAGTGCAGTTGGAGGATGGTCCAGTATGTACGCCCCCTCAATAATATTGTTGAGGCAAAATTTCCCGTGGTACCGAATCCTGCCACGATTCTCTGCAATATCCCTTCTGTGTCGACCCACTTTGCGGTGATCGATCGGTTGCTGTTGGTACTCTTGTTCAGAGGAGAATTGCCTAGAATTTCGGTGCTGGACTGCCCCAGGGCAGGACAAAGACTGATATATTTGGGATATTTCTTCTCTTTGAAAGATAGTGAGCTAAAGACTCTGGGGTAAGGCTCTTGTAACCAGGACTCATGTCTGGCAGAGAGTCTTCCAGGACCCCCCTTGTTATTTGCATATCTCAAGTAACTTTGGGTCTCACCCTAAGTTACTAGCGGAATCCAGACGTGGACCCCTTGCTCACTATTCTTAGAGAGGCACAGCTACACCCTACTGATGAGGTTCAGCCAGACCGAAACACGTGTCTGGGGTTGCTGTTTGTACTCTTGTTCAGAGGAGAATTGCCTAGCATTTCGGTGCTGGACTGCCCCAGGGCAGGACAAAGACTGATATATTTGGGATATTTCTTCTCTGTGAAAGATAGTGAGCTAAAGACTCTGGGTAAGGCTCTTGTAACCAGGACTCATGTCTGGCAGAGAGTCTCCCAGGACCCCCCTTGTTATTTGCATATCTCAAGTAACTTTGGGTCTCACCCTAAGTTACTAGGGGAATCCAGACGTGGACCCCTTGCTCACTATTCTTAGAGAGGCACAGCTACACCCTACTGAAGAGGTTCAACCAGATTGAAACACATGTCTGGGGTTGCTGTTGGTACTCTTGTTCAGAGGAGAAATGCCTAGCATTTCGGTGCTGGACATCCCCAGGGCAGGACAAAGACTGATATATTTGGGATATTTCTTCTCTGTGAAAGATAGTGAGCTAAAGACTCTGGGTAATGCTCTTGTAACCAGACTCATGCCTGGCAGAGAGTCTCCCAGGACCCCCCTTGTTATTTGCATATCTCAAGTAACTTTGGGTCTGACCCTAAGTTACTAGGCGAATCCAGACGTGGACCCCTTGCTCACTATTCTTAGAGAGGCGCAGCTACACCCTACTGATGAGGTTCAACCAGACCGAAACACGTGTCTGGGGTTGCTGTTGGTACTCTTGTTCAGAGGAGAATTGCCTAGCATTTCGGTGCTGGACTGCCCCAGGGCAGGACAAAGACTGATATATTTGGGATATTTCTTCTCTGTGAAAGATAGTGAGCTAAAGACTCTGAGTAAGGCTCTTGTAACCAGGACTCATGTCTGGCAGAGAGTCTGCCAGGTCCCCCCTTGTTATTTGCATATCTGAAGTAACTTTGGGTCTCACCCTAAGTTACTAGGGGAATCCAGACGTGGATCCCTTGCTCACTATTCTTAGAGAGGCACAGCTAAACCCTACTGATGAGGTTCAACCAAACCGAAACACGTGTCTGGGGTTGCTGTTGGTACTCTTGTTCAGAGGAGCATTGCCTAGCATTTCAGTGCTGGACTGCCCCAGGGCAGGACACAGACTGATATATTTGGGATATTTCTTCTCTTTGAAAGATAGTGGGCTAAAGACTCTGGGTAAGGCTCTTGTAACCAGGACTCATGTCTGGCAGAGAGTCTCCCAGGACCCCCCTTGTTATTTGCATATCTCAAGTTACTTTGGGTCTCACCCTAAGTTACTAGGGGAATCCAGACGTGGACCCCTTTCCTCCTATTCCTAGAGAGGCACAGCTACACCCTACTGATGAGGTTCAACCAGACCGAAACACGTGTCTGGGGTTGCTGTTGGTACTCTTGTTCAGAGGAGAATTGCCTAGCATTTCGGTGCTGGACTGCCCCAGGGCAGGACAAAGACTGATATATTTGGGATATTTCTTCTCTGTGAAAGATAGTGAGCTAAAGACTCTGGGTAAGGCTCTTGTAACCAGGACTCATGTCTGGCAGAGAGTCTCCCAGGACCCCCCTTGTTATTTGCATATCTCAAGTAACTTTGGGTCTCACCCTAAGTTACTAGGGGAATCCAGACGTGGAGCCCTTGCTCACTATTCTTAGAGAGGCACAGCTACACCCTACTGATGAGGTTCAGCCAGACCAAAACACGTGTCTGGGGTTGCTGTTTGTACTCTTGTTCAGAGGAGAATTGCCTAGCATTTCGGTGCTGGACTGCCCCAGGGCAGGACAAAGACTGATATATTTGGGATATTTCTTATCTGTGAAAGATAGTGAGCTAAAGACTCTGGGTAAGGCTCTTGTAACCAGGACTCATGTCTGGCAGAGAGTCTCCCAGGACCCCCCTTTGTTATTTGCATATCTCAAGTAACTTTGGGTCTCACCCTAAGTTACTAGGGGAATCCAGACGTGGACCCCTTGCTCACTATTCTTAGAGAGGCACAGCTACACGCTACTGAAGAGGTTCAACCAGATTGAAACACATGTCTGGGGTTGCTGTTGGTACTCTTGTTCAGAGGAGAAATGCCTAGCATTTCGGTGCTGGACATCCCCAGGGCAGGACAAAGACTGATATATTTGGGATATTTCTTCTCTGTGAAAGATAGTGAGCTAAAGACTCTGGGCAATTCTCTTGTAACCAGACTCATGCCTGGCAGAGAGTCTCCCAGGACCCCCCTTGTTATTTGAATATCTCAAGTAACTTTGGGTCTGACCCTAAGTTACTAGGGGAATCCAGACGTGGACCCCTTGCTCACTATTCGTAGAGAGGCACAGCTACACCCTACTGATGAGGTTCAACCAGACCGAAACACGTGTCTGGGGTTGCTGTTGGTACTCTTGTTTAGAGGAGAATTGCCTAGCATTTTGGTGCTGGACTGCCCCAGGGCAGGACAAATACTGATATATTTGGGATATTTCTTCTCTGTGAAAGATAGTGAGCTAAAGACTCTGAGTAAGGCTCTTGTAACCAGGACTCATGTCTGGCAGAGAGTCTCCCAGGTCCCCCCTTGTTATTTGCATATCTCAAGTAACTTTGGGTCTCACCCTAAGTTACTAGGGGAATCCAGACGTGGACCCCTTGCTCACTATTCTTAGAGAGGCACAGCTACACCCTACTGATGAGGTTCAACCAGACCGAAATACGTGTCTGGGGATGGTGTTGGTACTCTTGTTCAGAGGAGAATTGCCTAGCATTTCAGTGCTGGACTGCCCCAGGGCAGGACACAGACTGATATATTTGGGATATTTCTTCTCTTTGAAAGATTGTGGGCTAAAGACCCTGGGTAAGGATCTTGTAACCAGGACTCATGTCTGGCAGAGAGTCTCCCAGGACCCCCCTTGTTATTTGCATATCTCATGTAACTTTGGGTCTCACCCTAAGTTACTAGGGGAATCCAGACGAGGACCCCTTGCCACCTATTCTTAGAGAGGCACAGCTACATCCTACTGATGAGGTTCAACCAGACCGAAACACGTGTCTGGGGTTGCTGTTGGTACTCTTGTTCAGAGGAGAATTGCCTAGCATTTCAGTGCTGGACTGCCCCAGGGCAGGACACAGACTGATATATTTGGGATATTTCTTCTCTTTGAAAGATAGTGGGCTAAAGACTCTGGGTAATGCTCTTGTAACCAGGACTCATGCCTGGCAGAGAGTCTCCCAGGACCCCCCTTGTTATTTGCAAATCTCAAGTAACTTTGGGTCTGACCCTAAGTTACTAGGGGAATCCAGACGTGGACCCCTTGCTCACTATTCTTAGAGAGGCACAGCTAAACCCTACTGATGAGGTTCAACCAGACCGAAACACGTGTCTGGGGTTGCTGTTGGTACTCTTGTTCAGAGGAGCATTGCCTAGCATTTTAGTGCTGGACTGCCCCAGGACAGGACACAGACTGATATATTTGGGATATTTCTTCTCTTTGAAAGATAGTGGGCTAAAGACTCTGGGTAAGGCTCTTGTAACCAGGACTCATGTCTGGCAGAGGGTCTCCCAGGACCCCCCTTGTTATTTGCATATCTCAAGTTACTTTGGGTCTCACCCTAAGTTACTAGGGGAATCCAGACGTGGACCCCTTGCCACCTATTCTTAGAGAGGCACAGCTACACCCTACTGATGAGGTTCAACCAGACCGAAACACGTGTCTGGGGTTGCTGTTGGTACTCTTGTTCAGAGGAGAATTGCCTAGCATTTCGGTGCTGGACTGCCCCAGGGCAGGACAAAGACTGATATATTTGGGATATTTCTTCTCTGTGAAAGATAGTGAGCTAAAGACTCTGGGTAAGGCTCTTGTAACCAGGACTCATGTCTGGCAGAGAGTCTCCCAGGACCCCCCTTGTTATTTGCATATCTCAAGTAACTTTGGGTCTCACCCTAAGTTACTAGGGGAATCCAGACGTGGAGCCCTTGCTCACTATTCTTAGAGAGGCACAGCTACACCCTACTGATGAGGTTCAACCAGATTGAAACACGTGTCTGGGGTTGCTGTTGGTACTCTTGTTCAGAGGAGAATTGCCTAGCATTTCGGTGCTGGACTTCCCCAGGGCAGAACAAAGACTGATATATTTGGGATATTTCTTCTCTGTGAAAGATAGTGAGATAAAGACTCTGGGTAGGGCTCTTGTAACCAGGACTCGTGTCTGGCAGAGAGTCTCCCAGGACCCACCTTGTTATTTGCAAATCTCAAGTAACTTTGGGTCTGACCCTAAATTACTAGGGAAATCCAGACGTGGACCCCTTGCTCACTATTCTTAGAGAGGCACAGCTACACCCTACTGATGAGGTTCAACCAGACCGAAACAAGTGTCTGGGGTTGCTGTTGGTACTCTTGTTCAGAGGAGAATTGCCTAGCATTTCGGTGCTGGACTAGCCCAGGGCAGGACAAAGACTGATATATTTGGGATATTTCTTCTCTGTGAAAGATAGTGAGCTAAAGACTCTGAGTAAGGCTCTTGTAACCAGGACTCATGTCTGGCAGAGAGTCTCCCAGGTCCCCCCTTGTTATTTGCATATCTCAAGTAACTTTGGGTCTCACCCTAAGTTACTAGGGGAATCCGGACGTGGACCACTTGCTCACTATTCTTAGAGAGGCACAGCTACACTCTACTGATGAGGTTCAACCAGATTGAAACACGTGTCTGGGGTTGCTGTTGGTACTCTTGTTCAGAGGAGAAATGCCTAGCATTTTGGTGCTGGACATCCCAGGGCAGGACAAAGACTGATATATTTGGGATATTTCTTCTCTGTGAAAGATAGTGAGCTAAAGACTCTGGGTAATGCTCTTGTAACCAGGACTCATGCCTGGCAGAGAGTCTCCCAGGACCCCCCTTGTTATTTGCAAATCTCAAGTAACTTTGGGTCTGACCCTAAGTTACTAGGGGAATCCAGAGGTGGACCCCTTGCTCACTATTCTTAGCGAGGCACAGCTACATCCTACTGATGAGGTTCAACCAGACCGAAACACGTGTCTGGGGATGCTGTTGGTACTCTTGTTCAGAGGAGAATTGCCTAGCATTTCAGTGCTGGACTACCCCAGTGCAGTACAAAGACTGATATATTTGGGATATTTCTTCTCTGTGAAAGATAGTGAGCTAAAGACTCTGAGTAAGGCTCTTGTAACCAGGACTCATGTCTGGCAGAGAGTCTCCCAGGTCCCCCCTTGTTATTTGCATATCTCAAGTAACTTTGGGTCTCACCCTAAATTACTAGGGGAATCCAGATGTGGACCCCTTGCTCACTATTCTTAGAGAGGCACAGCTACACCCTACTGATGAGGTTCAACCAGACCGAAACACGTGTCTGGGGTTGCTGTTGGTACTCTTGTTCAGAGGAGAATTGCCTAGCATTTCAGGGCAGGACACAGACTGATATATTTGGGATATTTCTCCTCTTTGAAAGATAGTGGGCTAAAGACACTGGGTAAGGCTCTTGTAACCAGGACTCATGTCTGGCAGAGAGTCTCCCAGGACCCCCCTTGTTATTTGCATATCTCAAGTAACTTTGGGTCTCACCCTAAATTACTAGGGGAATTCAGACATGGACCCCTTGCCACCTATTCTTAGAGAGGCACGGCTACACCCTACTGATGAGGTTCAACCAGACCGAAACACGTGTCTGGGGTTGCTGTTGGTACTCTTGTTCAGAGGAGAATTGCCTAGCATTTCGGTGCTGGACTTCCCCAGGGCAGGACAAAGACTGATATATTTGGGATATTTCTTCTCTGTGAAAGATAGTGAGCTAAAGACTCTGGGTAAGGCTCTTGTAACCAGGACTCGTGTCTGGCAGAGAGTCTCCCAGGACCCACCTTGTTATTTGCACATCTCAAGTAACTTTAGGTCTCACCCTAAGTTACTAGGGGAATCCAGACGTGGACCCCTTGCTCACTATTCTTAGAGTGGCACAGCTACACCCTACTGATGAGGTTCAACCAGACCGAAACACGTGTCTGGGGTTGCTGTTGGTACTCTTGTTCAGAGGAGAATTGCCTAGCATTTCGGTGCTGGACTTCCCCAGGGAAGGACAAAGACTGATATATTTGGGATATTTCTTCTCTGTGAAAGATAGTGAGATAAAGACTCTGGGTAATGGTCTTGTAACCAGGACTCATGCCTGGGAGAGAGTCTCCCAGGACCCCCCTTGTTATTTGCAAATCTCAAGTAACTTTGGGTCTGACCCTAAGTTACTAGGGGAATCCAGACGTGGACCCCTTGCTCACTATTCTTAGAGAGGCACAGCTACACCCTACTGATAAGGTTCAACCAGACTGAAACACGTGTCTGGGGTTACTGTTGGTACTCTTGTTCAGAGGAGAATTGCCTAGCATTTCGGTGCTGGACTGCCCCAGGGCAGGACAAAGACTGATATATTTGGGATATTTCTTCTCTGAGAAAGATAGTGAGCTAAAGACTCTGAGTAAGGCTCTTGTAACCAGGACTCATGTCTGCCAGAGAGTCTCCCAGGTCCCCCCTTGTTATTTGCATATCTCAAGTAACTTTGGGTCTCACCCTAAGTTACTAGGGGAATCCAGACGTGGACCCCTTACTCACTATTCTTAGAGAGGCACAGCTACACCCTACTGATGAGGTTCAACCAGACCAAAACACGTTTCTGGGGTTGCTGTTGGTACTCTTGTTCAGAGGAGAATTGCCTAGCATTTCAGTGCTGGACTGCTCCAGGGCAGGACACAGACTGATATATTTGGGATATTTCTTCTCTGTGAAAGATAGTGAGCTAAAGACTCTGGGTAAGGCTCTTGTAACCAGGACTCATGTCTTGCAGAGAGTCTCCCAGGAACCCACTTGTTATTTGCATATCTCAAGTAACTTTGGGTCTCACCCTAAATTACTAGGGGAATCCAGACGTGGACCCCTTGCCACCTATTCTTAGAGGGGCACAGCTACACCCTACTGATGAGGTTCAACCAGACCGAAACACGTGTCTGGGGTTGCTGTTGGTACTCTTGTTCAGAGGAGAATTGCCTAGCATTTCGGTGCTGGACTGCCCCAGTGCAGGACAAAGACTGATATATTTGGGATATTTCTTCTCTGTGAAAGATAGTGAGCTAAAGACTCTGGGTAAGGCTCTTGTAACCAGGACTCATGTCTGGCAGAGAGTCTCCCAGGACCCCCCTTGTTATTTGCATATCTCAAGTAACTTTGGGTCTCACCCTAAGTTACTAGGGGAATCCAGACGTGGACCCCTTGCTCACTATTCTTAGAGAGGCACAGCTACACCCTACTGATGAGGTTCAACCAGATTGAAACACATGTCTGGGGTTGCTGTTGGTACTCTTGTTCAGAGGAGAATTGCCTAGCATTTCGGTGCTGGACTGCCCCAGGCCAGGACAAAGACTGATATATTTGGGATATTTCTTCTCTGTGAAAGATAGTGAGCTAAAGACTCTGATTAAGGCTCTTGTAACCAGGACTCATGTCTGGCAGAGAGTCTCCCAGGTCCCCCCTTGTTATTTGCATATCTCAAGTAACTTTGGGTCTCACCCTAAGTTACTAGGGGAATCCAGACGTGGACCCCTTGCTCACTATTCTTAGAGAGGCACAGCTACACCCTACTGATGAGGTTCAACCAGACCGAAACACGTGTCTGGGGTTGCTGTTGATACTCTTGTTCAGAGGAGAATTGCCTAGCATTTCAGTGCTGGACTGCTCCAGGGCAGGACACATACTGATATATTTGGGATATTTCTTCTCTGTGAAAGATAGTGAGCTAAAGACTCTGGGTAAGGATCTTGTAACCAGGACTCATGTCTGGCAGAGAGTCTCCCAGGACCCCACTTGTTATTTGCACATCTCAAGTAACTTTAGGTCTCACCCTAAATTACTAGGGGAATCCAGACGTGGACCCCTTGCTCACTATTCTTAGAGAGGCACAGCTACACCCTACTGATGAGGTTCAACCAGACCGAAACACGTGTCTGGGGTTGCTGTTGGTACTCTTGTTCAGAGGAGAATTGCCTAGCATTTCGGTGCTGGACTGCCCCAGGGCAGGACAAAGACTGATATATTTGGGATATTTCTTCTCTGTGAAAGATAGTGAGCTAAAGACTCTGGGTAAGGCTCTTGTAACCAGGACTCATGTCTGGCAGAGAGTCTCCCAGGACCCCCCTTGTTATTTGCATATCTCAAGTAACTTTGGGTCTCACCCTAAGTTACTAGGGGAATCCAGACGTGGAGCCCTTGCTCACTATTCTTAGAGAGGCACAGCTACACCCTACTGATGAGGTTCAACCAGATTGAAACACGTGTCTGGGGTTGCTGTTGGTACTCTTGTTCAGAGGAGAATTGCCTAGCATTTCGGTGCTGGACTTCCCCAGGGCAGAACAAAGACTGATATATTTGGGATATTTCTTCTCTGTGAAAGATAGTGAGATAAAGACTCTGGGTAAGGCTCTTGTAACCAGGACTCGTGTCTGGCAGAGAGTCTCCCAGGACCCACCTTGTTATTTGCAAATCTCAAGTAACTTTGGGTCTGACCCTAAGTTACTAGGGGAATCCAGACGTGGACCCCTTGCTCACTATTCTTAGAGAGGCACAGCTACACCCTACTGATGAGGTTCAACCAGACCGAAACAAGTGTCTGGGGTTGCTGTTGGTACTCTTGTTCAGAGGAGAATTGCCTAGCATTTCGGTGCTGGACTAGCCCAGGGCAGGACAAAGACTGATATATTTGGGATATTTCTTCTCTGTGAAAGATAGTGAGCTAAAGACTCTGAGTAAGGCTCTTGTAACCAGGACTCATGTCTGGCAGAGAGTCTCCCAGGTCCCCCCTTGTTATTTGCATATCTCAAGTAACTTTGGGTCTCACCCTAAGTTACTAGGGGAATCCGGACGTGGACCACTTGCTCACTATTCTTAGAGAGGCACAGCTACACTCTACTGATGAGGTTCAACCAGATTGAAACACGTGTCTGGGGTTGCTGTTGGTACTCTTGTTCAGAGGAGAAATGCCTAGCATTTCGGTGCTGGACATCCCAGGGCAGGACAAAGACTGATATATTTGGGATATTTCTTCTCTGTGAAAGATAGTGAGCTAAAGACTCTGGGTAATGCTCTTGTAACCAGGACTCATGCCTGGCAGAGAGTCTCCCAGGACCCCCCTTGTTATTTGCAAATCTCAAGTAACTTTGGGTCTGACCCTAAGTTACTAGGGGAATCCAGAGGTGGACCCCTTGCTCACTATTCTTAGCGAGGCACAGCTACATCCTACTGATGAGGTTCAACCAGACCGAAACACGTGTCTGGGGTTGCTGTTGGTACTCTTGTTCAGAGGAGAATTGCCTAGCATTTCAGTGCTGGACTACCCCAGTGCAGTACAAAGACTGATATATTTGGGATATTTCTTCTCTGTGAAAGATAGTGAGCTAAAGACTCTGAGTAAGGCTCTTGTAACCAGGACTCATGTCTGGCAGAGAGTCTCCCAGGTCCCCCCTTGTTATTTGCATATCTCAAGTAACTTTGGGTCTCACCCTAAATTACTAGGGGAATCCAGATGTGGACCCCTTGCTCACTATTCTTAGAGAGGCACAGCTACACCCTACTGATGAGGTTCAACCAGACCGAAACACGTGTCTGGGGTTGCTGTTGGTACTCTTGTTCAGAGGAGAATTGCCTAGCATTTCAGTGCTGGACTGCCCCAGGGCAGGACACAGACTGATATATTTGGGATATTTCTCCTCTTTGAAAGATAGTGGGCTAAAGACTCTGGGTAAGGCTCTTGTAACCAGGACTCATGTCTGGCAGAGAGTCTCCCAGGACCCCCCTTGTTATTTGCATATCTCAAGTAACTTTGGGTCTCACCCTAAATTACTAGGGGAATTCAGACATGGACCCCTTGCCACCTATTCTTAGAGAGGCACGGCTACACCCTACTGATGAGGTTCAACCAGACCGAAACACGTGTCTGGGGTTGCTGTTGGTACTCTTGTTCAGAGGAGAATTGCCTAGCATTTCGGTGCTGGACTTCCCCAGGGCAGGACAAAGACTGATATATTTGGGATATTTCTTCTCTGTGAAAGATAGTGAGCTAAAGACTCTGGGTAAGGCTCTTGTAACCAGGACTCGTGTCTGGCAGAGAGTCTCCCAGGACCCACCTTGTTATTTGCACATCTCAAGTAACTTTAGGTCTCACCCTAAGTTACTAGGGGAATCCAGACGTGGACCCCTTGCTCACTATTCTTAGAGTGGCACAGCTACACCCTACTGATGAGGTTCAACCAGACCGAAACACGTGTCTGGGGTTGCTGTTGGTACTCTTGTTCAGAGGAGAATTGCCTAGCATTTCGGTGCTGGACTGCCCCAGGGAAGGACAAAGACTGATATATTTGGGATATTTCTTCTCTGTGAAAGATAGTGAGATAAAGACTCTGGGTAATGGTCTTGTAACCAGGACTCATGCCTGGGAGAGAGTCTCCCAGGACCCCCCTTGTTATTTGCAAATCTCAAGTAACTTTGGGTCTGACCCTAAGTTACTAGGGGAATCCAGACGTGGACCCCTTGCTCACTATTCTTAGAGAGGCACAGCTACACCCTACTGATAAGGTTCAACCAGACTGAAACACGTGTCTGGGGTTACTGTTGGTACTCTTGTTCAGAGGAGAATTGCCTAGCATTTCGGTGCTGGACTGCCCCAGGGCAGGACAAAGACTGATATATTTGGGATATTTCTTCTCTGTGAAAGATAGTGAGCTAAAGACTCTGAGTAAGGCTCTTGTAACCAGGACTCATGTCTGCCAGAGAGTCTCCCAGGTCCCCCCTTGTTATTTGCATATCTCAAGTAACTTTGGGTCTCACCCTAAGTTACTAGGGGAATCCAGACGTGGACCCCTTACTCACTATTCTTAGAGAGGCACAGCTACACCCTACTGATGAGGTTCAACCAGACCAAAACACGTTTCTGGGGTTGCTGTTGGTACTCTTGTTCAGAGGAGAATTGCCTAGCATTTCAGTGCTGGACTGCTCCAGGGCAGGACACAGACTGATATATTTGGGATATTTCTTCTCTGTGAAAGATAGTGAGCTAAAGACTCTGGGTAAAGCTCTTGTAACCAGGACTCATGTCTTGCAGAGAGTCTCCCAGGAACCCCCTTGTTATTTGCATATCTCAAGTAACTTTGGGTCTCACCCTAAATTACTAGGGGAATCCAGACATGGACCCCTTGCCACCTATTCTTAGAGGGGCACAGCTACACCCTACTGATGAGGTTCAACCAGACCGAAACACGTGTCTGGGGTTGCTGTTGGTACTCTTGTTCAGAGGAGAATTGCCTAGCATTTCGGTGCTGGACTGCCCCAGTGCAGGACAAAGACTGATATATTTGGGATATTTCTTCTCTGTGAAAGATAGTGAGCTAAAGACTCTGGGTAAGGCTCTTGTAACCAGGACTCATGTCTGGCAGAGAGTCTCCCAGGACCCCCCTTGTTATTTGCATATCTCAAGTAACTTTGGGTCTCACCCTAAATTACTAGGGGAATCCAGACGTGGACCCCTTGCTCACTATTCTTAGAGAGGCACAGCTACACCCTACTGATGAGGTTCAACCAGATTGAAACACATGTCTGGGGTTGCTGTTGGTACTCTTGTTCAGAGGAGAATTGCCTAGCATTTCGGTGCTGGACTGCCCCAGGCCAGGACAAAGACTGATATATTTGGGATATTTCTTCTCTGTGAAAGATAGTGAGCTAAAGACTCTGATTAAGGCTCTTGTAACCAGGACTCATGTCTGGCAGAGAGTCTCCCAGGTCCCCCCTTGTTATTTGCATATCTCAAGTAACTTTGGGTCTCACCCTAAGTTACTAGGGGAATCCAGACGTGGACCCCTTGCTCACTATTCTTAGAGAGGCACAGCTACACCCTACTGATGAGGTTCAACCAGACCGAAACACGTGTCTGGGGTTGCTGTTGATACTCTTGTTCAGAGGAGAATTGCCTAGCATTTCAGTGCTGGACTGCTCCAGGGCAGGACACATACTGATATATTTGGGATATTTCTTCTCTGTGAAAGATAGTGAGCTAAAGACTCTGGGTAAGGATCTTGTAACCAGGACTCGTGTCTGGCAGAGAGTCTCCCAGGACCCCACTTGTTATTTGCACATCTCAAGTAACTTTAGGTCTCACCCTAAATTACTAGGGGAATCCAGACGTGGACCCCTTGCTCACTATTCTTAGAGAGGCACAGCTACACCCTACTGATGAGGTTCAACCAGACCGAAACACGTGTCTGGGGTTGCTGTTGGTACTCTTGTTCAGAGGAGAATTGCCTAGCATTTCGGTGCTGGACTGCCCCAGGGCAGGACAAAGACTGATATATTTGGGATATTTCTTCTCTGTGAAAGATAGTGAGCTAAAGACTCTGGGTAAGGCTCTTGTAACCAGGACTCATGTCTTGCAGAGAGTCTCCCAGGACCCCGCTTGTTATTTGCATATCTCAAGTAACTTTGGGTCTCACCCTAAGTTACTAGGGGAATCCAGACGTGGACCCCTTGCTCACTATTCTTAGAGAGGCACAGCTACACCCTACTGATGAGGTTCAACCAGATTGAAACACGTGTCTGGGGATGCGGTTGGTACTCTTTTTCAGAGGAGAAATGCCTAGCATTTCGGTGCTGGACATCCCCAGGGCAGGATAAAGACTTATATATTTGGGATATTTCTTCTCTGTGAAAGATAGTGAGATAAAGACTCTGGGTAATGCTCTTGTAACCAGGACTCATGCCTGGCAGAGAGTCTCCCAGGACCCCCCTTGTTATTTGCAAATCTCAAGTAACTTTGGGTCTGACCCTATGTTACTAGGGGAATCCAGACGTGGACCCCTTGCTCACTATTCTTAGAGAGGCACAGCTACACCCTACTGATGAGGTTCAACCAGACCGAAACACGTGTCTGGGGTTGCTGTTGGTACTCTTGTTCAGAGGAGAATTGCCTAGCATTTCGGTGCTGGACTGCCCCAGGGCAGGACAAAGACTGATATATTTGGGATATTTCTTCTCTGTGAAAGATAGTGAGATAAAGACTCTGGGTAATGCTCTTGTAACCATGACTCATGCCTGGCAGAGAGTCTCCCAGGACCCCCCTTGTTATTTGCAAATCTCAAGTAACTTTGGGTCTGACCCTAAGTTACTAGGGGAATCCAGACGTGGACCCCTTGCTCACTATTCTTAGAGAGGCACAGCTACACCCTACTGATAAGGTTCAACCAGACTGAAACACGTCTCTGGGGTTGCTGTTGGTACTCTTGTTCAGAGGAGAATTGCCTAGCATTTCGGTGCTGGACTGCCCCAGGGCAGGACAAAGACTGATATATTTGGGATATTTCTTCTCTGTGAAAGATAGTGAGCTAAAGACTCTGAGTAAGGCTCTTGTAACCAGGACTCATGTCTGCCAGAGAGTCTCCCAGGTCCCCCCTTGTTATTTGCATATCTCAAGTAACTTTGGGTCTCACCCTAAGTTACTAGGGGAATCCAGACGTGGACCCCTTACTCACTATTCTTAGAGAGGCACAGCTACACCCTACTGATGAGGTTCAACCAGACCAAAACACGTTTCTGGGGTTGCTGTTGGTACTCTTGTTCAGAGGAGAATTGCCTAGCATTTCAGTGCTGGACTGCTCCAGGGCAGGACACAGACTGATATATTTGGGATATTTCTTCTCTGTGAAAGATAGTGAGCTAAAGACTCTGGGTAAGGCTCTTGTAACCAGGACTCATGTCTTGCAGAGAGTCTCCCAGGAACCCCCTTGTTATTTGCATATCTCAAGTAACTTTGGGTCTCACCCTAAATTACTAGGGGAATCCAGACGTGGACCCCTTGCCACCTATTCTTAGAGGGGCACAGCTACACCCTACTGATGAGGTTCAACCAGACCGAAACACGTGTCTGGGGTTGCTGTTGGTACTCTTGTTCAGAGGAGAATTGCCTAGCATTTCGGTGCTGGACTGCCCCAGGGCAGGACAAAGACTGATATATTTGGGATATTTCTTCTCTGTGAAAGATAGTGAGCTAAAGACTCTGGGTAAGGCTCTTGTAACCAGGACTCATGTCTGGCAGAGAGTCTCCCAGGACCCCCCTTGTTATTTGCATATCTCAAGTAACTTTGGGTCTCACCCTAAGTTACTAGGGGAATCCAGACGTGGACCCCTTGCTCACTATTCTTAGAGAGGCACAGCTACACCCTACTGATGAGGTTCAACCAGATTGAAACACATGTCTGGGGTTGCTGTTGGTACTCTTGTTCAGAGGAGAATTGCCTAGCATTTCGGTGCTGGACTGCCCCAGGCCAGGACAAAGACTGATATATTTGGGATATTTCTTCTCTGTGAAAGATAGTGAGCTAAAGACTCTGATTAAGGCTCTTGTAACCAGGACTCATGTCTGGCAGAGAGTCTCCCAGGTCCCCCCTTGTTATTTGCATATCTCAAGTAACTTTGGGTATCACCCTAAGTTACTAGGGGAATCCAGACGTGGACCCCTTGCTCACTATTCTTAGAGAGGCACAGCTACACCCTACTGATGAGGTTCAACCAGACCGAAACACGTGTCTGGGGTTGCTGTTGATACTCTTGTTCAGAGGAGAATTGCCTAGCATTTCAGTGCTGGACTGCTCCAGGGCAGGACACATACTGATATATTTGGGATATTTCTTCTCTGTGAAAGATAGTGAGCTAAAGACTCTGGGTAAGGCTCTTGTAACCAGGACTCGTGTCTGGCAGAGAGTCTCCCAGGACCCCACTTGTTATTTGCACATCTCAAGTAACTTTAGGTCTCACCCTAAATTACTAGGGGAATCCAGACGTGGACCCCTTGCTCACTATTCTTAGAGAGGCACAGCTACACCCTACTGATGAGGTTCAACCAGACCGATACACGTGTCTGGGGTTGCTGTTGGTACTCTTGTTCAGAGGAGAATTGCCTAGCATTTCGATGCTGGACTGCCCCAGGGCAGGACAAAGACTGATATATTTGGGATATTTCTTCTCTGTGAAAGATAGTGAGCTAAAGACTCTGGGTAAGGCTCTTGTAACCAGGACTCATGTCTTGCAGAGAGTCTCCCAGGACCCCCCTTGTTATTTGCATATCTCAAGTAACTTTGGGTCTCACCCTAAGTTACTAGGGGAATCCAGACGTGGACCCCTTGCTCACTATTCTTAGAGAGGCACAGCTACACCCTACTGATGAGGTTCAACCAGATTGAAACACGTGTCTGGGGTTGCTGTTGGTAGTCTTGTTCAGAGGAGAAATGCCTAGCATTTCGGTGCTGGACATCCCCAGGGCAGGATAAAGACTTATATATTTGGGATATTTCTTCTCTGTGAAAGATAGTGAGATAAAGACTCTGGGTAATGCTCTTGTAACCAGGACTCATGCCTGGCAGAGAGTCTCCCAGGACCCCCCTTGTTATTTGCAAATCTCAAGTAACTTTGGGTCTGACCCTATGTTACTAGGGGAATCCAGACGTGGACCCCTTGCTCACTATTCTTAGAGAGGCACGGCTACACCCTACTGATGAGGTTCAACCAGACTGAAACACGTGTCTGGGGTTGCTGTTGGTACTCTTGTTCAGAGGAGAATTGCCTAGCATTTCGGTGCTGGAGTGCCCCAGGCCAGGACAAAGACTGATATATTTGGGATATTTCTTCTCTGTGAAAGATAGTGAGCTAAAGACTCTGATTAAGGCTCTTGTAACCGGGACTCATGTCTGGCAGAGAGTCTCCCAGGTCCCCCCTTGTTATTTGCATATCTCAAGTAACTTTGGGTCTCACCCTAAGTTACTAGGGGAATCCAGACGTGGACCCCTTGCTCACTATTCTTAGAGAGGCACAGCTACACCCTACTGATGAGGTTCAGCCAGACCGAAACACGTGTCTGGGGTTGCTGTTGGTACTCTTGTTCAGAGGAGAATTGCCTAGCATTTCGGTGCTGGACTGCCCCAGGGCAGGACAAAGACTGATATATTTGGGATATTTCTTCTCTGTGAAAGATAGTGAGCTAAAGACTCTGGGTAAGGCTCTTGTAACCAGGACTCATGTCTGGCAGAGAGTCTCCCAGGACCCCCCTTGTTATTTGCATATCTCAAGTAACTTTGGGTCTCACCCTAAGTTACTAGGGGAATCCAGACGTGGACCCCTTGCTCACTATTCTTAGAGAGGCACAGCTACACCCTACTGATGAGGTTCAACCAGACCGAAATGGGGTTGCTGTTGGTACTCTTGTTCAGAGGAGAATTGCCTAGCATTTCGGTGCTGGACTGCCCCAGGGCAGGACAAAGACTGATATATTTGGGATATTTCTTCTCTGTGAAAGATAGTGAGCTAAAGACTCTGGGTAAGGCTCTTGTAACCAGGACTCATGTCTGGCAGAGAGTCTCCCAGGACCCCCTCTTGTTATTTGCATATCTCAAGTAACTTTGGGTCTCACCCTAAGTTACTAGGGGAATCCAGACGTGGACCCCTTGCTCACTATTCTTAGAGAGGCACAGCTACACCCTACTGATGAGGTTCAACCAGACCGAAACACGTGTCTGGGGTTGCTGTTGGTACTCTTGTTCAGAGGAGAATTGCCTAGCATTTCGATGCTGGACTGCCCCAGGGCAGGACAAAGACTGATATATTTGGGATATTTCTTCTCTGTGAAAGATAGTGAGCTAAAGACTCTTGGTAAGGCTCTTGTAACCAGGACTCATGTCTTGCAGAGAGTCTCCCAGGACCCCCCTTGTTATTTGCATATCTCAAGTAACTTTGGGTCTCACCCTAAGTTACTAGGGGAATCCAGACGTGGACCCCTTGCTCACTATTCTTAGAGAGGCACAGCTACACCCTACTGATGAGGTTCAACCAGATTGAAACACGTGTCTGGGGTTGCTGTTGATACTCTTGTTCAGAGGAGAATTGCCTAGCATTTCGGTGCTGGACATCCCCAGGGCAGGATAAAGACTTATATATTTGGGATATTTCTTCTCTGTGAAAGATAGTGAGCTAAAGACTCTGGGTAAGGCTCTTGTAACCAGGACTCGTGTCTGGCAGAGAGTCTCCCAGGACCCCACTTGTTATTTGCACATCTCAAGTAACTTTAGTTCTCACCCTAAATTACTAGGGGAATCCAGACGTGGACCCCTTGCTCACTATTCTTAGAGAGGCACAGCTACACCCTACTGATGAGGTTCAACCAGACCGAAACACGTGTCTGGGGTTGCTGTTGGTACTCTTGTTCAGAGGAGAATTGCCTAGCATTTCGATGCTGGACTGCCCCAGGGCAGGACGAAGACTGATATATTTGGGATATTTCTTCTCTGTGAAAGATAGTGAGCTAAAGACTCTGGGTAAGGCTCTTGTAACCAGGACTCATGTCTTGCAGAGAGTCTCCCAGGACCCCCCTTGTTATTTGCATATCTCAAGTAACTTTGGGTCTCACCCTAAGTTACTAGGGGAATCCAGACGTGGACCCCTTGCTCACTATTCTTAGAGAGGCACAGCTACACCCTACTGATGAGGTTCAACCAGATTGAAACACGTGTCTGGGGTTGCTGTTGGTAGTCTTGTTCAGAGGAGAAATGCCTAGCATTTCGGTGCTGGACATCCCCAGGGCAGGATAAAGACTTATATATTTGGGATATTTCTTCTCTGTGAAAGATAGTGAGATAAAGACTCTGGGTAATGCTCTTGTAACCAGGACTCATGCCTGGCAGAGAGTCTCCCAGGACCCCCCTTGTTATTTGCAAATCTCAAGTAACTTTGGGTCTGACCCTATGTTACTAGGGGAATCCAGATGTGGACCCCTTGCTCACTATTCTTAGAGAGGCACGGCTACACCCTACTGATGAGGTTCAACCAGACTGAAACACGTGTCTGGGGTTGCTGTTGGTACTCTTGTTCAGAGGAGAATTGCCTAGCATTTCGGTGCTGGAGTGCCCCAGGCCAGGACAAAGACTGATATATTTGGGATATTTCTTCTCTGTGAAAGATAGTGAGCTAAAGACTCTGATTAAGGCTCTTGTAACCGGGACTCATGTCTGGCAGAGAGTCTCCCAGGTCCCCCCTTGTTATTTGCATATCTCAAGTAACTTTGGGTCTGACCCTAAGTTACTAGGGGAATCCAGACGTGGACCCCTTGCTCACTATTCTTAGAGAGGCACAGCTACACCCTACTGATGAGGTTCAGCCAGACCGAAACACGTGTCTGGGGTTGCTGTTGGTACTCTTGTTCAGAGGAGAATTGCCTAGCATTTCGGTGCTGGACTGCCCCAGGGCAGGACAAAGACTGATATATTTGGGATATTTCTTCTCTGTGAAAGATAGTGAGCTAAAGACTCTGGGTAAGGCTCTTGTAACCAGGACTCATGTCTGGCAGAGAGTCTCCCAGGACCCCCCTTGTTATTTGCATATCTCAAGTAACTTTGGGTCTCACCCTAAGTTACTAGGGGAATCCAGACGTGGACCCCTTGCTCACTATTCTTAGAGAGGCACAGCTACACCCTACTGATGAGGTTCAACCAGACCGAAATGGGGTTGCTGTTGGTACTCTTGTTCAGAGGAGAATTGCCTAGCATTTCGGTGCTGGACTGCCCCAGGGCAGGACAAAGACTGATATATTTGGGATATTTCTTCTCTGTGAAAGATAGTGAGCTAAAGACTCTGGGTAAGGCTCTTGTAACCAGGACTCATGTCTGGCAGAGAGTCTCCCAGGACCCCCTCTTGTTATTTGCATATCTCAAGTAACTTTGGGTCTCACCCTAAGTTACTAGGGGAATCCAGACGTGGACCCCTTGCTCACTATTCTTAGAGAGGCACAGCTACACCCTACTGATGAGGTTCAGCCAGACCGAAACACGTGTCTGGGGTTGCTGTTGGTACTCTTGTTCAGAGGAGAATTGCCTAGCATTTCGGTGCTGGACTGCCCCAGGGCAGGACAAAGACTGATATATTTGGGATATTTCTTCTCTGTGAAAGATAGTGAGCTAAAGACTCTGGGTAAGGCTCTTGTAACCAGGACTCATGTCTGGCAGAGAGTCTCCCAGGACCCCTCTTGTTATTTGGGTAAGGCAGTCACCATTTATTTTGACTCTGGGTGTGTGACCTCCCCTGCTCATTCAGGGTTATCAAGGGGGAACAGAAGAGGGTTTAGGAATAAGGCATGATAAGTTCCTATTGCTGAACAACACAATATCCCATCACGCCCAGTATAGTGACTAACAGCTGGTGAGTGGAGAGAGCTGTGAATAGAACAGACTGGATTAGCTATTACATACTATGGAGCTGTTGGTGGCCCTAGGGCTAGCTCACCTGCAGGCAAAATCCAAACGAAAGATCTTTCAGAAAGCTAAAACTTTTTATAGCCAGATATAAATAGGCACTTCAGTTAACGTTGGGAGACCCATTGGACATGGCTGCATTATTTATGCATAGAATATGACAAAGATAATGCACGGTCTTTGCACTAGGTTTAGACAGTTTGGTCACAGAAAGGAAAATAGTAACCATTCGCACCCAGGGAACTGCAATTAGGGAATCAGGTGGCCTGAACAACGGGCGAGAATATACATTCTCCACCTGTTATTCCAACCACCTGATGCCCTTCCCTGTGTGGTGCCATCTTTGCTTATTTCTGAATGTGGGGAGGCAACAGGGAGCCTCTCACTGTTAACTCCCCACCCCCCATAACAAACCCAACCCCTTACGCACCCTCTCCTTCCCCAGTTTCCTGCTTGACCAGAGCTTTATGCTCTGTGGCTGACGCTCCTCCTGCTCCCATAGAAATGGAAAAGGGACTTATTGCCCTTTCCCTATGACAGTGACCATCTTGGTTTGTGTTGTATATTCTTGCACAGATGACAGGAGGCGTGATGACAGGCTGGATGGCTTTTATTTCACAGATAACAATCTGCCATCAACATGTAAGTACTGCAAAGTCTGAAGGCTAGGCAAGCTTGCCTAATAACTGTTTCTGGGCTGTGAGATAGAAATGTCCACTAATAATAATAGCCCCGGGCCCAATTATCGGAGGAGCCGGCAGGACGCGTCTTGCCGCGTCCTCTGGTGCTCCCGTAATGCGCGCGAAGCGCGCGGGGGCGGTCCTAGCCACCAACGCGAGATCTCGCGAGAGTAGGGGACTCTCGCGATATCTCTACACACCTCCCTTTGATAAAGAAAGAGGAGGTTCATTGCATAACATAGTCAGTGTATCTCACCGGTCTTCTGTGCTCTCTTCTCGGCCGGTCACCCTTTCCAGTGCGATCTTCCTGTTGCTCCTGTTCGGATTCTGGCATGGGCGATCCCGGTTCCATCTCTGTTTCTTCCCTTTCTTTGTCGTTTCTCTCGGGCTCCCGTGGTTCCCTTCGCTCGTTGTCTATTCCTTCTTCGGCAGGTGGTCTCTCCGGGGTTCTTGCTCTTTCTCGTCTCTTCTGATATAGGGCTACTCTTTCCAGATTCCATGTGCGCCCGTCCTCTGTGCGGACATGATTAGTTCCCCTGTGGACCACTTTGGTGGGTCTGCTGAACCGAGAGCCCGTGATTTGGTCCTTTTTTGGTAGTCTTATTTTAACCCAATCTCCCCTTCCAATGTCTGACGCTTGCTTGGTTCTTCTTCTTTGGTCACTCCATGTTTTCATGCGTGCCTTGCTGTTTTCAATTCTCCACACCACTTCTGACATGTCCACTGCTTCATCTTCCCTCACTTTGGATAACCATGGTGGTATGAGCGTGGAGGCTGCACTCCTCCCTCTCAACATCCGAAACAGAGATATTTGCGTTATTCCGTTAGGAGTGAGTCTGTGGGCCGCTATGGCCTCCTTGGTAGTTTTTAGGGGGTCCATCCCCGAAGCCGTGGCTAGTTGTATTGCTCCCTTAATGAACCTGTTGGCCCTTTCAACAAGCCCATTAGCTTGGGGATGGTACAAGGCCGCCTTCCTTTGGCCTATATTGTGCTTTCTTAGGAATTGTTCCATGTCCCGCGAGATCAGTTGTACCCCATTGTCTGTTACCACTTCCTTGGGGAGGCCTTCTCTTTGAAAAATTTCGGTGAGGACTTCAATTACCGTCGCTGTGGTAATGTTTGGGACGAACTCTGCCTCGACCCTTTTGGATAGGTAATCAACCAGCACTATGCCGTACCGATGTTCTGGAGCCATCGCTTCCAGAGGTCCTATAAAGTCTATGCCCACTTTTGACCACACCGCTTCTGGTATTTCTGTGGGAATTAGGGGTGCCTGTCTGAGTTTCAGTCTTTTGTCACTATTGAGGCACTCATGACAACGCTCTATCATGGTGCGAATCTCTTGGTCCATGGACGGCCACCAGTAGGCCTCCCGGACTCTGCGCCGGGTCATCGTGTTTCCCAGGTGACCAGCGTGGGCTCTGCATAGGATGGTGCTCCTCATGCCTATAGGTGGGATTATCTGGTCCGTCTTCATTATTATTCCGTCCGTTTCCGATATCTCTTCGGCCACCTTCCAATAGGGTCTCATACCTTCTGGCACAATTTTTTCACCTGGCCACCCTTCCTTGATCCACTGACGGATTTTCGCCATAGCCGGGTCTTTTCTGTCCTCTTCCAGCCAATGTTTCTCGCTGAGTTCCATATATTCAGGTGCTTTTATGTCAGTGATCGATGCTACTATGCATTCTCCACGTAGAAACGTGGTGGCCTTGTCTTTACCTTCTGGCAATCTAGACATGCAGTCAGCCTGCGAATTCTTCCACCCTGATATGTGCTGCACTTCAAACGTGTACTCCTGCAGTTTTGCTGCAATGCGTGCCAATCTGGGTGTGGACACTTTGGTACCTCCTGGGCTGAGCATGTGGATGAGGGGTTTGTGGTCCGTCACCAACTTGAATTTCGTGCCCCACACATATGTTCTAAAATGTTCTACCGCCCATGCGCACGCCAACATTTCCTTTTCTATGGTAGAGTAGTTCTGTTCCGCCGAGGACAAGGCCTTCGAGGCAAAGGCTACCACATGCTCCGTGTCCCCCTTCTTCTGCATAAGAACTGCTCCTAGTCCGTATGCACTGGCATCCGTGGTGATGACTGTATCCCACTCCGGGTTAAATGGCTGTAAACACGGCGCTTCCATGATGTGCCGTTTTATACTTTCAACCGCCTTCTTCTGGGGTTCTTGCCACGCGAATACCGAACCCTTTTTGAGTATGTCACGGAGTGGTGCTGAGGTTTCAGAGAACAAGGGAATAAATTTTGCGTAATACTCTGCCAGTCCCAAAAATGATCTTACTTCGTCTTTGCTGGTCGGTTCCGGTGCTTCTATGATTGCATGCATCAGATTTTGTTTCGGACTTATCCCTTTTTCTGAGATTTTGTACCCCAAGTATTCGACCTCTTTCACTTTAAATGCGCATTTTTCATGGCGTAGTCTCACCCCTGCTTCTTGCAACTTGGTCAGGACCGTTTTCAATGTGGCGTCATGCGTTTGTTCATCCCCTGCATACACAAGGATGTCATCCTGGAAATATGCGACATTTTTGACCTTTCGTAACAAAACATCCATCATGCGTTGAAACGCTGATGCTGCCGACGATAACCCGAATGGCATCTTGGTGAACTGATAGGTGCCAAATGGTGTGATGAATGCTGTGAGGGGTTTTGACTCTTCATGCAATTGTATTTGGTGGTATGCGTTTCTCATATCCAGTTTTGTGAAAATCTTGGCTTCCTTCATCAACAAAATGAGTTCATTTATGCTTGGTAGTGGGTAGTTGTCGGTGATGACCTCTAAGTTTAAGCTGCGAAGGTCTATACACACCCTTAGCTCTTGCGAGTTCGGTTTCTTTATCAGCACTACTGGGCTCAGCCATTCTGACGCTTCAACTTCTTCAATGACCCCCTCCGCTCTCATTTTGTCCAATTGATCCCTGAGAGTGTCTCTTGCGGTTGCTGGCACTGGCCGCACACGATGTTTGACCGGGACGGCATTCTTTTTTAGCATTATTTTATGGACAAAGCCCTTTATGTGACCCGGCTCCTCCGAGAAAAGTTTTGGGTAGTCACTCTTGACTATGGGCCCATCCCTCGCGCAGACAGACAGTACCTGGTCTTCTGTGCTGGGGTCCAGTTTGATTTTGAGCTTGTCTTGGTCGTCCCATCCTAGTACTGCTGGGCCTTCGTGGCTGAAATAAACTCTGGTGGTGGTTTCTCTTCCTTTAAACTCCACCTTCCCTTTGATATATCCCAGTAGTTCAACTGACGCCCCTCCAAATACTGTGGGTTTGTGACGTGTGGTGAGAACTTGGACCTTTTCTTTTCCCACCATTTCCTTGTATGTCCGTAGGGGTATTATGGTGAGGTCCGACCCAGAGTCCGCCATAACTCTTGTTTCGCAACCGTCAATTTTGATTGTGCAATGGGGCTTTTCTCTTCTCGCCCTTGTGCTGTTTACCATGATGACTGTGGGTCTCCCCTCATCTTCTGAGGACGATTATTGCTCCCTGTTGTGATTGGTGTTTACACTGGTAACTTTCTTGTTTCTCCACCGACACACCAACGAAAAATGGCCAATGCGTTTGCAGATTGAGCACTCCTTATCTCTAGCTGGGCACTCCCTATCGAATGCCAGGTGTTTCGTGCTGGTGCACCTGTGACATTTCAGAGGTTCTTTCTTACCTCCTCTCCCCTCTCTTGTGTCCGGTGTATGTCTTTCTTTCTTTGAGTGAAATGTGACTGCTTGGATTTCAGCAGAACTCTGGGTTCCCGTGAGTTCTTTTCGTCTTCCCGCGGTTTCTTCAACCGCCCTGGCAATTTCGATCGCCTTCTCCAGTTGTAATTCTTTCTCCATAATGAATTTATCTTGAACTTTTCTGCTGTTGATGTGGACTGTCAACATGTCGCAGATGAGGCTCTCAGCATTGTTGCCGAAACTGCACAGCGCTGCCAGTTCTCGCAGCTTGGTGACGTAATCGTCGACCGGTTCGGATATTTCTTGTCTGCGAGTGTAAAAGCGTATTCTATGCAACACCGTGTTCTCTTTACTGGCAAATCTCTTCACTATTCTCCTAACCGCCTCCTTAAAGACGTCATCGTTGTCGCCTGCCACCGGGATCGGGGTAAGACTCTCAAACACCCGCTGTCCTTCCACTCCCAGGGCATTAAGTAACATAGCCCTACGCCGTGCCGCTGAAAATCCTGCCCCTCCTAGTGCCTCTACATACGTCGTGAAAAGGGGTTGCCATTGCGGCCACGGGATGGCGGGTTTACCTGGAGTTTGCAGGAAGGGGGGTGGCGGCGTCGCTCCTTGCATGTTCCCACGTGGGTTGTAGTGGTGATCCTCGTCGCCAAATTATGTTGTATATTCTTGCACAGATGACAGGAGGCGTGATGACAGGCTGGATGGCTTTTATTTCACAGATAACAATCTGCCATCAACATGTAAGTACTGCAAAGTCTGAAGGCTAGGCAAGCTTGCCTAATAACTGTTTCTGGGCTGTGAGATAGAAATGTCCACTAATAATAATAGCCCCGGGCCCAATTATCGGAGGAGCCGGCAGGACGCGTCTTGCCGCGTCCTCTGGTGCTCCCGTAATGCGCGCGAAGCGCGCGGGGGCGGTCCTAGCCACCAACGCGAGATCTCGCGAGAGTAGGGGACTCTCGCGATATCTCTAGTTTGTTTTTCTATTTTTCTTTCTTTTCCTCTGGAGACGCCAATCTCCTGAGAGAAAATAAAAACATTTGCACCCCAGATAAACCCCTGGGTGCAAATGGATTTCACCCCCACTTTGGGGGGCGGACAGCCCTTGGCAATGCCCGAGCGACTCGGACTGGGAGGCGTTAAAGGCCATGTCCACCCCCCCACAGTGGGGGTGAAAACAATATTCTCATCTCCTCACAGATGGTTTAAGTTGTCATGGTTTTACTAATAAAAGCTAGTCAATACTACGTGGCTAGCATTTTTTGTAAGGTTTAGGACATTGGCCAGTGATAACAGAATGTTAGCTCTACACCGAAAACAGTGAGTTAAACTACAGAAAGCGGGATTCAGATGTGGTCAGATGAAGACATTTTTTCCATGTACATGTAATATGTCTAAGTGGAATCAAAAACAAGGAGGCGAATAATAAAGGGCTAATTGGGAAAGTCGTTTTATGTCCGTGCATATGCTGAGCCCCTCGTCTCCCTACTTTAATAAGAGACAATTAGGGGATAACGCCACCATCATCTGGTGGGGTTAGTCATATTTTCTCAGAATTTATCGACGGAGCAGCGCCTCAATAGAAAGCAATCGTTCGTTCTCAGTAGACGATCTGCCACAGAGCTCTCTCCGTTTGTAAAATGCAAAATATTGTGAACAAGCCCATTTTTTGAACCAGACCTAACCCGTAAAAAAAAGAATCTTGCTATTATTGTAAAAACTGCTAAAACAGGAACGATGTTTACATGCTTTTTCTGCAGTGTTGCTATGGAGAGATACTCCAGATTTTGGATGAGTATTGGCACTGTAGATCTTAAAGTTTCCAGTTAAGAGAATCAAAACTCACTAAAGAGTGAATGAGGGGAAAGTTTTACTCAGCCGAGGCCGCGGTTGTGGGAGGGCGGAAAGGGACGCGTCATCTGTCGGTTTATGAGAACTTCTAAAAGAGCAAATTTAGGTGTCTCTGGGAAAGGCGGGCTGCTATTTTTGTCGCAGAAGCCTGTGCAGCAAATACATTTACGGCAGTGTGGGAAAAAAGACCGGACGTGTACAAACGTAAAATGTTAAGTCGGAGAAAGTAGCTATAAGACTGCCAAGACTTTTAATTAGCACACATAAATACGATAAAAACATTATGCTTAAAAAAAAAACAGTCGATGGAGCTAAGGGCCGCCCGCAGAGAACTAATGCCGCCCGCATTGAGCTGGTGGCTTTGCTTTAAACATGGTGCACTCCGAGACCCCCTGTCATTTCCTCTTCCTGCAAAACTTCCTGTCAATCAAGGCACTGTTTGTCTTGCACCCATCCACAAGTTTGCTCTGTGGAAATGTCGCTTTGTCCATCAATCCGCACGGTGGGAGCAGCCAAGTCAAATTGTTGACTGATGACCGTTAAGCTTGGATATTTTGCTTTCTCTGGAATTTCCTGCCAGTCGCATCTTTCTATTTTGGCGTCATTTAAGGAGAAACAATACTGCCTCTGGCATTTTCCTGGGATGAACACAAGGGCCTTCATTGAATGTTTTGTCTGAAATGAGCGAGAATATGGGTCTCGTTTGTTCACCACATGTGCTACAACCAGCACCGCCTTAAGATAATGCAAACAACTAATGAATGGATAGATAACACGACAACTAGTCCAGCAACTAGTTAGATGTCCTTGGAATTAAAAGGACACTTGCATGTTTTTAGGATCATCAAACGTATACGGTGTCTCTAACCCCATAGTTTGAATGCATTATTTTGTCAAAGCCTTAACTTTTCAGAACACATGTGCCTTTTTTATTTGGTATTCTCTTGTACTTGGATTTTTGGAAAGTTTACAGCACAAACCGCAGCACCTTTCTTTCTCCCAACAAAGGCTCAATTGTAATGTGACTCCAGTGCTTCCTGGCAGTTGTAGCGAGTCGGAGGGTGCATTGTGTGTGGTGCACCTGTTTTCAAGCACCGCGCTCTGTTACTCCTTTATAGCTTATGACAAATTTAAATGCTGACATATGCTAGGGTGCAGTGCTACTCCCCACACAACCCAAGTCTCCCACTGGCTAGACCTCCAGCCACTCAACAACACACTCATTATCAATGCAGCATTTATCCTCTCAACCCAAAACGCATATCATGTGTGAGGCATAGGAAACACTCACTTGCCCCTTGCACTTCAACCACTTCCTTCAATGGCACACATGAACAGCGGTGGCTGGTAATTTTTTTTAATTGGTGGGTTGTATATATTTCCCACAAATATTTCAGAGCGACCGAGCGTGGGGAGGGAGCTCCATCCAACCAAGGGGAGTTGCAGGGCTGTTTTCCCCCACAAGAACATTTTTTGAATAATGGAATCAAATGATACATTATTCAACACACTTTCTGTACAAAATTGGGTAAAAGGCCAGACTCTTTGCAATTGGTTTTGCAGGGTAATTCCATTCCAAAAATGTGATAGATGCAAGTCACCAACAGTGCATAGGAGCATTTACCAATGCACTTTCATAATGTCTTTGCCAACAATATATGACAGTATAAAAACATTTTCACGCTGGCTGTCCCATACTTTTTCATTCTGCCTGCTCCAATATATGCCAGGATTCCTATAGAAGAACATATTCATTTAATGCCAGTAACGATATTATAGAAAACTTGTCTATGTTGGCTCTGCCAAAGAGCCAAAGTGGATGTAAGAACATGCTCCTGTTGGCTCTGCCTGTATAAATACCATGTCACAATAAGAAAGCATGTCCAAACTGGCCCACATTAGGCCAGTCTAGACACGTAATAACAGTTATCATGCTTGCTTTATGAAAGATGCCCAGAAATAAAGTCTTGCCACAGTAAGAAATGGCTAGACTGGCTGCCCCCAATGTGTCAGTCTAATCACGTAATAACTCCTTATATGCTTGCTTTATCACCGTTGCCCAGTAAAACAAAATGTCATGCCATCGTAAAACATCGCTGGACCTGCTACCGCAAAATGCCAGTCTAGCCACATAATAACACTTAAGAGGCTTGTTTTATTGGTTATTACATTTTAAATTCTCTGAACTTAAGTAGCTTATCCAACTGAATACTATACCCTGGAACAGTTGGTAAGAATTAATCTATTTATTATCTTCCTCTTGGTACATCATCCTACCCGGTATCACCAAGTTTTATGTGCTGCAACCTGCCATATGTTAATCAGTCTAATTGCACAACTGCATCTTACTGGCCAAGGTATTTTATCTATTGCCATTTATTTAATGACAATGACAGATTGCTTCATACAGAAGCACTATCAAAGGAGGCGCTTCAGCATATTTATGGGGAGCCCCTCTCTGGAGCACCTGCTAGGCTGGGTCACTCCTCCTTACACAATAGTACACAGCATCCATGCTATGTCATCCTCTACAGGATGCCGAGTTTGTGTGGCATCTTAGTTGTCCCCAAATGCAAATGATCTTTCAATAGGACCCAGGAAGTTGGCTCATCTAACACCATCCTTCTGAATTGTGCTTACAAAGTGCTGAACAAAATGAGTGCTATTACTCAATCCCAAAGTGCAAATGCATGCAATTGCACCACAGGAATATAAACTTGCTACGGGAAGGTTGCATGCTGTTGCCAGCCGAGAGCACTACGTGTGCCTGTTAAATAAGAACATGTTTCCGCAGTTACACAGGTAGATTGCGGGTAAACCTCAGAGGTAAACAAACACGCCCCTTGTCCCGCCCCAAGGCCACAAGACCCCTCTAACGAGACGAGAAAGCAAGTCCCTAGATCAGGTCCCTGTAGACACTGACACTTGTGTTTAAAGAATAGATCTCCGCGCTCCAGTCGCATATGAATGATTCGTGAATTCTTTAAACTGTATTATATTATTTTGCTGATACGAGTACATTTCCCACAAAGTGGGAGGGGCCAATCGCCATTGTTCTATATTTTGTGGTAAAGAGCACAGGGGCCCACTCCGGTGGTGTAAGTGCGCGGTACAAATATCCTTTAACATTAACAATAACTGTGATGGCACTAGAGAGCACCCGGAAAACGAAGCCTTTGAACAATTGAGGCATCTGCTTTAAAATGATCTCCATTTAGAACCAATTAATTGATCATTTAAAATATAATCTATGCAGCAAGGCCGCAGAGGCCGACACAACGCAGGCAAAATGGCTGCAAGATTCTCTCTATAATCAACAAGGAGAAAAGGCGTTCAAACATACCCAGCCCCTGGGCAATTAGAAGGCAGGGGGAGGGAGGCAAACATTTTCCAAAATGTGAGTGCCTAGACTAGTAGTACACCTTCCTGATGCCAGCATTACAATATATATGCCACCAAACTTCACACTGGCATGGCAGGCCATACAAAACCTAATAAGCAGAGTTGCTATATCCAACCAGGTGCCCCGCTTTCAACAACCTCAGTGGCACGAAGGTAATAGTCAGGGCGCTAGTAATTGTAATGTGTGTTTCGCCAGCCACACACCAAACTCAAACCTTCCAAATTTCACCCTCCGTATATCAGAACCGCACGTGCATAAACCAACTGAGCACGTCCGTGCTATATTTTTCTGAGAGTCCACGTTTCGTGCAGCTTGCCGACCATTTGGACCTGAAGTGTCGCGGAGTTGAGAAGGCCCCATCCATCCACCTTGGAAAGTCACATCATTGTATTACCCAGAGGGGTCTATTATCTGTGCCGGAGGCACAATAAGACGGACTAGCATTCCTAGCCTGCCGACAGCACAACGCCGGCCAAACGAACGATGTTATCTAAACCTAACCAGTGGCAGATTTAAGGCAAGGGGCCCCGTGGGCAGCACCTGACACAGGGCCCTAGGTTGGCGGGACATGGAGGCGGAGCTTTGGGTGGGCGGAGTTAATTGTGGTAACAAGTGCACAATGGCAAACTTTAGGGACAAAAGCTATTTCTTGTGAAGTTGTCTTTATTACAGTGACCTAGGGGTCAGTTACGCTCCAGTCGAGCTTTACCTTTCAGAACTTTGAATCTCTCTCGGACCCCTCCTGAAGCTCAAATTAATGACTTTCAACTTTGACCACAGACAGTAACATTTGAAAAAAGACAAAAGCAGATTTCTCTTTAGTTTATCAGTGTCCCGATTATGCTCCATTGGGGGGGTGAAGGGTTGACAAGCAGCAACCCAGGGTAGCAACTGCTGCACCATGCGCATGATGCCCTTGTACACCCATTTTATCTCAACAGCAAGTTAAGGTGGCGAGTCACGTGTTTGATCCCTAAATAGTCACGTTTCACAGAGGCCCATCCATCCCCACAAGTCCACCCTTTCAGACAGGGGTGTTGCTAGATTTGGAAAAGATCTGGGCTATGCTAATGTCGGGACTGTCTGGACTCGAGGCTAGCTAGCCTTTTGGTTGTAGCCTCTGAGCTTCTAGCTCTTTGCAACAGATATATACGTGAGATGTGTTCTAGTTATATCAGGCATGGCATTGCTTGTCTCGTGCCAATCATTTAAAACCAGATAGACTCAGCATATTGGTGCAAGATCCATGGGGGAAGAAAGGGGGTGATGTGTTCTAGTTATATCAGGTATGGCATTGCTTGTCTTGTGCCAATCATTTCAAACCAGATTGGTGCAAGATCCACGGGGGAAGAAAGGGGAGGGGGCTGTGGAGTGAGTAGTGAAAGAGAGCAAGCTAGGTGGAAAGAAAAAGAAAAACAAAGGGGGACAAAGAGTGCTTTTGAGGCGGATGAGAGGGCCGACAAGGGGAATACGATGAAAGGCGAGAGAGGTAATGATGGGTGCTAGAGAAGGGCGATGAGAAAGAGGAACAGGAGGGGCAAGTGAGAAGTGGGATGGAGGGATGAGAACGAAGGAGAAAAGAATAAGGAAAAACAGGGAGTCTAGGAGAGGGAGTGAGAAAGATTATATAAAGTGAGTTAAGAGAAAGAAAGACAGAACAAAGTATGGAAGAGGAAGTTGTGGGTGAAGGGGAAGGGCGATGGGATGAGATAAGAATGCAGGTGAGAGGATTGTAGAGAAACAGATGAACGAGATGGAGGGGAAGGGAGAAGAAGGGCAGACAGGACGAGAAAGAAAGACACAGAGGCAACGAAGTGGGCCCCTGGTGGCATCGCACTACTGCGGTCCATGAACTCCCCCTCTGAGCTGGGCCCAGAGCCTCTGACTCACTGTGCCAGGGATGGTCCCTGTGCCTGGCGACCATTGGATCTGCCTCTGAATCACGGGCTCAATAACCATAAGACAACTCTATAGAGTACTCTTCCCCAGCCAAGGCCTGGCCACGCAGCATATCAAACGGGCAGCCGTCACTACATCCAGCCCAGGGCACGCATTACAAATTAGACAACGAATCACAAAACTGACTGCCGAGGCCTTCCAGAGTTCACCACACCAGAGGAGAGGCACCGAGAGGCCAAGAAGCAAATGGGTGGGAGGCCCTATGGCCGAGCACTGAGTGAGCAGAGAGGCTAGACTTCTCCCAGCGCCCCCAGAGAAGAAAGAACAATCACTGGATGGGCACTGACTGCACTGCTTTTAACACCTGGGCAAGCCCCATAGCTAAGCATCACCCACCGAAATCCGCTAATTCCGAAATTCCACCACACAAAGAGTCCAAGTACGGAATGTGTGTGGTGGCTGCAGCTGCACACTTCCGTCAATAAAGAGGCCAACCACCTACGTGTCCCATTTGATCCCCACAGCAGTAGCTTTGTCGAGGCCCAGCAAAACAAACAGTCAAGGAGGCAGGCAGTTCAGGACACATCAGCCTAAACTCTACAATGAATTTAAAACGAAACGAAAACACACAGTTGCACACCCGTTAGTTTCGGAAGCACTGATGACATAAAAAATAGTAAATCTGCCATCTCTGTCCTCCCTCTCAACCTGTGTCCGCTTCCACTGATCACCCCTCCCTCCAGCGCCATGAAGCGGCTTACAGTGGCATAGCGCGGATTACACACCCCCTTTAAATAAATACATCCATTTCCACGCAAAGGCCTGCAGACAAATGCTTAGAAACACTGGAAACAAAAAAACACTGGAAATAAAAAAACACCATCAAAGCCCCCAAGCCCACAATAGCCAAGCTTACCTGTTTTAGTAAGCAGCAGCAGCAGACCGCAAACACTGCTGGACGACAGCCTCCCTCGACTCGAGTAGCAGCACCTTCTCTTCTGCAGCTAGGCCCGGGCAATGGCGATTGGCGACTCCTTCCTCGTGGCACCACCCCACCGGCACATAACACTGAGTCACCTTGCAGAGGCGGATCTAACAGTCTCCTTTCTTTCTCCCTTCCAATCCTGGGCCAGTGTAGGGACGTCACGAGACGTGTCTACCTACACTGGCCCAGGATTGGAAGGGAGAAAGAAAGGAGACTGGACTCTGGAGTGACGTTCAAGACGTCCAACAGAAAGGGCCCTGTGCTGCAAAGGGCCCTCTGCTGCGTGAAAGGGGCGGGGCCTCACACAGGGGCCTGGTCGCCATTGGTCTGCCTGGCGACCGTTAGATCCGCCTCTGAACCTAACCCATTGCCTCAGTACACGCCTCCTGTACTCAGTGGGCTGTGAGGCCCGTTCAAGGAATGGCGATGACGCACTCTTTATTCTGAGCCCTTCCTATCTCTTAACTGGTCTCAGTCAGGGTCGTGCAGACCTCCCACTGCCGGCGCGCTCCCGAAAAATTAATCATACCACTTTCCATTTGGATATAGCACTTAGAAGCAAGATGGAACTAAGACCGAAATATAATTCCACAACATGTTTAATATTACTGTTCTTCTTTGCGGTCAACCCAACACATCGCACTGCTCTTTTCCTAGCACCCCCCCCTATTCCCTTAATTGTACGAATGGTTTTGACCACGTGGTGGCGCAAGTGCCACCAAATGCTCCAAAACCAAAAAGCAACATACTTTATAAAGAACAATAACCTTCCTTAGTTTAGCCTCTGTCACTGGGTTGCTCACTTACAATACATATATGTTACATTCTAAAAGTGCTCACACTGCTGTTTAATGAGTAATTTACACATGAGTAAAATACACCTGATTCACAAAGTAAAATGCAGTACAAGGTAATCATCTTTGCAAATTTGGCCTGTTGTTTTCTTTTGGAATCAGGTCAGTTTTACTCATACTGAAATTACACCACTGAGGTCAGTGTAATGGGCTTATTTTATTAGCCCATGAAAGATAAACGCAAGCAGTCAAATCGAGACATAAATGGATAAAGTCTTGGTTTATGCTCAGACCTCTACTCCTAAACTTATCATCTTGAAAATGAGGCCTACACGCAAGGCATTCATTCCTTAAAATAATACGTCTGAAAACGCCTCATCAGATAATGTAAATCCGTCCCACTTCAGTTAGCATCCACGTTACCACCTGCTCAGGACCACTTGCTATTTCAATATGCAAAAGTGGCCAATCACACATGAGGGGCATACCACCTTAACAAGCTTGCCAAACACAGACACAAAGCACATGGAAAAACACCAATGAAGGGTTGGGAACAGCACATGAAAACACACACAACTCACCCTAACCTTTCCACTTCCATGGAATGAGCAGTACCTTTTTTTGTTAGACCTCACACAGCTACACATTTCTGTAACAGGTTAGACCTCAGTACACACATCAGGAAGAACATCAGCCTACAATTCAGCTCCCCTTCGAGCAGCCCATCAGCCTGCACCCAAGCCCCCTCACCCTAACTAAGACAGCCCATCGTCCTGCACACCAGCCCCTCCTGAGAAAGCCCATACGTCTGCCCCACAGACACAAGTGCTCACTGTGCCTTAAAGAGGCTAAGCTCCACCTCACTGAGGAGGCCCAACAAGGCCGAAACACGTGTCTGCGGTTGCTGATGGTACTTTTGTTCACAGGAGTATTGCTATCATTTCAGCACTGGAGTGCCCTGTGTTGGTGGGACCAGACTGATATTTAAATGCACATTTCTCCTTTGTGAAGTGAGCTCACACGTGGTCGTAGACCCTCCTGAGTGGAAGGCATTCCATGGAACAGGTTTTTTGAACCATGTTTGATCTCAGCAGCAGGGCTCCCGCACACTTGTTTAATTAGTAAGAATTGGGGTTTCATCCTACGTAAGCAAAGGTAATCCAGACGTGGACCCCTTGCTTACAGTGCCTTAAAGAGGCTCAGCTTCACCTCACGGAGGAGGCTCAACAAGGCTGAAACACATGTCTGAGGTTGCTGATGGTATTCTTGTGCAGATGAGAATTGTCTAGCATTTTGGTGCGGGACTGCCCATGTTGGATCGAGCAGACTGATTTGCAAATTGTTATTTCTCCTTTGTGAACGGTACAGTGAGCTAAAACGTTATTTTAGACCCTCCTGAGTGGAATAAAGTCCAAAGAACAGGTTATTTAATCCATGTTTGTTATCACTAGAGGGGCTTCCACACTCCTGTTGAATTCCTAGACACATACTGCCCTGACCTACCCCCTGTGTGCAGCCTTCTGGTAGACTTTGAGCACCTGACAATCTGACAGGCAAACTGCAATGCCTAATTTCCCTTTTGAAGCGCCTTACAGTGCTCCATGCCAGGGTCACAGGCACATTTAAACACACTGTGGCCCTGGCTCATGGCATTACCCAGCAATTCTTCTCCAGCATCCTCTCACAGATGTTGACCACCATAATGAAGTGACTACCCTTCCACATTTCCTTCCCCACTGACATAATTGCATTACAGCACATCAGGGCCACGTTGTATGCCATAATGGGATTTTCCAGCATAGTACTGGGCCTGGACTACACACAAATGGCTCTTGTATCACCAAGGGAATGAGAGCATGTCTTCTGAAACAAACAGGAAACACCTCATCAGTGTATAGATTGTCTGTGGTGCTGACCTCCACTTCACGCATGTGTGTGCCAGATTTTAAGACTCCACTCATGGCTCTATGATCCTGGGACAGAGAAACCTGTCATGCATCATTGAGAGACTACAGTATCAGGAGGCATGGGCAGGCACATGAAAGCCCACATCCTCATAAATGCATGCCATCACATGCTTACCCTGCCAGTGAAGCAACCTCACTGTGCCTACAGGATAACAATGGCCTTCTCATAGTTTGTGGAGAACAAGTGAATCTGAGGAAAGTAGTCTCCGCCAGACACAACATGTTGAGCTAATATAAGTGGTGGACAGTTGACTGTGGTAGGTGATATGGATGAATGAGTATTCAGACTCTACTAAAGTTCCAACCTGGGGATATATGATACATTTTGGGAAGGCCGCAGTCATCCATGCGTGCTATAGGGCCTTGCATAGTGAAATAGTAAAAAATGAGGTTCACATTAGAGAGGAAGGAGATATGAGGGCCTGTCCTTTGGATTGTTTTGAGTGATGGGCTGGAGAATGTTTTCCCAGTGATTGTTAAAGCAAGTTGTAGAATGTTGAACTGTCAGAGGGTGGTTGAGAAACGGGCCTTGTTGATCTTCATTTCATCCCCACCTCAACACCCAGAGAGGGACAAGTGAGAAAGGGCAGCAGTGGGTGTGTAGGGATAGTGGGGTAAAGAGGAAGGATTGAACTCTCAGTAATAGCGATGGCTATCAGAGGGGGGTTATGAGAATTCAACTTGTCAGGGAGGAAGGCATTGTTGTTAAGAAAGATTCCTCTTTACTGCACCCTTTCTTCCATTTCTATACACCCCCAAACGTTTTGCTTTTATTTTTGTATGTGACCTGTTGTTTTTACAGTGTAGTGAAGCCTTACGCTTCACTACACTGGCTTTTGATCATCTGCTATGGGGAAACTGACATTTACTTCAGGCTCTCAATACTGGGAAACATTCTTTCCCCTTAGCCTTGTTACTACTTTTAGTAACTTGTTATCACTTGTGGTAAATTCTTATCATTGTAGAATCCATCTTACAATGCAGTACAATGGGGTTCCCCAGAGGATTTTTGGTTACTCTAGGTGTGCTAAATGGGCAGGCTGATGGCAGCAGTGACCTTTTACATTTGTATTGGTGCATTTAGTTTTAGTGTTACCAAGTTTACCGCTTTTGGCTACTAACTGTGGCTAGTGGTCAAACATGACCATGCCACAAGATGTTTCACTTGCCCTTTGGCCATCTTGTCTTTTAGTCTTCTTCCTGGCCTGTGAGGCCAGGAAAATCCTTAGATGGACTTACAGTGCTCGGGAAAGCAGAGGATTTTGGTGGGCTACTGGAGGGCTATGAGTGTTTGCTGCCAGGAAGTGGACTGGGACTGTCTGGTCCCAATCCACAAACTGGTGCCAGTATGTCTGAGTGATATACATGAGGTTTGACACCAGTGGTTCTGATTGGACCACTGCTGGGGTGTGTGTGTGTGGGGCAGATCTGTCATTGGCTAGTGGGAGCTGCTGCTCATACCTGGCATTTAGGATAAGAAGAGGACCCCTGCACCCACTCTGGAGCAATCCTGAAAGAAACTGAAGGATCCAAGACCCCTGTCCAGCAACAAGACTTGAAGGAGACCATGGACCCATCGGAAGAAGGCTTGGTGGTGACTAAGGTCTGCTGCTGCCCTGGGAGAGCCCTGTCCTGTGGAAGATTTCCAGCAGTCCTGTGAAGGAGCTGCAACCCTTGGAGTGGAGCGAACATCCATTCTCGACATCAGCTTGTAGTCCTAGGAAGCAGAGCCTTCAGAGCTGCCCCAGAACTGGCCTGTGACTGACCAGCTCTGAGTTTAAGCTACTGTTTGGGCTACTGTGCTGCAGACGTCGCCATTCAGAGTTGAGGTCTGGAGCTTGGGGAATCCTATGCTTGTGCAACAAGACTTAACTCTGCGAAACCTCGTGGTCCTAGCGTAAAGGGGACCCATGATAGGAGGGAAAGTCTCACTGTAACAAGTGAGTCCCTTTGCGTTGCCCTGCATTGGTGGGCACCGTCCGAAATTGCTTACCAATGATATGATATGACATTTTATTTATATCGCGCCCATACACAGGTGTTTCAGAGCGCGACCAGGCAAAGCGAGGGGGAGAAGGGGAGAAAAACAAAAACAAAACAATCTTACTAGGCCCAGTGACATTAAGAATGCACAAGTGCATGGGAAAGGGAAAGGGGGAAAGTGCAAAGGAAAAAGGGAGGGGGCAAATAAGTGCAAGGCATAGGAAAACTATACGTTAGTGGATAAAATAAGTGAATAAATAAGGTGATAAGAGCAGTGATTGGTGCAGCCAGTGAAGGGAGCAGTGCAGGGCAAGTCAGATAAGGTAACATCTGATAAGTGCAGGAGAGGAGTGGGGGGACCTGTAAGGGGACAGATAACAGGTCCCAGTGCAAGGGTGTCCATTCCTGTTCTGAGAGGGACCCTGCATCTAGGTTTGCTGCATGCTTCCACTGAGTCCTTGCACCAGCATCAGACACTGACCTGAGAGCTACTGGAACCTGCAACCCCTGGGGCTCAAGGGCGGAGGCTGATGGTGGGAAAAGTGACCTCGGACATTCTTCAACTTTTCTAACACTTTGGCTTTGCCATTGCTTGTTCACACACACACTCCAAAAGTTGGGAACACGTTTGTTAGCTAGTTTAACTCATCCCCTGACACTTGGAACTGCTCACTGGACCCCAGAGACCCTACCTACATGTTTTCCAGTTTCACAAACTACTTTGCTGAACATTTGGGCACAAAGCCCCATGTATCCTAGGGATGGACTTCTGAAGTTAGGATTGAATCTCTTTGAACTAGTAGTGCTAATACTTATCTGTACTTTCCTTTTAAGGGGTTTGATGTGTGTTTTACCCTTCTGTGTATTTTGGCCATAAGGTAAGAAGTATTTTTTATACCTTTTTGTCTAAGTGTGTTCTTTGACTGTTTGTTTCATTGTGTGTACTCATTGTGGACCCCTAACAAGCTCATAACCTCTTGAGATTTAGCCTAGACCACTCGCCTCGCTGCCTTGAACTAGTTTGCTTCAGCTCCCAGAGTTGTCTCTGTCACAATGTAGGTTGGCCTTCTATACATCTGTCCACCAGGCCAGAGTATAGAAATGCAGTCCTAACAGTTGTAGGTATAAATACATTATGTGTTCTGTAGCCCACTTGTGAGAGCAGTGGGAGAGGGAGGGGGATAATCTCATGGGAAAGCAACACGGATTGATAAGTGTAGCAAGAGTAGATTGCCCTGGAACAGGAGGAGGTTGTAGAGGAGGAGTTGAGAGGGATAGTTGAGGGGCGCTGCTCCACGAAGAGTGATAGAATTGTAAGGAGAGGGCAAGTAATACTGGTAGGGGTATCAAAGTGTACATTTGAGGAGAATGAGGAGAACTAGTGTGGAAGTGAGGACATTTGGGGCAGTACTGAGGTGGAGAAACAGGTTGTGAGGAAAGACCAAAGTGGGATACAGAGGCAATGAAAGGATGCAAAAGGTCTTAGACTACCATGATTTGTAATACGCTAAGGACACCAAGGTGGAGAACACAAAGGGCCACACAAGCAGGGCAGTTACACAATGCTCATGCATTGAAGGTAGAACAGTGCAATCGAGCGGGGTGTAGATGATCTGAATGAAGTAGGGCATGCTCATTAAAGGAGACCTGCAGACCTACCTGGCTCTCACAAAGACAAACTCCCCTTGCCCTTAGCTCATATTTCCTTTGATGTGATGCCAGGTATTGGGATGCATGGTGACAGAGTGTATGAATATCACAAATGAACAGGATGGCCTATCATGGGACCTAATGCTCTGCAATGTCTCCCAGCCAGAACTGGAACAGACAGAGGATCAGGCATGTAAGTCAAGAGGCTCAGTGCCTCTTGGAAAGCTCCTAGTCACATGATAGGGAGGTGGGCCCTCTCCTGATTCCTGGAGTAGTCTCCAGTCTTATGATGTCAGCCCTTACTTTTGTTCCCCATGCCATGTACAGGTAGGCCATCCAGTGCAGGTACCAGATTCTGTATAAAGTGACCTATAGTACTTCTTAGCCATTTCAAAGGCAGTATTCCATGTCGGAGACCACAAGGCAATCAGGGGACTTCACTTCTCATTCAGGTATGTCATTGAATAGCTCAGATACATGGCATCTGGTTGGGCCACATGGAATCCATCATCATATCCCTAACCATCACTGTGTCACAGGCCTTCCCGCCTCACCCAGACACATATATTATTCTCACTGATATTCTTTGAATTGCGGCAGACAGCTGGCTCAAGCAATTTTCATGCCAAACAACCACTTAAATGTTTTTTCTAGACATTATGACTTAAAGGAAGAGTGCGATCAAAAATTGTATTATCCCGATCATTTGGGAAGGTCGCGTTAAGCATACTGGGGTTGATCCAAAAATGTTTTCCTATGCATCTTGCCTTAGTTTTCCACACTTTTACACATGCGAAAATAACGTGTTGGGTGTGGCCATCTTGTGCTTATCTTATCCATGGATCGATCGCCCAAGTTCAAGTGCGCTCGCGGCAATAAATCAAAACACCCGCCCCGTAAGCTGACATCACTAGACGCGTTTGGCTCTTTCCACAACGCCAATGCACGTTTCCTTTAAACGTCCTCTGTGCGCAAGTTATTGGTGTGTCTCCCAGGAAATAGCAGGACGCTGCTTTCCTCAAGAAGTGTAAACAGACCCTTTATGATCAGACACCATTCTACTTTTTTTGTCAATAGTTTCACTGTATTTCATTTAGATCGCCCATGGCTAGTTTCTGCTCGGTTTAGCTATCTTCCTAGTACGAAGCCCCTGCAAACCATTACTTACAGGAGCAGAACTGATTTCACTCATTACTTTAGTTTTGGTTAAATATATGTCGACAAATGTCAACAATACAGCCCTACCAGTACAAGCCTGAGTATTCAGAGGAGGAACTAATGGAAAGAGAAGGCTGCAGAAAGAATGGGGAATCAGACGATAGTTTGCAAGGTGAATCACCTGTAAGAGGATTCAATTGAACACTACAGCTAAGTCAACGCCTGGTCTATAATACTGAATGAAAACCTTTATTGATATATCTTTATGTCCAGTTCATGCGTTCTGGATGACTACCCCTATATAACACCCCTCTCTTGGAATCCCCCTGACCCCACTGAGCCGAGAAGTAGTTCTGTTTTGCAAGTTAAAAGGTTTATTTGATAATTTAAACAATAGATGTATATATCACACCTTATAATAATTTAATAATTGAATAGCACACTTAATCTGATATGATAAAGATTAACAACGGAGAATCTGGCACTAACACACTTCTTTATAATCACTAATGAGTTGACATGAAATGGATGAGATAGCACACTGGTAAATAGGAACAAAAGAAGAAGGTGGTACAAAATGCTTTATAGAGTTCAAATGGATGCAAGGTTGAATGAATGAAATGCAGTATAGAAATACTCAATATGATTTCAACAAAACAATGTAATCACTTTTCTCTGGCAATCCCCTCCCCCCCCTTGATGCAAGGCAAGGAAATGGAAGGAAAACACACAGTTCTCAGAAATGCAATCAAATGTGATTCAGTTCACCCCAGCAAGCTTAGACTACAGAAGTTTGAAAACACAGGCCCAAATTGCTTTGATATGTGCTGGCAATGAATTAAAAAAATATGCTAAAAATGCTTTTAATTCCCTTTAGGAGGTTCAGGGTGAGTGGTATCTAGTTAATATTAGTCCAGGCTCACTCTTGCAATGATTCAGGAATGATTAGCAGGTTAAACGAATTTCTGGCAAATGGAAGGCAAGCAAACTGCTGTTTCACACGTTGAGAAATTTGCAAATCGCGGCAAAATTCGCGAATGCGTGTTCCGCGATTGCGGTACAACGATAAGGGGTAGGAATGTGGTTCTTGGTGCGATTCAAAGCTAAGATTCTAAGCTTTCAAATGAAAGTTACTGCAAGTCTCTAGCACAAACGGTCGCGGAGATATGAGCGATTAAATAAAGGTCGTTTTTCAGATTTGAAATTTTAAAAGCTCAAAATGACAAGTGCAGCTTGCAACTAGAAAATGACAAGTGACAGCTTTGCAAATGGCAGGTGACGGTTAAGAGACAGTTCTACTTAGATTAAAATAGGATTGAATTATATTATTTTAACTAAGAGATTGGTTCTGCACAGTTTTGCTATGTACTCACACTATATTCTTGAGTGAAATGGGCCTCGCCATGGATCTGGTCAGGTTTTAAACTCGCCTCTGGTCTCTGCACTTCACAGTGATCTGGGTCAGCTCTCTCTGGTTCTCTGGTCTGGGTCTCTAGTTCTGGATAGATTGAAGTCTCTAGTTTGGCTCTCTGGAGGTTTGATGGAGGTAAAGTATAGATTTTTCCGGCAGAGCTTCCAGCGGCAGATGGATTTGAAAAGTCCCTATCTGTCCTGTCTGTCTGCTTTTATGTGTTTTGAGAGTGGGTGGGTATGTTGGTCATAACTAAACTTGCCCCTCTCACTTGTCATTGGTCAAATTTCCATTCCTCACTTGATTGGCGAAGCTAAGTTGTGTCAGAGTGATGTCATTTTATGGCTTGCAGATAGGACACTCCTCTGTCAGATTGCACACATTCTATATTTGATAACAAAAGACATATTTCACAGTTACACAGTTGCTTGAAATTACATATACATGGTGTGGCTGAATTTAGCCATGTCTCTGTCCAAATCTGTTGTTTCTAAGAGCTTGCATTCAGAAATGGCACATAATTGACTTTTTAACTGATTTTTCAATTTCTGACATTGACCCGACTTTACATACATGTGCGCAGGGAGTATGGACATTAACTGATGAAGTTTCAGATTTTTAACATGCATACATTTAGAGTAATATCCAATTTTCCGCTGACACCCCCCTGCACATACCACCGGTTCTAAAAACCTCTTAAACTGTGGGCAGAAAAATCACAAGAATTATGGTATCATTTATAAAATGTTCACATGTCCGCTCTATGAATGATCCATCTTTTTAAAGTTATGTTCTGGCTCCAAAGGGGTGTGGTTTCCTCTCAGCACAAGGTAGAAATACTGGTTTATCCAGTTCTGCCAAGCCAGCTTCTGTCTCCAGTTTCTCCCCCTCCCAGTTTCTGCCAAGAGTAAGCCACTTTTACGACCGCTGTAATAAAACCTTTGCCTGAGTCAAGACAGGCTTTGTTCAGAGCTCCTGTAGAGCACAGGTAATTCAATTATCAGATAGATGGCATATCCTTAGTGTGAGCAGCAAAAGGGCAGCTAGGCCTGGGAACACAGCTGTGACTCAAGTTTCACTCCTGATGGGGGTAGTTGTCAAGCAAAATCAAATTCCTTAAGCCAGACTTTCAGCTAACTGTCATGTTTTTTGTTGCTTTTTAAATTAACTTGCAATTTTACACATGCAGCTAGAATGCTGATTCTAAGTGCAAAACTATGACATTTCAACAGTTACAAAGGCATGTGACACCAAACATAGGTCACTCATTTAATCTAAACATTTTCGATTTTAGTGTCTTTAAATCCAGTGCAACTTAAACTGCTGACTCCATCGCTCAGCCAGTTTTGTTATAAGCATTGTTCTGGGCTCTTCATTTCCCAGATTTTGTAGGCACACAAAACTCCATTCTGCCAAATGTCTGCTGGTGTTCAGTGAATATTTTGCACATATTGTAATGTTTGAAAATAGGCATTTTGAGCCTGCCTTCAGAGAAACACAGGGTGGTTTTAAAACGCCGGCTTTTGGATAGTGGTGAGTACTGGTACTGCACCCATTTTTGGGATTTAACAAATGAATTCCCCACAATTCTAAGTTGCATTTGGCAATCAGCATTGCCATTCCCAATGGTTTCAGACTACTGTGCGGGTAGTCCAATGGTGGTTTTAAAGCGCTTTGAAGCTAACCGGCGCTACTGTTTTTCCTTTGGCAACCCATTTCCCTCATGGCAACCCGGCCTTTCATTCTCGCACTGGTGGGTGGCAAGTGAGGCAACCATTTTGGTGGGCGCACAAACTGCGCAGCTTTCCTGGATTTCGGCGCACATGTGGGTTTTCCGCCATCTTGAATTTTCTAAGCCCACAGCACCAAATGTTGTGGCATGATAGCTTAAACGTGGGTCAGGACACCCAACAAGCCCCCCCACGCGACTGCACTTTGAATTTGAGTCGATGGGGAGTCACGTGCCCAAGGGTTTTGACCCACGCACCGGTCTGTCCGCATAATCTTCTTCCTCTTCTGTAGATGGCACAGTTCAGCATCTTCTTCTCCATCCGGTACTGATCGATCGGTTCTCCTCGCCAGTCCTGATGGGAGTATTGGGCGGTCCACTGGGCCCATTGGATCTTCGTTCCCGGTCTCCGGATCGCCCTCCTTGGCCCGTCTTCAGGTTTTCTTTCTCCTAGGACGACAAAGGAAGAGCGGCAATACCTACTCATAGACGTTTTTCCACCACTGTTGAGATAGTGGGGCAGCATATGCATTTCATCATAACGAAACATTACATTCTTATTTTGAAAAAAACAGTATAACTAAGAGACAGTTTCATGCAAATCACAATATTTTAGAGACTAGATGTGGTATGTTTTATGATTGGAACAGAATTAGTCTGAGACAGTACCCGCTAGGATTCCAGAGGATTCCTCCAGTTGTTGCAGAGCGTGCCTGGGATGGCAACACTTCAACTGGTTTATGTGTACCCACTTGTCTTCCCCCGCTGCCAAAGGACCTTTGGGGATGTGGATTTTGTAGGCCACAGGGGAGATCTTGTCGGTGATCTCGAATGGTCCCTTCCATGTAGGCAAAAATTTTCGCTGCTTGGCCTGGTTCCTTTGGAAGTTGTATAGATAGACCCGGTCTCCCACCTGATATTCCTTCCTGGAAGTTTTCAGGTCATAATGGGTCTTCATGCTATCAGCCGATCTTTCTAGATTCCGCTGAGCGTAAGCAAAAGCATGTTGGAGGTGTTTCCTTAAATTCTCCACATACTCATGAATAGTGGAGGCATTTATCAGTGTCTGCTCTTGGGTCCTGTAGAGCAAATGCTGGGGAAGCACCATCTTGCGCCCAGTCATCAACTCAAATGGTGACATTTTGGTTGCAGATGAAGGGGTAGATCTGATGGCCATTAGGACCAGAGGTAATCGGATATCCCAACTTGGCCCAGAATCTGCCACAAACTTCTTTAATATGCTCACAATTGTCCGGTTATATCTCTCTACTGCCCCAGAAGAAGCTGGTCTATAAGCAATATGCAGCTTTCTCTTGACCCCCAGTATCTCCCACATCTTTGTCATTACTTCACTGGTGAAGTGGCTACCTCTGTCTGACTCAATCCTTTGAGGTAGACCAAAACGGGAAAAGATGTGGTTAATCATCAAGGCAGCGGCAGTTTCTGCCTTGCAATTTGGGGCTGGGAGAAATTCCACCCACTTGGTAAACAAGCATGTCACAGTCAACATGTACTTATTCCCCCTAGCCGAGCGAATCACAGGGCCTACAAAGTCGATTTGTAAATCTGACCATGGCAGTGTCATTCCCCTCTTTTGTAAAGGCGCCCGGTGTGCGAGGGATGTCGGCTGAAATTGTGCACACACAAGACAACCCTTCAAGTATTGGTCGAGGTCCTGCCCCATGTGTGGCCAGTATGCAACCTCTCTTAAGATTTCCAGTGTTGTGTGAAACCCCCTATGACCGGCAGTGGCCGCATCATGGGCGTGACTTAACATCAGGCTTCGGAATGAGGTAGGAACCACCCACTGATCGTGGCCAGCTTTGGATTTCCTTACCAACAAACCGTCTTGGATTCGGAACATTTTTGGACATTTCATCAACACTCTTAGGTCCTCTTTCCCAATGTAATCGGTATCCGTCAGGGGAAAGTTCTCAGGGTCCTCAAGGTGCTGGTCAAATTTACCAATTATTGAATCCCCCTTCTGAGCTGTAATCAAATCAGCATCAGGGGTCTCCTTACTCCATTGTGCAATTGAAAGGTCGTTGTGAGCATTTTTCTGGGACCTAGTGATAGCAGTGACCTGGATTTCCCCCAACAGGGACTCAATCTCAATTAGATCCCCTTGGATGGCCCCAGTTTTGGCCAGCTGATCAGCTAAGTCATTTCCAGTTTTGTCTGGTCCCTCTACTTTGGAATGACCCTTAATCTTTTTCCAATAGATGGTCATCCCATTCGAGGTGACCAGATCATCAATGTTTTGGATCAACTTCCCATGTTTCAAGGGTTTGTTGTTAGCACATAACATGCCTCTGGTTTTCCAATTAACCAGGTGCTCCACGAACCCGTTCCGTACATAATCCGAATCTGTGATTATGACCAGTTCGCGGAGTTGATGCTGGACAGCAGTGAGGATGGCCTGATGCACAGCCATCAATTCTGCCACCTGACTACTTCGGGCACCAATTTTGTATCCAGCGGAGGGTTCTGGGGACTCATTCACCCATGCATTCCCTACGCCAGCCACCAGTTCTTTCTCCCCGTTGTTGTCAACATGGTAAGAGCATCCATCCACATAGACAGTGGGCATTCCCTCACACTTGTCCTCTTCAAAGACTTTGTGTGGGGAATTAAGGTATGCCTCCGTGTTGTCCTTTATTTTTAGACTTTCGTCCTCGAGACAGTTTTCTCTGGCACAATCATGCAAGTCAGCCAGACCTTGCGCGAGGGGACTCTTCTTGTTTTGGCCATATCTGACCTCCACAGGAAAGCCTTGCATTGACAGAATCCAGGAAGTAATTCGGGAATTACTCACATTTCCGGCCCGGATTCTGTCACTTTGGAGATATTGCAGAGGCTGGTGTGGAGTCTCCACTATGATGTGTTCCCCCTGGATAAACGGGCGGTAATTCTTCAATGCCCACACCGTCGCCAGGAGTGCCTTCTCACAATCGTTGAATTTCTCCTCCACAGAGGATAAAGTTTTGCTCGCATATGAGATTACTTTATTGACCTTGTCATTCTTTTGGTATAATACTGCCGTCAAGCACGTATTAGAGAACCCTGTCTCCAGGAAGAACTCCTTGTTTCTGACAGGGTAAGCTAGGCAAGGCGCTTGTGAGAGGCTTCTCTTGAGTTGTCTTACTGCCTCGGATTGTTCTGGACCCCATTCCCACTTGACCCCCCCCTTTAGGAGATGAATCAGGGGTCTGGTGATCTCTGCGTAGCCCTCAATGAACTTTCTGCTGTAATTAGTCAGTCCAAGGAGGCTCCTTAGTTCCCGCAGAGTTGTGGGGTCTTTCAGTTTCTGAAGTGCTTCCACTTTCTTTTCCTGGGGACAGAGGCCCTGAGGAGTAATCTCATGCCCCAAGAAATTAACACGGGTTCTACACCACTGTGCTTTCTGAAAGGAAAGTTTTGCTCCGGCGGCCCTCAACTGTGTCAGAACATAACGGATCTCCGCTATGTGTTCCTCCACAGATGAACTTTTGATGAGGACATCATCTACATAAGCCAGGTTACCCCTCGCACCCAGGTCGGGCATGGCCTTATGTAGGAAAATATTGAACTCATTACCGGAGTTGAGGTATCCGAAAGGAGTCCGGGTCCATGTGTACTGCTGGCCCCCAAAGGTAAAAGCCAGTTTGTATTGGTCCTCCCTACTGACAGGCACAGTCCAGTATCCATTGGTCAGGTCTATTGCAGTGAATACCTGTGACCCCTGAATCTGGGCCAGCCCTTGGTCAATGTAGGGCAGAGGCCATCGGGAAGTATGGACCCGTTTGTTGAGCTCCCTGAGGTCAGCACAGAGTCTCCACTGGCCGTTCGGCTTCAATATTCCCAGCACCGGATTATTGAAAGTGCTGTGAACTGGACGGATTATTCCCCGGGACTCAAGGTTCTTAATTATTTCAGTAAGGGACTCCATGGATGCGAGAGGCAAGCGATATTGCTTCACAAACACTGGGGTCATGCCAGGGTCCGTGGGGATTGTTGTTGTGTGGATGTCAGTGCGACCACAGTCATATGAGTCTACCGCAAAGAGATCTTGGAAATCCAAGAAAACTTGTTTCAACTTTTGCTTTTGTTCCAGAGTCACACAGGCATCAGCTAGGTTGACTCTCTCTTCCACCATCTGCCTGAAGCCTGGAAAGACTTCTGGTTTGGCTATCTCCGCGGCCTCCTCCAGCTGGGTGGAGAAGTCCCTGGTCAGAGTGCTGATTTGGACCGGAGGCTTCAGGTGGGCAAGGCAGCCTTCATGAACCTGGAAAATCACCTCATCCCTCCTGAATTCACAAGTCACATCTTCCTTACCATAAGGGCAGGAAGTGTACACCAGGAAGTTCCCCCCATGCCGGGTAAAAATCCTGTCTGGTGTTGTATTGTCCTCACTGTCACTGTCAAAACAGTCCTTGGGGATTGGTCCTAACAGTTCATTTCTAAGATCAATGGAGAAATGTCGGTCATCAACCGCCATTCCAATAATGGTGCCTGCGGCTAGAGTAATACTCTTTAAGTCGCTGTTATCCACCTCTATTGGAATGGTGTCATGTTCTATGTTGACTAATGGTGTTGGGTTTACCCCCAACCCTTGCTGTTGGAGAGAAGCATTTAGATGTATGTAAGCATCAGGGTTTTGCAAATATTGTCCTCTTTTAACTTTCACTTCCAGGGAGAATTGTCGGGTCCTTTCTGGGATGGTGACTTCCTCTTTAATCTGAATTTCAACTGCATAAGGTAGCAATTGAGCTGACCTAAATGCTTTTTCTGGATCATCAAAGCCCATGGGACTATCCGCTAATCGGGACCAAGCTTTGAAGTTTATTAGGTCCAAACTAATGGCAAAGCGATTGAGAATGTCACTGCCTAAGTAAAAGGCGGCAGGGACGTCTCGCACGACCCAACAATTGTGGACTATGCTCTTGTTGCCAATGGAGATTTTGAGCATACACCTGCTTGGCAGGAGATGTTTGGAATTAGGTGCTTCCAGGTCCATTTCCCATTTGTCTATCAGTTTGAAGGTGGGAATGGCTGGATCTTTTGGGAGTTGGCGAAACATGGCTTCGCTGATGAAGCTCTTACCGTTGTTCACACACACTCGAGCGAGAACAGAGTCCTTCCCATCATTTAACTGAACAGGGATGAACAACTGCTCTCCAATCTGCTGAATATCAGCCAGGCTCTGAGCTGATTTCACATCTTTCTGGACTATAGGAGTGGGAGTTTCTGATTGTGGATTAGTAAAGAATTTCAGGGTGTTTCCTTCCAGTGTGGAATACCACCTTAAACTGGAAGGAAGGTTGATTTTCAGAAATAGAGAGGACCCCCCATCACCAGTCTGTTGTCCTACTGCTATTACTGTCACGTCTGGAATTTGGTTATTCTGGAAGTGGAATTCTACTTGGTCAGAGTTTTGTTCAACCATGTGGCAGGTGCCGTTTAAACTAACATGGTTGACACTCTGCTTTAATTTTATTGGTCGGCTAGTCTGGGTCCAGAGGACCTTGTTTACGCAATCTATTAGGGGTGACAACCTTCTCAGGAGGTCATTCCCCAGTAAACAAGGGGTGCCCTCTGGAGTCACAACTATGACCGGGTGTTTCAACTTATGTCGCCCAATTTTAATGTCCAAGTCTGCAGTCCCCTCAACGGGAATTTCCTTCCCGTCAAAGTTCTGTAGTTGTCCCGGAAGAGAGGTGAGAGGAATTTGGTAATTCTCTCCCCTTCCTGCATTCAGTTCGTCAAAGGCCCTTCTGGACAGAAGGGTAGCTTGAGATCCAGTGTCCACCAGTGCCGAGATTGTACCCTGCCCCTGTACTTGTACCGGGGCATAATATCTTCCCTCCTTCTCCTCAAGGGGGCACAGGTAATGTACATTTTTGGACAACTGGTGGGCTAACTTTCTGGTTTTGGACATTGCTAGCGAAGAGATTTGGGCAGAATTCTGTGGAGAGTCTTGGGAATCTGAAAGAAAAATTTGGCAACTGGAGATCAGAGCCATTGTGGGTTCCCCTGGTTCCAGTTCTGGGCCGCCCCCCCCTTTTTGGAGGCAGTCCCCAGTATGGGTTTGAACCCGGGGATTTTCTTGCTGTTGGTTCTGGGATGAGATGGTGGGCGGCGGTAGCTCAGTCTCCACATCTCCCCAGTCTGGATTTGCATTCCTAGGGACCCATTTTTCTTTGGGAGGAGTTCCCCCCTCTCTGAAGGAGAAGATCCTTTTCTCAGGATCCTCTGAGGATCCCTCTCCCTCAAATTGGAAGATCTGTACCTCCTCCTCAAACTGAGTCTGTTTGGGTCTTTTGTTTCTCCTACCCCCCCTCTGCTCCTTAGGAAGCATACTTTCAGGGGCAAGAGATTTTGTTTCCGGTTCCTGGGTTTCCAGGGGCTGTTTACAAGTGAGGAAGGAAGCTTCCTCCAAGGCTTTACACCCCCCTTCCCTTTGTGCCTCCTCCCTGGGAACCGGTGTGTTATCGGGGTGCTGCCCCCGTCATTGTTCTGGAGCACCAGGTCCAGAGTTGGGTACGTTCTGCGCCGGCATGCCGATCTGAGGGTTCTGCTGAGCCCTCAGTATGTGACCCATATCCCGCGCCATGTTTTGAACCTGGCGCTCTAACTGGGAAACCCGCTCAGGCTGATACGGGGCCCTGTTTTCTCCCCTGGGCTGATCCCGGGAAGGGTAGCTGTCCCTCCTCTGGTAGTACCCCTGGTTGGGAAGATTTGGGTACCCCTCCACCCTTGGCCTCCCCTCTCCCGGATTCAGTGGTCTGGGCTCAGGGAATTGGCGAAAGAAGGATGGATGGTTTTGGGGCTGAAAGTCGGGTGGATATCTGGGGAAAAAGTTCTGCCCAGGGTTTAGAGAATTTCTGCCCTCCTGTGGGAAGTTTGGAGGGAAGTTCCCTGGGATAGGTGCTTGGCTGGATCCCCCCCCTTGGGCTGGAGGAGTCCACACATAACCCAGGATGGGTCGATTTCCCTTGTAACGGGGACTTACATAATCAGGAGAGCGAGGGACCCCATTTGTGGGGCTGCCTCCTTGGCTCCCTGTCTGTGACTGACCCGAGGACCTCCTGGGCCTAGCATTATTAGGTGCAGGTAGGTTTTTAGGCCCCCCCATCTCCAAATCCAAAATGGGGGTGACCTTTACCTCTGCCACCTTGACAGCAGCAGGGGTGCTGTTGGCTTTGGGGTTTTTCTGGGCATTACTTTTGCTATCTATCGGTTTCTGCACCTCATAGATCTGGGTAGCCTGTTCAATGACCCAGTCTAAAGATCTTTTCTCGTGAAAATCCCTCACGAGCTGGGTCATGATATATTTGGGCAAGGCATGGAAAAACGTATTTATAAATTCTCTGCTATCTGTGCGCACCCTTCTGGTGGTCTGCGCAAAGCACGCTTTAACTCCTGCACAAATTCTTGTGGGGCCTGATCCTCCCCACATTGCAAATTGTAGGCTGCCTTGCGAGCCTCTTGAGGATTTCTGTGAACAGAAAAATGTTTCAAGATGGCCGCCTTATAGGTGGACCATCTTAAATGATTTTGGTCCTCCAGCCCCGCAAAGAAACTGGAGTATTCCGGGGAGAAGGTCCACTTTACATATTGAATACAGCTTTGGCTGTCCTTCAAATGGAAAGTCTCCATCATTTGTTCAAACAACTCTAAGTGCTCCCAAACAGAATACTTAGCGTTCTTATGGTAAGGCGTGATGACGCTCCTGATCGCCTTAATCTGCTTTAAGGGGTCCTTCAGCAAGGCCCTTTTTGCCTTATTGGCCTTTTTGGTTCGGGTAACCCTTGTCCATTCGTCCTCGGACTCAGAGGCACTGCTCCCAGAGGTTCCCGTCTGTTCTTCCAGGTTTTCCCGGATTCTGCGAGCCTGGGAATGGCTGGCAGACTGTGGGGACCTGGTCTCCTGTGTCCTGCGCAGTTCAGAGGAGTCTTCAGATTCCTCCTTGCTGCCAGGATTTGATGGGTACCCCCTCCACTGACCTAACTGGGCAGAGGTTTTCAGGATGCCCTTAATGGGCCTACTCTCCTGGGGTTCCCCATTGAACTGTACTGTACTTGGGTGCCCATACCCGGATGCCCACCCCTCCATTCCTGAGTGGTACTGGCCTATGAGCCCCATACTCTTAGCTGGATAGTAATCTGCCATCCCTGTGGCCCTGTGCTCATGTGCGCCAGGGGACATGGGGGTGGTAGAGTCCAGGGACTGGGGGAGATGAAGGCCCCTGGTGTTAGGGCTCCTGCGGTTATGGTCAGGAATCTCTCTTTCCCAGCGGACCTCATCCCTATTCGCCCCTGCTCCCTGTTGCAATGCAAGAGCCTGCATTTGTGCTTTCAGTTCCTCTGTTAAGGCCTTACTCGACTCTATCAGTTTCTCCTGCATCGCTACCTGTTGCTGGAGCCTATCATTGTGTTGACAGAGGGCCTCATTTTCCCTCTGTGCTTCCTGGTTGGTTCTGGAGAACTGGGCCAGTCTTTGCTGCAGGAGGTTTACCTCCTGAGTCCCATCCCTACTGGCCTGCTCCTTTCTTGCCAGAGCCTCTTCCACCCTCCTGGTGTGCTCTAGCAAGTTCTGGTTTTCTTTTTGGAGGTCACCCAGCCCCTGGAGGGCCAGGTGATTTTCTTCCATTTTCCTTTTTAAATGGCAGACTTCCTGGCCTATGGCGTCTCTTTCCTGACTAAGAGCCTGCATTTGTGCCGCCAGGTCGTCCCTCTGCCTTTGGAAGGTACCAGCTTTCTGGCGCTCCTGGTCAAACTCTGTCTGGGTATCCAGGTCTTTCAAAATCAGTTTATTGCTCTCTGCCTTCTCTCTATCTAGGTGGCTTTGCAGGGTGACTACCTGCTCAGCACATGCCCTATTGAAGTCTAGCTGTTGCTCCAGCTTTTTCTGGCTTTGCAGTAGGGAGTCCAAACCTTCTTGGTGTTCCTTCTGCAAGGCCAGAAATCTGGTATCCTGTTCTGACTTTTCCTTTTGCAGCACATCCATATCCTCCTTCATTTTAGTGATGTACAGTCTGCTGTCATTTTCTGACTCCTAGCTCCTCTGCAGCCTCTGCTCAGAAGAGACCAGGTCAGATTGGACCTTCTCTAACACCATCTGTTGCCTATTTGCCAGATTTTGGCTTTCAGCACATCTATCCTGCATGTCTCCCATATATAGGTCCAGGTATGCTGCTATCCTGGCGATCTTATTGTGTTCCTCTTTGGCTTTAGGAGCCATATATAGTTCACTCAGGGCCACATGTAATGGACCCTGATCTCTCCATAAGTCTGACCCTGTTTCAGTGACCTGTCGCGTGATGGCCTGCAACCAGGCATCCTGGCCCTGCTCAACCCATTCACCTCTCACAAATAGTTTATGTAAGAAGTGCTCGCTGGCTATTTTCATATCTACCAAGGTCGTCATTCTAGAGATTGGTCTCTGTCCTGACTTACAGCAGTTAGTGTTTTATTTTTGCAGAACAGAACTTTTCTTGGAGTGTCCCTTTTGAGGAATGCTTCACAGCGTAATGCAGCGTGGTGATCCGACCGGATGTATGTATCCCGTCAGTTAGCACACTGTATTAAGCTGCACAAGTGGTAAATCTAACCCAACGTCTCGGCTCGAGCCCCCAATTTGTAAGAGGATTCAATTCAACACTACAGCGAAGTCAACGCCTAGTCTATAATACTGAATGAAAACCCTTATTGATATATCTTTATGTCCAGTTCATGCGTTCTGGATGACTACCCCTATATAACACCCCTCTCTTGGAATCCCCCTGACCCCACTGAGCCGAGAAGTAGTTCTGTTTTGCAAGTTAAAAGGTTTATTTGATAATTTAAACAATAGATGTATATATCACACCTTATAATAATTTAATAATTGAATAGCACACTTAATCTGATATGATAAAGATTAACAACGGAGAATCTGGCACTAACACACTTCTTTATAATCACTAATGAGTTGACATGAAATGGATGAGATAGCACACTGGTAAATAGGAACAAAAGAAGAAGGTGGTACAAAATGCTTTATAGAGTTCAAATGGATGCAAGGTTGAATTAATGAAATGCAGTATAGAAATACTCAATATGATTTCAACAAAACAATGTAATCACTTTTCTCTGGCAATCCCCTCCCCCCCTTGATGCAAGGCAAGGAAATGGAAGGAAAACACACAGTTCTCAGAAATGCAATCAAATGTGATTCAGTTCACCCCAGCAAGCTTAGACTACAGAAGTTTGAAAACACAGGCCCAAATTGCTTTGATATGTGCTGGCAATGAATTAAAAAAATATGCTAAAAATGCTTTTAATTCCCTTTAGGAGGTTCAGGGTGAGTGGTATCTAGTTAATATTAGTCCAGGCTCACTCTTGCAATGATTCAGGAATGATTAGCAGGTTAAACGAATTTCTGGCAAATGGAAGGCAAGCAAACTGCTGTTTCACACGTTGAGAAATTTGCAAATCGCGGCAAAATTCGCGAATGCGTGTTCCGCGATTGCGGTACAACGATAAGGGATAGGAATGTGGTTCTTGGTGCGATTCAAAGCTAAGATTCTAAGCTTTCAAATGAAAGTTACTGCAAGTCTCTAGCACAAACGGTCGCGGAGATATGAGCGATTAAATAAAGGTCGTTTTTCAGATTTGAAATTTTAAAAGCTCAAAATGACAAGTGCAGCTTGCAACTAGAAAATGACAAGTGACAGCTTTGCAAATGGCAGGTGACGGTTAAGAGACAGTTCTACTTAGATTAAAATAGGATTGAATTATATTATTTTAACTAAGAGATTGGTTCTGCACAGTTTTGCTATGTACTCACACTATATTCTTGAGTGAAATGGGCCTCGCCATGGATCTGGTCAGGTTTTAAACTCGCCTCTGGTCTCTGCACTTCACAGTGATCTGGGTCAGCTCTCTCTGGTTCTCTGGTCTGGGTCTCTAGTTCTGGATAGATTGAAGTCTCTAGTTTGGCTCTCTGGAGGTTTGATGGAGGTAAAGTATAGATTTTTCCGGCAGAGCTTCCAGCGGCAGATGGATTTGAAAAGTCCCTATCTGTCCTGTCTGTCTGCTTTTATGTGTTTTGAGAGTGGGTGGGTATGTTGGTCATAACTAAACTTGCCCCTCTCACTTGTCATTGGTCAAATTTCCATTCCTCACTTGATTGGCGAAGCTAAGTTGTGTCAGAGTGATGTCATTTTATGGCTTGCAGATAGGACACTCCTCTGTCAGATTGCACACATTCTATATTTGATAACAAAAGACATATTTCACAGTTACACAGTTGCTTGAAATTACATATACATGGTGTGGCTGAATTTAGCCATGTCTCTGTCCAAATCTGTTGTTTCTAAGAGCTTGCATTCAGAAATGGCACATAATTGACTTTTTAACTGATTTTTCAATTTCTGACATTGACCCAACTTTACATACATGTGCGCAGGGAGTATGGACATTAACTGATGAAGTTTCAGATTTTTAACATGCATACATTTAGAGTAATATCCACTTTTCCGCTGACACCCCCCTGCACATACCACCGGTTCTAAAAACCTCTTAAACTGTGGGCAGAAAAATCACAAGAATTATGGTATCATTTATAAAATGTTCACATGTCCGCTCTATGAATGATCCATCTTTTTAAAGTTATGTTCTGGCTCCAAAGGGGTGTGGTTTCCTCTCAGCACAAGGTAGAAATACTGGTTTATCCAGTTCTGCCAAGCCAGCTTCTGTCTCCAGTTTCTCCCCCTCCCAGTTTCTGCCAAGAGTAAGCCACTTTTATGACCGCTGTAATAAAACCTTTGCCTGAGTCAAGACAGGCTTTGTTCAGAGCTCCTGTAGAGCACAGGTAATTCAATTATCAGATAGATGGCATATCCTTAGTGTGAGCAGCAAAAGGGCAGCTAGGCCTGGGAACACAGCTGTGACTCAAGTTTCACTCCTGATGGGGGTAGTTGTCAAGCAAAATCAAATTCCTTAAGCCAGACTTTCAGCTAACTGTCATGTTTTTTGTTGCTTTTTAAATTAACTTGCAATTTTACACATGCAGCTAGAATGCTGATTCTAAGTGCAAAACTATGACATTTCAACAGTTACAAAGGCATGTGACACCAAACATAGGTCACTCATTTAATCTAAACATTTTCGATTTTAGTGTCTTTAAATCCAGTGCAACTTAAACTGCTGACTCCATCGCTCAGCCAGTTTTGTTATAAGCATTGTTCTGGGCTCTTCATTTCCCAGATTTTGTAGGCACACAAAACTCCATTCTGCCAAATGTCTGCTGGTGTTCAGTGAATATTTTGCACATATTGTAATGTTTGAAAATAGGCATTTTGAGCCTGCCTTCAGAGAAACACAGGGTGGTTTTAAAACGCCGGCTTTTGGATAGTGGTGAGTACTGGTACTGCACCCATTTTTGGGATTTAACAAATGAATTCCCCACAATTCTAAGTTGCATTTGGCAATCAGCATTGCCATTCCCAATGGTTTCAGACTACTGTGCGGGTAGTCCAATGGTGGTTTTAAAGCGCTTTGAAGCTAACCGGCGCTACTGTTTTTCCTTTGGCAACCCATTTCCCTCATGGCAACCCGGCCTTTCATTCTCGCACTGGTGGGTGGCAAGTGAGGCAACCATTTTGGTGGGCGCACAAACTGCGCAGCTTTCCTGGATTTCGGCGCACATGTGGGTTTTCCGCCATCTTGAATTTTCTAAACCCACAGCACCAAATGTTGTGGCATGATAGCTTAAACGTGGGTCAGGACACCCAACACACCCTAGCGTGAGACCCAGCCTAGTCGCATGGAAGACGTTTCCACCTGGTGTACCTGCAATTGTTGCAAGATCATGCCAAGCGAGGTGGAGAACTGCTGCTGCCAAGAAAATTCTGTATGCTTGGCCTACATAGCCGAAGAAGACACACCACCGCTTTGCGTTACTGAGCGGCATGACTTCAGGGCAGCCTGACTCACTGTTTTGCATCTATTTGGCCATGTGGGAGGAGCACTTAGACTCACACCACCCTGACCCCTCTAGCAAAAACAAGTTATTGGACTCAGACGAGCAAAAGGACCACACATGAAACATCATAGCAATATCATAAAACAAAAGGCTTGTTATAGGCCATTTATTCACACATTATATATACATAGATATACAAACTACACTCAGATATATAAAGATATAGGTATAAGAAACATCACCATTAAACAGGAAACAGAAGAAACCTTCATCTTGGCCACCATAACACTGCTTAGTCCCTCAGCAGGTAGGCAAAGAGTTCACTGGTTCTAACGGGGTCTGGGGGTCTGAGGCGTAGTGTCCTCCCTCTCAGTGAGACTGCATCACCTGGGGGTTCCAATTCCAACATACCTTTGCCATGCAATGCACTCTCCTTTATGGGGGCATTTCCCTGCCCTTCTCGGTTGTGTCTGCACTCGGCCGAAGAGCAGATCATAAGTCAAAGGATAGAGGGTGCAAAAAAACAGTCCGAAGTGGAAAAGCCCAGCGCCTCTCTCCTTACATTCATTCCCAGAACCCCTTATCATGCACCTCCAAGATGCTCCGACTCCCTTTCTTCATTCGTCCTTCAGTGGACAATACAATAACTATTCTCCACACTAAGTCCACTCTGCAATAATATGTGTCATGATTCCTGACCCTCATGTCCCCAGCCCTCCAAGATGTCAGGCTGGAGCCAGGCCACGATCACCTCCAAAGACCCACTTGGAGTCAGACTTGGCGCTTGTGGCACCAGACTCACTCACTCCCATAGGACAACATTGGGAATTGGACTTGTAGTGCATTGATGGGGACAAGATGGATGCCCCCACATATTTCGGTTCCCAGAACTGCATGTGCAGTCTAGTCTTTTGGGTGTGGTTCAGCCCAGAGACACCTGGGATACCCAGAGACTATTTAAGCCACGCCCAGGCTGAGAAACATGCTTTGTGTTTTCTGCACCTGCAGCGTGACACTCACCGTGTTCGGATCGGTCTCCAGTAGGCCTGCATCTTTCTTCTGCGCTCAGCTCCTGCAAGAACAAGAACACCGTTAGGGACAGCCTTACCCTGCAGCACTTCTGCCCATCATTCATCCCTCCTTCTGTTCTGCGGGCATCTTCGGTGGTGTCATTCCCATCCCAGCATGCCGCTTCCTAAGAAAAAGGGAAAAGAACAGAAAAAAGGCATTAGTAAGCATTCAGCAAATCTTCGCTTATTTTTAAAGACTGTACGAGCTTCAAACACTTACTTGAATCTCAGCCGCTCTGGGGGAACTCTGTCTCCGGAACTTCTCATCCATCTGCAAGACGGAAAAGACACTCCAGGTTAGTGTGGAAACGTCTAGAGGCGCCGCATGGCGCGCTTACTCACCACATTTCTTCTTCATAACCGGCATCCACGCTGAAAATGTCACAGCACCTAAAAGACACAGAAAAAGAACTCAGTTCAATACAAATACGAAAGGGTCGCATCGCGCTCTCACTCACCTTCAGCGCTACTCATCTCAGCAGCACGTCGCCATCCCTGGACGCCGGCCATCATCTAAGGAAGGAAAGGAACGAAGTTAGAGAACTGTTCAAAAGACTCATTATACTTACCTGTCGGACTCTTGCCAGTGAAGTAACTAGGCAGCAACGAACCCGCATCAATCAACACGCCCCTGCGCTGAAAGCAGGACGGAGAGCACACTTTCCAAGAAAACAAGGTGCGCTGAGGATCAAAGGGAAGGGTTGGACCCCGGGTAAGAAGGGGTTCAAGCACACAGAGACAATAGGGAGTTAAACTCTACCAATCCTGTGTTTCAGGGCCAGTCTCCAGTCGAGTAGACTCCAGGGAAGGGTTCGAGGTCGTAAGAGGTCAGAACCGGCTGAGTGACGTCCCCGTGGATACCAGGTGAGCGTTACAATATGTATGTGACCTTGCTCTGTTTTCGCTGCTGCTCGTTTACTCTGTGAGACCCACGGAAACGCAGGTTTTATTACTGTGATGGGAGATGAGTGTCAAAAAATGGCTGCGCATCGACGCCATGTTATTCTGGCTTGCATTTTCGCAAATGCATTACACTCACAAGGTCTTTGTTGAGGATTATGATGGCGCTTATGCACAAACTTTGCGCAACCGTTCGGCCTCGCAATCCAAGCAACGCGTAAGTATACTCTAGATGCGCTGTAATTTTGACTACTGAGACCATTCGAATTTCATTTTTTTCTAGTACTTTGTCCTAACTGTGATCAATCTCTATTTAGAAATGCAGCTCTACGTTCCCCAGAGCCTCGCACGGCAGGCCCACACACACACCATGGCCTCCCCCTGTCAGCTGTGCGTGAGCACTGTTCTCATGAAAGTCTAGCCACGCCTTGTTAATATTCGGTAGTATCATTTCCGAAAGAATGTGCTCTCTGAAGCGCGTGAGACCGTGACAAGCCATATCCCAAGTGTACATTAATCTCCATTAAACTGCCTGTGCCCTCTCAACCCCCACCCTTCCAGGCCAGGGTCCCACCAGCCCCGACCACCCAGTTGCTTTCATGCTGATACTCATTTGACCCCCATGCACTGACCTTTCCTGAACACCCACCAAAGCCCTAATCCCGTGCATCAGTATATTATCTAAAAGGCAACACCTATGTCACTAGGTTCCAAGCAAGGCGGATGGTAGATTAAAACTCTAAGGTGTTTTATCATTATTTCTTCTAGCATATCGTTGGGACTTGTGCTGTAACTATGCCATCGAATTTCGGATGCACTTTTTTAAAGTTGGGCGGTACACTTATCAGGTTCGTTCAATTAAAATATGTATGTTTCTCTTTCACAGGTGCTACAGGCTGGTGGCCTATCGTTCATTTACATGGTGGCTTCATTGGAGGCTTGGATACCGCGTTAGACAAGTAATATCCACCTGTGTCGTTTGAGCCATTTGCGAGAAATTCCCCACTGACAGTGGACAGTACAGTTGATTTTCTCATACTGTACTTCAACCTCAAGCATACAATTTGTAGTTTGTTGGTGCCAATAACATCACCTAATTAAATAAAATACAACTGATTAAATACGGATAGTTCTTTGAGTTTTTCAGTGAGTCAAGAACACGCTCATTCGTCTGTGAGTGTCATGAAAGAAGGGGTGGTGCCAGGGGTGGACTGGGCACTGGAAATAATTTGCAAATTGGCCCCATATTAAACTTTCTGAGCTAGCTCAACCGTTTTCCTGTGATATAATATGAAAATAAAATACAAAATAGGCACAGAGTGCAGAGGCACACCGGGAAATCTCCACAGTACCCTGTAGGCCTGTCCAGCCCTGGTTGGTGCACTTTTGCGCTCACCTTGTCCCCATCCATCCCCCTTCCAGTATAAATGGCATTTCACACGTAAGACCGTGTGCTCCCAAGGGGGCTGTGTGGGTGTGACCGCTCAAGTTGTCAAACACCATGTACCCTTTAAAGGGATCTTCTGAAAGCTGACCATTGTCCATATTGCTCTTCACAGACCCTGTGTCTCCAGACTCCCCTCTTCAAGTACCAGCCCCTGCAATCAACAAACGTTTGTGTTCCTTCAGCATTGTTCCGGCCTTTTCATGCTCGCCTCATGTCCATCCACCCCCCCTTCCAGATTCAATAGAATTTCACACCTATGACTGTGCACTCCCGAGGGAGCTGTGTGGGTGTGACCACTCAAGTTGTCAAACGCCATGTACACTTCAAAGGGATCCTATGAACTCTGACCATTGTCCACATGGCCCTCCCCAGACCCTGTGTCTACAGACTCCACTCTTCAATACCATCCATCCCCCTCGCTCTATCCCTACACAGAATCGATGGCAGTTTGAACCGAAGACCATGCAGAAATAAACTGGTGTGTATCGTGATCCTAGATCTATATTTGTTGGACACTTCTACTGTGAAACTGGAACTAGCCCTTTTTAGCTCACTGATTGCCACCTTTGTAGGCTATCAGGTTTGTGTGTTGTGGACCTACATCTTGTCTGGCGAGCTCTCTTGCAATCACTGGTAGATTTGTGCCAGGGCCCATGAATTTATTTGTCCACATGGCCATTCCATACAGTTTCTCTATACTCCCCTATTCGAGTCCCTGTCCCCGCAATCAGGCAATATTTTTGTCCAAAGAGCAGTGTTCATTGCCTTTTGCACACAACCCGTCCCCATCCATTAGAATATTACCCAGGTGAATATTTTGATGATAAGGCAATGTAAACTGAGCATGTTAATAAATATATATTCAACAACAGTGTTCACTACTACTGCCCACATATTGGACTAACTTATCAAACTGGCATTCATGGCCTAAAAAAGTATGCGACTTTCAAAAAAAGCAAAGACCCACACAAGCATGTTTGCTTTTCTGTTGCAAGCCTGGCCCTATTACACTACATGCTGTATGAGTAGGTCGATGCCTGTGCGCTGGAAAGGCGCAGGGTGGATTCATATGGCAGATGGGAACCATTGGGATAGAGGCATAGTGGGTGTATAGGAACACGTCATCCATTCACATAAACACCCACTTCTACTAGGTATTTCATCATCGAGCTACCTGTTCACCAGATACTTGCTCCTCGGCTTGCTGAATCGGCTCATCTGTTCGGCAAAGTAAGGGTAAGTCAACTAATGAATTCCCTATGTTCATCGATACTTATTATGAACGTTTATGTCGATGTCAACCAAATTTTCCCAGGATTTTGATGTTCATGTATCTCAAAGACCTAGGCATTAGTGATTAGTCCAGGTATTTTGTTCTCGGTAACTACCACAATTCATCACTGTGTGTTATAGTAGAATGTGCAGTATAATAAATGTATAATAAAGTTGTTGCTGAGTTCACTCAACCAGGTTACACATCCAGTATTATTCATGCTAATATTTCATATTTCTTTATACAGATCTCATGCACTTTTCAAGAATGCCATCATGTGTGGTTGTTGGTTGCACCTCTGCAAGCCACGGCAAAGATTCTGGTAATATCCTGCATGTATTCCCAAAGGATATTGATTCAATAAGAAGATGGCTTAGAAATTGCAGTTGTTGTAAAGTGGACGAGAATGAAATGAAGGCCCAACAAATCTTGGCGTCCTTACCGGGTCCCACAAGGGGAATAGGGAGCTAACAACAGGCCGGTCGTAATCGGCTCGTTGTTAGCTCCCTGCACCCATTCCCACTGAGCACTATGGGGGCTCAAATGGGAATGGGGAAGGTCCGGTCCCGAGTTCCCTGAGGGAGGAATTACCAGGCCCTCCAAACCTGGAATAGCCCGGTCATTCCCCATTCAGGGAACCCGGACCCGGTTTTGATGGCAGCCATGCCCTTATTAAGGCTATGGCTACCACCAAAGTCTTAATGATGCCCAATGTTTGAACCTGGATGGATATCAGGTGAAATATGAACTGAATGATATGACCAAGTCACGTACATTTGTTTCAAGGTTTTATCCATACTAATGTTCTATTTGTGTTGCGAAAGCAACGCTAACAGTACATGGTACAAAGTCTATGTAAAATACTTAGCTTGTAGGTGCTCTGTTGAATGCAACCTTTTATGGTGGACTATGGCTGACATTGCATTTTTTTTATATTATTCTTTTCAAGGAATGTACTCCATATGTGGCGTTAGAAAAGGTGCATGGAACAGAGGTATACAGATATGAAGAAAAATTGGGCATCACATTGCATTATGAATATATTTGAATTATTTTGCTATCTTTTCCAGACGGTCTAGTTGTTTTCAATTTGTAGATATGTACTTTTGTTTGTATGCTTTGAAATTAAATTTGCTGTATTAAAACATATAAAAACTTTTCTTTGCAGCTTGAGCTTGCCGTCTGCAAAGAGAAGGCCACTGTTTCGAAGCCAATTAAGAAATCAAGGGTAAAGAAGGTACCAGTTTGTTATGCACAAGCCTTTGAGCAGATGTTTTAGCCTTTCTTGGTTTTTAGTTGCAACATTGTATGTTCTGTATGTATGTAATACATTTAGCATCTTCTTCAATTTATTCTTTTAGAAGCCAAAGAGTAAGAGGAGTATAAAGACGCAGATATCGCTTTAAACCAAAGATGTTGCTTGCCAAACCGATTTCACATTGCAGCAAATAATATTTCAGGCACAGCGTGGCACAGTTATGCAGATGTCCAGTGGCTGAAAAATGAATGGAATGTCACATGCAATCCTTACAAAGTCAGCCTGGACCTTTGCAACTTTGTGCCAGCTGCAGCACATGAAAATGAAGAAAGTGATGATGCATTGCAACTGCTTGATGACCACTTCACACAATCTACACCTGCTAAAAATGTTCTACCAAAAAAACATTCAAAGTTCCCTCTTTCTCTAATTCATGTTGAATTATCACAGCATGAACAGACAGAAATTGATGCGTCAACGAAATTGATAGACGAACTTGCTCAAGATATGCGGGGAACCACTGGTGAATGTGTCTCGCGCATTACAAGGCACCAACCTGAAAATCCTAGCAACCTGTGTCCACCTCCATAATACATTTACATGGTCTGCTCATACGATGCTCCACAAAGTGCCACATGGGAATCTACTTTGTTCAGTAGTTTTACTGTTCAGCTGACTGACTTTCAGAAAGATTTCCAGTTTTTGTCAGTTTGTGGGTCTTGAGTTCCTTGCTAAAACTCAATGCTACAAATACCAAAGATAATTCTTATTCCCCGCTATTAGTCATGCTTGAAAAGTCAAACAGATGTGAATGGACAGTGCATTCTCTGGCAAACATTTCTGGCTAGCTGGCGACGGATAGTGTGACAGTCCAGGATATTCCGAAAAGTACTGCACTTACCACTTTCAAGACATGCAAAGTAAAACAAATCGTGAGTTCTGTTGTGGTGCAGGTGTCTGAATGTTCGTCGTCTGTTGCCATGGAGAATCATGGTTTCATCAAACCAATTCAACTTCTGCAATCCAGGGGAATGGAAATAGACCTGATAGCCACTGACAGGCACGTTTCAATAGCACAGGCCATGCAAGAGCAGTTTGCGCACATTCGGCATCAATTTGATGTATGGCACGTTGCAAAAACAATCAATAAAAAAATGTCAGCTGCCGGGAAAAAGAAGGGTTCAGAAAACCTTATAAAATGGTGTCAGTGCATCAGCAACCATCTTTGATGGTGCTCCAAAACTTGTGATGGATCTGTGGAAATTCTAACTGAGAAATTGCGTTCATTGATGCACCATTGTTCCAACGTACACACATGGACAGAAAACCAACATTTCCATGAATGTGCACATGGACCGTTGTCGAGGGAGGAGGAATGGAAGAAGAAGTGGTTTGTGCCATGTTCACCTCCACACAAAGCACTTGAAAAGATTGTGTACGATAAAACGCTTTCGAGAGATCTGAAGGGAGATTTGGAGGTGTTTTATAATATGTGCCTAAAGTACAGGCCCAAAAGGTTGCACTTCGGCATAGATGGCATAGACGTATGGAGGCCAAAACGAGACTAGCTGCACTTGCCCATAACAACAACGCAGGGAGGGAATAATTCAGAACTTCAGGAACATTTGGGATGCTTTGTTACTACAATGCCTTTGCAAAATGAAGCAAACAATGTGTGGCCAAGGCAAAATATGAGGAAATGGATTTTGAATTATTTAAAGATCTGACATTGACTGTGTTGGCCATGCATACTCATGGACTACATGCTGATTTTGTTCCCAGGACCCATACAATGCCATAAAACATTGCAAAAGTGCCTTGTCCTCCAAAGTATGAACTTGTCGAAATGTGGACTTCTAGATTCAAATGATATGTAGCTCTCTTTAAAACTGCGATCACAGTAACATTTGGAGGTGTTATAATGCAATAACATAAATGCCATATCATAACATTTGAACTCAAAATAAACTTTAATTAAATATTACACCCCAAGGTCAAACTCCCCTATATTAAGTATGCGATCCAGCATCTGAGTTATTGGTTTATACTGTGCCTATTATCTGAGTTTCACTAGATCATACAAATATATTGTCCAGTTCATTCTAGTATGTGATTTCTTACAGAATAAAAAAGAAAAAATCACAAAAGTTCTCTCGATACAGACAGATTGTTGGTGCCTTTGGAAAGCCGTAGACAGAACAAGGGCTCTAGACACAGTGAGCATCTGTGTGAAGGTAAGATCATTGGAGGCACACCGCTCCTAGATAGAAGACAGACAGTCAGAGCCATTTGATGTTGGATGTGTTAGCCTCTGCTACCCAGGTATTCACACCCTTCTGAAAACTGATCTGACGCCAAGTGCACACCCTACTCGAATAGTAGGAACCAATTCTTCATCGCCTCATGCCCCTTCCTGACTTGACACAGACTTCTCAAGAATACCCATGTTTTAATTCAGTGGCACAATCATGCACTTTCACCAGCTACTGCAATTTTTACGAATTAGTTGTCACACAGCTCAGGGATGCACTATGTTGCCTGTCTCGCATGAACATTACAGAGAGGGCTGACTCAGGTGCCTTTTGGAAGGCCACATCGCCAGTAATGACATCACACACAGTGTCTGAACACACACCATTGATTGGTAAGATAGTGTACATAACAGTATTACATAGGGGATGGAAGGCTACAATTGTTTTTTTGCTCATCCATCTATAGATTACAGCGTGTCTAAGCAGGGATCATCACTCCATGTAATGAAGGATACAGCCTATGTAACTATCACAAGTTGCATTGTGAAAGGTACAACAAAATGCTAGAGCCGACTACTACATATACATGGACTATGCTTGATGGCATGAAACAGTTCTGGAGGAGGGTGAGGTTGGATTTATGTGGAATTTCCTTTGAGGGCTGATGTACACACGTGCGTTGCAGCAACACACACAATTTGTGAATGTTTTGTTTCAAGCTGGCGATCCTGTTCTGAAACACTGTACCACATCATCAATTATTTATTTTCCGGCATTATTTTTCCGGAATCAAAAGCTAAACGTCTCTGCCTTTGAACAGGACAACTGCCTTATTGTAATAAGTAAGTACCGCTTGGCCGCTTGCTCTGGACCTTTCTGTCTGCATTTGCTGCTCATTGAGGACTACACAAGCTACAACGTTCGTGATTTACAGCGTTTTCCCCAGCGTTTTTGAGTGACACTTTACAAAAAAGAAACGCCCACTGTGGGGATTGGTTGTTGGGTTTTTCTCAAGCTGCTTGGCTATATCAGCCTGTTTGCACGCGCATAGCGCGCGCGCACACGAGCAAGTACTCGTAAGTACCGCTTGGCCGCTTGCTCTGGACCTTTCTGTCTGCATTTGCTGCTCATTGAGGACTACACAAGCTACAACGTTCATGATTTACAGGTGATTGAACTTTGCAGCTGGATTTTATCAACGCTGCTGCTGCTTTCATTCAATCCTGACGACTGTTTTCGGTTTTCCCCAGCGTTTTTGAGTGACACTTTACAAAAAAGAAACGCCCACTGTGGGGATTGGTTGTTGGGTTTTTCCCAAGCAGCTTGGCTATATCAGCCTGTTTGCACGCGCACAGCGAGCGTGCACACGAGCAAGTACTCATAAGTACCGCTTGGCCGCTTAGCCGCGCAGCCACAGTGCCGCGGTTAAGCTTACTTCTGTTTGCATATGGAACATTGTAAGCTGACATCCACCATACCTTTCTGTTAAAGAAGACAGGTTGAGAACACATTTATTTATCCTGATTGCCTGTTGTTAGTTGCCCATTTAAATCGTTTGCCTTGCTCTTTTGGGGAAGTACTTTGCTGTGTTTTATATTGTTTTTTTGTTTTTGTTTTTTGCACTTATTCTGTTGGGCTATTCTTAGCAATGACTGCATTTATTTCATATAAGCTAACTACTAACATGCCCCCGAGAGGCCCGTTGTCGCTAGAAACCCAACTTGATTCTTTTGCACTCCCACTTTCACTTGATTCTGCTCTACTACCCCAAACATTTTTTACCGCCAATTCTATGACTCCACGATCTGCAAATCAGCAGACCAGATTCCCATTTGATAGCCAACAAAGCATAGACCTGGTACCTCACTTCAGCCTTCTGCTTCTATTTCATCATGTGAAGTACACACTCCATCTCCCTTAACTATCGGGACACTGAATATATCTCAATGTACTCCCGTGAGAACTGTGAATACTCAACCAATATCTGGTATGACGATGATGGAATCTACAAAAAACCGCGAAATTTTGCATACTTCAAAGTTGTCCATCTCACCAATTGCATTTCCACAATTGCTATCTGACTCTGCTGTACTATCAATTCACGCTAGTACACGTGGGTCTGATCCCTCCTCTCGAGGGGCTGATCACACACCTAGTGTTATGTCGGCAATTTATGATTCGCCCCATGCAAATGACGTGCCCATGCTAAAATCCTTTGCAATTCCGACTCCTCGGGCGAGTCACCCCTATCCAACTGATACCGCGATGCAATCTATTTTAATGATTCCACCAGCACTTTCAGCTCTCAACACCACATTATTTAGCTTGTGCAAGCTCTTTGAATCATTGGATTCTAAAGTCACCCGTCAGGCCCTACAATTTGAAGACTTAATGAAATGGCTGTCCTCAGAACAGCTATCAAAAATTTCTAAAAATCAAGATTGTCTTCAAGAATATGTCATCATGATTTCTAACCACTTGGCCGACGATGCCCCAAATGGATCAAGTGTACAAATACCATCTCAAATTCCTCAGGTGGTCACTCCTGTTGTCTTGGCTCCTTCCCTCTTCTGCCAATTCCAGGTATAATAGGACCGGTGATGTCTGACGTGGAGAAATCCACCGCCACCACCCCCATGTTGCCAACTCCAATTTTGATTAATGAGGCTCCCTCTGGACCAAGAGAGATGCCAAATTTACAATCGAGTGCAAATGATGGGCAAAGCCTCCTTCAACTGTTGAAAGCCAGAAACCCGAAGCTTACTAAGAACAAAACAAAAGAAAAAATCTGCTATTCCGATAAAAAAAATAAAAAACATGATTGGTACCAAGAATTCAAAAAGCATCCTCAGTTCCTTTTTTAAAACCCTTGGTAAACCGGCAGTCTTACCAATATCAATTCAATCAAGCAGCACTGCCTCTGGTGAAATAGAGCAACCCAAAATAGCGGGAGTGACTGACCATCCATTACTTGCCAGTTCCAACCCTAGTGTAAGCATAAGGTCTCCTGTGATTCTATCTCCTTTATCACAACTAGTCGGCGCTTTGAGTAAGACGCAAAAAACGTCCACCCAACATCCAAATTCAACCACCAGTGCCTTTGCTTGTAAAAACTTGACGTCAGGCTTTGATAAACAAATTACAGCTACACCTGGGTCCAAGCAATTGCAAGTGCCATTACAATCGACAAAGACTCCGTTGACTCAACCTAAATCAGTATCTTTCGCGCCTCTACCTCAATTGCCTCACCAAACAGACCCTTGTGTGCCTCAGACCATAACTGATGAACTTAGGAAAAGAGTGGACAATTTTTTAGCCACTAATCTTGCCAAAACGTTTGCTCAAATTGTGGGTCAGTCTCATTGTTCGCCTAATGTTGCACAAGGTGCCCGTAATCTGCCTGACTCTACTTCTCCTAACAAATTCCCTAATCCCGGGGATAAGCAGTTGCAAAAGAACGCTTGGCCACAAGATTGCCCTAACACTCCTCCTGCTCCGAAATGGTCTTCGGTAAATTTGAAACTCGGCTCCCCTCACGACATTTACATCCACAACATTCAAATTTTCACATGTTGATTTTAAAATGCAGAGAGTGAGAGCACCCCGTGTATGACCTGAATCGGCAGAGTGTTCTGAATATATTTGGTGAATTAGAAGATCTGTCCAACATCTCCACGTCTGACATAGATCAGATCGAATTTCTAACTGATTCACCACTTTTGATAGTCAGACACTGGATTCCATCTGGCGTGGTTTGGCACTCAATATGGCGCAATAAAATGTACCTATTTGACATGGGCTTCTTGCTAGCTGAAGACCCGGAACATACCACACCAAAATCTAAATTACATACTACATTGCCTAAGATCTATCAAGGATCGCGTCGAGAAACCAGAGAGAATTGGGTGTCTGAGAGCACACAACAATAACAACTAAAATGCACTATTCAAGCTAAATTAAGTATTGTTTCCTGGAATTCCAGAGGTCACAGCCATTTGTCGACTTCATTTAGAGACATGTGTGATTCTTACCACATCATAGCGTTGCAAGAGACATGGTTAACTAAATCTCACTCTGGGACAACTATGAATTGTCCCTAATGCCAGCAATTCCGACAGGTGGTAGACCATCCTCAGGATTATTGGTTGCTGTAAATATTAAAGGTGGCTTCAATATTTTGCCAGGAGCTTATGTAGGACCACACATACAGCTAGTCAAGATAACTCATGGTGCATTAGTTTTAGCTGTGATTAATATTTATAGAAATGTGGTTAGCATGCCCGATGAAACCTTTTTTTCTGGTCTTAGAGACATTCTACAGCTTATCACATTGGAGAACTCAATAACATATACCATTCTCCTGGGCGATCTAAATTTAGATTGCTGGAAGCTTGGCTCTCATAACCAAGCAGCGCAAAAGTGGATGGCATTGATGAGTGAGCGAAATTACCATATGGTAAATGGTTCTGTGGAGGGAGACGTGCCAGCGCACTATACATGGCATTGCGGCTCACTCATGAGCATAATTGATTACATCTTTGTGGATGTCAAACTATTCCAAAAGATTGAATCATTATCGATCAAAGATCACTCCAACAGTGATCATAGTCTGCTGTTCCTTTATATCAATCTAGCTATAAGACAAGCAATGCCTATTATAGTGGACGCATGGCCGTCAATAACTCGCGCTCATGCCTTAGATGGAATGCAAACAAACTGAATGAGTTTGACCATTTGATTACTGCCAACCTTATCGCATTTGGTAGAAATGAGTATACAAATTTGCTAGGCTCCTTTGTCCAAACAGTCACAATTCCACACCATAACATCATTAGACATCTGCATGCCTTTGATTCTACTATCAGAAAAAGAAGAGCAGAATACAGGTTGACCAACAAAAAAATTCTAATGTCTACATCAGCACTTAAATGGGTGGAATTGAAATCAGCCAAATGTAAATATAAGAACTGGCTGCGTGCCCGAAAATCATTTCTATTCCAGCAAGATAGTGAAGCCATGGCACTAGCAATGCGCAACAAAAATTCTTCTGGCATGTAGTACTTGTTAAATAATCATACTTGTCATCAGCAGGCTGATGCCCAACTCAATGGAGTCTCGGAGCAAGCTTGTGTCAATCATTTCACAAGTCTTTTTGCTGACCAAAAGTTTGCTGATTGTGTCTATGAACCAGTATCCACCTCATCCTGGCACATGGAAGTCTCACATGAAACGATCTATAACATCATACAAAAGATCAGCTCATCGAGGGCAGAAGGTCCAGATGGGTTATCGAATCAAATGTTCAAAACACATCCGCAGATATGGGCTCCTATATCGTCAACAATTTTTAAAGATATATTACACAAACGTTCCATCCCGTTATCTTGGAGGTGTTCTATAATAATTCCCATCTTTAAAAAGGGTGATCGATCTGTCCCGGCGAATTATCGACCTATAGCGTTGCTAGACGCCCCTGGCAAGATCTTTACTAGGCTTGTACTTCGCGAATTCAATATCTGGACAAAGACCTGTCATCTTCGTGACACCAACCAAACAGGGTTTGTAGCTGGTATGGGAACGAACATTAATTTGCTGACCCTGAATGCTATAAAAGCTCAATGTCAGGAGACCAAACAACAGGTCTTTTTTGCTTTCATTGACCTCAATGCTGCTTTCGATTCGGTCAGCCGCCTCCTCCTGGTGAATAAACTAAGAAGAGACAACTGGCCGATCGCATTGCAAGATATTATCTATTCATTACATTATGCAACATTGGTTAGAATTCGAATCACCCCAGATGGACTATTGTCAAGGAAAATTACTACATTTAGGGGTTTAAAGCAGGGGTGCTCGCTGGCCTCCGCTGTCTTTAACTACTATATACATGATGTTAAAGGATCACTGTCAAAGGTAATTTCGGACTCCCCCAAGTTGAGTAACCATCAAATTCAATCTCTCATGTATGCCGACGACTTGGTCCTAATTTCTAGGACTCAAGTGGGACTACAGCGCTTACTTGACGTGTTTCAGGAGTATGTTAAACTGAACGAACTTTCGAACAATTATATGAAAACCCAAATTGTACAATACTCCCCTAGACGCGCAGGACCATCATCATTCGTCTGGACCATTAGCTCTACCCCTATTGGGATAGTACATGATTATACCTACTTGGGCATGACCTTTGATGGGAATCTGAAAGCCCATGGTCAGTTGGAGCGGGTTGAGAATAAGTTAACATCAGCCACTTCCCAAGCACGCATTATTATGCATAAATATGGTCAATTCTCTATTCTACCGGCTTGGCATTTTTGGACAAAAAAAAATCGTCCCAATATTACTTTATGGTCTTGAATCCTTGTCAACTGAATCCCCATTCAAATTTCAGCAATGGGAAGCTAAATTCTGGCGTTCAGTGCTCTATCTGCCACAATGTACACCAATATCCTGGGTGAGATACGAGTTGGGGTTGCTTTCCCTTCAAGCGCATTACAGCTGGCGCCTGTGTTCATTATTCAGGAAATGTTTGCTATCCACAACTGGCAATGTGCTGTTAAGAATTCTTTCAAACTATGTCTTTTCAGCTAAACATGTGTTTGTGAATACCTGGTTGGACAAAGTCTATCATATTCTTGCAAAGGCAGACATAACAATTGATTTATTATTATCCAACCCTGATAAAGCAAAACTAAAGATTCAGCAGACTGATTGGATTAACACCTGTGAATTTTGTCGTACCTATAGTGATGGTGATATGACCCGCTTCCCTCCAAAAAAAGTGGGCGTGTTGCCTCCCTATTTAATACGATGTCCATCTTCCAAGTATTGTAATGGCATATTACGCCTTCGCTTTAATCTGTGGATAACAGGTGAATTAAAAGTAAGGCTCGGGCTTGCGCCGGCAGATAAAAATTCTTGTCGATTTTGCAGAATTGACTCAGTCCCCGAAACTCTTGTTCATCTAATCACAGAATGCCCAATGTTAAGACCTAAACGAGAACTCATATTCACTTGACATTGTGAATATTTGGTGAATTTATCCTATTCTGAGTGCTGGGGGGTCCTACTGGGATGTAACAATTTGGCAATTCAACTTGCTGCTATTAATTTTCTTGTTAGCTTGAACCTAGATGACAATAATTGACAATGTGTACATTACTCATGTAAGCAATGCCTCCATAGGTATTAATAGTTTAATAGTTTGTTTGTTTGTTTGTTTGCTGTTGCTGTTGATTGGATGCTGCTTGTACATTTATTTATTCTATTTTATTTCATGTGTATGAATTCTATCTAAATTCTGATATTAATGTAACTATGAAGACATGTAATTTTTAAGTATCATTTTATGTATCCTGTATATGAAAAGTAATATGATTTTTTTGTATCATTTTGAGAGGTTGATTAATTTCAGCCAAATCAAATAAAAAAAAATATATTGTAATTTGGCCTTGGGCGCTAGTCAGCAATTGCTCAAAGGACATTCGATATGGGGAATAGAAGAAAAAAAAGATAACTTTTAATATATTGTTAGCGGACATAGCACAAGTTAGTGTGAACGTGTGTGATACATCATACAGAGTGGTTGCTCATCGACAGAAACTCACCATGGAATGTCCAGATATTATTTAAATTCATGTTTACACAAAATTATAATTGGGATTAAAAACGAGTATGGTGCTGTATGCATAATATCTAATTAAACAAACACCACCCGTATGCAGGGTGGTGATATATAAACGGCTTTGTCCAGCAGAACATACCATTGTATTGTTGAGGTTCATAAAGTTGGTGCAGGGGGTGGTGGGGTAAATGTTGTCTGTGTGCCAGAGGTGTTGCTAGGGGGGGCTTAGGGGGCTATAGATCTGGGTCTTTTGGTTGTAGCCCCGGATAGAATCTCAGGGGCTACAACCAAAAGGCTAGCTAGCCCCGAGTCCTGACAGCCCCGACATTAGCATAGCCCCGGATCTTTTCCAAACCTAGCAACACCAATGCTGTGTGCACTGTCATTGCTTTTCGATCAGTAATCTTGCCTGCTTTGTTATAATGACATCTGTCTGTGGTTCAACCTAAATGTTTGCTATGTTTTTTCTTCATTTTCTCCATGTGGTTCTCCATCCCATTGGGAGTTATACCTACTTCAGAGTGTTCAACTTGTATGCAACTCATGGTCTCAAGTAGTACACCATGTTTTCATGAGTGTGTTAAATATTGGTTGTTTTGCACTTGTGATTAGGTTTCAAACAGTTATGAGTTATACAGTAACTTGTTATATTACAGTACAGAACGGCTACTGAAATGTATTTTTATTGTGTTTTGTTCACAGATACTTTGTACCGTACTGCCCATGCCCTAGCTTCCAGGTGCCAGCCGATGGCTTCTTCAATCAACAATGGAGGATTAGCATAAGCATTATTTTTTCGATCACGGTTATGTGGAACGATCGACATGGACCGATATGTCCATTGGTGTTTCCGGCAATAAGGAGAAACCTGTCAGCATTCCTGATGTAGCATGTGGATAAGCAAGAGTGTTGGGCTTGAAAGTGAAAAAAAAAATGTATTCTCCCACACGGAGCATAAAGTGGGTCATTGAATTGTTTTGACGTTGTACAATATGGAAACACAAAGACACACAAGGACACAAAACATTAATCGTTCACCGTAATCTGCCTAGCTTGAGAGTCATGTGATGGTCGTTAACTCTAACTTAACTGTGTGATAAAAAAAATGTTTGTTTCCAAGAGTTTTTAATTTCTTGTGAACGTTATTTGAAAAATAAAAGCACTTGTTACAATGAGCACTATTGATGTATTATTGAAATATTCTATATGCAAATGCTATTCACGGCAAGACAGAGAAGGTACGCTCTGTGTGAGGATATCTGTGTTTATCTTGTGTTTATCTTCCTCTTTCTGCAGGCATGGGTGATGTTGTGGCACGTTGGGCTACGCTAGCCACAAACGTAATGAAAATAGGTGGAGCAGATAGTTCGGACTAGTGATGTCAGCTTCAGGGGCGGGTGTTTTGATTTATTGCCGCAAATACACTTGAACTTTGGGTGATCGATCCACGGATAAGATTAGCACAAGATGGCCGCACCCAACAAGTTGTTTTCGCATGTGTAAAAGTGAGGAAAACTAAGGTAAGATGCATAGGAAAAAGTTTTGGGATCGACCCCAGTATGCTTAACACGACCTGCCCAAACGATCGGGACAATAACATTTTTAAGTGCACTTTTCCTTTAAGGGTGTTACTGGCATTACACTGCCTACATAATTTATAAAGACCTTCCGTAACCATACTCTCTGATCCAGACATGACACAAGATTACCCAGGTATCAGTGACTGATGACACCTGTGCGGAATCCTGTGAACCCAAGACATCACTGTCATAATGCCGCCCAATTCTGCACATTCTCCAGATCTCAAGAATTGCTTCCAGTGCCTGAACAGGACAGGTGGTGCATTCATGTACTGTCCATAGAATGTCTGCCCACTCGTGGTCATGCGCTGCATGTTGCACATCATAGCCAAGTGATGCAATGTGCCCATGGCTGATGAGAATGATGATAATCCAGTCTCTGATAATTATGGAAATGGACATGACTGAGAGGCACCAGAGCCTCAACATCAAGAGGACAACCATGACAGCTTAGGCCTGTGGGAAGAAATCATTAAAAAGTTTTTCCAATAGAGCTTAGTGCATCAATACAGACATCACCAAAGCCTACCTCCCCACGCCTCCCCCCTCTGTACAAATTACATACACAAACAAACAACAACTGTGCAAGAAAAATACATGTACTGAATAGGGAAGGAGAGTGGTTAAGGCTGCCCCATTGGACTAAAAAAAAATGTCCCGAATGAAAAATCTCTGGTGCAGGATCCAACAAATGAAGTATCCAGCCAGAGTCCAACTAAACAAAAGTCAAAAATCTTGCCCATTAGGGGGAAGCTTGGGGTGAATCCAAATAAACCGGTGACCAATTGGGGTGGAACAAAATCTAGGATTTCGTAAAACATTAACACATAATCCTGCCATCTTTCTGGGAAAGAAAGATTCTTACAAGAGTGAGATGGGAGCCTGACTTAACTTTTCCACGATGGGTGTTTGTGTGATGGGCCCTGTTTAGAGAGTGTTTGTGGGCACACAGTCTACACATGGTGAGAGAGTCTAGGAGGGGTGGGACACTGCAGGCTTGATGTTGGAGAAGATGACGGGAGCATCTAGGAAGAGGTGGGGGTTTGTTTCCTCACCACATAGTCCTGCATGTGGGAAAGGTACTGCTCCAGACATGTTGTCAGCCCAGTAAATGCTATTTGCGACTGCGTGTGGTGCAGTGGGCTTCCACCATCCACTGGCAAAGGGCAGCATTGCTGCAGGTCATTTGACAGACTGCAACAAATGAGCTACAGGTAGCATGGGAAGTGGCAAGGCTTGGTCTTGGGGCAAGCTATCGGGCCACATGAACATCCATCCTGGCCTGAGCACAGACCTCTGCTGCTGCAGCAGCTGTAACTGCATCTTAATCATCAGTGGCCTGCTCCCGGCCCAGGTGAGCATCCTCCCTGTCCAGAGTACAGGCCTCTACTTCTGTTTCTGTAATTGCAGAGGCATCAGCAGCGACTTGCACCTGGGCCATTCCCGCATTCTCCCTGGCCTGAGTACAGGCCTCTGCTGATGCAGCTGCAGTACATCAGTTGCAGCCAGTTCCCAAGTCAGTTGGGGATCCTCTTTGGCCTGATCAAAGGCCTCTGCTGATGCAACTGTTAAGTATCCACACGTGCCTCATAGCTAGCTAACCACATTTTGCCTATCGATTCCACCGGAGCTTGTCAGCTGCCTCTAACTCTCACAGCATCTTTTCCAGGGACATGTTGTCATCAGCCCTGATTGGCCCCAACAAGGAACAGGCATCCACCAGTTCCCTCACATTAATCTCCTCCTTTGCGTTGGCAGCCACCATGGTGGACCTCTTAGAACAATCTTTGCTAAGAAAGTGTCAGCCACATGGACTGGAGTTATATGTGCAGAAGCAGCGAGGTGGCAGTGGACACCAGTTGCAAGGTAGGGACTAATACTTGGGGCGCTGGAGGAAGTTCCTCAAGCTCCCCATCTAGCTGGGGAAGTGACTGCTCCACATGAGTGGTGGTGCCAACATCACCAAGAAGGCTCCAGCTACTGGGTTACCTACTAGGACACAGTGTCACCGTCTGTAGAGGATACAAAGACAGTGATGCTTTGATTACAGTGGCTGTGCAGCCACCGTGTCTTGCTGGAGCAGTGCTCAGTTTTGATGTGGCAGATGGTTGGTGTGATTTTGGCCTGTGAAGCACTCAACTTAAAGAGGGAAAAACACCAGGGAGAAAATGGACTAGAGTGCATTTGATATTATTACCCAACATGTAAATTCACGTTATTAAACATATCACAATAAACGTTTAAAATCACTTTAGCAAAACGCATCATGTTTCAGACCAGCATACAAAACATAAATGAAAACAGAGGATACATGAAACATGCAAACAAAGGATCAGGTGGGACTTCAATAACACACCCTTTGTCCCACTCGTGTGTGGGTTCTTATACATGATGTGTTTTGTTAAAGTGATTTTAAACGTTTATTGTGATATGTTTAATAAAGTTTATTTTAATGTTGTGTAACAATGCCAAATACACTCCCTAGTGTTTTTCCATATTTAAGTTGAGCGATTATGTGTTCCCAGGTAGTGGCTTTCCTGAGGTTCCCTCCACTCAGGGTCTTTTGGGGAAGTGCTTATGGGTATTTGCCAGTGAAGCAGCCATTTCTTCTCCCAAGTCTGGTGCTGGAACATTTGCCCCCTCCATGGTTTTGCCATCATAACTGGCTTCCTCCCCCCTATCATCTTCCTCTCCTCTGGTGTGTTCTCATGGTGCCCTGTGCGTGAAAACACACATTTAGTAGGCAGTTTGCTCTGGACACATTACACAAGTCACACCTTGCCATTTCTATCTGTTTGACATCACTTTGCGTTTCATGAAAAGGTCTTGGGGTGAGAGTAACCCTCATGACTGATATCGTCACTATGTGGGATGTGTGAATCATAGTCTGTATATAATGTGCATGGACACATCCTAATATGCATACGACGATACGATGTAAGCATGTAGGCATGCAGGGAATGGGCAGATGGCAAATTTAGGGGAGAACACAAACGGTCATGTAAATACATAATGATGGATGATATGATATGACATTTATAACGCGCCTATACACAAGTGTTTCAAGGCGCAACGTGACAAGGGAGGGGAAACAAAGGGAGGGCAAGATAACGATCTTACGAGTTCTAGAGACATTGAGTTTGCACAAGTGCACGGGAGAGGGAAGGGGAAACGTGCCAGGGGAAGGGGAGGAGGAGCAAGTGCAAGGCACAGGATAAAACATCACAAACAAGTAGTGTGACACAAGATTGAAGTATCGAAAGACAAGAAGTGTGACCAGCAGGTGGCAGTACAAGGGTAAGTGCACACAGCAAGTAGATTTGCAGATACAGACCCAAGTGCAGGATTGCCATGAGGCAGTGCAGGTCTGCAACTAGGAGGGCAGGGACCTGGGACAGAGGTTCAGAGGGTAGCCAGGTGACCAGTGCCATATGAGACAAGAGATCAGCAGGGAAGAGGAAGAGAGAAGGCAGAAACAAAGAGGAAATTCTTGAGTTGCTTCCGGAACCGGAGATGGTTCTGCTCAAGTTTCAGAGAGGCAGGGAGGCTGTTCCAGAGGGAGGCGCCAGCCGAAGAGAGAGATCTGCCCCCAGCTCTTTGCTTGGAAAAGCGACTGACCCTCAAGGAGTTGGAGGTGGAAGAGCGAAGAGCGAAGAGCGAAGAGCTCGAGTAGGAAGATATTTCCAAAGAGATAGTTGGAGGTATTGCAGACCCAGGCCCCAGAAGGCCTTGTGGACAATGCAAAGGGTCTTGAACTTGATCCTTGCAGCTACTAGGAGCCAATGGAGAGATTTCAGGGCTGGAGAGATACGATCCTGGGCTTCAGGTCAAGGACAAGTCTTGCAGTCCTGTTCTGGATGAGTTGCAGAGGATGGAGAGTAGAGGCAGGCAGATTTAAAAAGAGGCTTTTGCAGTAGTCAAGCCTAGAGAGAACCAGAGCTCTGGAGACAGAGAGCTTCACGGGGAAGGAGAGCAAAGGAAGAATACCCCTGAGGAGGTGCAGTTGGTAGTTTAACTTCTTAGAGAAGTCGGAGATGTCAGGAGAGAAGGAGAGTGTGGAGTTGAAGATGACCCCGAGTTTCTTGGCCTCACAGGTGGGAGCAGGAAGAGGGCCAAGGAAGGCCTGCCAGAGGGTGGCAGGAAACAAAGGTGCAGGTGTGCCAATGAGGAGGATCTCCATCTTACTGGCATTTAGGCAGAGATCATTAGCAGCACACCACTCCTGGATTGCACACAGACAATCCGGGATGAGAGAAGTAGAAGAGGCAGAAGAGGGGGGCCTGAAAGCTAGCTGAGTGTCATCCGCGTAGCACTGGAAGTTGGGGCAGAGAGCAGCAATGCAGTGGGTCAGAGGTGCCAGGTATTGGATGAAACAACCAGGGAGAAAGGTTAGACCTTAGGTGAACACCACGGGTGGAGAGAGAGATAGATTAGAGGAAGGACCCAATTTGGATTTAGGAGGGTCGTTCTGAGAGGAAAGAAGTCAGCCGGCCAGAGCCTGATCAGTGATACCCACGTTATAACAGAGTGGCTTTAGCAGGATGCCCTGGTAGACCATGTCAAAGGCAGAAGAGAGATAAAGTAGGATGAGGACAGAGGGGAGATTAGCATCAAGGTTAGAGATCAGGTGTTCACAGATACTCAGGAGAGTAGTTTCTGTGATTCTGGCTGATCTGAAGCCAGACTAATGGTCATGGAGACAACCAACAGATTCAGTGTGAAGATTAAGCTGGGAGATGGACAGCTTTTCCAGGAGTTTGTAGAGGAAAGGAAGGATGGAGATCGGGCAGTAATTAGCCGGAAAAGATGGGTCAGCTGAGTGCTTCTTGAGAAGAGGGTGCACAAGATAGTGCTTCAGGGGGGAAGGGAAGGTTCCAGTGGCAAAATAGTGGTTACAGAAGTCGGGCAAGGCTGCAGCGAGGGTGTCAATGTGGTCCCTGATGGTTTTGGAAGAACAGGGAAGAACCTGTTTTGACAAGGTTTTCATAGATCGGACTTGTCTAGAAACCTTTTCGGGGGTGAAGAGAAGAAAGGCAGAGAAGGGAGGGGGTTGGCCACAGTGGGCATGGAGGAAGAGTAGAGAGTGGAGGGAGAGGCAGGAGAGGATGAAAGGGTGGACAAAATGTCCTGGGGTTTAGAGATGAAGTGAGAACACAGGGCCATACAGAGGGCCTGGGAAGGGACAGGAGAGGTGGAGACTGCAGCAGGATTGGCAAGCACTTTGCAGATTTTAAAGAGTTCAGCCAAGTTGTTAGATGCCGCAGAGACGCAGTCTTGGATGTGAGCTCTCTTCTTAGTTAGGACAGAGAGTCGGTATTGCCTTTGGAGCAGGGAGCAGGTGAGTTTGTCAGAGGATGTAACCATTTTCTCTCAGTCACCCTACACTTGCGTTTAAGGGTGTCAAGATCTGTGTCATACCAGGAGCTGCACTTGGTTTTAGGCTTCATGCAGATCCTCATGACAGCGGCAAGTGCATCGAACGTGTCAGAGATAGCAGAGTGGAGCATGGAAAGTGCTGTGTCAGATTGTGAGTCAGCCAGAGGTGCAGGAGGGGGAGGGAAAGATGTGGCAAAAGCCTCAACTGACACATGCTTCATGGGTCAAATGAATGAGAAGGTGGGTGGCAATGTGGGGGTGGGCTCTCCCTGAGGGGTAGAGAGAGAGAGAGTGGAGAGGAGAAAGTGGTCACTCAAGGAGAGAGTAGTGGTGAGAGAGTTAGAGAGACGGAGGTCTGGGGAGATCAGAACATCAAGAGTGTGCCCTGCAGAGTGAGTCGGGCCAGAGGGAAGACTAGAGAAAGAGAGAGAGAGAGAGAGAGAGAGAGAGAGAGAGAGATAGAGAGAGAGAGCGAGTCACAAAGGTTGTGAAAGAGTCCTATGGTGGGACAGGAAGCATCCAGGTGGACGTTGAAGTCTCCAAGGAGGAGTTCAGTGGTCAAGGCCAGGAGTGAGAACGAGAGATTCGCCCACTCGGAGAGGAAGGTGGTGATCTGACCAGGTGGCCAGTGGCTGGTAGCCACTGTGAGAGAGTGGCCAGGATAGAGAGAAAGCCTAAAGCTCAGGCATTCAAAGGAGGAGTAGGCCTGCATAGGAATGATAGTGGCAGAAATCCACTTCAGGAAGATCAAGGCACACCCCCACCCGAACGGCATGGAGAGGATCTTGTAGCCATCAGGAGGAGAGTGTCAAAGCTCATTATAGAGGTGGCCATGAACCATGTCTCAGTAAGACCAAGGACATCAAGGTTGAGTTCTTCCAGGGGACGGCCGATGTCAGAGGAGTGTTGGACAGCTGCGCGAGAGTTAAGAGTGGCGAGGTGGAGAAGGTTGCCATCCTTGAAAGACTTCCAAGGAGTGGTACAAATCAAAGGTACTCCCTGCGGAGGTGTGGATGGAGCCTGGGGGTGGGCAGAGGAGGTAGGAGGAGAGGGCAAGGTAGCCGAGGAGGAGGAAGAGGGCACTATAGAGGTGGCATAAAGGCATAGAGGTTTATATAAACCACTTATTTTCCTATTCTTCAATTTTAAAGTTTTATTTTGCATGTCTTATTTTTCAGTCTTAAGAGGAATGATTTTATTTGAATGTGGTTTCACTGATTCCGTATGTTTGGGTATTTTATTTTTTTGAATTTTTTCTAAAAAAGGGGGGGAATTGCCACTGAACCTAACAATAGCAATTAACCTGGCATTCAGGTATTAACTTGCTGCTGATTGCACAGTGAACTAGACTGTCCAGCTCCTTTGATTAGCAGCAATTACCTTTGAGATGGATGCGGATGTAGATCTTACTCATACACCAAATGATAGAGCCGACTCAGGAAGTTGACAAAAGGTAGACTGTTTTAATATCAAGTATCTAAAACAGGGAGCATAGCGAACATCAATGCAAACGCTCGATCTTCAACTCTAAACATATTTACGAAAAAAAAAAAATTATAAGCAAAATATGTCATTGCTGATGTCTAACCTACGTGTTACCAACGTCATCCTACATGGCAAACTACAGAAACCAAACGGAGGGAGTGATTGGGTCTGCGGGAACATCTAAGTATATGATCGAAACTAGTATACAAAAGTGTAACTATGTGATTGGTTGTTTAACATCATGTGGACAACTAAGCCCTCCTCTAAAAATGACCAGTCTGAGCGTCACTAAATACACAAAGTTCCATTGGTTTTCACACTATAAAACCCCTAAACACCTAGGTCGTCTACAATTGGTTGGCTCTCTGTCCATCTTCAGTATTTTTCCATCTACGTTTGCAGCTTACAGGCTGGCCATCCAGATGCTGGTGAGGTTGCCTTAACTTTAGCTTTGCACCAATTAGCATATCAGTCCATCATCACCTCAGTGGTCTACTGTCAATTAGGCTTTTGAGCTTCATCCTTGAGAGTGTTCTTTGCTCTGACAAACTTAGTCTGCCTCCGTGCGTAGGTGTGATCATCTTGTTCATCTACTTCATGCTTCCATGTGACTAGAGACCATAAAATCAAGCCTTTTCGTGTATTTAATATTTTATTCCAATAGTCCTCTGACGTCTTCCTTGTTATGTTCACTCTTTCTGAACAGGAGGTTTGTTCTTTCACACAATTTGTATCCAAAGTCAGTTTACTCCAGTTTGATAAGACCTTGGCTTCCTGGGGCTCATCCAACCTCGCCTTTCTGAGTTCTGCTTCTGTAATTCAATGTCTGCTTTTAAACTGTGAAAACAAAAGATACAAATGAATAGGTCCAAGATGCTAGGCTCAGAACAACACCTCCGCATGTATTATCAAACTCTGCATTGCTAAGGAAGGAATCACTCTTCAATAGTATGTTGTAGAGATAAATCTCATTTTTTTATATTAAAGTTGTGTGCAAAAAGACATAAATCCAACATTTAGAGAAATTAAGACATGAAAATGGTTTGCTAAAACAGAACAATCAGACAAAAAAATATATTTACAACACACAGTGCCAAAAAAATATTTTTTGGGACAATCTCCAAATTGTGTGTGTGTAACAAACCCGACTCCTATTAGGATTTGCCAAGAAATTCACATATTGCAGTGTACATATTCAAGTCAACATTTGTGGAAAACACATAGAACAATGGTAGGTACACAAAATTATTTTTCTTGCGTAAACAGCATTAATGCGCTGTAGTTTTGGGGGGAGTAGTGCGTCTACACCAGGTGTTTCAGCCGTTTCTAGGTGGGCTAGGTGTGCCTCATCTTTAACACGGCCTTCATCAGGACGGAGTTCTGTGTAGATTGACGTCTGTGCTGCAGGGGAAGGAGACTACAGTCAGGGGGGTGTCTGAGCCAAAATTATTTAGTTTGAGTGAATCACGTGTGGTTGATGTAAAATCAAAAAGCACATAGCTTACCTATGGGTTAATAGATTTCACAGGCGCTAAATTTGAGATCTGCTAGCCGCATGGGCTGGTCTCTGTATGGTCCTGTTGCAAATAACAGAGAACGAGAGAAGCAAAGGGAGGTTGAAGCTAAACAAGTCCCCGTTTAAAAAGGCATGAAAAAAAGTTTTTTATTATATGCAGGGAAAAAAATCTTAGCTCTCGCTGGAGGTCGAAAAATGCTGATCCAGGGTGGTATCAGTGGAAAAAAAGACACGGCTTGCACAGCTAAAAAATATATATGGCTCAAGGTGAGTGTGGTTACCTAGTAACAACTGTCTCATATACATAGAAGTAAGTGCAGGGTTTATTTTAAAGTACCTGTGAGGGTTGCAGCATGGGCAGCCTGTCTGCCAAAAAAGTACGAGCTGGAGCTCCTCAGGCTGCTGTGTCACAGTTGAGACTGCAGGGGCCTGACTGCAAAGCGTTGGTAACGCTGTTGCTAGGTCCCTGTAGGTATTTATATGTCAGCCATCTTGGAATGGCCCTAGGATCGAGTGAGAAACAAAATGATGGATTCTGCTCCATCCGGGGGGCACAAAAAAAGCTCAATCAATTATGGGTGTGATTAGTGTCAACGCGTGTCTAAAAAGTTAATTTAGGCAATATTGTTGACAAATGGTTGTCATGGCAACGGTAAGCATTGCGGGGTGGCATTGGTTTTTTATACTCTGAGACAACATAGCTAATGGCCCCATGAGGTTGTGATTACCGAAAATACTTCATTTCAATATGTTGTGGCATGGATCACAAAATGTTTATGTGTCTCAGGAATCTCAGCAGAGAAAAACCATAATTAAGTAGGTGGACAGTTTGTATTGTATTACTAACAGCCCGAGAGGGTGAGAATTAGGGCGTGTCGCCTGTAAACTTAATACATAGTTTCATAATGACAGAAAACATTTGGAATTAACAAAGAAAGTATAGTTTTTCATGTAGGTGATTTCATACATTGACCAAAAAAAAAAAAAAAACAAAAACACAGTGTCATAATGTCTACTGTCTTCTGCATTTCATGAAATGAAAAATGATCATAGTGTTAAGAAGTTCATAGCTCATACTCAATCATTGGGCACATGTAATTACAGGAAAGACTTCCATTCAACTGACACATTTAGACCAGCCTGAACGGAGTTAAGTCTGTGGACCCACCGCTGTTCTAATTGGGTCAGCGTTTTGTTCAGAACCCCCCCACGCTTTGCTGGTTTCACTTTTTGGAGGACAAACCATCTTAGATCAGTATCACTATGGTTCTTACTGATAAAATGCTCTACTAGGGGCTTGTCTGCTACCTTGTTCCTGATACAGGAACGATGTTCAGAGATGCGCATTTTGATGGCACGTGTGGTTTTTCCTATGTAGAGGAGTTTGCAAGGGCATTGTATTACATATATGACACCCTTTGTGTTGCACTTTGTAAAATCTTTCATTGTCCATTTAACTTTTGCATGTTCGAAAGATTTCTTTTGTAGGGTCAAAGGGCATGCCACACATTGACCACATTTGTGATGTCCAACTATCGGAGGTAAATCCCATAGTGTGTTCTGTGTTTGTGGGGGTGGCTCTATGAAGGTGTGTACTAGAGCTTCTCTTAGATTTCTGTTTTTCTTGAAAGCAAAACATGGCACATTGTGCAGAGTGCCGGGGTGTTTCACCAAATGCCAGTTCTTCTTGATGGTTTTCTGGATCAATAGGCTCAAGGGTCCAAAAGTGGTGACACATACCAGTCTTCCCAAATCTTTTTTCGGTTTGTTTTCCAAACAGATTTCTCTAGGTGTATGTTTGGCTCTCTTTTTGGCTTGGTTGATGGCCTTTTTTGGATAGCCTCTCTCTGCAAGTCGTTGGGTTAGTCCTTCCGCATTTTGATGGAATTTTGCCAGGTCTGAACAATTTCTTCGTATACGCAAAAATTGTCCGTAAGGTAAATTGTACTTTAATCCCATGGGATGATAACTTTGGAAGTGCAACAAAGTGTTGCGGTCCGTGGGTTTTCGAAACAACTCAGTTTTTAGTCGATCCCCGGTCTTGTAGATATGCAGATCCAAGAAATCTATTTGGTGGTGGTCCCAATGCATGGTAAAATTAATGTGAGTATTTCTTAAGTTGATCCAACTGTGGAACTGTTGTAGTTCCAAAGGTGTCCCCTGCCATATAATAATCACGTTGTCAATGTATCTCTTCCATAATGAGATGTTTCCTAGGAAGGGGTTGTCTGGCGTGAAGACATGGTTCTTTTCGTAGCGGGCCATATATAGATTGGCGATGTCCGGGGCGAAAGTAGCGCCCATACTCACACCTATTGTTCATTATTAAGAGTAAGAGGACCAGGGTGAGTAACAGAAAAGAGGTAGATAGAGACACAGTGTCTTCAAGTGTGTAGCCATTTTCCCAAGATAGGTGCAATCAGGTGTGAAGAGAGTAGCAAATAGATGAAAGCATGGCCACTTCAGACAAATGCAGAAAACAGAAGTCAAATTGAAGGTGGTTAACCATTTTTGTATTTATGGGATGCCAAAGGAGGTCGACTTGGTGAATGTATAAACATATTTAGAATAGGCAAACAATGTAGTTTTATGATATAATATGAAGGCACATCGTAAGAATTGGTGCTATAGTCTAGAAAAACAGGTGTAGACTAGATTAAGTATAGTGGGATAAGGAGAAGATATTGTGCAACAAAACGCTTCTGTTGGTCTTAACAGGATGAAAGCAAAGCACAGAAGAAAAAAGACCATGGTGCGACGTGATCGGGAGAAAGATGGAGAAGCAAAGGCATGAAGCATTTACAGCTGAGCAGCAAGCATTTACAGCTGAATGGCAAGCATTTACAGCTGAGCAGCAAGCATTTACAGCTAAGCTGCAAGCATTTACAGCTGAGGGGGAAGTATTTACAGCAGAGAAGGAATCTTAAGTACTAGCCCTAACATTGAATAGGGCTGGTGAAAAGTCTTATTGTTTGGTGCACCAACGAGTTAGGAAAGGCCTATGAGTTAACTGGGCTGAAAAAAGCTAGAAGTGATTCTAGAACGTATTTTTTGTTAGCAGCAAGGAGACAGAATTTAGATTAAGAAGTAACTTGACCTCCTTGCCAGTCCCCAAATTACTTTTGTCTCCATTCCGATTTCTAACAGGGATCCCTGCAATTGATGTCTTCGTCTGCTACAGATGCGCCTAGGAGATGGAGAAGACAACAACCTGCATTTCTTGAGATGTTGTTTGTATTGATTATGTATTATGTATCATCCAGGTGGCTTAGTGTCAAGTTGATTGGTCCGACCAACTCAAAGGGAGAAGTCGTCCTTGCAGGGCTTCTCTGTCGAGATTAACTTAGCGATTCAGACCTGAAGCAGGGCTTCACTGGGCAAACCAACGGTCCAGGAGTTGCAGCAGCCGTCTTCTTCAAGCTCGTCTTTGATTCTTTTGTTCCAGTGGTTAACTTTGCCTTCCAAGCCAAGAGACTCGCCTTTTATTCAGTTCTCTTCCATTGATTCCAGCCTAGCTGTCACTCACCCAGCAGAGTGGCTTTCCTTGCCGAACAGTCAGCCAGCCAATCACCACAGAGTGCATTTGGGTCTACTAGGAGACTAAGCTCATGGAGTTTCCGGCCCCTCCCTCACTTCCTGACCACCCCAGACACTTGGGCGGCAGAGGCAGTCTTCACTCTTGAAGCCCGCCAAAGGCGAATGAACAAAGGGCCAAACCTGGATTGGCGTGCAGAGCAAAACTCTAGAAGGACCTTTCCACAAAGAAAATGCAAAAAAAGAAGACCGGGACCTGTTTTTACAGAGGGGGCTCAGACCCCATCTTGAAAAACATGCATACCACGATTTAACGCTACCGGTGTTCGCGGTCGGGAAAAATCATGGTAGTTCGTTGTCAAACCACTGCCACCAGTCATTTTGAGGGGAAAGGGTAGCATTTGACTGCTACATGAGTATCTAGACACAGGGGATACTAAGTAACCCCTCCAGCACTCTATTGTAAAATAGGGTGTGCTGGGTCTAGGAATTTAAAAAGGCTAGTAAAGTCAATTTCACTTTACTTACTCTGGGAAACAGTAGTTTATCCCAGAGAAGGTATTAAACCTTGGGAAAGCCTGAAAAGGTTTCCCTTTGCCACTGCACTGAGGTTGCGGTGTGACACAAATGAAAAGATTATGCCTATGGACTTGTCTAAAACTCCATAACCAAAGAAAGCACAAGAGTAAACCACATTTCAAAGCACACGAGAGAGTAGGAAAAAGGGGCACACTCTCTCCAGGTAAAAAATAAAGTCCTCAAAATCCAGCAAAATTGCTGGGGGTCTCTAAGGTGAAGGGAATTAGCACATTTTTGAGAATTCTCCCTAACAGGCACCATCAGCTAGTACCTCTAGATATAGATTCGAAAACAGAACTAGAATGGTGGCTACAGAATATGAATGCCTGGAACGGGATGGCCATATTTGGCGACCGGCCCGATCTGGTGATAGAATCAGACACCAGCAGAGCAGGCTTGGGAGCTCATTGCGGAGAGCTAGAGACAGGGGACAAGTGGAGTACGGAAGAACTCAAATTGCACATCAATTGTCTAGAATTATTAGCCGGGTCATTTGCGATCAAGGCTTTTACGAAAGACAGAGTAAATGTGTGTATCCTGCTGAAAATTGACAGTATGTCAGTAGTCAGTCAGATACATCAATCATTTAGGACGGACGAAGTCCAAATTATTAGCGGAACTAGCAAAGAATTTCTGCCATTTATGCCTAGAGTCAGGGACCTCAGTAGTAACAGAATATCTCCTGGGTGCGTGCAATGTATTGGCGGACTGGAACTCCAGATACCTGGCAGACTCCAGCAACTGGTTGCTGGACAAAACCACCTTTTGGCAGATAGAGGAGATCTGTTTGCATCCAGACTGAACGCACAAAAGAGCAGATATTTCAGCTGGAGACTAGATCCGATGGCGACAGGCTGAGATGCCTTTCTCCAAGATTGGAGAAGAGAGGCGCACTACGCCTTCTCCCCGTATATTATGGTGAAAAGGGTGTTAAACGAAAGTTTGCAGTGAGAGAGAGCGAGAATGATCGTGGTGGCCCCGATCTGGAAGTCGCAAGTATGGTTCCCGATGTTGATGGAACTAGTGACCGATTACCCGAGAGTACTGCCTCCAGGAGATGGTCTTCTCACGGACCCAGTTCGGTCGTGTATTCCTCTGAGCGTGAGAGGGACCCTCCCACTGATGGCGTGCATGAAAGCAGGAGACGCTGGAATCTGCCAGGATTTTCGGCACAGGCTACTCACCTCATTGCAGAGTAGTGGGCACCATTGACTAGAAGGAGCTACGACGCAGCTTGGAATAGATGGTCACTGTGGTACAATGGGAGAAGGCTTCATCCTGTTTCAGCCCCTTTAGTAGAGATATTACATTTCTTAGCAGAGTTACTCCAAGACAGAAAAACATACAGAACGAATGCAGTATACAGATCCGCAATATCAGCAGGCCACATACCTATAGAAGGATTGCCCGCAGGGGAAAACATAGTAGTAGGTCGATTACTCAAGGGAATAAGATTTAAGAAGCTGCCCAAGCCAGAGTATGACACCTTATGGGATGTTTGAGTAGTCCTGAAACTATTAGCCAGCTGGCCAGGGAATAGATACCTTTCACTGAAACAACTGTCAGGGAAGCTCGCTATGCTTTTGTGCCTAGTGTCATGTAGGAGAGTAGCAGATGTCAGAGTCCTAAATGTGAATAGGAAAGTATACGGAGGAGTAACCTTCACTCTAGCCAGAAGAACTAAGATAGATTCAGCGACAATAGTCTACCCCTACCTTCAGGAACACCCCAAATGGTGCGTGGCTGCATGCATAAAAGAATATGAGCATAGGTTCGCAGAGATGGGGACAACACAGCTGCTTATAGCATGTAGAAAACCTCATAAGGCAGTGGTGACGGCTACCATACCAAGATGGGTGAGAGAAGTGATGCAGTTAGCAAAAATAGATATGGCTAAGTTTGGAGCACATTCCGTTAGGGGCACAATGGCTTCAAAGGTGCTAGGACAGTGCGCGATGAAGCAAGTTATCTTATGTGCCGCTGACTGGTCCAGCGATACTACTTTTAGGACATTTTATTTTAAGCCAGTACATTCAGTGGCAGTGACAGTGATGACAAGCTTTGAACAAGCATAATGCTTGCCTCCGTCTTGACATAGAAGGAAGATTACGCCTGCTAATAGTGAAGGGAGTCTTGATTCTATTAAGGACAAGCAGGTGAGCATTACTGTCCCACCCTAGATACACGGGAGAGTTAATGTTCATGTATAACAATGTACTCATGATAAGTTTCCCCCGTAATAGGGTGTTTATCCGCCTCCCAAATGTGATCTATTGTGTCTTTGTATTATGAGATGACCAGAAGAACAGTTGAGCCAAGTTATTGGGAAAACTGGAGCTGTTTGAGAGCAATACCGGCAGTTTAATGCGGAAGAATCACAGAACAGTAGAGTGGAGAGGACAGAAACAATGTTTGGACTAGTTCAGAGTTCAGGGCAAGTTGGAGTGCAGTTAAGGGCATTCAGGAAGAGGGAGAGAACAGGAAGTGGAAGGACTAGGATCACGTGGTCAAGAAATGTTGTCTTTTGGTTGAAAAAGTAAAAAAAAAAGGTTTCGTCCCATATGGGAAGTTACAAAAATTGGTTTATTGTTGAATCTGCTAGAGATAGGAATACATTGAAGATGAAGCATAATGCTTGCCTCCTTGTCGTTAACAGAATCAAGACTCCTTGCACTATTTGTAAACAGGGGTGATCTTCATTCTCAAGCGCAACAATAAGCGCCACCAATTTGGCAGCATGTCCTGAAAAATGACACAGTAGTTTTGCACTTGCTACTACCTCAAATTCCCCATTAGCCCTGTGTTTTACCACAGGTGAGCCTGAATGCCTTTCTCCATCAGTTTGATTGATCCTTGAAGAACCATCAATTAAAAGAATCTCTAATAATTTGAGCAATCATGCACTTGTTCATCCTCTGCCAGTGGTTTAGCTACAAACGTGGCAGAGTTCACCATTTTACACCTAACTATTTTAATTGCTGAATTCGATATAACCACCTCATAAGCAGAAGCTCTTTGAGACATCAGTGTACCCTTGGGTTTCTCCAAGACAGCAAACAAAGCATGCTCAACAAATAACATCATGGAACACCCCATCACTATGCTGGCAGACTTCTCAATAGCGAATGAGACTGCAGACAAAGATTGTTCCAAGGGAAGTGACCCCTCATTACCGGGTCCAAAATCCCACTGTAATATGCTAAGGGGTTGTACCCCAATGTAGTTTTCTGCGTGTGCACTGCTGTCATTACTGTCCCATTCATGTGCGAGAATAAAAAGATTTCCTCAGAATAATTGGGAATTCCTAAAACTGGAGCTGTGTATATTGCCTTTTTTAATTCATCAAATCCCTCCTCCATTTCCTAAGTCCATTCAGTTTTTGCCTGATTCACCTGTGCCTTTTTCAGGGCCTGCAACAATGGTCTTGCGTATGAACTATAATCAAATACCCATGCTCTAACATAATTACATAGTTCTAAAAACTGTTGCTTTTGCTTTATCGTGTGTCATTTTCAGCTTCTCAACAATTGCCTCACCTCTTTCAGGTGTATCTTTCTTTCCTTCATGTGAGATTAACTGACCTAGGTACAACGCCTCTTCTTGGCAGTACTGCAATTTCTCTTTGTCCACCTTATGCCCTTTTTCTGCTGGAATAATCATTAGCTGAATCAAGTCTCATCTGCAGTCTTCTTCTAATGTTCTACAGACCAAAATATCATCTACGTATTGCAGCACAACACTTGGCAAATCGATATTGCTTAGGTCCATCTGCAGGACCCTATTGAAAATCGATGGTGACTCACAATACCCTTGGGGCAAGCGTGTACTTTTCAGCTTAGTCTGATGAAACGTAAAAAACATAATGTCTTGGGAATCTTTATACAACAGAATTGAGAAAAACAAATGTTTTAAGTCTATCACCATGAAATATCACGCCTTAACCAGGATACTACATAGTATCGTGGCCTGATTAGGAACTAGAGGAAATGTTGCCTATACAATCTGGTTAATCGGCCTCATATCTTGAATTAAACGCCACAGCGCCCTTTTGATTTTTTGATAGGGTACACTGTGGTATTACATGGTGACTCCGATGATGCCTTGATCCATCATGGCTGATATAGTCTTGAAAATGCCCTCATCTGCCTCTCGAGACATGGGATACTGCCTTTCTTGAGGTAAAATTGCCCCTCGCTTCAGCTTAATCTTAACTTCTCCCACTCCTTTTAACAGGCCTACGTCATAGGGGCCCGTAGTCCATAAGGAAATTTGTACTTTCTCTGTATCTTCCTCAAAAAATGCATGACGCTGCCATACTATCATCATTTTCTGTGGAACCTCTCGTCTTTCTGTCCTTATCCAATATGTAATGCTTATCTTGAACACCACTTTGTCATCTGACGGGTCTTCTTTAAACATATTCTCGTCAGTGACGTCAGTCAATCTACATCCTTCCCCAATAGCAATCGCTGTTCTCCATGGCCTGCCTCTATCCTAACCTTCGAGGATGGCCCATTCTTCTCGCACTATGGCTGCCTACAATTCCAAGGGAAAAACCCGTCCCCCCTCTTCGTCCATGGGTATCTGTGGCCTGTACAGAAATTCATCAGGTATTCTCATAATCTTTGCCACTTTAAAGGGTAGCCAAGTTAACAAAATGCATACCCCATAGTGAAAGACTTTGGGCTCTAACAGCGTTCATCGCAGAGCTATTTGCCCAGTAAATGCCATGATAAATTTGCCAACATTTATATAATGTATTCCTGGCATTGAACACACTATCCCTTCATCAGTTACAAAAATTGTCATATTTAACTTCGTCATTAAATCTCGGCCCAGTATATCAACTGGTGTCTGCTTTGAATACAACAATGGGACAGACATATCACATTCTCCTATAGAGACTGGCAATTTCACAGTAAAATGAACTCTATTAGCTCCAGAGAATCCCTGAGCATTCATGGCATTTCCGGATAGTGAAAATTTTCCCTGTTTTATACATAAGGGAGTTGCCCCTGTGTCTACTAAAAAATAAAAGGATTTGCCTCCTATGGTAATGTCAACCCTCGTTCCTCTTGTGGATTGGGTACGACTGATAGTACTGAACACATCAAGTCACTCTGTGAGCTGTCCTATTGTGGGTACATACTTATTCCTGTACCTGTAGAAGGATTCCCTCCCACAACAATGACACCCCCTATTCTAGGAGTCAATAGCTGTCCTGTGTTTGCGCTCTGTTGTATTTGCATGGGCGTGTGCTGTGACTGCCCTTGCGCTTGATTCAATGGTGCTTGCTGTGGGTGCAAAACCTGTTGTGTTTGCAGCATTTGTGCTTGATACACTGTCTGATCTTGGGCGAACCCGTCCCTACTTTGTGGACTATATGCTGGCGGATAAGCTGTTACTCCCTCTTAAGAATTGGCCATTCTGCACATACCCTTTGCTCCCACATGTTCGCGCAATGTGCCCTGTCATTCCACATGATCAGCATACAGGAGGGAATCTCCTACCTTGCCCTCCATGCATGCCTTGATTATCATTCTGCGCATTCTGAAAACCAACTTGGTTATTGTGAAAGTTTCCTCATCTGCGGAAGCCTCCCCTGCCTCTCAACATAAATCTGTTCCCTCCTTGATCCAACTGCCGTTGGTTGTTCACCTGTTGCATACCTGTTGCCTGCTGTGATCCTGGCCCTTCTTCACTAGTTAGCATCTCCCCTTTGATAGCATACTACAACAGCTTCTTCTGTACTAACTTTGCTTCCTCACTCTTTCTATCATCTTCTCTCTTTCGATTTTTCTCCTTTAACAATCGACAATGATGCACAATGGTCAGCTGTATTTCTGCCCATGGCTTTGCCTCCATACCCACCAGCTTCTTGAGCTTTCTCTGTACCTGATCTGGCAATCCCTGACATAGAATATGATAGAATACAGGTATAGATTTTCCCCACGGCTTGCAAGTTCCAAAGACCACTGCTCTTGAAAATTCTGAATGTAAGCAAGTGGATCCTCGCCTTCCTGCATCTTATGTGCCATTATAGCGCTCACATCTGACGTATCAGGATATTGTACTCTAAGTGCTTTCCAGACTGCCACTCTACAATTATTAAACAGTGCCCCATTGTGCGCTGTGTTCTGTGCTGTGACAATTGCATATCCTGCTCTCGTCCAAATGTTACCAGCCCTCTCCCCAAGGATAGCTGCTAGATAATGCTTAATCTCCCCTATAGCTAATGTGTTTCCTCCTGTCATTTTTTCTAATACATAGATCCATTTCCCGACGCCCGAAGTCAAACTCTGGAGCTTACATCTTAGGTTATCCTTATCCATCTGAGGCCACGGGATATACTGAGGTCTGACCCTTCCTTTTTCTAACAAGGGAACCGGCAGAATCCCAAAATTGCAAAAAGCTTCCATCGTCTGCCTGCTCATAGCAGGGACAATGGTTCCTGATCGCTTTCTTCCTGGTAATGACCTCAGCCTGCTCTCTCTATGCGGTCCCCTTTTAGTTCCCTCTGGGCGTGCAATGGACTCTGGCATCCTTTCTTTAGGCGGGTCCAAATCTGACCATCTCACTTCCTTGTGTGTCTGAAAACATCCCTCTGGAACACATGCACCAGCTCCATCCTCCCCATAGAAGGTTTCTCTCTCTTCTCCTTATATATTCTGTCCCCAACTTGTATGACTGTCCTCCTTTTCGTCTCTGTTTAGAGTCAGCCTCTCCAAAGACAAGGCTCTATGCTCGAGGCTGAACAGGCCCCGCTCTCTGCCTCGTGACTGGACACTTTCAGATCAATCGTCTTTTCCTTTATTTCTAGATTCACCTTTTGCCCTCATCTCTTGATAAGCCTTTTCGATTCTGTCTCCAATGTTTCCTATCTCAAACTCCGACTCTAGATTTACTTGAGAGGGTGCTGGCATAGGTTCTTCTGATGGGAGGAACTCATCTATGTCCTCCCATACCACTACTGGATTTGGTTCCATTAGCTCTTTCTCAATGCGATCAATATCGTGTGCTTTCTGCCTTCTCTTTCGTCCCATTTCCTCATCAAATTCTCTTAGTTTCTTTGCTTGCTCCCTAATCCTTTCCACTTCCTGCCTTTTTGCTTCCCTTTTTTCATTTGCCCTACTCAACTCGTCATCTCCTCGTCTTTGTATTCTTGTATCTCTTAATTTCTGTTCCTCCTCTTCTTCCCTTTTCTTTTCTAGCTCGTCTCATTGTTCGATTGCTCTCTGCCTATTGTCATATTTTCTTTGCTCTTCTGCTCTTTCTTCCTTTATTAACTGCTCTTCCTGATACATTTGTGTAAAGATGATAGCAGGTCACACCATCAATGTATCATGTCAGCTTTATTTTATGCAGGAAAGAGAGAGACCCCCAGCACAGCAATGTCCAGGGTCCAACTGACCACAATCAAAGAACAACATTCCAATGCACTAGCACCTCATAGCTGATGGCATAAATGAAGTTCTAACATGGAATGGTGCAGTCCTATGACAAGCCAAAGTGGCACTAACATGAAGATAACAACAGGCTTTCACAGATAGACATTCAAAAGCACAACCTATATACAACACACCTCCCTCCCCTAAAAAACTCTTTATTACAAATTAATACTTAACATTACCAGTTAAAACACATTGGAAAAATTACAACATTTATGTTATGGAACAAAACAGTTTTCAAAATTGTGTATTCATCTTTTTACCTTCGCTATTCTAGATAAGCTCCAGACTTGACCACCTTCCACACATACAGCATTCTTGTAAATTTGTGTCACCTTAACAGGTTCTGAATAAAGTGGTTCCCCTTTCTTAGAGATTACAGCCCTTCTTACGCGCACCAAATCCCCAACCTCAACCACAGTTTTCCTTTTTGGGTTTTTCTCATTAACCCTCTTCACCCACCTATCTTTGCCGGCATCCATCCTTTTCCTTACATCATTCACCACTGTATCTGTATCTCTCACCTTACCCAACCAGGCGGGAGATACACAGGTATTAGCTTTCCGTCCTCTCATCAATTCAAATGCACTGACTCCTGTCTCAATCCTCGGAGCCATCCTTAATGCGTACAATCTATCTCTCACCGCTACCTTCCTGTCAAGTCCACTTACATTCGCTCCTCGAATAGCATCCATGATGGATCTGTTGACCCTCTCAACCATTCCATTCGCTTGCGGATAGTATAAAGGTGTCCTTTTATGTTGGATACCACATTTGCTAAGATACTCTAAAAACATTTTTCCCACGAATTGCGGGCCATTATCTGTAAGGATACTTCTGGGTAAGCCCTCTCTTTCAAAAACATCTTCCAGAAATTCTATTATCCGCATACAGGTAACGTCCCTCATAATCCTAAATTTAGTCTATCTAGAAAAAATATCCACTAGTACTAGGATGAACCTTCCTTTGCCTGCACCCATATCCAATGGACCCAAAATATCCATAGCCAAGTCTTGCCACACACCTACTGGAGTATTAGTTTTCTACATTGGTTGCGACTTAGCAAGTAGATTTTTCCCAGTCTTGACGCAATCAGTGCAAGCACCTACAACCTTTTCAATTTCACGATCCATCCCTGGCCACCAGTAATCAGCTTTAATTACTTCTTTGGTTTTGCATATCCCTATGTGACCTTGGTGTGCTCGGCTTATTAGTTTACTTCTCAAACATCCCGGAACAACCAATTTGTCCCACCGGTATAATAACTCTCCCTTCAATGATAATTCATTTCTCACCTCCCACATTGACCTTTCTTCACTCGACAATAGTCTTTTCTCTGGCCATTCACTTTCTATAAAAGTCATAATCCGTCTCCACATCTCACTAGACTTTAAAGCTTGAATCCATTCCTGTTTCTGTATTATGCCCTCCACTGTCGCAAAGACCATCTCATTTTCACCATAAATGCTTCTGTCATTATCGGTCACATTATCTTCAACTTTCACTCTTGAGGCGTGATCAGCCTTGACATTTTCTTTACCCGCAACCACCTCGATTATAAACTTATGACACTGTAGTCTTGTTACCCATCCAGCCACTCTCCTTGATACCTTGTCAAGTCCCTTATTTTCAAAAATCGACTTGAGCGGTCTATGATCTGTTCTTAGGACAAATTCTTGTCCCCAGACAAAATTTTTCATTTTCTCAATTCCCCAGTGGCACGCCAGAGCTTCTTTTTCCAGCACAGAGTAATTTAATTCTGCACCCTTTAGCATGCGGGATGCATGCATCACCACCATTTCCTTCCCATCAAAATCTGGTTGTAACATAACCACTCCTATGCCAGTGTCACTGGCATCCACAGATAACATTGTTTTCTTCCTGGTGTCAAACATTGATAAAGGTTTTGCCATATCTATTTTCTTCTTTATCTCCTCAAATTCTCTCTCACATTCATTGCTCCATACAAATTCAACACCTTTCCTTAGCAGTGCCCTTAAATTTCTTATGCAATCTGCATAATTCTCCACAAATCGATGATAAAATTCCAGAGTACCCAAAAATGACCTTAATTCGGCTTTGTTCTTTGGTGGCTGCGTTTTGACAATATACTCCACTAAATTCTTTTTCGGTCTGAGACCCTGTTCAGATATCTCATGGCCCAAATACTCTACCACCTGAGTCATGAAAACACACTTCTCGCTCCTCAAAGTTATTCCCCTTGACATGAATATTCTTACAACCATATCAAGTCTACATCTCAATTCTTCTTCATCCTTCCCACAAATCAGAACATCATCTTGAAAACACCAGACTCCATTAACTTCCTTTAGTAATTTGTCCATCACCTTCTGGAACACTGAGGAAGCCGATACCAATCCAAATGGCATGCGTTTGAATTGGTATATGCCCTCATACGTAATGAAAGCGGTTAACTTGCGAGACTCATTATCCAAACCAATTTCATGATAAGCACTTGCCATGTCAAGTTTTGCAAAACACTTAGCATCCCCAATCCTACTTAAAAGCTCACCCATATTAGGTAATGGATGGCGATCTGCCACAACACACCGATTAAGTTCTCTCAAATCGATGCACACCCTCAAATCTCCACTTCCCTTCTTTACCACCACTACTGGAGATATCCACTCTACTGCCTTGGCCGGCTCAATAATACCTTCCTTCTCAAGCTTTCTTAATTCATCCCGTACTGCTTCCCGCATTGACAGTGGTAACAGCCTAAGCTTTGAGGCAACAGGCTTACTTCCTTCCCTTATCACGATCTTATGAACCATACCCTTAATACATCCTACCTTTTCCCTAAATACTTCGGGGTATTTCATTATCATTTCACATTTGGGTATTTTACCTCTGGACTCAGGAGGGTAGACCACATTGAAAACCTGTTCTTCACCATTGGGATCTAACTTGATTTTTAACCCTCTTTGTTCCCTCCAACCCAACAATGTTTATCCTCTCTTTGTCACATATATTCTTCCATGCGTTACTCTCCCTTTGAATTTGAATTCGGCGTCACAACATCCTAATATCTCTATTTTATCACCATTATATCCCCCTGGATTTTTATCGGACGGGCGCAACTGTTCAATGGCACCTCCAATCACATTTTCAAAAACTATTTTGGACATTAGAGTGATTTTAGAACACGAGTCAGCAAGCATCTTAACATAATGACCATTCACCTCTATCCATGCTGAAGGATGCTCACATTCATCAGTTTCTAAACATTTTACCATATGGACCGTGACAATTTCATTTTCTGAAATATCCGCCTCCTCTGAGGATGGACCATCATATTCTTCAACAAGAAGTGTTCTTTTACTATCTGTTCCTATCCGATAGTTTTTACAGCAATTTTCGAAATGACCACACTTCTTGCATATATTACAATTGGCACGCCTCCCAGGACATATGGGAGATGTTGATAGGTGGCGTGCACTCCCACAACGAAACATAGTCTATCTTCCCTCTTCGCATTGAATTGGAAGCTATCCTTCTGGGCACATTTATTGGTCTGCTCAGCTCCCCCATCCTTCATTTGGTTATTATCATAACGCTTATTGGGTCTAACTTTCTGTTTCTTCTTTTCTTTCTTATCGCTCACCCTTAACACTTCAGTTCCTACCGCCGACTTATTTTCCTTTACAGACAACTTTGCCACACATTGTAGTGTGTGTTCAATTTTCTTTGCAATGCTGATAACTTCATCTAAATTAGGATCATCTTTCAACCAGACTTCTTCACGTATCTTATCATTTGCACAGTGTATCATAAACTGATCCCTTATGTGTTCATCTAAACCACTCCCAAATTTACAATGTAAAGATAAATGTCTCAAGGCAGTTATATAGTCCTCAACAGATTCTCCCTCATGTTGGCATCTCATACCAAAATGATATCTTTCCAACACCGTACTAGTCTTAGCCTCAAAATGTTTATCAAGTTTGATCAGAGCAAGATCAAAGTCATTCACACCTTCTTCTATATCCAATTCCGAAATGTCAGGCAAAGTGTCGTATATCCTCTGCCCTTCATAACCCATAAAATGCATCAACATTGCTACTTTCCGCTCAACAGACATGCCATTTCCGCATGTAGCCTTAACGTAATGAAGAAAACCCCTTTTCCAAGGCACCCATTTAATTCTTGGGGAACCTGGTGAGGGCATGAACACCTGTGGACCCGGAACTCCAGATAGTGCCATTGTTTCTATCCCTTTTCTTTCACAATGGTACGTATATCAGCAGGTAAGTCATTCCCAAGATGCTAAGATACAATATTGAGCAGGGTTACAGTAACATATCCTTGGAGTATTTCTATTATCCAAGTCCTCGTGAACAATAAGGCACTCTGTAATTAAATATTCGTATGGCCAGTTGACGCGCAGGTAATGTGCCGTTCCTAACCTGTGGTACCTATGGTGATCCAAGCCTAATTTGCCTTCCCGCAAGGGCCCTGGGCAAATTTTAAAAAAAACTCTTTTCCCAGACAGCGACAATCACGTCAAACTTAAAGGCAGCTCAGCGCCAAGGCCGCGCTGAGGGATCGCATTTCCTTGTCTTCTACTTTGCAACCACGTGACAGTGGGGCGTGGTGGATTCCCCTCCTGGCCCTATCAGTAGCCTTCGATCTGAGGGGCCTGTCTCCATGTTGGATCACGCCGTTTCCGTGTGACGAGAGGGAGAAGCACCTCTCACTGCGCACTCGGGAGCAGCCGAAACTCGCCTCTGCAGCCGCCGTCGATTCCGCTGGTTCCGCTTTGCACGTACCTTCACGGAATGGGGTCCCGGAGGGTCTTCTGCGTCGCAGTTTGATCCGCGTGGTGCAGGGGTATTCCTCACCGCTTTCAGGACCTCCTTCTGCAATGCAGCCCTCGGAACGAACGGTGCCGGCGCCCGCCTGCGCCCTTGAGCGGATGCGTTTCACTTTTCCAGAAACGAAAAACCGCAGCTTACACAGTGGTCGACAAAACGAAAAACCGCGGCTTACACAGTGGTCGACAGCCACCTGAACGGCCGCCTTCTGAACATCCATTCTTCCTTCCCTTGGCTCCTCTGAACCTGCAGACAAACTTCTGATCCTGCAGCCTGGGGGTCTCTGCTTCAAAAAAATGTTCATTCAATATCACATCCTCGTCGCCATTGTAAAGATGATAGCAGGTCACACCATCAATGTATCATGTCAGCTTTATTTTATGCAGGAAAGAGAGAGACCCCCAGCACAGCAATGTCCAGGGTCCAACTGACCACAATCAAAGAACAACATTCCAATGCACTAGCACCTCATAGCTGATGGCATAAATTAAGTTCTAACATGGAATGGTGCAGTCCTATGACAAGCCAAAGTGGCACTAACATGAAGATAACAACAGGCTTTCACAGATAGACATTCAAAAGCACAACCTATATACAACAATTTGTTCCCGTCTTTGTCTACTCTTTTGTTTAGCCTCATCCTCTTTCAATCGTTTCTCTCATTCCCAGTCTTTTTTATCTTGCTCGTCTTGATCTTCCCCTTGCTGTACTTCCTCGATGCCCTTCCCATCAGTTTGAGCAATATCTGACTGCCCATCCATTCGTTCTGTATGAGCACTATCTTGTCAGCTTTGTCCTTTTCTCCTTTCCGTCTCTTTATTTCTCATTCTATATCTAGAGTCATACTCGGTCATTCACTTCTCTTTTTGTCCCGTAAGACTTAGAGATCACATCCCTTTATGGAGTTTTTTCTGGACTCTCTTCACTACTATACGCAGGCGGCTCATCAATTGTATTACTTATCCTGCTGCTGCTTCAAGCTCCCATAATGGATACACTACTTCGTCTTTCGTACTATCACCATTTACTTTAAGCACGGTAGGGGGAGCTGAAGGGTCAACACCACCTCTTTACACTGGTTAAGCATCCAGTCTTCAGAAGGCGGATCTTCCTGTTCCTCCTGGCACATTTTCCAAAGCTCTAGGCTAGCTAACCTTTTTACTAACTTCTTTCCTGTGTACGCAGCATGCAGATACGTGGTTATGTGTTGCAAAACTGCTTTTGACAATGATCCCCCTTATGGCCATGGCATGAACATTTGATCTGCCATGCTTTTAACCCATTCTGCACTCTATTGTTTAAGCTTGGGTGCGTGTTTTGGCAGTTGTTTGCACAGGTGCATGAGTGGAGTAAGATCTTCCATCATGACTAGGCGCAATCGACTGTCAATACTCAAATACCTCACCAACCCTCTGTTGCTTTCTCCCCATTATCACTTCCCCCACTTAATGCACATTTATTTTTGCCACCTTTCTCAATCGACTCACCATTTGCTTTTCAGCTACTGACCGTCGGGATTGTCTCCTCCTCAACCGGCCACCTCAGCCTTCGGTCCGATCAGCTGCCTGTAGGAACCGGGAGGGAATTCCGTGAAAGAGGGACCCATCCCACCTGCTTCGTTTGTCTTGCAAGGTCTTGGTTTTTGCCAGTCTCCACAGGATGCATTGCGGCCCTCCAGCTAAATGGTGGGGGACACCTGATATTTCTGAGACCCTAAAGCCTACTGGATCGATGGATTGAAACCATCCTCTTCCACCATGTGAACCCATAGACCTAGGGCCCTTTAAGAAGAGGTAGCAATACTTAGAGATGGGTGGGGATGCAGAATTTACTCAAACGTCATTAATCAAACCGACTTAGGAAGTTGCCAAAACTTAGTGGTGTTTTATTTACAATTATCTAAAACAGGAAATTACAACAGACATCAATGGATGTTTTGTCGATTTCTCTCAACACATGTTATAAAAAACACATAATTTATAGTAAGAACTCATCATCAGTGACATCACACTATGTGACAAATCACAAAAGCCTACTTGGGGATGTGATAGGCTTACAAGGAACATCTAAGTATATGTTCCATACTGAGGGGAAGTGATTGGGTCTCTACTGTCAGATGGGCAACTAAGCCCATCCCAAGTGCAGGTCATCTTCTGTGTCATGATATGATATGATAGTTTATTTATATAGCGCTATACATAATGTGTTTCAAAGCGCTTGAGACGCTAATACTCAACACTTTATAGTTTATACAAACTATAGGGCTCTTTGATATGTGGCCCTCTACAATTGGTTTGGCACCCTTGTACCCTTCTGGAATATTCCACACGCTAGCATCATACAGCCTACCACTCCAGGTGCAGCGCCGGTCGGCGTGATCATGACTCACCTCCCAATTAGCCCAACATCTATCATCACCCTTGCAGTCTGCTAGTCAATTAAGGCTTTGAACTTGGCCTTGCAGTAGCTCGCTGTGCCTGGACTAAAAGGGAGTTTCTTCTTGGTTTCAGTGTAGCTCGACCCAATGTCTATTTTGATATGACCATGTGACTGGAGACCGCGTTTTTGAGCTCTTTGCTGCATTTAATGCTATTAAATGATGAACACTCGACGCCTTTAGTGTTTTTCCATTCCACCTCAAACAGAGGTTTGTTTCTTTCCCATGTTCATGTGGCTACTGGATGGACAACCAGGCTCATGGTGGCCTCGACTTCTTGGTGCTGGGCCAGTCAAGCCTTTCCTGAATTTCTCCTCTGCCATCAGTTATTTTCCAACTGCGCCACACTGAAACCATTTTCAATCACAGGGTTTCAAGCCTTGCTAAAGTGCATTGTGGAACATCCAGATTCTATACATTCCTAAGGTCAACCATGCCATCCTGCTCAAACGTCTCCGTGATAACCTGGGTATCACCAGTCAAGCCCTGGCGTGGTTGACTTCTTTCCTCTCTGACCGACCCTCCCATGTCCAACTTGGGTCCTTCCTCTCTGCTATCTTTTTCCTCTACCTGTGGTGTCCCCCAGGGGTCTAACATCTCTCCCTGGCTGTTCAACCAATACCTGGCACGTCCTGCCCACTGCATTGCTGCTCTCTGTCCCAACTTCCAGTGCTATACAGATGACAGCTCATTTTCAGGTTACCTACGGCCACCTCCTCTCCATCTCTCATTTCTGACTGTTCTGTTTGTCTGCCATCCAGGAGTGGTGTGCACCAATGACCTTTGCCTTAATGCCAGTAAGACTGAGATTCTCCTCATTGGCACACCCGCTCCCTCCTTTCCTATTGCTCTCTGGCCGGCCTCTCTTGGCCCTCTCCCTGCTCCCACCTGCGAGGCAAAACACCTTGGGGTAATCTTCGACTCCACACTCTCCTTCTCTCCTCACATCTTGGATGCCTCTATGAATTCACACTACCAACTGCACCTCCTCAGAGTTATTCTTCCTTTCCTCTCCTTCCCCCAGTAGCTCACTGTCCCCAGAGCTCTGGTTCACTCTAGGCTGGACTATTGCAACATCCTCTTTCATAATCTGCTTGCCTCTACTCTCCGCCCTCTGCAACTCATCAAGAACAGGACTGCAAGACTTGTCCTTGGCCTCAAGCCCGGGATCGTATCTCTCCAGGACTGAAATCTCAGTGGCTGCGAGGATTAAGTTCAAAACCCTCTGCATTGTCCACAAGTCCTTCTGGGGCCTGGGGCTTCAATACCTTCAACTCTCTCTTCATAAATATCTCCCTTCTCAAGCTCTTCGCTCACCCACCTCCAACTCCCTCAGGGTCAGTCGCTTCTCTAAGCAATGAGTTGGTGGTAGATCTCTTTCTTCGGCTGGGACCTCCCTCTGGAACAGCCTCCCTGAAAACTTGAGGAGAACCATTTCCGGTTCCAGAGGCACCTCAAATCCTTTCTCTTTGCTTCTGCTTTTTCTCCTCCTCTCCCCTGCTGACCTCCTGGCTGAAACTGAAACTGCACTGGCTACCTAGCCACCCTCTAATCTCGGGCCCAGGTCATTCACCCACCAGTCACACATACCCGCACAGCCTACCTGGCAACCCCCGCACTTGGGGACTGTTTTCTGTATCCCTTCAGCCCCACTACTTGAGCTTGACACCTGATGTCTGCACTTACCTTGGCACTTGCCACCTGCTGGCCGTTACTTACTTATTGCTATTACTCTATTCCCATGTACTGCACTATCCCTTCCCCTTCCCCCCGCACTTTCCTCCTTCCTCTACCCCATGTACTTGCGTGATCTGAATGACACCTGGCCGAGTAGGATCACTGTCTGTCCTCCCTTGCCTTGTCGCGCCTTGAAACACTTGTGTATAGGTGCGTTATAAATGCCACATCATATCATATCATGTATATACACTGGCGCATCTCTGCAAACTATTCACTACATAGCCAGCCTTAAGATCACTTTGTCTACTTGCGTTACTGCGTCTGTACAAGTGTAAACTTATTTTGCATTTTCTTCAGCATTTCTGTAGCATGAGTATCTTCATCTGAAGCCCAAAATTTTGCTCATCTTTAACATCTCCTCTTTAGATCTTATAGAACGTTTATGCTCTTTTGCCTCATGCATCTTTTCTTTTCAGCTCTGCTCCGCATGTCGTCACCAGTCTTCTTTCTCACTCATTCTCACAATTCTTCCGGGACATTGTCCAGGAGGACATCATATCTTCGTGAATGCATCTATGGTTTTCTCAATGGATACCTTGTTTCAAGAATTCTTTGCGGTACAGGCATTCTCACTGGTGCTGCATGTGTCGCAATTTCCAGCTCCTAACATAAAGGCAACATGGGGGAGGAGCTTTTGGGTGGGGTACTTGACTCCTTCTCTACAACCCTTATCATGGCGGCCATTTAAAACAATAAAAGAAACACTAAACAAAGAAGATGGCCGGCATGGAATGGGAGAAGGGATTACACATAGTCTCTTCGCCCTGTCCATGGGGGCCATTCAAAAGGTAAAAGAAAAAAATAAAGAAACTAACCCCCATTGAAAGGGAGAAGGGAGTACACATAGTCCCTTCTCCTTTTCCATGGCAACCACTGGCAGAATGACCACCGATGGATGTAGTGGTGACGGGTCAGGTTGCTTAGGACCCAGTGTGTGCCAATTAGATTGTATGTAGGAATCCAATTATCCCTTGTCAGGTACTAATTGTACTTTGAACTGTCTACTTGGATAACATTAGAAAAAACAACACATTCAAGACATAGTGAAAAGGCAAAACTGTTACATACAAAAAAAGAAAAAAAGTTTTTAAAAACATAGACAAACTGAACAAATGACAAGACAAGGAAAAAGAACACAGGGAAAAAGTGGGTAATGTAAAGGTCTGCAACCCGGTATGGGGCAGACCATCCAGAAAGCGTTTGGTGCTAGTTTGAGACACAGTTCACAGCATCTATCCCTCATGTGGAATTGGTTAAAGTTCTCCCAAGGCATAGATGAGATCAGAAGTACAGGCGAGCCTGGAAGAGAAAAAGGGGGAAAGAGAAAAGCACTGAGGTCAAGGATGAAAGAAAGCAGATGGCAGAAAATATCTTCATCGAGCTTGGTCGAGGAAAACAACAGCTGACAGGAGCAGTTCATTGAAGAGGAGGTGGAAACGCTGTCATCTTTCAGTGAAGATAAAGACAATAGAGTTCTCAAGAAAAGAAAGACCAAGAAAAATCAGAAGGAGAATGGAGACGACTTTGACCCAGACACTCTCAATCATCCCTGGTCATCACAATGGGACCCGCCAATGAAAATAGCGGCATACCTGATCAGGAGGTTGAGAGCACCACTGGCCAAAAAAGCTACAGACTGAGTGTCCCAGATCACATCTGGCAGAAGGAATTGCTGCAACACCTGAATTAGAGAAAATAATGCTCATCTGCATGGGCAAATATACTAAACACAGCAAAAAACAGCCAAGATAAATTACTGGATGCGTTGGGAGCAATTACAAAGATACTCCACCTGGCTGATAAAGCGAAAGAGAAAGAGGGAGCATAGACCCTACGCTTCTGATGAGATGGGCCCTGAAAGCCATATGCCTACTGCATAATGCCAACAGTACAATCACATTGGAAAGGAAAAGGTCCATCATACTAAAATGTATCCTAAACTGAGCATGCTAGCAACATCGAAGGCAGCAGCAGCAGCCAGGGGAAAATAATTTGGAAACTAACTTCATCAAGGAAAACCCTAAAAAAAATGTTCATTTTTATTCATTCTTTCAGACTTTGTCCTTCCGTTATTTAATAAACACCAGTTTGGTGAAAAATAAACATGTATTACTTGTTCTGTTTTATTTAGTTTTTTATATAAATCACTAGCTTCAAAATCTTCGACTACATATCCTTCTGACATATTTCAACACGTGAATAAAATAAACACCAAGGATACATCTAAGTTGCATTGGACATTGTTACTTTTTTGGAGAATTTGCGAATCACTTGCTCAAACCTTACAGGAAAACTGCTCGGCACAGAGAGGAAAAAGCAACAAAAGAAAATTATGAAGATGTGCTAAATATTTGTCTTAACTCCATGGAAATACTAGTGTGCCCAGAAACTGTCATTGACAGCTGGTAGTATTCCTGTGTCACATAGGAATACAGTAAGAACAATAAAGAAGTTCAGTGTGTTTCATGTTGTAAGCTGTTGCAGATGGAAGCTTCCAATGAATCATCACAAACTTTTGCAACCTCTAATTTCATTCAGCACCCCATTCGATTCCATTACAAGAATGTGGAGGAACCCTATATTAAGGCAAATTTTCATCAAAATGTACAAACCCATGGCCTATAACCTGCATTCAGGTATCTACTGTAGAAAAGCACACTTGCATCACACTCTTCCACTTCCATTACTTCCTCTGTTTCAGCCACCTCCACCCAACCTTCTCCCATCCTACCTATACTTAATCTGCACGACTGTAAAGTTATGTGTTTGAAATATTATAATTGCATCATGGTGTGAGATCGCACCCTACATTGTTACAGAAGAGCTATTTTAGAACACCAAAGCAATTGCTACCACTAAAAATATAAATAATTTTTTTCCATCCGCAATTTTTGTATCCCCTTATTTTACCAAAATAAAAACTGAAAAAAACTAATGAAAAGAGTAAGCAAAACAAACCCATACTTCAAATATTAATTGTGGACTGAAATTGCATTGCTGAAGCCCATATTGGGCCTGTATTTCTTGGGGCAATTTGCACCAGAAAAAACATTCTACTTCTTTTTTTACATAGTATTGTTCCTATTTTCTTTATGATTGCATCTTTAAAAATAGAATCACTCAAACATATTTTTCATGAAATTAAACACTAGGTTACACAAAACAACAAACAACAAATGAAAACAATATATTTTCTCTTACAGATAACCACACAGTAACACACTTCAGCAGACACAATCTTTATAACATTTTCAGATCACCCCAAAAAACTCTTTAATAAACACCATTAGAGATTATAAAAACATTGTAAATACAATCTACTTTTCTGTGACCATTCTTTTATTTTGAGTGCAGGAAGTATACTTAATGATTCTATATCATGCACCTCACTAAAATACATTTTCTTTCCTAATAAACAACTTCCAACAATTGTTCCCACCTATGTTCTACATGTACTGCAGTACCACTTCGTAGTTAACAAATACAGTACGTTACCAAAAAATCACAAAGCCCGTTATCAACATATTATCAAATAAAACCTTCAACAAAACAATGACACACAGCTGATAAATGCCAATAATATTTTGTCACTGGTAACATAAACTGCAGCATGAGCACAGTGTGAGTTTTGCGGTAAACATGAGAAAAGTAGACAAAACGGTGGGTTTTATACTTTACAAAAATGAAAGCAGAAAAAGAGGACTATATTGTAAGAAAACTAATAAAATGGCCGGCACATATTCAATGAAACCTACATCAAAGGAGTAAACATTTAAAACATTAACACCAGCCAATTACAAATACTGAAACACATACAAACCCCTGTCCAGCATATTTCATAGTCGCAGCTATTTAACATGGCTACAAATCTTGCCTCAGCTACACGTACATTAAAAATCAAACTAGGCCAACCTTCAAAACTTCAAATAATATAAGGGAACACCTAAGCATATAAAATAGCAAACACAGATAACATTCTGACCTGTATCATCCACATAAAAATAGGATCATTGGACAGAAAATATGTGGTCTAATAGAGACGGCTATAATAATAGACGTGTTTACCACAACAAACAATGAAAAGGCAAAAAGCGTTGATGCACCGACGCACATGTTCGTTACAGCCGGAGATATAGAGAAGCATCACCGTTTCAGCTGTTATTACATGTGGCTAAGACATGTCCACAAACACTCAATGTGCCATTTGCTGGTGTGTAGCCATGGCTTCAGAGGTTGCTGTTGCTGTGGCTAGGCATGATCCTCAATAGACCAATCATTTCCTTTTTGAATAGCCGCAGTTACATGATTTTTTTACATTAAAACCCTCACAATTGACGTACCCTTTGCCGCTATACAGCCATGGCTGCACAGGGCGCCACCTTTACCCATGGATAGCAATGCTGCACATTGCTGTGTCTAGGCATGATCCTCAATACACCAATCACTCCTTGTTTTGTATAGCCATGGTTATTCGAATATTGTTTGTTTTTTAAATATGTGTATGAAATAGGAAAGAGTCAGTAGTGATACAATGTTAGTTCAAAGGTGTCATTACAGTATATGGCTGCTCATGAGTTATGTAAAGTGGATGATGAAAGGAAAGCTCAGTATACATAGTAGTTAGGATACAGAACATGGGGAAAACTTGGCTGCATGCAAAGTTCATAAACTTTAGTACCCTTCCATCTGTAAAAAAAGAAAAGAAAACACAATTAGTTAAAGAACACACTAGATGGAAAACAATTATATTCATTTTTTACCCTGATATATAGTGCAATATGTACGCAATATATGATACAACATTGGTGCACAGTACACTGTTGTTCTCTCTGCACATACTAATCATTGGGAAAAAAATCCAACTTGGCTTTTAAAAAAAACATACTTCTGGATGGTCTGTGCCTGCAGCATTTTGTGACTTACATGTGGTCTTCCCTCTTCACTGGAGCTATGAGTGGTGGTTGTGCAGAATCAACCTCCACAAATTGAAGGTGCTGCCACCAACAGCCAAAGGGCCTCATCACGCGTTGGGGGTAGCCCTTAAATGTGGCGGTAACGCTATTACCGCTGCATTTAAGGGCTGGCCCGATCATGAGTTGGGTGCTAAATGGGCTGTTTTACCTCCAGCTTTTATCTGAAGGTGAAAATCCCATTTAGTGCCCTGTATTACTGTCGGCTGTATTAGCATGCAGTAATAGCGCCAAAAATTCCCAGCGGATTTACCATTAATGCCCAACCTGTGATCCGGTGGTAATACCGTCGGACCTGTGGGTGCTAACGCTATTACAGTTGGGCAGTATTACAGCCGGGATAGAGCCAGAGCCTGGTAGGAATTTTTGCCCTTAATGGTTCTGTAAGAACAGGGAGACACCTGTTTGGATGAGACCATCATAGAGCAGACTACTCCAGAGATCCCATCTAATTGCTAGTTCTTAAAAAGTACTCTTTTAAGCATTAAATCTGTGGCTATGATCTCCAGACACTGCTGCTACGGTGGACCGCGCCTCCAAAATTCAACCTCCATTGTGCTACACGGTAGCCGCAATTATACCTATATACATTTCAATTGAATCAGAATACAGAGGTGGGAGTTTGGTTAATGACTAAGGTAGAAATACTATAAATATGTTCACTGGATGTAGAAAAGAAAAGATACAATAATATTGTTCTAGCTGTAAAAAAAGAAAACTAAATTAGTTAGAAAATACAGACATTTCATTATATATTTCTCCTAAGAATGTCCATTTTAAGAACCACACCCCTTGTTGGATTGAGTTTATTTTTTTTTACACCTTTCTTCCTTTTTTCACCACAGTCTCACATGTAAGAATGTCTATAAACACACAGCCAAAATAAATAAGACTCCCAAATAACTAGAGTGTCAGTCACTATTGCCAAGTGATTTTTCACCCACAACATCACTATACCTATAAAAATAACTTTTAAAAAGAAATAAAACACAAACACCCCAAAATCTATAGCCAAAGGCATGGAACTACTGATACCCGTGGCTATCTGTAGTCCTTTATAGACTCGAATATAGCAGTGAATATCTGAAAAACTGCTGGTAAAAAAAGGCTTTCCTGGCCCCAGGCCCACACCAAGTACCCCCTCATCTGTGTCAGCTTCCCCCACTCCCCAGATGGCTTCCTCACCTCCCCTGCCATCTGTTTCCCCCCCACAACACATGCTGTTTCTGTGATGCAGTTTGATTTCAAATGTCGGCTATTCGATTCTATGCCCGCAGCTACAGAAAGTTTTTGTTGCAAACTCAGTCCCTGCACCTCCTAAAACTTCAAAATGTCACTTCATGTCCTCCAGCAACCTCCCCACCTGTAGACTAATGTAATTTGGAATTATTTTAACCTGCAAACAGTGTTTTAACTACTTTTCTTTTCCTGTCATCCTCGGCTGTAACCACGGTTATCACTTGCATCGAGGGAAAAACAAGAGGGTGATCATTTCATTTCTAAAAACCCCCGGTTTTTGGTCATTTACCCGAGATATAGCTATCTATTTTTGAGAAGGGAGCAAATATTTTAATAACTACTGCACAGAATAACCACAAACCATGCATGGATCACGAGTCAGCACTTCGTGCCCAAGTTGACGTGGTCCAAATCCATCCAGCAGTTCTGGCTGTGCGCTTTGCCAGAAATTGAGCTTGTTTGTCTATGGGAAAAGGAATGGGAAGTAGGCCGCAACTTTAGATAATTTGTTTTCTTCTTAATATGTTTTTTTTTTTATCTGATCTTTATGAAACCTTTCCCTTTGGAGGGTCCGCAAGTTCCTAATCACTTTTGAAATTTCAGTCAAATCCGTTACTGGGATCAAAAGTTCTTACTGATGGAATTTTGAGGCATTCCTATCTGACCCACCTTAATTATAGAGCCAAAGGAAACAACTTTAGTTGCAGGGACGTTAAGGTGAGAATATAACGCAACAAACCCCTGAAATTCAGCTAACGCCACCTTAATTTCACTCTGCCGATGGCTCTTTTGTGTTGTAATATAATCAGTGATTGCATCGGTGATGTCGGCCGTGATGCCATAGATGATGTCATCATTGATGTAATCAGTGATATCATCAGGAATGCTGACTGTGACGTCATCATTGTGGTCATAATGTGGTTACATCACGTATGACTTCACTGATGACATCACTGATGGTTATCACTGATGACATTACTGGAGCAATCACTAATAAAATATATGACAACAATGATTATTTAACTGAAGGCATCAGACATAAGAACACTCTAGGTACTTTCACAAATTTAGACCAATGTTACGTTTCTACATATGTGATTTTAGCATTTTGGAACAGTTCATAACAATGAGTCCATTGTTTAAAATAGTCAGCAGCTACACATTCATCATATCACTACTTGTGAAGCTTAAATTTGTAGTAGTTTGGTAAATGATATCTGAATGCTATGAAATGAAGGTGTGAGAGAAAGAGCAGACCCACTGCAGACAGGAGTTGTGTCCCACCACAAAGGGAAAGATTAAAGGGAGTAGGAGAGTTAATTGGCAATAGAAGATAAAAAGAGTCCTGCAGCAGGGGTAGAAGTAGGCAGCAGTGGCATCATGGCGAGAAGCATAGAGCCCCGCAAAGAGACAGCTCCGGATGTCCAAGGTCAGGGTCTGTGATTGAAGGGCCATCCATAAACCAGAAGAAAACCGGAAGAAAATTGTCTGTGTGCATGAGTTCTACTTTGGCTGCTGGTGAGTGGAGGGCTGATGTAACCAGTGATGTAATCTGTGATGTCATCTGTATTGTCATCCTTGTGGTCATAGGCTGCGCAACAGGAACCGCAAAGTTATGGGGGCTTTAGCTGAATTTCAGGATTCTTGTTGTGTTAAGTTCTCATCTTAACGTCCCTGCAACTTACGTTTTTTCCTTGAATTTCAAAGGTTTTGTTACAATGTATTGCTCATCGTAACATCCCAGCAAATACAGCATATGGCCAGTGGCCGTATATGTAGACCACTACCAGAATACTAGCCATGCCCACTGTCAATTCTAAAACATTACCAGACCCCCGGCATATGGTTGTGCCCAATGTTCCTTTTAAAATGCTACCAAACCACTGTCCATGGCCTTCAGCCATGGGCAGCCTTCGTCCGTGCCCACTTTAGCCAGTGCTTGTTTACTGTTTTATTGCTAGTCTAACTATAAGATACTTTTTTTCATCTCAGGCTTGTTGTGGGGTGGATTTAAAAGCCCTATGTGCCTTGCCTTGGTCCTTCGGAGTGGAAAGATTTTTTGTCTCTTACCATGAAAACCCATTGGGGCCAATTCATAGAATTCGGCGCACAAGTGGCGCACGCGGCTGGCGCACAGTGTGCGCGTGCGGTAGTCTGCGCCAGCCGCGTGCGCCGAAACACATTCAGGCGCACAGCGTATTCATGGATTCCAACATCCACAACAAGCCGTGGCGCAGAGTGACGCAGCGACCCTGCAGCAGCGTCAGTTACGCCCCCAAGAACGCCCCTTGCACAGGGAAAAGCCATCAAAATCCCCAATCCAGCGCAAAGGGCAGCAGCAAACGCAGAGCGGGGAGCGTGTATTTCAGGGGTGTGCGAGAAATTCTACACGCGATTGGCCTGGGTACGTGTATTACAGGGGTGCGCGAGAAAATCTACACGCGATTGGGCTGGGTACGTGGATTTCAGGGGTGCGCGAGAAATTCTACACGCGATTGGCCTGGGTACGTGTATTACAGGGGTGCGCGAGAAATTCTACACGCGATTGGGCTGGGTACGTGGATTTCAGGGGTGCGCGAGAAATTCTACACGCGATTGGGCTGGGTACGTGGATTTCAGGGGTGCGCGAGAAATTCTACACGCGATTGGCCTGGGTACGTGGATTTCAGGGGTGCGCGAGAAAATCTACACGCGATTGGCCTGGGTACGTGGATTTCAGGGGTGCGTGAGAAAATCTACACGCGATTGGCCTGGGTACGTGTATTACAGGGGTGCGCGAGAAATTCTACACGCGATTGGGCTGGGTACGTGGATTTCAGGGGTGCGCGAGAAATTCTACACGCGATTGGGCTGGGTACGTGGATTTCAGGGGTGCGCGAGAAATTCTACACGAGATTGGCCTGGGTACGTGGATTTCAGGGGTGCGCGAGAAATACTACACGCGATTGGCCTGTGTACGTGGATTTCAGGGGTGCGCGAGAAATTCTACACGCGATTGGGCTGGGTACGTGGATTTCAGGGGTGCGCGAGAAATTCTACACGCGATTGGCCTGGGTACGTGGATTTCAGGGGTGCGCAAGAAATTCTACACGCGATTGGGCTGGGTACGTGGATTTCAGGGGTGCGCGAGAAATTCTACACGCGATTGGCCTGGGTACGTGGATTTCAGGGGTGCGCGAGAAAATCTACACGCGATTGGGCTGGGTACGTGGATTTCAGGGGTGCGCGAGAAATTCTACACGCGATTGGCCTGGGTACGTGGATTTCAGGTGTGCGCGAGAAATTCTACACGCGATTGGGCTGGGTACGTGGATTTCAGGGGTGCGCGAGAAATTCTACACGCGATTGGGCTGGGTACGTGGATTTCAGGGGTGCGCGAGAAATTCTACACGCGATTGGCCTGGGTACGTGGATTTCAGGGGTGCGCGAGAAATTCTACACGCGATTGGGCTGGGTACGTGGATTTCAGGGGTGCGCGAGAAATTCTACACGCGATTGGCCTGGGTACGTGGATTTCAGGGGTGCGCGAGAAAATCTACACGCGATTGGCCTGGGTACGTGGATTTCAGGGGTGCGCGAGAAAATCTACACGCGATTGGCCTGGGTACGTGTATTACAGGGGTGCGCGAGAAATTCTACACGCGATTGGGCTGGGTACGTGGATTTCAGGGGTGCGCGAGAAATTCTACACGCGATTGGGCTGGGTACGTGGATTTCAGGGGTGCGCGAGAAATTCTACACGAGATTGGCCTGGGTACGTGGATTTCAGGGGTGCGCGAGAAATACTACACGCGATTGGCCTGTGTACGTGGATTTCAGGGGTGCGCGAGAAATTCTACACGCGATTGGGCTGGGTACGTGGATTTCAGGGGTGCGCGAGAAATTCTACACGCGATTGGCCTGGGTACGTGGATTTCAGGGGTGCGCAAGAAATTCTACACGCGATTGGGCTGGGTACGTGGATTTCAGGGGTGCGCGAGAAATTCTACACGCGATTGGCCTGGGTACGTGGATTTCAGGGGTGCGCGAGAAAATCTACACGCGATTGGGCTGGGTACGTGGATTTCAGGGGTGCGCGAGAAATTCTACACGCGATTGGCCTGGGTACGTGGATTTCAGGTGTGCGCGAGAAATTCTACACGCGATTGGGCTGGGTACGTGGATTTCAGGGGTGCGCGAGAAATTCTACACGCGATTGGGCTGGGTACGTGGATTTCAGGGGTGCGCGAGAAATTCTACACGCGATTGGCCTGGGTACGTGGATTTCAGGGGTGCGCGAGAAATTCTACACGCGATTGGCCTGGGTACGTGGATTTCAGGGGTGCGCGAGAAATTCTACACGCGATTGGCCTGGGTACGTGGATTTCAGGGGTGCGCGAGAAATTCTACACGCGATTGGGCCTGTGCGAGTGGGGCAGTGTATTACGGAGGTGTGCGGGAAGTTGAAGAGGTGAATTGCCAGTGTGGGTCCTCCCAGGTCTCCCCTCTACCCCCTCCACGACCTCTGCAGGCAGCCCACACCACAGGGGACTACCCTGCACCCCTGGTCATGTCCCGCAGGCAGCCCATCCACCATGGGCATGCCCCCCAGCCAAGCCACATGTCCCCTTGCACCCCCACCCCCCAGCAGGCCCCCACCCATGTCTCCCAGCACCCCCACCCCTCCAGTCACCAGGGGCAGCCTCCACAAGGCCCCCACCCATGTCTCCCACCACCCCCACCCCTCCAGTCACCAGGGGCAGCCTCCACCAGGCCCCCACCCATGTCTCCCAGCACCCCCACCCCCCAGTCACCAGGGGCAGCCTCCACCAGGCCCCCACCCATGTCTCCCACCACCCCCACCCCTCCAGTCACCAGGGGCAGCCTCCACCAGGCCCCCACCCATGTCTCCCACCACCCCCACCCCTCCAGTCACCAGGGGCAGCCTCCACCAGGCCCCCACCCATGTCTCACACCACCCCCACCCCTCCAGTCACCAGGGGCAGCCTCCACCAGGCCCCCACCCATGTCTCCCACCACCCCCACCCCTCCAGTCACCAGGGGCAGCCTCCACCAGGCCCCCAACAATGTCCCACTCATGTCCCCTTGCACCCCCACCCCCCAGCAGGCCCCCACTCATGTCCCCTTGCACCCCCACCCCCCAGCACTGTGGGGCACCTGCCACCAGGCCCCCAACCATGTCCCCTTGCACCCCCACCCCCCAGCAGGCCCCCACTCATGTCCCCTTGCACCCCCACCCCCCAGCACTGTGGGGCACCTGCCACCAGGCCCCCAACCATGTCCCACTCATGTCCCCTTGCACCCCCACCCCCCAGCACTGTGGGGCACCTGCCACCAGGCCCCCAACCATGTCCCCTTGCACCCCCACCCCCCAGCAGGCCCCCACTCATGTCCCCTTGCACCCCCACCCCCCAGCACTGTGGGGCACCTGCCACCAGGCCCCCAACCATGTCCCACTCATGTCCCCTTGCACCCCCACCCCCCAGCAGGCCCCCACTCATGTCCCCCTGCACCCCCACCCCCCAGCACTGTGGGGCACCTGCCAGCAGGCCCCCAACCATGTCCCCTTGCACCCCCACCCCCCAGCAGGCCCCCACTCATGTCCCCCTGCACCCCCACCCCCCAGCACTGTGGGGCACCTGCCAGCAGGCCCCCAACCATGTCCCACTCATGTCCCCTTGCACCCCCACCCCCCAGCAGGCCCCCACTCATGTCCCCCTGCACCCCCACCCCAGCACTGTGGGGCACCTGCCAGCAGGCCCCCAACCATGTCCCACTCATGTCCCCTTGCACCCCCACCCCCCAGCAGGCCCCCACTCATGTCCCCTTGCACCCCCACCCCCCAGCACTGTGGGGCACCTGCCACCAGGCCCCCAACCATGTCCCCTTGCACCCCCACCCCCCAGCAGGCCCCCACTCATGTCCCCTTGCACCCCCACCCCCCAGCACTGTGGGGCACCTGCCAGCAGTCCCCCAACCATGTCCCACTCATGTCCCCTTGCACCCCCACCCCCCAGCAGGCCCCCACTCATGTCCCCCTGCACCCCCACCCCCCAGCACTGTGGGGCACCCGCCAGCAGGCCCCCAACCATGTCCCACTCATGTCCCCTTGCACCCCCAACCCCCAGCAGGCCCCCACTCATGTCCCCTTGCACCCCCACCCCCCAGCACTGTGGGGCACCTGCCACCAGGCCCCCAACCATGTCCCCTTGCACCCCCACCCCCCAGCAGGCCCCCACTCATGTCCCCTTGCACCCCCACCCCCCAGCACTGTGGGGCACCTGCCACCAGGCCCCCAACCATGTCCCACTCATGTCCCCTTGCACCCCCAGCAGGCCCCCACTCATGTCCCCTTGCACCCCCACCCCCCAGCAGGCCCCCACTCATGTCCCCTTGCACCCCCACCCCCCAGCACTGTGGGGCACCTGCCAGCAGGCCCCCAACCATGTCCCACTCATGTCCCCTTGCACCCCCACCCCCCAGCACTGTGGGGCACCTGCCACCAGGCCCCCAACCATGTCTCCCACCACCCCCACCCCCCAGCAGGCCCCCACTCATGTCCCCCTGCACCCCCACCCCCCAGCACTGTGGGGCACCTGCCAGCAGGCCCCCAACCATGTCCCCTTGCACCCCCACCCCCCAGCAGGCCCCCACTCATGTCCCCTTGCACCCCCACCCCCCAGCACTGTGGGGCACCTGCCACCAGGCCCCCAACCATGTCCCCTTGCACCCCCACCCCCCAGCAGGCCCCCACTCATGTCCCCTTGCACCCCCACCCCCCAGCACTGTGGGGCACCTGCCACCAGGCCCCCAACCATGTCCCACTCATGTCCCCTTGCACCCCCACCCCCCAGCAGGCCCCCACTCATGTCCCCCTGCACCCCCACCCCCCAGCACTGTGGGGCACCTGCCAGCAGGCCCCCAACCATGTCCCCTTGCACCCCCACCCCCCAGCAGGCCCCCACTCATGTCCCCCTGCACCCCCACCCCCCAGCACTGTGGGGCACCTGCCAGCAGGCCCCCAACCATGTCCCACTCATGTCCCCTTGCACCCCCACCCCCCAGCAGGCCCCCACTCATGTCCCCCTGCACCCCCACCCCAGCACTGTGGGGCACCTGCCAGCAGGCCCCCAACCATGTCCCACTCATGTCCCCTTGCACCCCCACCCCCCAGCAGGCCCCCACTCATGTCCCCTTGCACCCCCCACCCCCCAGCACTGTGGGGCACCTGCCACCAGGCCCCCAACCATGTCCCCTTGCACCCCCACCCCCCAGCAGGCCCCCACTCATGTCCCCTTGCACCCCCACCCCCCAGCACTGTGGGGCACCTGCCAGCAGTCCCCCAACCATGTCCCACTCATGTCCCCTTGCACCCCCACCCCCCAGCAGGCCCCCACTCATGTCCCCCTGCACCCCCACCCCCCAGCACTGTGGGGCACCTGCCAGCAGGCCCCCAACCATGTCCCACTCATGTCCCCTTGCACCCCCAACCCCCAGCAGGCCCCCACTCATGTCCCCTTGCACCCCCACCCCCCAGCACTGTGGGGCACCTGCCACCAGGCCCCCAACCATGTCCCCTTGCACCCCCACCCCCCAGCAGGCCCCCACTCATGTCCCCTTGCACCCCCACCCCCCAGCACTGTGGGGCACCTGCCACCAGGCCCTCAACCATGTCCCACTCATGTCCCCTTGCACCCCCAGCAGGCCCCCACTCATGTCCCCTTGCACCCCCACCCCCCAGCAGGCCCCCACTCATGTCCCCTTGCACCCCCACCCCCCAGCACTGTGGGGCAGCTGCCAGCAGGCCCCCAACCACGTCCCACTCATGTCCCCTTGCACCCCCACCCCCCAGCACTGTGGGGCACCTGCCACCAGGCCCCCAACCATGTCTCCCACCACCCCCACCCCCCAGCAGGCCCCCACTCATGTCCCCCTGCACCCCCACCCCCCAGCACTGTGGGGCACCTGCCAGCAGGCCCCCAACCATGTCCCCTTGCACCCCCACCCCCCAGCAGGCCCCCACTCATGTCCCCTTGCACCCCCACCCCCCAGCACTGTGGGGCACCTGCCACCAGGCCCCCAACCATGTCCCCTTGCACCCCCACCCCCCAGCAGGCCCCCACTCATGTCCCCTTGCACCCCCACCCCCCAGCACTGTGGGGCACCTGCCACCAGGCCCCCAACCATGTCCCACTCATGTCCCCTTGCACCCCCACCCCCCAGCACTGTGGGGCACCTGCCACCAGGCCCCCAACCATGTCTCCCACCACCCCCACCCCCCAGCAGGCCCCCACTCATGTCCCCCTGCACCCCCACCCCCCAGCACTGTGGGGCACCTGCCAGCAGGCCCCCAACCATGTCCCACTCATGTCCCCTTGCACCCCCACCCCCCAGCAGGCCCCCACTCATGTCCCCCTGCACCCCCACCCCCCAGCACTGTGGGGCACCTGCCAGCAGGCCCCCAACCATGTCCCACTCATGTCCCCTTGCACCCCCACCCCCCAGCAGTGCAGGGGCAGCCTCCACCAGGCCCCCACCCATGTCCAACTCATGTTCCCCACCCAACATGTCATCACAATCCAGAACCCTGGTCTCTATGGTCAGCCCCCAAATGCAAAACACCCACCCGAGTATTGCATCCACCCACTCATAATTTGCAATCACATCACAGAACACCAATTGGAAGTTCCGAAACAAACACATGTCCCTCACATACACCCAATGGGTGTCAGTGAATCTCAAAACACATAACATGAAATGCATGAAAACAATGAGATACCACACATTGAAGTTCAACAAAAAATAATGTATTAAAGGAAACATGAATAGAATCAAAAATGAAGAAACAGAAATGTGAATGTAAAAAAATGAAAAGAAGCATGTCCGTTCAAAATAAAAAAAATAAAAATATATTGAAATCCAAAGTAATGTTCTACAAAGTCAATGTCCACAAAACAAAATCCAATGGGAAATAAAAATAAAAGCCATTGATCCATGGAGAATGTTAAAAAAGAAAGTATGTACAAGTCTACAACTATGTACAATGCAAGAAGCCAGGGTCCATTATCCCAACAAAATAAAGGAAACCTATCTAACTACACTAACTAATAAAAAAAATATATACAAAAATGTGGCCAATGTCCAAAAGGTCCAAATGAAACAAAAACAAAAATGAAACCTAACACTACCTACATAACTATGTACAAGGGCAGCGGGCTAGTTCCACGGCTCACTTCTGGATGTGCCGGGCCAGGGCATCATCGAACTCCTCCTCAATGTCCCGGAGGCGGTCCTCCTCCATGGCCCCGAGGGTCCGCAGGGCCGTCGACGTGTCCACCTCCAAACCCCTGCGGATTGCCTCGAGGCACTCGGCCCGCCTCAGGGCCCTCTGCATGGAGTTCTCCGCCCTGACCATTGAGAGCCGTGCCTCTTCCGCCCGCTGCCGCTCCGCATCTATGGCGTGGCCCAACCGCTGCCACACGGAAGACACTTTTTGTCCTGGGTCCTCCTGCCCTCCGGCCGATGCCTTCCCCTCCGATGTCGAAGGCCCCGAGCCTTCATGGCTCCCACCATGGTGCTGCTGCTGCTGTGCCTCTGCCCCTGCACTGCCTCCTGCTGCCTGCACATCCTCCGCCGGCTGGGGTGCAGTCGTTGACGTGGCCACCCCTGCTGGACGTCCGACTCCCGACTGTGGCAGGGATGCCTCCTCCACCAGCCTGGCCGCACCGTCAGAGGCAGCTCCACAGGGCACCCAGGTGACTGATGGGTGGGAAGATGGCACAGAGGACGACTGGCGCGTAGGGGGTCCAGCTGAGGAGGGGGTCGTGGCAAGCCCCATCAGACGGAGGAATCCGGCCTGGGTGACCTGTCCCAGCAGGCTGACGTGGTCAACGAGCCATTCGAGATGACGTGCAGTCTCTTCATGAAAAGACTGCAGGTTACCTCGCATGGCCCGTTGACGCAACGCCACACCAGCCAGGACAGGCTCAACCCGGGCCTGGATAGCCACGTCCGCAGGCAGAGGAAGGCCAGTTGACGTCAGCTCATCCCCTGCCTGAAAACCGGTCTGGACATAGGCATCCCTGCTGGTGCAAGATGATGCAGGGACAGGATCAGGGACAGGATTGCACACAGGCACCTCCGCGGCGGCCTGTGCTGCCTCCTGTCCCTGGTCCTGCACTGCACCACTAGCACCAGTGGGATCCCCACCCCCAGACCCCATCTCTGGTGCTTGCACGGCCTCCTCCTCCACCAAACCCCCCACCAACCTGGATGACTCTGTGCCATCTTCCCCCGTTGGGCCCTGTGGGGTCCCAGCTGCCCCTTCTGCTGCCGAGGAGTCCAACTGCAACCTCCGCCTCTTGGACCTCCCCCCGGCAGCTGCGGCCTGGGACGCGGCACCGGACTCCTCACTCCCCGACGAGATGACAACATGGGAGGGGAGCCGGGCCTTGCGTCTCCGGCTGGCGGTGGGATCCCCGCTGCTGTGCTCCACAGCACCTTCTCCCCCCTCTTCATCAGTTGACGCTGCAGACAGGGAGAAACAAAACACACGCATCAGGGCAATGTACAATGGACACATACACACATGACAGTTGTACATGAGTGGCATTGGCAAACCTCAGACATGTCATCATGATCCCCAACACACATGTCATTACAACTCGCACACACGAGCCATACCACAGCCATATCGCAACTGCCAACACCATCCATACACATACAACAGCATGAGCAGCCAAAGGTGAGCCAGACATCACATGCAACACAGGAAGTGCACCACACATGTACACACACCACCACACTAGCATGCATGTGTACACCTCTGCCAAGTGTCGCAGTGTTCAGACGGGCATCCATGTCTCATCTGCCCATCAGGCTTCCACATACCGCTGTCACATGCATCCATGTTGCATCACTGTTGCACCCTTGTCAAATACACACACATGCACATGTACACAGCGCTGATACATGCAGCTGAAAACAACATACATGCGTGACATCACGGACATGTCTACTCACATACACATTCATACAAACTTGTGTGCCCACACAACTGCATTTGGCATGCAAGCCCACACACACAGGCACCATCCATGTCTCACACATTACAGCCCTCGCATGTGTCAGCCCCACGGACCTGTACACCCGCACCCATACTCGACCCCATACAAACAGATGTGCAACCTGCACACTACTGAACAATCACCACACGCACTGCTCACAATCAGGATGCATGTACACTCACCGCTCGACTCCAGACGGGTCTGCCTCTCAAGGACCTGGACGTGGAGCGCTGGGGATATGTGTTCCAGGACCCCCATCTGTTCTTCCGACAAGTGGCCCCGGCGCCCCTTGGCATCCGCTGCCTTCAAGAGGCGCCGGGCCTTGTTCAGGGTCCTGGACCTGAAGTCCTCCCAGCGCTTCTTGACATGTTGGAAGTCGCGGACTGCCACCCCCTCCGCGTTGATGGCAGTCACGATGTCAGTCCAGATCCGAGTCCGTCCTTCCTTGTCGGCGCGGGAACTTCCGAAGAGGGCATCATACTGCCCCAGGACTTGCTCCACCAGGACACCAACTTCGGTGGCACTGAAGCTGGTGCCCCTCTGCCTCTCTGGCCGGGGGTTGTCAGTGGTCACAGATGGAGTTTGCCCCGACATGACAACCCCAGAGGCAGGAGTGGGTGGGCAACTGGGTCCTGGGGCTGGGCTGTGGAGCGATGGAATCCCAGTCGGGAGTCTTTGGTTCCAGCAGGGGTGGTCACACCAACAGCACCCCTGGCTGATGTGCAGGCAGCAAATGGCAGGGCACGTGGGCAGCAGGCAGTCAGGCAGCAGCAGATGGCAGGTGGGAGCGTGCTCGGGGCTCTGGGGGGCAGTAGTTCGGCCTTCTGGGCAGGAGCGTGGTCTTCCGTGTGCTTACGCGTGGCCAGCTTGATACGGAGTGATTTGGCACGTGAAAATTCTGCACGTCAGCGTGTAATTCGAGGAAAGGCCCTTAGCGCGTAAGCGCGTCTGCACGCATACGCATTTTCATTGGACCAAAGGCCCTCAGCGCGTGAGCGCGTCTGTGACGTGACGTGCGAGGGAGTATCCCTCATTGCACGTGATGACAGAACACACGTGGATTTCAGCCAATCGCGTGTGAAAGTTCACGGCACCCCGGAACACACGTACCCAGGCCAATGGCGTCACGTACCCAGGCCAATGGCGTGTGGAACTACCCGCGCACCCCGAAACACACGTACCCAGGCCAATGGCATGTGGAACTACCCGCGCACCCCGAAACACACGTACCCAGGCCAATGGCGTGTGGAACTACCCGCGCACCCTGAAACACACGTACCCAGGCCAATGGCGTGTGGAACTACCCGCGCACCCCGAAACACACGTACCCAGGCCAATGGCGTGTGGAACTACCCGCGCACCCCGAAACACACGTACCCAGGCCAATCGCGTGTACGCTCGCTCCCCTCCGATCACACGCGATGACACCCGAATACGGGAAACCAACGAGTCCGCCCACCCAGAGGCGTCCCGCGCCCGCGCACAGCATAAAAGTGCGCGCAAACAACAAACGCGTATATACAGCGACGATGAATGCCCCATTTGTTGCTGCACTGATTGTGGGACACCGCAGGAGGAGGAGAATAGCCAGGGCACGCATTTTTGCACCACGGACAAGCCTTTTTGGGATGCCTGACGACCAGGTCTACGGCAGGTATAGGTTTCCACCCCATATCATCCTAGACCTGGTCAGGGAGTGGGAAGATGACCTCACATCCCCCACCCTTTGCTCCCAAGCATTGAGCCCCTTGGAGAAGCTGCTCAATGTCTTGCATTTTTTGGCCACTGGGTCGTTTCAGCGGACCACTGCCATAGTGGGGGGGGGTCTCACAGGCCACGCAGTCACGCTGCCTACACCAGGTACTGGCAATCATGACAGCGCGCCCCTCAGTCCGCAGGCACATATACATGCCCAGAACACCCGCAGAAAGGCAGGCCGTTGTCCTGGATTTTTTCAGGGTGGCACACTTCCCCAAAGTGCTCGGTGCCATAGATTGCACCCATGTGGCCCTACGTCCACCTAGGGCCACTGAGCACATCTACCGAAACCGCAAGCACTGGCATTCCATCAATGTACAGGTGGTATGCGATGCAAAGGGAATCATCACCTCTGTCTATGCAAACTACCCTGGCTCCACCCATGACAGTTTCATATACAGAATGTCCGCCCTGAGCCGGGCCCTGGAAGCTGGGCAGCATGGCGACACATGGCTCCTAGGTCAGTACAAATGCCCTTGCACATGCATGCAAGTCACACACAGACAAATATCCCAACCCTAATAATCTCAATTATTATCACCTCCCCAGGGGACAGTGCCTACCCTCTGAGCAACCACATGATGACGCCAATCCGGAACCCCACCACACCACCCCAGGTAAGATACAACGCCGCCCATATTGCAACCAGGGGCATAGTGGAGCGCACATTCGGAGTGCTCAAGTCACGTTTCCGCTCCCTTGACCGCTCTGGTGGGCAACTACTCTATGCACCACCAGTAGTGTGCAAGATCATTGTGGCAGCATGTGTCCTGCACAATGTTGCAACACGGCAGGGCGTCCCGGTGGACATGGTGGTGCCCCCACATCCCCAACCACAGGCACAGGCGCTGCCCATGGGAGGGGACAGGGCACGTGGCGAGGAAGCCCGGACCCAGCTTGTGGCCACATTTTTCACCTAAACTCCCACCCCTGCGGAGTGCACACAGGCCTGGCACATACCAGGTGACAATCGATGATGACAAAGTGACAGTCAACTGTCACAACCCTACCACCCTGAGATAGTTGCCATGGAAGTGCCACATCGTCTGCATCCCTAGCTACTTAAACACAAGCTATCCTGTGCAACCAAAATGCACACAAATGACATGTGACATGACATGGGCCATACACAAGTATTCCAAGGCCCAATGAGGCAGGGGAGGGGAACAAGGGAACACAGAGAACGGTACTACTAGGCCAGGTGTCATTGAGATTGTGCAAGTGCAGGGGTAGGGGGAAGGGAAAAGTGCAAGGGGAAGGGTGGGGGGAGTCCAGTACAGGGGAAGTAGGCCAAAAGAATAATACATAGGTCGCCTGGTGGCAACTGCAAAGATAAGTGCAGACAAGTGCTGGGAAGGGAGGGCTGTAGGGATAGAGAGACAGTACTGCAGTGCAGGGGTTGCCAGGGTGGCAGTGCAAGTGGACAGTGGCTGGGCCAGGGACCGAGGTTGGTGAGAGTGTCCCAGTAGCAGCTCCTGTGCAGTTCCAGTGAAGAATTCTGCAAGGGAGAGGCAGAGAGTAAGCAGAAGCAAAGAGGAAGGTCTTGAGGTGCTTCCAGAACTGGAGATGGTTCCCCTCAAGTTCAAGTCAGCCAGGAAGTCTGTTCCAGGGGGAGGGCCCTGCTGCGGAGAGAAACATACCCCCAGCTAGTTGCTCTGAGAAGCGGATGACCTGGACATGCAAGGTGTGCATCACACACACCTGCAAAACAGGCCATGGCCATCACTGTCATGTCACTCAAACCCTCCCAAACATCAACATGACATGGCAAGCAATACCCATACACTGACGCAGTAACAATAAGGTACACATTGCCATGTCCTAAATGTACAGTGGCATCGGACAATGATGCCTGACCCGGAATCAGATGAAATGACAGACCAACAAAATGTCCCACCCAAAATAAGTCGTTTCCAAATGCATTGCAACAGTCGTAGACGTAACATCACAATGAATGCCTGTCTATATGCACATTATGCATTGCAAAATCAACACTGCAGCTCATGTGTGCAGTGTCCCACTCCTGCATCACACTGCTCAGCGCACAGCACAGTGAACAGCCATTGCGTGTGATGCACACCCTGAGCATCACATCTAAGTGACAGACTACATCAAACATCAAATTTTTGGCATGTACTGGAACCATAATCGGTCACAGAACATGTGCTGCCGGGACACAGTGGGCACCAGAAGGCAAACAGTGTACACGTGGATATGCAAGGGTGGGAGTACATGGAGTACATCCGAGTGCAAGTGTGTGGTTCTGCAGGGACATGCACTCCACATATGCATGTGCACTCAAGTGACCATCAGTGTTCCCTACACATCACATGTGAACATCCACCATGTGTACACCCCAGCATGTCAAACCACAACTATCCCCTCGCACCTGAAAGGAAAACACAACACATGAACAGGCATTGATCAGCAGAACACAACATGTACATAGGACAACAACATTACAATGTCAGAGTTCCCATCACACTGCAGGGCAATTCAACTATCAACAACAACCCCCCCCTCCCGCACAAATGACCATGACCCGCTGAACAACTGCACCTGGGTCATGGAGCCTCCAACCCTCATTTCCACCTGGCCACAGGATCACCTTTACCCTTCGTGTCCATCTCCCACCTTGTGTGTAAAAAGATGCCTGAACCCTCAGAATCCACACTCATTTACAAAATCACAAAATCCAAGGCATGAAAACGAACCCAAACACCCTCCAGTAGATGACTTGACGTAGCAGTACCTCACAAACGCCAAGTACTACCACAATGATGCAACAACCAAGGTAGCACAGCAGAACAATGTCACGACAGGATGTGAGACATGTGTGGTACATGACATAGGATGATGCACAATGAATGGATGTGTACTGTCACAGGTCCCCTGTACAGGCGCGGGAGTCTCATGAAACAACCACCCACACCATGTCCCGGGTGCCTGCAAGGTCAAACTCACACAGGCCCCTGAGATCATGGTGGGGAATGAGGTTCAGGGATATGCAGTCGGGACAGGTGTAGACACACTGGATGACTGGAATGAGTGGCAGGTGAGGGGAGGAGGAATGACACATGAAACTAGGGAATGCACAAAAATGTACAACCTGCATGAACACATACACAATCCAAACAAACTTGGACATCATTGTCATGACATTCTGTAGTCCAGGCTCAGGAGTGGTACGAACCAACCACCCCCTCTAGGGTTTTGGCGCCTGCAAGTTCGGGGCTTACACAGGCATCCGCAACCCCAGTGGGGAAAGAGGGTCAGGGAACATTGCTTGGATAGGCACGGGAAGCAGGAACACCGGGTAGAGGGTACAGGTTTCATAATTGCATAGGATCACGGGTGATTAGGGAAAAAAACATACCAAATAGGACCACACATACATCCATGCATCAGTACACTCCCCAGCAAGCCTATGCAGGGCAGTTTGTAAGGAAAACAACAAGACACTTAGCTCTGGTTTTGAGTGCTGGCCTCCTGCCTGCGCACTCTCAGGGCCGGTTACAGGAGCACTCCAATGCTGCAAAGAGAGACACAGTCAACAACCTGTATGTGCCAATTACACAAAAACACAACACAAAACATGCCCCATAGCAACAAACTACTCTACAAACAGACAATCAGTGCTCGATGCTTCGTACCCATATATAACATCACCCCTGTGACGGGTCATACACAGTCAATGCAGTGAGTCAGGCGCTGGTGGGTGCGTGGCAAATGGAACACCAATGTGTCACAATTCACACAACATGCAATGTTCCCTGGGTAAGCAGACAGACCCATATGGCAAGCCATGACTACAGAGCAAGTTGCGTACCACCATGACCAAAACAAAGTTGGCAGTGCATTTATCATGAAGTACGTGGAATAGACATGCACTGCACCCAAGTATGTCCCTTGCTGTATGTCCCTGTGAGCTGCCCCTTTCCATGTCTCTGAAGGCTACATGGTTGATACAAGTGCCTCAATGAACCTTGGTGTACCGCAGGGTATGTGCCACTGCCCCTGCATGTGTCCCAGACAACCCTACTATCAACAGCCATCAGTCCACAAACACATCTGAGCTGCATTGTGTGCTTCAACACCAATATTCGTCTAAGCTCACCCTCAGTGCTGTGACTAAGCCTGCATGTGCAACTCGCCTGGTGCAAGCTTTGCTGTGTCGTGGCCCCCCTGTGATGCTCACCTTGCCTGGAGTTCCTTGGAACATGTCAGCAGTTCTAGGATGTGGGTCTGCAATCACTGTGGCTCTGCTCGTGCACACATGTGCATGTGGGCACCAGCAAACGGGTCAGGCATTCCGTCGTCCAATGGGCCATGTCTGCTGCCAAAGGTGCTCTGGTGCCTCATCCCCCTGCAGAAAGTGCATGGAACAAATGATTAATGCATCGAAGTGATCTGTGTGTGTCTCATCAGGCATCTCATTACTTGACCATGTCAGAGAGTCACATCACAAATCACACCATCAGTCCGTCTTTGACTTCCAAAGTGTGGAACACTATCTACAGCATGAATTGCAACAGGCACGTGTACAGGAAAGAAATGAGACATAATACACAATGCATAGCAATCAATGTCCACATTAATCATGACACACCCCATCTAGCAAAAGCTGAACAGTGGACAATTACACCTAAATCATCCCCACTAGGGGTGTCAACACAAGTCACAAAGCACCAGACATGCCACAGATATGACAGTCCAAAGCCCTTGTGTAAAAATCTGTAACACCGAACCATCCTTGCGAGCCCATGGATAAGGGAGGCAGGAGTGGCATATGTGAGTCAAGGAACCCAAGCAGCAAACACATACACAAGACAACCATGAAGGGCCCAGCTGGAACAGACAGTGGATGCCTTCAAAAACCACAAGGCACCGCACTGTCACATGAAAGCACAATAGACTACAAATTTTAAACTAACTCAACTATTAACTAATTACACTAACTATGGAAAACCTACATTACCTATTTAAACTAACTATCAAACAGAAACTTAACTAACTAAACTAAACGAAAAATCAAAAATGGCCACATACGACCCGGGGGGGAGGGGAGGCACCCAGGAGGGGGGAGGTACAGGGTGCTGCTCAACATCCACATGCGATGATGCCGAGCCAAAAAAAAATACCTCCATGGGCTCAACGCCTGCACAGCACGACCTATGTGGGAGATAGATGGTCGTCCGAGTCTGGCTCATCCTGGTAAGGAGGACGTGGCACAGTAGCCTGGCCACGCCTAGCCGCAGCTTGCCCCTCGTCGGCAGCAAGTCTGCCGGACAGGTGAGCCTGGTTCTGTGTGGCGATGTTACATAGGTCTGCATGCAGAACCTCACGTGATACACGTGCTTCCTCTTGCAAGGTAGCACGTGTAACACGGAGTTCCTCCTGCAAGGCCTGGCTGGACAACCGCTGCACCTCCCGGCAAGCCTGTAGCTCAGCCGAGATGGTGCGCTCAAGCTGTGCAAACCTCTCCTCTGCCTGCTGCCTCTGGGACATCATAAGGACACCCAGAGTGGATCTGAGGGAGGCATACTCCTCCCTCAGGGCATCCATGTGCGCCTCTGCGTGAGCAGCAATTGCTTGACGCAGAGACGACATTTCAGCCTGGCGTGCCCTGTCTGAGGCTGCCATGCCCAGCCTGAGCGGGCGGGCCGTGGACCGTGCCGCCTGCTGCTGGAGAAGCACCTGCCTAGCAGGGGGGAGCACAGATCGGGCCACACGCTCCATGCTGTCAGCGATGTTCTCCTTTGCTGCCCCCTGCCGTTCGGAATTGGCAGTCATGTCTTGCTCCCACTCAGTATACAGCGGTTGCGCGCGGCGACCGCGTTGCCGGGCTTGACCCCTGCGGGACCCAAGGACCGGAGGTCCTCGCTGTGTTGGCACCGCCTGCGGCTGCACGACTACATGCCCCCGTCGACGTGATGTCCCAGGCACATCAGTGACTGGTGTGGAGGGTGACCCTGCGTCCCGATCCACCACGGGCGGAGGAACCAAGACTGTCTGATCCCTCAGTGCAGGTGTCGCAGACAGAGGAGTGTCCACATCAGAATCACTCACCCCTGACACATGGACTTGATGGTCATCCAACTCAACATGGACGTCAGAGTCGTCATCAAGGCTGGACTCATAGGCAGCCAGAGACAGGATGGACTGCAGCACTTGGGGGTTTTCGTGGCCTACCACCCCACGACCCCCACTAGTGCCGGGTTGATGTGGTCTTACCAACCCTGTGTCTGGTGTGACAACACCATCCTCTGCATCCATTGCGTCATCACCTGAAAAATAGAGAGGAAAAGGTAACTACACATGTCAGAAGCACACAACACACACACACATCGACAGCAAAGGCATCCGGCAGACATGTGACACACAACATATGACCTGGCATGCATGCTGGGTCTACTTAGAATAGCCACTGTGATCAGACCTGTTGAAAGGTGGCAGTTTGCATGGAAGTGGGTCTATGCAGTGCTGAAAATGTGTACGCCACTCACTACCTACATGTACAAGCACTCCATGGTGTGTGCCAGGAAATGTGAAGGCAGTGCAATGTCAAATTCAGACATCACGTGCATTGTGTATTCAATGTGTACCATGTCTAGCAGCCAAGCACCCCTCCACCCCAGTACCAAAGCAGGGATGCCTAGCATGGTATCAAAAGGCTGCCCATACACCTGTGTATTGACAAGCAGTGTTGACTGGCATCAACAGCTTAATGTGAATCAAATTACAACACTGCTAATGATGCTGGGACAGTGGGCAGGACACATGATGGAAGATCCGGAGGCCAGCCACGTGTGAAGAAGACACGACAAGAGTTGGACAGAGTCATTGGCCATTGAACAGGCTGAGGACTGTGAGCCACACAGATTGTCATTGCCTAAACATGTGTGCAACGCAGGACTGAGCCACAGTTGACATGGGGAGGCCGATAATATGGCAGGCAATGTATGTAACCAAGGACTCATATTACAGTGCTCATCCAGTCAAGGACACATAGGGGCATGCGTGCAATGCACATGGAGCATGAATGGGCACTCATGTCCCTGCGGGACATCTGACCCATGCACAGTACAAGTGGGATACCCTGCATCGAGTACTAAGGCTGTACCACACGGCATATGTCTGGCAGTTTCTAAGCTGGAAGTTAGCATCTACACAGGACACATGAACAAGAAACTACACATTGGCAAGAATGTAGCAGACCAGTGCAAAGGTGGAACTGGGGTGCAGAGTGGCGGAGGAGGGGCAAGGGAGCATGCCCACATGGAGTCCCGCATGCAGGCAGAGGAGACATGCATGACGGTAGCATTGCATTACTTACACCTCAGAACCATGTACACGTCACATGTAGCAGCAATCATGCACAACACATCCCACAAGTGAAACACACACGTCCTCAACAACTACGCTTTAACACTCACTGGACTGGGCATCAAAGTCCAGCATCTCTCCCACACCTTCGACCAATTCTGGTGGTATGAACTCCGCAACGAGAGCCTCATGCGGAGTGAGTTCTTCCTCCTCTGGTGCAGGCCCACCGCCAGTCACCAGAGTCAAGTTGTAATTTGAGGCACGCTTAGCCTTAGTGCTGCGCTTGATGTCATTCCAGCGCTTTTTGCACTCCTGCGCTGTGCGCACCTCATGGCCGAATGAACTGACATGTTCCGCAACATGCTTCCAGTGGGTGTCACGTTGGGCAGCCGTAGTCTGACTATTGGCACCCACTAGCATGTCACGGCTGTGTCCCCGCACGTAGTCCACGAGGAAGTCCAGTTCCTGCTTACAGAAAGGCTTCTTCCTCGACGTGCAGGAGGTCGTGGCTGTGTGTGGGGTCCCAGCCTGTGCTGCAGGTGCAACCTTCCTCCTCTTGGACTGTGGCGCAGACCCTGGCTGGCTAATGCCGCCCTGACCAGTATGGCCAGTGGGTTCGGTGGATTGAGCCGAGGGAGTGGCAGGTGGAGGGATGACCAAAGGCCTGACTTGTGTCAGTGGCAGCTGGGTGCCCACTAATGGACCCTGCGCAGCAACATCAGCTGTGGCAGGGTCATTGACCGCAACGGTCCTGGTTGGCAGACTCACAACCGGGGTGCTGTTGGGTGCATCTGCCCCTGCACTTGCCAACACCCGGCTGTTCGGGGCAGCAGATGACATGACTGCCCCAGGGACACGTGTCTTGGTCTGAGCAGCCCGGCGTGCCCCTATGGTTTCCCCCCTGGCCTGTTGGAGATCTACCAAGGGCTCTTCAAGTGCCAACGCAGCCTGCGCTGGCAGACCCTGAGCCTGGGTGGCGGTGTCCACAGCTGCACCTGCAGCTACCGCTACCCTTGGGCCCGTGGCAGTCGATGGAACGGACTGCTGGGTCATACGGGTGCCAGTGCCAGATGCAGGAGCTGCATCCCCCGGAACCACAGGGGGTGGTGGCATGGCTGCACCGACACATGGCACAACATTGTGCTCAAGTGGCGCACCCCTGCCTCTTCCCCCTCTGTGGCTGCCCTGGACACCCTGGAGTCCCCCTACTCCCTGGTCACCACGGCCACGTCCCCGACCACGCCCGCCACGAGGAGTACGCCCAGCTGAGGCGCCCCTCACCTTTGGTGGCCTCCCAACCATGGCACAGATGTAATAGTGCTGGCACAGATGGAGTGGTGCCAATGGGAGGTGTACACCACAATTGTCCTGGGCAATTGGGGTGAAGGGGGTGGGAAGCAAGATGTTAACAGCCCCCCTGCACCTGCAAGGCTGTATGTGACCCCGGTGATGTGGTGACGGGTCACGCAACGCTCAGGCACCCCAAAACTGCAGTAAAACCGTGCACGCAACCCTGCAGCCTACGTGCGTGGATTTGACCTCCCGCAGTACGCGGTGGCACCCAGTAACACGAATAACGCGTACGCGTGGGACACGCAGGCTACGATGACATCGAAAATGGGTGCAATACACAGGGGCACCCGCAGTGGGAAAAGGAGCGTTTGCGACTCACCGTCTGACTAGCGCGATGCAGAAAAACACGAGTAGCCAATACCCCCGCCAAAAGAAGAGATACGTCCTTGAGAGCTGTGAAGTAGATGGCGCGCGAAACAACTGGAAGCAGCAACACACGTCGGTCTCCACGGAAGGCACGTACAGCGAACTGCTGGGCCCGCTCACCTTTAACCCATGCTGAGGGAAACGCACGCGCGCGTCACGTCACATGCGGACGTGCAGTTTTTCATGCGCGATTACGCGCATTACACGCGGACGTGCAGTTTTTCATGCGCGATTACGCGCATTACACGCGGACGTGCAGTTTTTCACGTGCGATTACGCGCATTACACGCGGACGTGCATTTTTCCACACGCGATTAGCCTGGGTACGTGTGTTCCGGGGTGGCGTGAACTTTCACACGCGATTGATTGTAATCCACGTGTGTTCTGTCATCACGTGCAATGAGGGATACACCCTCGCACGACACGTCACAGACGTGCTCACGCGCTGAGGGCCTTTGGTCCAATGAAAATGCGTATGCGTGCAGACGCGCTTACGCGCTACGGGCCTTTCCTCGAATTACACGCTGACGTGCAGATTTTTCACGTGCCAAATCACTCCGTATCAAGCTGGCCACGAATACACACGGAAGACCACGCTCCTGCCCAGTAGGCCGAATCACTGCCCCCCAGTGCCCCGAGCAGCCTCCCACGTGCCATCTGCTGCTGCCTGCCTGCCTGCCTGCCTGCTGCCACTGTGCCCTGCCATTTGGTGCCTGCACATCAGCCATCTGCAGGGGTCCAGTTGCTGTGTCGACCCCTGCTGGAACAGTAGACTCCCGACTGGGATACCATCGCTCCACAGCCCAGCCCCAGGACCCAGTTGCCCACCCACGCCTGCCTCGGGGGTCGCCATGTCGGGGCAAGCACCATCTGAGACCAGTGGCGACCCCCAGCCAGAGAGGCAGAGGGCCACCAGCTTCAGTGAGAAGGAAGTTGGTGTCCTGGTGGAGCATGTCCTGGGGCATTATGATGCCCTCTTCGGAAGACCACGCGCCAACAAGGAAGGACGGGAGAGGATCTGGGACGATGTAGTGGTTGCCATCAACGCGGAGGGGGTGGCAACCCGCGACATCAAGCACATCAAGAAGCGCTGGGAGGACTTGAGGTCCAGGACCCTCAATAAGGCCCGGCGCCTCGCGGAGGGGGGCCGGGCACGCCTGAGTGACATCCAGATGAGGGTCCTGGAACGCGTAGACCCAGCGCTCCATGCCCAGATCCTTCGGAGGCAGACCCATCTGGAGTTGGCCGGTAAGTGGCCAAGCATTACTGTGTGAGACAGGGCATGTTGCAGTGTGCTGGTTGTCTGATACCTGCCTGTATGTGTGACATAGGCCATGTACGTATGTGTGTGTGCAGGGACATCATGGTCAGGCATGTGAGTACAGTGATGTGTGAACCACATGGTTGGTGCATGTGTTCTATTGCAACATGGGGGGCTCTGTGCGGAATGGACACATGGAAGCATGGCAGTCTCTGTTCCTGGACATGGGTGGGGGTGAGGGATGGGTGCTGGTCCCATGTACACGTATGGTGCCCATGTGTGTGTGTCTGAACTGCGTGTCTGTGACTTGTAACTGCCATGGATGCATGACACATGTCTGTGACAATGTTCAGATTCACTGATGCAGCCTAGTCATCCTTGTATCCACTGCGTCTGTGGTGTACGAGGCCAGATGGATGGAACTACGGTGAGGTGTGTGCATGTGATGGCAAGACCCATGATGCATGTGAGTCTAAAACCAACATTGTATGAATCATGAGTCCCTTGGTCATGTATGCCAATGTCCATGGCATGCGCCATGCCTGTTACTGTATGTGTTTTGCCTGCACTCACCCATGTGTTGTGGCGGGACATGATGGAAGTGATGTATGACAGTGCCACTCATCTGCTGTTGCTTCCTGTCTAGGGGACCATTGTACAGTACCCTGATGCTTGTGTTCTATGTCTCCCTCTACACAGTGGCAAGTGAAGAAGAGGGCGGAGAAGGCGCTGTGGAGCAGAGCGGCGGGGATGCCACCACGGCTGCAGTGGAAGGGGTGGGTGAGCCCCCACAGGGGCTTGCACCGGCGGAAGACGGCGTGGAGACATCCAGGTTGGTGGTTTCCACAGAGGGGGAGGAGGGCGCTACTGAGCCACACATGGGGCCTGGTGGGGGCATCCCCGCTGGTGCAAGTGGTGCAGTCCAGGGCCAGGGGCAGGAGGCAGCACAGGTCGCCGTGGAGGTGCCTGTGCATGTCACTGTCCCTGACACTATGACTGCACCACCATGCACCACCAGGGATGCCCCATCGCAGGCCCGTCCGCAGGTAGGGGAGATGTCCATGTCATCTGACACTCCTCTACCTGCGGACGAGGGGACCCCTGGCCGTGTGGAGAGGGTCCTGATTGGTGTCGCGTTGCGCACGGCTGGCATTCGTGATGAGGTGCATGCGTCCCGGGAGGAGCATGCACATCATCACGAAGAGCACCGTGCGTACGTGAACCATTTGGGAGCCGCCATGGTCGGGGGTTTCCTACATGTGTGTGGCCTTCTGGCGACCCTCTCCTCCTCTGTGGAGGCTATGCGCCAGTCGTGCTCCATGCCGTCTTCCGGCCCAGATGCCACCAGGGCCCCCTGTGGACCTGCCCCGACCAACGCAGCCAGCTCGGTGGGGACCCCATCCCTGCCACAGTCGGGAGTCGAAGGTCCAGCAGGGGTGGACACACCAGCAACTGTCCCCCTGCAGATGGAGGATGTGCCGGCATCATCTGGCAGGGCACGTGCACGACGGCATCGGTGGATTCCATCAGCCTGGATGCCGTCGTGCTGGCAGAGGCAGTGGCGTCGGAGGCAGCAGCAGGCTCGACGTGGGAGGCATCATGGCTCGGGGCCATCAAGATCAGAGGGGCAGGCATCGGCCGGAGGGCAGGGGAACCCTGGGATGGCAGTGTCTTCCGTGTGGGAACAGTTGGTCCAGCGGATAGGTGCGGAGCGGCAGCGGGCGGAAGAGGAGCGGCTCACCATGGTCAGGGCGGAGTTCTCCATGCGTCGGGCGTTGAGGCGGGCTGAGTGCCTCGAGGAAGCTTGCAGGGAGTTTGAGGTGGACACGGGGTTGTCCCTGCGAGACCTCGGGGCCAGGACAGAGTCCCGCCTCCGGGACATCGACATGGAGTTCGAGGATGCCCTGGCCGGCAACATCACAGAGTGAGCCGCAGGACTTGCCCGCTGCCATTGTATATAGTTCTTTAGTTAGTTAGTGTTAGGTTTCCTTTATTTTTTAAGTTTTTTTTGGAACGCTCGGACAATGGCCACTTTTCTGTATATATTTTTATTATTAGTTAGTAGTAGTAGGTTTAATTTATGGTGTTGGGCTCATGGACCCTGGGATATTCTTGTACATAGTTTGATGTTTGGAAAACATTTGTTGGATTTATATTTGTGTTCACCATGAGGCAATGGTTTTTCCTTATTTTTCCCCCCATTATTTTGCTTTGGACTACATTATTATTTGGATTCCTTTGATTTTTTATTTTTTCTATTAGTTCTCGGACATGGACCATTTGTTTTGTCATCCCCATTGTTGTGTGTTTTATTTCTTTACTTCATTTTCATCTTTAATACATATATTTATTACTTACATTTGTGGTATTTTCTGATTGGTTTCATGCATGTCATGATATGGGTTTTGACATTCACTTGCACCCATTGTGTATGTGTGTGTGAGGGACATGTGTTCATTTACATACTTGCCATTGGGGTTGTATCATGTAATTGCATCTACTATGTGGGTGGATGCAATCCTTGCCTGGGTGTTTGTGCTGGGTATGCTGCCCATTACTGCCATGATTGTGTTTCGTCAGGACCTGGGGGCAGGGGGACATGAGTGGGGGCCTGCTGGGGGGTGGGGGGGGTGGGAGACATGGTTGGGGGCCTGGTGGCAGGTGCCCCACAGTGCTGGGGGGTGGGGGTGCAAGGGGACATGAGTGGGACATGGTTGGGGGCCTGCTGGCAGGTGCCCCACAGTGCTGGGGGGTGGGGGTGCAAGGGGACATGAGTGGGGGCCTGCTGGGGGGTGGGGGTGCAAGGGGACATGGTTGGGGGCCTGCTGGCAGGTGCCCCACAGTGCTGGGGGGTGGGGGTGCAGGGGGACATGAGTGGGGGCCTGCTGGGGGGTGGGGGTGGTGGGAGACATGGTTGGGGGCCTGGTGGCAGGTGCCCCACAGTGCTGGGGGGTGGGGGTGCAAGGGGACATGAGTGGGGGCCTGCTGGGGGGTGGGGGTGCAAGGGGACATGGTTGGGGGCCTGCTGGCAGGTGCCCCACAGTGCTGGGGGGTGGGGGTGCAGAGGGACATGAGTGGGGGCCTGCTGTGGGGTGGGGGTGGTGGGAGACATGAGTGGGGGCCTGGTGGAGGCTGCCCCTGGTGACTGGAGGGGTGGGGGTGGTGGGAGACATGGGTGAGGGCCTGGTGGAGGCTGCCCCTGGTGACTGGAGGGGTGGGGGTGGTGGGAGACATGGGTGGGGGCCTGGTGGAGGCTGCCCCTGGTGACTGGAGGGGTGGGGGTGGTGGGAGACATGGGTGGGGGCCTGGTGGAGGCTGCCCCTGGTGACTGGAGGGGTGGGGGTGGTGGGAGACATGGGTGGGGGCCTGGTGGAGGCTGCCCCTGGTGACTGGAGGGGTGGGGGTGGTGGGAGACATGGGTGGGGGCCTGGTGGAGGCTGCCCCTGGTGACTGGAGGGGTGGGGGTGGTGGGAGACATGGTTGGGGGCCTGCTGGCAGGTGCCCCACAGTGCTGGGGGGTGGGGGTGCAGGGGGACATGAGTGGGGGCCTGCTGGGGGGTGGGGGTGGTGGGAGACATGGTTGGGGGCCTGGTGGAGGCTGCCCCTGGTGACTGGAGGGGTGGGGGTGGTGGGAGACATGGGTGGGGGCCTGGTGGAGGCTGCCCCTGGTGACTGGAGGGGTGGGGGTGGTGGGAGACATGGGTGGGGGCCTGGTGGAGGCTGCCCCTGGTGACTGGAGGGGTGGGGGTGGTGGGAGACATGGTTGGGGGCCTGCTGGCAGGTGCCCCACAGTGCTGGGGGGTGGGGGTGCAAGGGGACATGAGTGGGGGCCTGCTGGGGGGTGGGGGTGCAAGGGGACATGGTTGGGGGCCTGCTGGCAGGTGCCCCACAGTGCTGGGGGGTGGGGGTTCAGGGGGACATGGTTGGGGGCCTGGTGGAGGCTGCCCCTGGTGACTGGAGGGGTGGGGGTGGTGGGAGACATGGGTGGGGGCCTGGTGGAGGCTGCCCCTGGTGACTGGAGGGGTGGGGGTGGTGGGAGACATGGGTGGGGGCCTGGTGGAGGCTGCCCCTGGTGACTGGAGGGGTGGGGGTGGTGGGAGACATGGTTGGGGGCCTGCTGGCAGGTGCCCCACAGTGCTGGGGGGTGGGGGTGCAAGGGGACATGGTTGGGGGCCTGCTGGCAGGTGCCCCACAGTGCTGGGGGGTGGGGGCACAGGGGGACATGGTTGGGGGCCTGGTGGAGGCTGCCCCTGGTGACTGGAGGGGTGGGGGTGGTGGGAGACATGGGTGGGGGCCTGGTGGAGGCTGCCCCTGGTGACTGGAGGGGTGGGGGTGGTGGGAGACATGGGTGGGGGCCTGGTGGAGGCTGCCCCTGGTGACTGGAGGGGTGGGGGTGGTGGGAGACATGGTTGGGGGCCTGCTGGCAGGTGCCCCACAGTGCTGGGGGGTGGGGGTGCAAGGGGACATGAGTGGGGGCCTGCTGGGGGGTGGGGGTGCAAGGGGACATGGTTGGGGGCCTGCTGGCAGGTGCCCCACAGTGCTGGGGGGTGGGGGAGCAGGGGGACATGGTTGGGGGCCTGGTGGCAGGTGCCCCACAGTGCTGGGGGGTGGGGGTGCAAGGGGACATGAGTGGGACATGGTTGGGGGCCTGCTGGCAGGTGCCCCACAGTGCTGGGGGGTGGGGGTGCAAGGGGACATGAGTGGGGGCCTGCTGGGGGGTGCGGGTGCAAGGGGACATGGTTGGGGGCCTGCTGGCAGGTGCCCCACAGTGCTGGGGGGTGGGGGCACAGGGGAACATGGTTGGGGGCCTGGTGGAGGCTGCCCCTGGTGACTGGAGGGGTGGGGGTGGTGGGAGACATGGTTGGGGGCCTGGTGGAGGCTGCCCCTGGTGACTGGAGGGGTGGGGGTGGTGGGAGACATGGGTGGGGGCCTGGTGGAGGCTGCCCCTGGTGACTGGAGGGGTGGGGTGGTGGGAGACATGGGTGGGGGCCTGGTGGAGGCTGCCCCTGGTGTCTGGAGGGGTGGGGGTGGTGGGAGACATGGGTGGGGGCCTGGTGGCAGGTGCCCCACAGTGCTGGGTGGTGGGGGTGCAAGGGGACATGAGTGGGGGCCTGCTGGGGGGTGGGGGTGCAAGGGGACATGGTTGGGGGCCTGCTGGCAGGTGCCCCACAGTGCTGGGGGGTGGGGGCACAGGGGGACATGAGTGGGGGCCTGGTGGAGGCTGCCCCTGGTGACTGGAGGGGTGGGGGTGGTGGGAGACATGGTTGGGGGCCTGCTGGCAGGTGCCCCACAGTGCTGGGGGGTGGGGGTGCAAGGGGACATGAGTGGGGGCCTGCTGGGGGGTGGGGGTGCAAGGGGACATGGTTGGGGGCCTGCTGGCAGGTGCCCCACAGTGCTGGGGGGTGGGGGTGCAGGGGGACATGGTTGGGGGCCTGGTGGCAGGTGCCCCACAGTGCTGGGGGGTGGGGGTGCAAGGGGACATGAGTGGGACATGGTTGGGGGCCTGCTGGCAGGTGCCCCACAGTGCTGGGGGTGGGGGTGCAAGGGGACATGAGTGGGGGCCTGCTGGGGGGTGGGGGTGCAAGGGGACATGGTTGGGGGCCTGCTGGCAGGTGCCCCACAGTGCTGGGGGGTGGGGGCACAGGGGGACATGGTTGGAGGCCTGGTGGAGGCTGCCCCTGGTGACTGGAGGGGTGGGGGTGGTGGGAGACATGGTTGGGGGCCTGGTGGAGGCTGCCCCTGGTGACTGGAGGGGTGGGGGTGGTGGGAGACATGGGTGGGGGCCTGGTGGAGGCTGCCCCTGGTGACTGGAGGGGTGGGGGTGGTGGGAGACATGGTTGGGGGCCTGCTGGCAGGTGCCCCACAGTGCTGGGGGGTGGGGGTGCAAGGGGACATGAGTGGGGGCCTGCTGGGGGGTGGGGGTGCAAGGGGACATGGTTGGGGGCCTGCTGGCAGGTGCCCCACAGTGCTGGGGGGTGGGGGTGCAGGGGGACATGGTTGGGGGCCTGGTGGCAGGTGCCCCACAGTGCTGGGGGGTGGGGGTGCAAGGGGACATGAGTGGGACATGGTTGGGGGCCTGCTGGCAGGTGCCCCACAGTGCTGGGGGGTGGGGGCACAGGGGGACATGGTTGGGGGCCTGGTGGAGGCTGCCCCTGGTGACTGGAGGGGTGGGGGTGGTGGGAGACATGGTTGGGGGCCTGGTGGAGGCTGCCCCTGGTGACTGGAGGGGTGGGGGTGGTGGGAGACATGGGTGGGGGCCTGGTGGAGGCTGCCCCTGGTGACTGGAGGGGTGGGGGTGGTGGGAGACATGGTTGGGGGCCTGCTGGCAGGTGCCCCACAGTGCTGGAGGGTGGGGGTGCAGGGGGACATGAGTGGGGGCCTGCTGGGGGGTGGGGGTGGTGGGAGACATGGTTGGGGGCCTGGTGGAGGCTGCCCCTGGTGACTGGAGGGGTGGGGGTGGTGGGAGACATGGGTGGGGGCCTGGTGGAGGCTGCCCCTGGTGACTGGAGGGGTGGGGGTGGTGGGAGACATGGGTGGGGGCCTGGTGGAGGCTGCCCCTGGTGACTGGAGGGGTGGGGGTGGTGGGAGACATGGGTGGGGGCCTGGTGGAGGCTGCCCCTGGTGACTGGAGGGGTGGGGGTGGTGGGAGACATGGGTGGGGGCCTGGTGGTAGGTGCCCCACAGTGCTGGGTGGTGGGGGTGCAAGGGGACATGAGTGGGGGCCTGCTGGGGGGTGGGGGTGCAAGGGGACATGGTTGGGGGCCTGCTGGCAGGTGCCCCACAGTGCTGGGGGGTGGGGGCACAGGGGGACATGAGTGGGGGCCTGGTGGAGGCTGCCCCTGGTGACTGGAGGGGTGGGGGTGGTGGGAGACATGGTTGGGGGCCTGCTGGCAGGTGCCCCACAGTGCTGGGGGGTGGGGGTGCAAGGGGACATGTGGCTTGGCTGGGGGGCATGCCCATGGTGGATGGGCTGCCTGCGGGACATGACCAGGGGTGCAGGGCAGTCCCCTGTGGTGTGGCTTGCCTGCAGAGGTCGTGGAGGGGGTAGAGGGGAGACCTGGGAGGACCCACACTGGCAATTCACCTCTTCAACTTCCCGCACACCCACGTAATACACTGCCCCACTCGCACAGGCCCAATCGCGTGTAGGATTTCTCGCGCACCCCTGTAATACACGTACCCAGGCCAATCGCGTGTAGATTTTCTCGCGCACCCCTGAAATCCACGTACCCAGGCCAATCGCGTGTAGGATTTCTCGCGCACCCCTGAAATCCACGTACCCAGGCCAATCGTGTGTAGATTTTCTCGCGCACCCCTGTAATACACGTACCCAGGCCAATCGCGTGTAGATTTTCTCGCGCACCCCTGAAATACACGTACCCAGGCCAATCGCGTGTAGATTTTCTCGCGCACCCCTGTAATACACGTACCCAGGCCAATCGTGTGTAGATTTTCTCGCGCACCCCTGAAATCCACGTACCCAGGCCAATCGCGTGTAGATTTTCTCGCGCACCCCTGTAATACACGTACCCAGGCCAATCGCGTGTAGAATTTCTCGCGCACCCCTGAAATCCACGTACCCGCTCAATCGCGTATTTAACTTCCCGCGCGCCACTTTTTTGATGCGCTGGGACTCTACCGCCTGCCTTCGTGTGGCGGCCGTGTTTCAGCTTGTGCGTGTCTTTGGCTGTGCGTGGCTTTGCCCTATTCGATTCCATGAATACGTGTGGTTCGAGTGCGTGTGGGCGTTCCGTCTGCTTCCCTGCAGTACATCCCCAGTTATGCCCTTATTTTCGCGTGTTGTTCCCCATTCCGCGCGTTACGCCCCATGTCCCGCCCACTTTCTGGTGTGTGCGCTGCGGTTGTGCGCTTTCACTGTGCGCGTCGCGCACGCCTTTCACGATGTTGCAGTGACGTGTGCGCCATTCACGGGTTTGGCGCACATCCCGAGGAAGACACGCGCAGGGACTTCCATGAATCGCACGCGTGCGCCTCTTTTTTTCCGCTTGCGCCTGCTTGCGCCTGCTTGCGCGTAGATTTTCGGCGCACGTTTGTTCCATGAATCGGCCCCATTATGTTCCCAGAAATAGAAAGGCACATTTGGACAAGGTTCTGACTTAATGAGATGCAACCACCCTTGTAAATTCCTTACAAAGCCAATATTTTGACAAATACATCTTTAAAATTCCACCAAGGCTGTACATACAGTGTGCTGGCTGATAAAAATAAGAATTGCTCCCTTGATAACACAGCCTATTCTCCTAATGATGAGCTTCAGATTCAAGTTACTGCATTTAAAGTGTCAGCTTTGGAGCCTTGGCCAACCATAATGTCTCCCAGATGATCAGCCTAATGGAAACTTAAACAGAGTCCACGGATCCTGGTTAATCCATAGCTGCGGGCAAGCCTGGGTATGTATGCCTTTCCTTAATTTGAAAGCATACCGTATTTTGCAGCGTTAGATTTCCCATGCAGAAAAAGATTTTTGCTGATAACATTACAACCTTTAACTTAGAAACAAATGGAAAAGTGTGTTATGACCCTGATTTCCCCGCTATCATATGACCCAAAATTCGAATGTGCTGAGTTTTTTTTATAAAGAATTGATTCAATTATTAATATTAACAACTACATGAAAAATGATGACACACATTCATGCTTCTTATCCAGTTGTACGTTTAGGTCAGTGCTCAGAGAATTAGGGTATTAGAGCATCTGTCTATTAAGACAACCCAATGAAAGATTTGATCAATCAAAAGTGTGATGTCATAAATGAAAATGCAGGAATAATTCCAACTACAAAAGTAGAAACACACAGGAAATGGGAGATCACTTTAGAATTAAAAGCTGCAGAGAAGGCGAACATATGTTCCAGATTCATGAATGCTGATTTGGGATAGTATCTGGAGTTGACAAGGCCTTTTCAATGAGGAGGTTTGAAGCATCTTAACATGAGAGCTTCAACATGACTTGAAA